>NC_132898.1:7589661-8789661 GCF_030463535.1 Salminus brasiliensis
CTTCAGAATCTCAGTTGGCACCTTAAAATCTTGGCGCGAGTGGCGCAAGAGAGCCAGATTGCCCAGAGGAATACCATCTGCCTCCTCCTCAATGTCCTCATCAATTCTAATCTTTGTGAAAGGAGGAACTGGCAGGTGGGCAATGCCATCCTCGCTGTTTGCCGTCAATTGCTTCAGCATCCCACCCTGAGCGAGATGTTTATTGAACTGGCTGACCTCCTGCAGTACATGGCCAAACACTATGAGGACACGGACACTCAAGACCATGCGCGGTTCTACTACACCTTGCTTACCAACCTGTCGTGGGAAAAACTTGCGGGCATCCTTGCCAAAGGCCCCGAAGGAGGACCGGCCAAGATCAGGTCGCTGTCGGCCATCGTGGCAGAAAGCGATGGGCTCACCAGTTGTTTGACTGTTCATCAGACTGAGGGGTGCGTCCTTCAGCTTAAAAAGATCCATGGGCATGGTTCTCAGGGTGCAGTGACCAGTACAGATACTCTGGAAACTGTGAACGAGAAGGATTTGCTCGAGGTTTACCAGGAGCAGTTCAAGACCTCAGGTTTTGCATCTGAGATCACCTTGAGGTACAACCTGACTCATGCGATACTAAACGATCCTAGGTTTGACCGAATGTTCACAATTTGTCTGCACTTTGACTTGAACGACTCTCACTATGCAGATATCAACGATATCTACGTGCCATGCCTCTTTAGAGACAGGAAGCCCCCTCAGGTAAGCCTGAAGCTGAAGCCGTTTCAGCCGTACCCAACGAGTCTACGGCTGAGTGCCATATTCACCACGGAAGACGGCCTCTCTTGGCACACACAGCTACCTGATGTAAAAGTCTCATTTCCTGAGATATTCCTCCCTGTACCTTTACCGTTGGGTACATCACATGAGGTCAAGCAGGAAGTGTTTGACCATATTTGGAAAGCTACATCCTTGGGTGAACCAAGCAGTTCAGCAACTAGCCTGTTTTGTTTTAAGACAGAAAGCGATGCGTTAGCGGATTTGGTAAAGACTCATTTTGAGGGTTACCTGATTGCAGAGTCACAAGATCCTTCCGGTGTATGGAAAGTCATATTTTTCCTTCCACCTCTGTTTCATATTCTGTTAATGATGAGACAGGCTGAGGATGCTGTTCAGGTCAGCATTGCCACAGACAACTGGGAGTTGTTACCTCATATCAGCTCTTACCTACAAAACATAACTGTCCACTGCAACATGACATCTACCTGATAGCTAAATGGAGGTGTAGCGTAGTGTTTACCAAGTCAGGTCACCGATACACCCATTTTAAACTTTAAAGAAGGGTTTGGCAATTCATTCACAAGCTCAGTTCAGTTCTGTCAGGTTGACGCTAAGAGAGTAATCGGAAATATTGTAGCATTGTTGCCACATGCTTGATTTTAATAAGTGAATAAGCAGTTTTATCATGTCTGTATCACAGTTTAATTGCACTCACTCGTAAAATGATATTTTGATACTTTTGCAATGTTCGTCATAAACCCTGTGCTAATTGTCCAATCAGCCATATGCAAATCTTTGTACAGTTGAATGATATGTATAATAAAGTCCTAACTGATGTAATACTATTTATTCCAGTTCTACTCAATAATAGTCCCCAAGTCGAAAGATCAGACAAAGCTTTAAATGGATCGGTAAACAAAGGGTAGGACAGGTAACAATTATGAAATTGACAAACTGTCAACAGTATATACACACACACACACACAGATACACAGTCATATCAGAATATTGTGAACACCCCTGGTTTGGAATGAACACCTAGTTGGTCCACTTTGTAGATGTAAAGCCAGAGACAGACGCTGATCTGTTGCTGCACAGTTTGTGTTGATCACCCTCTAGTCCTTCATCAGTGGTCACAGGTGACCCACTCATAGCAGCGTAACACACACTATGAACACACCACCGCCATGTCAGTGAGTGTTGCTGCAATGCTTAGAATGACCCATCACCTAAATAATACCTGCTCTGTGGTGGTCAGTCCTGTGGGGTCCTAAGCACTGAGGAACAGGGTGAAAGGAGGCTAATAACAAAGTATGCAGAGAAACAGATGGATACAGTCTGAAATTATAATACTACAGAGTGCTAAGAGAAGCTGATACAATGGGCCGAGTTCATTCCAATACAGGGGTGGTCATAGTTTTCTGATATGACTGTGTAGACTTAGCAGTCTGTAAGTCTGAAAACTGCAGATTCAAGGCATGGTCCAGTTAAGACAGTAATTTGGCTTGGCCCGTAAGTGTTTCACCATGTTTTAACAGTGTTAAAATCAATTGATCAATTAGAAAGACTTTCATCTCATTTCAGAATCCAGCACAATTTTGGTTCTATTCCTAAGTGATAAGACCAGTGGCTTCTCTGAAAGGTTACTGCATGAGATCAGTCTCTGATCAATGTCCTCTCACTTTGAAAGACCCTCAAAGTTGGGCTCTGTGCATGCAGGCAGAGCTGCTTGACTGTTCAGTAGTTTGTCCATGATACTGATTTCAGCATCCCTTTTTTCAACCTCTTCTACTGGAGTCCATGACATATCGTGCTGCAGTTTGTACGCCCCAAGAAACTTGTGTGGACAACTGGGACCCCATTCCTAAAAAAAAAAAACAGAATCAGAAAGATGTTTGTTAAGCTTTTTAATTTCCCTTTGGCACTGCAGCAGTGCCTTCTGCAACCGTGTTCGCCCTTTTCTTGCATGAACTGAACTGACGAATGTGGGATATAGGTGAAAAAGATTGTAAACAGTGTAAACAGCATAAAAAACACATCAGGCTTGGTGAGAAGATTAGGCCACTTTACCTGCTGCTTGAACGTAGCCTTAAAAAGAACTTCACTTTATATGTTAGACTTCATTCTTTTAGTGGGATCATGTGGTAGGAGTTATCACTATAATCATATATAATTGTGCAGTATTGTGAAATTCTTCTTGGAAAGCTGGAGAAAGCCCAGGGTCAGCCATGAGATGGCAACCGTGGAGTAGAGAGGGTTAAGGGCTTTGCTCAAGAGCCCAAAAGTGGTATCTTAGTCTTAGTGAACCAGAGTATCGAACCCATCGACTGTGGCATCACCGGGTTTAAACCAGCCATCTCCTGATGATAGGGATAAAGCTTAAGGTGGTTGCGCCACTCAGGAGCCCTCTAACCACTGAGTCACCACTGATACCACTAGTAGTCCTTGTTAGCAGGTCGGAATAGGAAACCACTACATTGGGAAGCTTAATGGAGGAGAGCTTCCTTTTGGACTGAATCTGTATGGGCTTATAGGACTCGTGGTTTTAACATAGACATGAATATGGCAAAAGACGCTGTCCATGGTAAAAATCCATTAAGTGTTACTCAATATGAACTTTATTGCAACTGACTAGAATTCAGTATTTCCTCAACAACCCTTACCTTGGGAGACAGAATAGAAAAGTAGCGCTGTCCAGATTCACGCACATACAGGTAGTACATATTTCCTGGCTTCTTCACAACGTTGCAGGCTGCGTGGTGGAGGTCAGCATCTCTCTTGGCTTCTTCTAACACCTGAAATGTAGAAAAAGCCCCTTTCTTCATTACTGTTCATAACATAGGCCTACTATTTTGACTGAACGAGGGGAATTTGTGTCACTTCCATGTGCACTGAATCGTTCTCATCACCTTCCTTGCTTGCTCCTGCAGGTATCTTATTTGGTCAGCAATTACGGTCAACTTGTTGCAGGCATTTGCTCTGATGAATTCATCGCCCTGGAAAGAGGAAATAACACCGTATTGGAGAACAGGCATAGTAAGGTATGATTGAGGAGGATTCATGTTAAAGCACAGCTTACCTTCTGAACTTGCTGTGCCAGAGCAACAAGGTCCATTGGATCTCCAACTCGGTGGGTGTGGTAGGTGTTCACCAGAGCCATTCCACTTGGATTGCTGCTGGATTCCACTAAAGTGACTGGAATAGTAAAGCAATTAGTTGGGGTGTAATGATTCACAAGATTCTGTTGATGATTCATATGATTCAAATTTGGGCTGAATGCTTTCTTTACATCCAGTGTGTACTGAATTGACAGGCTTATATTGAATGACACATTTACATTGATCAGGCATTTATCAGGTGCTCGTATCCAGAGCAGCTTACAAAAGTGCTTCACTATTTACTCAGAAAATACCCTTAGCTAGTTTGGAAACACTAGGATCCAAAAGATACCTCGAAGCTTAGATACTACTAAACACACAAAAGTCCATGTGGAGACCTAGATACACAACACTCAACACTACACTACACTTCGCTTAAGTACTCTTGGAAGAGATGGGTCCTCAGACGCTGTTTGAAGACAGCGTGTGACTCCGCCGTTCGGACACTCAGGGGAAGGTCGTTCCACCACTTTGGTGCCAGAACAGAAAAGGCCTGGACGCTAGTCTTCCATAGATCTTAAAGGATGCCGGGTCAAGCCGAGCCGTACTTAAGGCTCGATAGTGAAGGGCTCTAAGTACTGATCAGCTTTTAACCATTGCCGTCAAGTACGGAAGGGCTGGTCCAATTTTGGGTTTGCAGGCCAGCGTTAGGGTTTTGAATCTGATGTGAGAATCTCATGAAGAGAACTCAGCTAGTTACATTAAATTGTGCTGTAATTAATACACTCCTAGTGGATTGCAGATTTTTGGGGGGAATAAATTGGATTTCTTAGAGAATATTACCTCACAGACTAAAGAGTTACTGGAAATCTACACTTTCTCTCTTCCTTTACCTAATAATTGTTTTTTCAGAACTGGAGAATTACCCACATTTTATTTATTGGAGATGCACAGATATCACCTTTCCCCGATACCAGGTTTTCAGGTATCGGCCAATACAGAGTACAGATACCAACTCTGACTTTACTCAAAGGATGGCTATAAATCCTGACATTTATAGTGTTCCACTTTTTGTAGGTTGTACTTTTTTATATCGTATCCCAAATTAGATCTGGAACTGTCAGTATCGGTGCAACACTAATATTTATTCTACATGGCTGCTCCAATGGGGTAAATATTTCTTATACAGCTGAAAAAATGGATCTGCCTCAGGTTTACTCACTAATGCCCACACACGAACTGTAATACTTCCCGAAATAATGAGTATTAAGACATGATATAAATTAATAAATTAATAAATAAATTAAGGAGGCCTTGGGCTTTGATTCTCTACTGGCTAGGAGGAGGTTATAGATGAACTGGATATCACCCTATCCACCAAGGGCCTCACGGTGGCTCTGAAACTTTTTCTTCAATTAGATTAAAAGATTAGGTTGTCATCCAAAATGACCGGTCAAATTTCATAGAATTTGGGATACCTATAACTGTATATTTTGAAAAGTTAAAATGCCTCCCTATGAATTAACATTCCCTTCTCCCACTGTTTGCGAATGTCATTGTTTAATTCTAATCTTAGCATGTGAGCAACGATCTGACCCTTTCACTGTCATAATGTAAAATGTGGAATGTATACATGTGTGTTACTGACCATGTATTTGCATATTTCCAAACTCAAAATAAAATAAATAATAAAAAATTATACCATATTCTAACAGTTTATAATTCATCAAATGTGCTTTTAATAACATTTACATTTAATTTAATTTAAAAATCAAGCTTGTTTTTCTGATCATACTATGCCAAGCTGTTGGCAGTAATGGGTTAAGTAATTACCCCATGTGTTACTAAACAACGTAAAGGTCTCAGTTTGAGAGAGGGCCATCGAATTCCTCCTTCCTTTCCACTCTCCACAGCCACATGTCACTGAACAGCCCTGTATAACCAGGTTGCAATTCAACCAGCATTTAGCAGAGCTCAGCACACAGTCTTCAGTGTATCAGGAATTATTACTGCTGTTGAATCATCACATTACAATCAGAGCCATGCAGATATAGCCGCTTGCAGACCTCTCTATAGGACAGACAGTCAGTACTGCTGCACTGTGTATTAAGACACTAGGGTACTGGTTTATTCCACTTACCAAGCTACTCTTCACTACGTTACTTAACTGCCTGGTTTTAAGCTGGATGTCTGGATATGAACTTAAAGCTATAATAAACTTATGAAGCTATAATAAACTGAAGCTATAATAAACTTATGAAGCTATAATAAACTTATGAAGCTATAATAAACTGAAGCTATAATAAACTGAAGCTATAATAAACTTATGAAGCTATAATAAACTTATGAAGCTATAATAAACTGAAGCTATAATAAACTTATGAAGCTATAATAAACTGAAGCTATAATAAACTTATGAAGCTATAATAAACTTATGAAGCTATAATAAACTTATGAAGCTATAATAAACTGAAGCTATAATAAACTTATGAAGCTATAATAAACTTATGAAGCTATAATAAACTGAAGCTATAATAAACTTATGAAGCTATAATAAACTGAAGCTATAATAAACTTATGAAGCTATAATAAACTTATGAAGCTATAATAAACTGAAGCTATAATAAACTTATGAAGCTATAATAAACTGAAGCTATAATAAACTTATGAAGCTATAATAAACTGAAGCTATAATAAACTTGGCACAAAAATAGAAGGAAATTTGTGTTTGGTAGATTATTTCTTTCAATGCTTCTTGGCAATAAACCTCATCCTGTTTGGGAAGCCTGTTCATTTCTTTTAAATGGTGCCACGTTTAAGGAACATGCAATAGTGGGATGAGCAGCAGAGCTGAGTATGTGAGTTGCGCCCATGAGAGCTTATGGTCACCCTATCGCTCGGGCCCTGTCCAGACCAGTCAAACGTACTGACCACTGTCACAGGGCCCAGGCTCACAGGTGCTGCCAATCAGGTGCCAAACTCAAGTTCTCTTACTTTCTGTAGTGGTGAGTTTGTTTCTGGACAGTCTTCAGCAGATCAGTGGGTCTTACCTGTGGTCGTCTTGTTCGGCTGATCAGGTAAGCTCACGGTTTTATCCATAGTCGCTGTAGTGCGGTGGGACTCGGTTGGTTTTGTAACTGTTAGTGAAGTTTCATAACTGCTCACTCCAGAGTCGGCAAAAACACACGCCTGGAGCCGAAGGGGGCGTTTGTGAGGTCCTAGGAGGAAGGAGGCTTCTGTTCAAATGCCCGTTTCAATATCTGAGCGTTTTTTTTTTTTTTGCGTATATGTAGCAATAAAATTCACATTTTCTCTTTGAAATATAACATAATTTAATATATTACAAACCTGTATTAAATATCAGGGAGTGTTTATATTAGTAAATAGCGGAACTACTCAATCGGGCATTTGATAGACGCATATCGTGGTGGATTCTGGGAAATGTAGTCCTAAGGCGCTTCACAGTAGACGCGTAGACCAGATTATTAAACTACATTTTTTCTTCACCCAGAGATATTACAACTTTTATTGTAGATTACGTCTAAATCACTTAAAGCAGTATCGCAGTACTTGAAACTGGTTGTGGCACAGTTTAATATTTGTTAATGTTTTTATTTTATTTATTATTATTTTTTAATAAACATGTCAGCCAAGCCATGCTAAAAAAATATGAGAATATTTAGGCTGACCAGAATGCTTTGCCAAACCATTTTGTAAATTGTATTTTTTTTTTTTTTGGTTATTTGTTAAATTTACAATGTTTAAAATGTAATACATTTATATTTATTAAAAAAAAGGTGATGTTTAATATTACCTACTCATACTAAACACACTCCCGGAACACTTTATTAGGAACTCATTAATGCAGTTATCTTATCAGCCAGTTGTGTGGCAGCAGTGCAAAGCATGAAGTCTGCCAGCAGCTTTAGGTCATTTCCACCATCAACCATCAGAAAATGGGAAAAATGTGATCTCAGTGATTTTGAGCGTGGTGCATCGCTGGTGCCAGGTGCGCTGCTTTGAGTATTTCTAGAATTGCTGATCTGCTGGGATTTTCAGCACAGTATTTATACACTAAATGGTGTAATATGCAAAAAGGACACAGAAACACCTTGTTGATGAAAGAGGCCAGACTGATCGAGCTGACAGAAAGGCTTCAGTAACTCAGAGACCCAGTCTGTACTACTGTGGTCAGCAGGAGAGGACTACAGGACTACAACAGCAGAAGACTACATCAGCTCCCCCTTCTGTCAGTCAAGAACAGAAAGCTGAGGCTGCAGTGGGCACAGAGTCCCCAAAACTGGACTGTTGAGGATTGGAAAAATGTAGCCTGGTATGTTGGTTTTTTTTGTTTGTGGTTTTTTGCTAAGGCACACAGATGGTAGGGTCAGAGTTTAGAACCAACAGTAGGAACCAACAGTAGCCACAACCACGCAAATCTGTCTATTACCTCAGCTTCACTAGTGTGTGCTATGTTAGGAGTGATAAGCTTGTGTCCAGCATTAAAATGATTTAAAATAAAGTCAATAATGAGTCAAGGATGGCCTTGGAGGATCTCTAAGCCAGGTTAACAGATTTGTTGAAATGAACAAAGTCATACATTCCCACTGAGAAGTGCAAATCTGCAGCTGCATCAAGATCAAATGGCGTGTATCGCAGGGCTGTGAGCAAATTGAGCATAAACAGGAAAGGTCAGTGACGGTCAGGAGAACCCATCCTTGAAATGACCTTTGACCCAAAAAACTAAACAAATCTATTGTAGTTTCATGGTTTTTATAACTTGCTTATATGAATACCTGTGAATAGTTGTATAGAGTGGAGTTGCTTGAACTAATCGGTCAACACTTTAGAAGCCATCTGATTTGTGACCAGCCACATCAATGGCCATATGTTAGGTGAGTAGGTGTTGTTATGGGGGATGGAGGGAGGGCGACTGGGTGGGAGGCATTCACAAACCTAGTGGTTCCCGATGTTGGCATTGCCTGCCCAACTGGAGAAGTGTAAAGAGATTGTGCTGGGGGTCAGTTTTGTCCTTAATGATCTTGTGGGCCTTCATGAAGATCCAGCCATTTCTTGAGATTGTTTCCAAGAACCAGGTGGAGCTGGTGAGAATACCCTGCTGGATGCTTGGGCCTCCAGGACCAGGAGTTTTACAAGCAGAGCCTCTTCTGAATTGGCTCCACCTCCAGCACCAGAAGTTTGGCCCCTCCAGGGAAGTTTGGGAAGTGCTGTGGATGCGGTAGCTGCAGTCTGCTCCAGCAGAGCTCTGAACCTTCAGCATGTGGGCTCCGGTGCTTCTTCTGTCGACTCTGGCTTTCTCAGGTCTGGCCCACACTTCAGGTACCGTCCAGTTTAGTGGGGTTTTGGAGCCCTACGACTTACTGTTCGATAATGCGGTGGAGGCCTACTACAAGCAGGACTGGCTGTCGGTCATCCTGCACATGGAGAGGGCTCTGAGGAATAAAGCAATGATCCGTAAGGTCCGGACCGAGTGCCGGCTCGCCTGCGCCAACCACACCGCCTTCGGGGAGTCCGTCCCCGGCGTGGCAGCGCCGATCCCCGGGGCTGGGTCTTTGGAAGACTTAGGCTTTTTCCAGAAGGTTTTGAAACGGGCGGAGTGCGTGAACGCCTGCGAGGGGGAGAAGCTGGGACCACCGTCTCTGCACAAAGTTAGCCAAGACGTTGAGCTGGAGTTTAAGAAGAGGACTCCTTACAATTACCTGCAAGTGGCTTATTTTAAGGTAAAGTGGGTGAAAAGGCCGCAGAAAAATCACTGCAGCTCACAACGTTAACTCCTAGCTAGCGAGAGGACGGCGAGGCTGGAGCGTTTGTTATCATGCTAGTTTAACGGCCACGGTTTAGCTACACAAGCGCACACCTGGACAGAGAAAGAGAAAGAAAATACTTCGTTTTGGTCCGTTTTTTTCACAAGAAAAACTCGTATTTTGGCCAGTTCTGACTATGAGTTTGTAAAATGGGCAGTGTTAAGCTACTTCAGGCTCCCCCCCTGCCCCCCAAACTGAGGTTTAGGTGCCACGTCTTCAAAACGGGTCATGTTGAGACACATTGCAGGACGTTGAAGATGCCTTGAAAACACACTGCCTTACTTGAATGCATCCAACCCAAAATCTTTCATATATATAAATAAACATCCTTATATTAACTTAATTAACTTTAGTTAGTCCTCACTCTTTGAGGTCTGCTGTAAATTACTGAAGCTCTGCAGGCATGAGGCCATAACCTTTGTGGGAATCTGAATGAATGGACATGTAGGCCTATGTAATACACATGAAATAACACCACAGCCCCTGCTTATATAGGTTTTTACCATGGCAAATTCATTCAGCATGACTTGTAAAGGTCTTTTATGACCTATAGAAGTTGGACTGTGGAAGAAAAGATCTCATATTTCTCCACAAGGCCTGCTTATCCAGTGTTTCTTCTGAAATCAAGGGTATTAATAGGCCATTTCTTCCCAATGGGCTGCAGTAACAGCCTCCACTGCTGATGTGATATCATTTGGCAAGACGTTGCACTAGATATTGGGACATTGTTGGGAGAATTATAAGCATGGTCAGGTAATTATACTGGAAGGTTAGCTGTGGATCACAAATACTACTGGAACTCATCATGAAGGTATTGTATGGAGCTTCACCTTTCCAGAGACACACATCCACTGCTCCACCGGCGCTGGTGCCCTTTCTGTAAAAAGGTAAAGGTGCACGTATTTGTCACTGAACAGTGTACACTGTGTACACTGTACAGCGAAATGTGTCCTCCGCATTTAACCCATCTGGTAGTGAACACACACTCACACACACACACACGTGTTAGGGGCAGTGAGTACACACACACACCCAGAGCGGTGGGCAGCCAACTCCAGCGCCCGGGGAGCAGAGAGGGTAAAGGGCCTTGCTCAAGGGCCCAACAGTGGCAGCTTGCCGAGCCCGGGAATCGAACCCACAACCCTGTTATCGATATCACGGCGCTCTAACCGCTGAGCCACTCTGTATACTGGGGTTTGGGAATGGTGCTCATGTGTGCCTGCTCCAGAGCAACCAGTTCTGTTAGGAGTTATGTTTTATGAAGGTCAGATTAAAAGGTTTTTTTGGGGGTACATTTGAGCGTATAATTGGGGTGTTGAAACATTGCTTGACATTCATTTCATCTTCCTATGCACACAGATCAACAAGCTCGATAAAGCAGTGGCTGCAGCAAATACATTCTATGTCGCCAACCCTGATCATATAGAGATGAAGCAGAACCTGGAGTACTACAGTCTGATGGCCGGTGTGCAGGAAGCTGACTTCAAGGATCTAGAGGCCAGACCCCACATGGTAAGATGATGAAGCCCTGGATGAGACTTTGAAGTAGCATCCGTCTGCTGTCCCTTTACTGCCACCTCATGGACAACTCTTTTCCGGTGTCAGTCATTAAGGCTGATGTGATATTAAAATGTAACAGCATTATAATTACCCTTAATTATATATTTACAGTTTTGTAAATTTTTCGCCAACAGAGAGTCCCTGTCAGTATTTAGTAGCTCCTTCTCTGGTCTTGTTGATCCTGTGCTATATTTTCATATTGTTTTCTTAAAAACATCAAAAGGAACTGCTGTCCACAGACCTCCTTCAATGGTCAGATTTCTCCGCACATTTCCCGAGTCCCATAAATTCACAGTTTAAATCTGGTGATTAAATGTCTCATGACATCACCTGAACTCCCTCACCCCTTAACCCACTCTGCCTCTCGGTGAATGGTGTGGCATCTTGCATGGTCTTGTTGGTAGATCAAATCAAAAAAGAAGGTGGACAACAAGAAGGTGTCATTCACTGAAGACGAATGGGCATCTGTGCAGTTCATTTGGACTGCCAGTGTACTTGTAGTCGCCCTATACATGAGAAACAGTGTTTTAATGTATCAGACATCTAGGACATTTAGGATCTGGGAAGGTTGCATAAACACGTTATACATCAGGTAATGGAGAAACGGCATGATCCTTGTGATGTTTCAGGCAGAGTTTCTGACCGGGAAGAAGCTGTATAGCATGGACGAGTTTACCTCAGCCATTGATCACTTTGAGGCAGCTGTGGACGAGTATTTTGCAGCTGACGCAGAGTGCAGGGTACTGTGTGAGGGAGCCTATGACTACGACGGGTACAACTACATGGAGTACAAAGCTGACCTCTTCCAGTCCATCACAGGCAAGAATATCTTCATTTCTTCATCCAGCACTATGGTAGTACATTTGAGTGTCATTCCAATGCCCATAAAAATAAAAATAGAGAAAAAAAGGCTCTTAAAATGGTTCTTTGCGCAATGCCATAGAAGAACCGCTTTTGCTTCCATAAAGAACCACGTTTGTAGTAGAGATATGTGAGTATGAAGACCCACTAAATGGTAAAGAACCTTTTCATCAAGTGAAGCTCCTTTAAACCTTTAAAATGTTTGTCACACTCACACGTCTTTAATACAAATATGGAACCAAAAGTGGTTCTTTAATGGCATCCCTCAAAGCACCTTTATTTTTAAGGCTGTATGACCTGTTTCAGCCTTAAATGATGGTGCAGAGGGTTTTTTGAGTGATCCCATAGAAGAACCATGCTTAAAAAAGGATTCATGACATATTGTAGATGTTCTAGGTTAGTTAAAGGTTCCTCAAGGTTCCTCCTTTTCTCACTCTTAAGCAATTTTGGCTGGCACAGGCGTGTGTTAGGTATGTGTGGTATGGCAGAGCTAAGGGCCCAGCACTTTACTCCGGGCATGCCAGCTGCCCGGCGATGGCGCATTGGCAGCAGTTTAAAAAGAGGCAGAGGCTGGCTTCACAAGTATCGAGGAGATGTGTTAAGTCCTTACCCTGGTAGTGTTGGGAGCATTGCCTGTGCTAGGGGGAGTTGCATACGGGTGGGTGAATTTGCAGGACCAAATGTGGAGAAAAAAAATGAAAGATTAGACACAGTTTTATGGGTTAAAAGCAATTCGTGAGAAATAGTTATTATCAGATGACAACATGCTTATGTTATTTCTGGCAGTAACCGCAGCATAGGACCAGTGTTTTGTGTGCTTTGTTTCTG
Organism: Salminus brasiliensis; assembly: GCF_030463535.1. NCBI lineage: Eukaryota > Metazoa > Chordata > Actinopteri > Characiformes > Bryconidae > Salminus > Salminus brasiliensis. The sequence goes on from NC_132898.1 coordinate 7,602,584, forward strand.
CCTCTTACTGTTTTTTTTGTGTTTATGTACCTCATGTTTCGCTACAGATCACTACCTGCACATCCTGAACTGCAAGCAGAACTGCGCTATGGAGCTGGCCTCCACTGCTGGAAGGGATCAGCCATTTGAAGACTTCCTCGCATCACATTTTAACTACCTCCAGTTTTCCTATTATAACAGTATGTCATACTGCACACCTCGTCAGATAAAATAAACTCATAATATAAAAGAACCTCTTAATAAATGTCAACTACATCAGCATAAGAACATAATGCCTATTGTTTCTGCATGTATAAGCCGAAGTAAACGGCATGTATCTTGACCTGCATAATAATGCAGTCCTGCCTCACTTTTTCCACACTGTCTCTCTGTCCCTGTCTCGTCTCTCTGCCAGGTGAGAAATACGAGGAGGCCGTTGAGAGTGCTAAAACTTACCTACTGTTCCATCCTGAGGATGAGGTCATGAAGCAGAACTTGGCGTACTACTCCGCTGTGCTCGGCGAGGACAAGGCTGCAGACGTCTCGGCGAGAGAGGTGCTGATCAAACAGCCACACAAGCATGCTTTTGTTAACTGGAGCTGCAGGACTTTGCCCTGTCAGTTTAACATCTAGCATTTTCAAACTGCGGCATGCACTTTCCAGCCCTACAGCGGCCTTTGCTTCCTGGGTCCATACATTGCTAATCTTAAGGTGCCACAGAATGCCTTTATTGAGTATATTAAGATGTAGGATTAGAAACTTATTTTTCCTGAGGATGAAATATGCAGATGTTCCTTGGGTTGACTGGGTGTGTCACCAAAACGTCCAACAGTAGCCACACAGCATAGCATAGCCTAGCCTAGCGTTGTGTTTTGGACCTGGAACAATAATTAGATGTATTTGTTGTCGCCGACTTCTTCTGGCATTGGCACTGGCACAGGCAGAGCTGAAGTCCTGACAGCTAATATAGTGTGGTGGTGAAAGGCTGTTTCAGAAAACAGTCTGAGCTTTAACTAGGAAGCCCAGAAGGTACAGTACATTTTGGGTTTTGAGGTTTTGGATGTAGAAACAACAAGTGTTTAAGATTCACGGTTCGTCCAGCAAAAACTTTCTGAAAAAACATTTAAGAGACGACTTTGCATGACGTCGTAACGACGTTGATATTTGGTTGAAAAGGTAAAGGTGAAAATCCGTCTTTTTTAGGAAGCTGTAAGGACGCCCAGCAAAAGACATCACTCTATGTCTAAATTTGGTTGCAAATTGAAAGCTGAACGGGCATTGTTTTGAGGTTTCTTCAGCGACTTCAACCCAAACTTACTTAAACTTACTGCGGTGTCCCGCTACCAAACTCGCTCATTCTGCCGTGTTACCCCCCCGGTCTGCGTTCCTGCTGCACTGGGTGGTGATACATTTTTGGAACAACAGTGATTATGTTCAGTAACACTAGTTTGGGTTTGTACACAAGGTTTCATCTAATTTTTCATCATGGCTATATTAGGGCTATACGTGGTCCAAAAAAGACGGACCAAATCAGATAACAACATCCATGTGACATTTGCTGCTGGGTGGGCTCTCATTATTCAACCACGCCAAGCTAAATACAATTTTCCATTCCTGGATGACTTCAACTCTAACACTGTTGATAATCAGCATTTCCAAAAAAGTTTCACCAGATAGTTTCTTAACAATTTGAGCATGTGTAGATTTATTTATAAGGTATAGGGGACTATTAAAATAAAGTGTCACCAAATTTTATTTATTTAGGATGTCTAGACACAAGTGGGAGGCGTATGTAGAACATTCTAAAAGTAGGATGCAGTGCGACTGCTGAGCACAGGGGATTAAACATTTATAAGCTACGTGAATAAATGAATAAAAGATTAAACACATTCAAGCAGTGTGTGACATTCCACCCTCTCCCTGTCGTTGATGTTGCTTCATGATTCCTTATTTTCTGTCATTAGGTTGTTGAGCAGTATATCAAGAAGTCCTTGCTGGAGAAAGAGCTCCTTTATTTCGGCTATGAAGTTTTTGGAATCACTTTTGTCGATCCAGTAAGTCCCGTAAGCTCAGTTCTACACAGTGTTACCCTTTCTGTCCGCCTGGAAGAGATCATCTGAAACCCAATTTACTTTTCAGGATGCGTGGACCCCTGCAGAGGTTATGCCTAAGAAACTACGGGATAAGCAGAAGTAAGAAATGAGATGCCAAGAAGCCTCAGTACAAATTATTTTGATTTTTCCACACAAGTGAGACTTTATCTCTCTAATTTTGTTGCGTACAGGGCAGACAGAGAGACCGCTGCCCGGATTACAGAGGAGATTGGCAATCTGATGAAGGAGATTGAGACGTTGGTGGAAGAGAAGACCAAGGAATCAACAGACATTGCCAAAATAATTAACGATGGTAGGCCCAAAACTATTCTGTAACAGGCCTGTAATTTAGTTTTGAGAATTTAAGGTTTTGTTGTTCCTGCTTGACGATGACATTTTTCTTAGGGACCAACAACACATCACCTCCTTCAGCAGATGACAAGCTGGTGGCTGATGAAGTCACAGTTACCATGACGTCCGCGGCTCTGAACGGGAGTTCGCAGAGAGTAGTGCTGGATGGCGTCGTTACAGATGACGAATGTCAGGAATTGCACAGACTTTCCAATGTAGGTCTTTAACCTCCCAAAGGCTTCACAATAGACTGCTGTGATCTGCTTCTGTCAGAATACACTAAAAGACCCTTGTACCAGACTGATAACATTTCCAGAAATTACACCTAATTTTGTCATTTACTTTTTAACTGTTCTTTAAAAGCAGTCCGAGGCAACAGATGACATACACATTTAATACTAAAATACCAGTATAGACACTACAGCACTGTGCAACAGCCACATGCATTTATTTAGTAATTTACATCCTTGTGTCCCATTATTGTGGCATTGTGGCGTTCTGTATGTACATGTTGAGTTCCACCAGCAGCTGAGTTACTATAATTAAGTAAATCACATCAAATCACTTACTGCTCACACTAGCGTCACTAGTACGTTTGTACAGTACTGTGATATAATCCCACTACAAGGTATTAGTTGTTTAGTCAATACTGTACAGTACTCATTTTTGCTGAAATGCTTTCCTGTAGGCAGCAGCACAGAGCGGGGATGGCTACAGAGGGCAGCCAAACCCTCACTCACCAAGCGAGATGTTCCAGGGGGTCACTGTCCTGAAGGCTCTAGAGGTGAGACTCCTCAAGATACTTTAGCTTGAAGACTGCCTGATCGCATGATCAGTGCATTCAATAACAGCATGCAATTTCTGTTCAGTTCCGTATCATATGCTTATTCATTTTCGAGCTTCAACAAGTCCATTATTGTTCCTCCCAGCTTGGCCAGGAGGGAGTGCTCCCCATGAAGAGCGCCCGTCTGTTTTTTGACCTCAGTGAAAAGGTGCGTAAATCAGTAGAAACCTACTTCAGGCTGGAGTCTCCTCTCTACTTCTCCTACTCCCATCTGGTCTGCCGCTCAGCCATTGAGGGTAAGAGGAACTTGTCAGATACTGTTTGCAGCATTTCTGTTGGTCCACCTTGTAGAGAGTCTATTTTATGTGAACTGCAGCTGGTAGGTAGGTTCATAGTTTGTTCTGCTCCCTTCCAGAGAAACAAGAGGACCCTGCACACGCTGACAACTGTCTGCTTATCTCAGAACTGAATGAGTGCATCAAAGACCCACCTGCAGACACACACCAGGACTACAGGTAAGCTACTACCAATGCAAGACTTGCTACCTAATGATTTGTGAAGCCATTTCACGATCAGTGGATAAATCAGGCAATACATCGTAGCTGCCACATAAAAACCTTGTACCCTCCCAAATGTAAACTTTACAGAAGAAGGACAAAACCTTCCTACTGTCATGCTGGCTAGGGGAGACAAGGGAACACTCGCAGGGACAGAGCAATGCAGGGGAATAGTCTTTAATGACCAAACAAAACAATCAAAACGAGGCAGCAAAGTACAGGGTCCAATAAACAGAAACAGAAAACAAACAGGTGACAACTGAAATGGGGCTTAACCTGGAAAACCACCTGAGGCTGGAAAGCAGTCCGGGAGCAAAGCGAGAGGGGACAAAAAATAAAAAACATAAAAATGGAGATACTACTAGGTATTTGTGTGACAGCAATGACGTATATAAAATAATCCTAATACACGCTGTTTTGTTTTCAGCGCCATTCTCTATCTCAACGATGACTTCGAAGGAGGGGATTTCTTCTTCACAGAGCTTGACGCCAAAACAGTCACAGTAAGATTTTTGCTTCTTTGATGTGACCACTGGGTGGCACTGTTGAACCTTGATATCATTATTGGTTTATAGACCTAAGGTCCTGGATGTGGATTAAACCTTAGTCCAGAAAAGTCATTTGCAGCACCAGTGGTGGGTGATTGACTACCGAAAATACTTTCATGTCTAGACTGGGTGTATCTGGGTCCTGGAAGCCGGCCCTTTGTGTAACTGAGCTGTCTAAGTAGATTTGGTGTATAAAAGGAATGCTGACTGTACGTGCTCTGTCCTCTCCACAGGCTGTGGTTAGGCCTCAGTGTGGTAGAGTTGTGGCTTTTGGAGCTGGCAAGGAGAATCCCCATGGTGTAAGAGCAGTGACCAAAGGGCAGCGCTGTGCTGTGGCCCTCTGGTTCACTCTGGATCCTAAACACAATGAAAAGGCAAGTCTTTCTTTTTGAACAGATCTTAAAGCGAAAGTCTGGTAAAAGATCCCTAAACGTTTCCTAAACCTACAGAGTTGATCAGACAAGTGTCCACAGTTTGCTTTGGACCAAGTGGATAAAATGGCTTTGTTTAGCTAAAAAACAATTCTGTACCTTTGGCCACTTTAATGATACCAATATGTCATACAATGTAAGAAACCACATAAGCAAAAAAAAAAAAATATATATATATATACAAACCATGTCATGAAGAAAAAAGTCCATTTAGCATTTAACATGCATATAAAAAGTCAAATAAAAGCCATGGTCATAAAGATAAATTAACTGAAATTTGAAATATGTTGTTCCAATGTGTAAACAAAACAAAATTAGGGTTGTTATAACATGATACAACAAAAATACTATATTATTTTGGCTATAATTTAAGTTAGTAATTTAAACTTCTTTGTGTCCTCAGGAGCGAATTCAAACTGAGGAGCTCCTTAAAGTCCTCTCCAGTCCACTGGACAAAGATTTCCAGGCAACCGAGCAGGACAGCAATGCTGACAAAACATCAGAGCCCCAAAGCACAGAGCCCATCAGACCAGCCGATCAGGAGAAAACAGAGACGCCTGTGGAGGAACCCAGCAAAACTGCTGATGAACAAAAAGACATTGCAGCCGATACAAAGACGGACAAAAAGGATGTCAAAAAAGGTGACCAGTCAAAGGCCAAAACTGTAGATAAAACGGCCAAAACAGCGACCCAAGCGAAAGCAAAACCAGCAGGGAAGACGAAAACGAAAGAGGCAGGCAAAACAAAGGCCAAAGCAGTGGACAAAACAAAGGCCAAAGCAGTGGAAAAAACAAAGGCCAAAGCAGTGGACAAAACAAAGGCCAAAGCAGTGGACAAAACAAAGGCCAAAACACCAGACAAAAAGGAAAAGTCAGTGGACAAGAAGACAGTAAAAGTAGTGTCTAAAAAGACAGACGGCTCAGAAAGCAAAAAACCCAAATCAAAAACCTCAGCACAAAAAGACTCCAAATCAGACTCACAGAAGAATAAAGAGGAGTTGTGAGTTGTGTTTTTTTTTTTTAAATGTCTTTGTTTTTTACTTTTAAATACTTTTATTCTCAACATTACACGTTGTGATGGAAATATAATTTTTATTGTGCTGTATTTTTTTATACCACATAAAGAGAAAATTGAAGCAATAGTATGGACTGCAAGTGATTAAATTAGTGTGTGTGTGTATACGCAGTACTGTGCAGAGGTTTTAGGCACCTACCTTGATAGCCCAAACCACATTTGGCATTTACTAGTGGCCCACATATCACTTGCAGTGATACAATTTTTGGAACCCATATATATATATATGGACAGCTACAGTTGTCGAGGGGTAGCATCTCATCCACCTCTAAACCCTTGCTGTCCCACTACTCAACCACTGGTTTTAAAAACTAGTTCTGTGGACTAAGATCCACTGATTCGAGGATCACTGGTTCAAATCCTTGCTCTCGCAGGGGTGGGTTGATAGCTCTTCTTCTCCACATCACCTCTAGACTGTTAGCTGTTGTTTCGGGGCACTGGGGAAGTGCCCCTAGGAAATGTCAGATATGGCCCAATTTTGGGCCATGTCAACAATGCTTTCAGGGGACGCTTGAAAAAACTGTATTTCATTAGAACAGATGTAGGTAAACATAAATCCAGTAAAAATTAACAAGAGCTTCTCATTCTGAAGAAAGTTGTTGAGATCTTGTGAGCTAGTCTGAAGAACAGAGTTCGGTTCCAGGTTTCTCCTGGACGCCCCCCAGTCCAGCTAGCGCTAAATGTGTTCAATTCCATCAGCAGCTCACCTGATTTACCATCATTAAGCACTGATTTACCAAACCAAGTGGTGGATAACAATTATAACTAATGCTAGACTCCCATGAGAAGAACTTTGGAGATGTTTTAATGAACACGCTGGTGTAAAACCACAACTTACTACCTAGATAAGGAGCTTTTTCATTCAAATATTCACAGGTGCCTGGTACCTTTGCACAGCGCTGTATATACTAATTATGGTTTTACAATACGAAACACTTCAAGTCTCAGGAAAGTTGTCTAAGCACAGGAAAAGGAAGTTCCATCACAGCTGCTGAAATAAAATCAACATCATTTGAGCTTAACAGTGGATTGTGTAATTATTTATATTTATGGAATTATGGCAGAAGCTCACCTTCACATCCCAGTTAATCCCTTAATTTGCCATATCTGCATCACAGTGCTGTGGATAGAGGAAACTGGGTATATTGAGAGAGCCTGCATAACCTTAAACCTACAGTAGGTGGCGGGGTTTGATTGCAATTGGGCTCCATATACAGCCGATCACTCTCTACTGGCAACCTCAGTAGCAGTTTTTAAATTGAATGAATGTGCACTGCAGTTTGTTGTGACGAGTAGTGGAAAACCATTAGTACTAAAGACTATATCCACCCAAAATCATTCTCAGCAATGGCTTTCCCCAAATATAATCAGCTATCCCTACTGGGATATCTCAAATAATCTCCCTAAAGGAACATCATCCCAAAATAGCATAGCATCATAGCAATCTGCTGCTGGAAATAGACTGAAGTGTAATATCCTGATTCCAAAATAAGCTTGTCGATCTCAATACAATCACTAACAAACACACAGTTGGAAGCGCTGAAGTTACGGAGTGAGCTGCAGTGTTTCCACAGTGTGTCATTGTGGGTGCAGCACGATGTCAGGCCCTAGGTCTGCGTGGGTTTTTTGCATGTGAAAGGACCCGGACCCACACATGGCAGTGAATGTCAGAGAGCCGCTTCTTATGGCCTGGCATATCTCAGAGCAACCTGATGCGGAGAAAAGCAAGACAATTATTCTGCAGCTGAGAGAGAGAGAGAGAGAGAGGGACATTGTCAGGCTGAGGGCCGCTCTGCATCACTATTTAAATACATGACGACTGACCAAACGCTTTACATTTGCAATGAGAGATTTTGCATGTCTTTCATTTGTAGCATTGTTTGCCTGAACAGAGGACAATGTGGAGAATGCATAGCTTCATAACTTCTATACCAAACAGCTTTTCACTGTGTGCATTGAAGGCAGTTTGCTAAAATGACGTTATCTATAGTCATATGAAAGCCTTTGTCTTTCGGCACATATTTAAACAGATAAGATCTTTAGATTAGACGTTAGACCTACATTTGAACAATATCGAGAGGTGGAAGTGACTAATAGTCATATTAAACTAACAAATCATCTGTAAAATAAAAAATTAACAGAAGTGCAATTTCATTGTGAGGAAAAAAACTAAATAGAATCAGGTGCAGCACATCAGATCATGGTAAGAGAGGATTCTGGAGGAAACGTCTGGTTTAACCCTCAGACATTTAGTCAGGTTTGCTCTTGACGGTTGAAGTGAGAGGTGAAGATCACCATTGGCAAGATCCAAAGAGCTCTTAGTGGCCTTCAGAAAGATGAATCTCAAAAGATCTCAGAACAATTAGAAACCAGCCGTTCTCACCGTCTGAGAAAAATATGTGGAGAAACATTTGAAACAAGCAAGTTAAGCCCAAGAGCAGACCGCAAGACGATCCTACGGGTAGATCTTGCACCACTTTAGGTCAAAGTACAGCATCAACCATCATGTCCAAAGCACTTTGCTCCAGAAATCCTGGTCTTGGTCTAGGTGTTCTTTGGGAAACTTAAGTCTACTTCAAGGCTCCTCCAGAATCCTCTTTCTAATCTTCTAATCATCTGCACCTGATGTGCTGCACCTGCAATTTTAGGCATTTTAAATAGTAAATAATTACAGTTAATTACAAAATGACATCGTAAGACCTTAACACTCCAAAGCTTATCACACACTAAGGTGTATTACTCAGTAACTACAGGGACGTCTGTAGAAACTGGTGGGGCTGTTCTTTGGTAAGAAAGATTTGTAATAACCCTTTTGGCCTGTCCATAGACTTTTTAGAGCTAAGCCATTTTAGCTTCTACCATTATTGCTGAGCTGAAAATGAAGCCGGGACCTGTTGATGGTGAACTAGTCGTCCTTTTAAAAACTGTAAGTGTTCCGGATATCATTCAGCACTCTGCTAACAGGGGCTAGTGGCTAGCAGCAGAAACTGCGGTTTGAGGTGGGAGGTATGCACTGTTGTTGAGGAGTGTTTGGACTATGCCATTCAATTTAGGCCTCAGGTATTCTGCCCACAAACATACTGAAATCTGAAGTAAACCACATGCTAAAATCACCACAGTGAGAATTTGTACTGGTTCAGACTATCTGTGATCATTTCCATTGCCATTGCCGTGTAAGATGCTGCTGTTTTACCCTGGGTTTGGCTTTTTAGGCTGTGTTTTAGCAGCATCATGTATGGCTTGCAATGGTAATTATGGTCAAGACGTTGCAGTGGTCAGTACAGGACAGTAAACTTCAAGTACTGTACGCAACCAGTCAACTGCAGCCCAAAGTGCCAAATAGTCAATTTATTAGTCAGCTGGTCAACTAGTCTGTGCAACCCTAACTAGACAGTGAAGTGGATGGAGATTTAAGGCAGCTTTGGTGGCTATGAAGAGAGTTCATAACTTCATCTGGCTGCTGGTGGCCCAAACAGGCCCTCTCTTGTGTTCCTCCTACTGTTGAGAGAGTGGGTGGACCCGACCATGAGCATAATGCCAGGGACAGTCAGGAGCAGAGTTCCAGGCCATGGTGTGTTCTAGACTTAGAAGCCCTCAGTGTGAGGCCTATTATGCAAAATAAATAAATAAATAAATAAAATAATGAAAGTAAAAGTCCACAAATGTTCTGCTTCCCAACCACCATTTTTTAGTATAAGCCATAAAAGTTAAGGCTACACGGTTTTGTTCTGGTGGTCCTGCCTTAATGCTACTATGGAGAGGATGGTGATTATCTATTACACCACCTTTGAGTGGTAGCGGTGGTCACCACAGAGTTGGGCCACAGTGTGCACTCTTCTTTTACGACTAAGAGAAGAGATGGGTTTTTTTTTTTTAGAGGACCATGAATGAGAATGACAGACCACCTACTTTGGCGCTAACTGTAGCACGCTGGAAGCGTCTACAGATTAGATAGAGGATCGGATCTTATTAGAAAAGGTAGCATAGCCCCTTTTGTGATTTGCTAGTGTTTATATATGGTACCAAATTCAGAACAGCTCAGACCTCTTTAACAAACATGGAGTCACGCTATGTTAGCTTTATTAGCATGCTTGAGGACAGTGACCCAGAAATGGAGGGGGGATGAACTCACTCTAGAAGTTGGTTTTGGTCAGCTTGAATGTGCTCTGTGCCAAATGAGAGCACGCTCAGTCAAGTCAACAGCTTATGAAAGACTGTTGGGAAGGCTGGACCCTTCCAGCAGAGAAATTAGATTTGTCCCCGTTTCGAAAACCTCAGAGAATGCTAATCATGTTCAACAGTGGCTAGAGATCATTTTAGTGCCCCCCCACCCCCCCACACACACACACCCCTTGCCGGGCGTGTGTCACCTCTGTGTGCCGTCTTTGTGTGTCTCTGCTCGCTGTGTCGTTGGGGTCATGCCAAAGCTGGAAGACACAGGCCGCATTGTCTTCTGGGGGATTTGTGTTGTATGTGGATAGCTATTGTTCTGGTAGGGAGCGAATGCAAACTCCAACGACCGCAGCAGCATGTGTACAGTACAGTACTGCACGTACCACTGCTTTTTCACCCCCCTCACACAGGAACACTGGTGTAACAGTGGTTTGCATAAAGTCGTGTTAAGACATCCTGTTCTGTCCGTATGCGGCCTTTGTCCTTTATTATTAACGGATACCCCAAGGAACAACGGCAATGGTGCCTGTCCGAGAAGTGTCAGGCACCAATTACTGGTTCCACTGAAGGGCTATTTAACCTTTAGAACTGATTTTGGTTGCGGTAATGGGTGGGTGGGACAGGAATGGTGTACTATGATGAAGCAGCATAGCGTGAAGACATTATTATTATTATTAAAGTCGAGTGCGGTGTGGCACACAGAGCCAAAAGTCTAATATGCTTTGAATTACTCACTCAAAAAATCAGGAGCCACCAGTAGCACACCAGCACACTTAACACATGTGCAAAAGCAATCATGTGCCTTTGGTTAAGTCTATGCTGCTCCGAAATAAAGAGCATTCTTCATGTTGTTTCTCTTTTCACAGGAAAAGGCCCTAAATGAAAGTGAAGAGATTGAAAGTATCTATTAGTGGTTTCCAGGGAGACAGACGCAGCACGTCTCTCCCGGGGCAGGATTAGGCTGGACACAGCAGGATGTGGCCTGACGAAATTAATTCCAACTCTCTGACTTGCAGGCCAGGAAAATAAAACAGCAGGCTAACAAGACCTGACACGGATTCGGCCAGAGTTTCCATGAGGCAAGAGGAGAAGTCAAACATGCGCTGACTGAATTTACTTCATAAAAGATGATAGTTCCACAATTAGCCCAACAATTCGCTTATTGCTAAGATGCTAATTTGGTAGAAGAAGAACTAGTTGGCTGCTAAACATATTGGCACTTCGTTCATTGGCAGGTAGTGATACCTGTTCCACTGCCCACTGCCAACTGGAGCTTGAGGAGCCTGACCTTGCGGCATTGAGCACTTGAGGACCAGCCATGGCAGCCTTGTGTCGTCATTTTAAAGCTACATGCTAGATGGCTAAAGCAAACTTTGTCTTAATGGAAACAAAGGAAGGCATTGTGAGGGGTTTTGATGGATGCCTAGATGATGACTTCAGCGGGCAATGCGATGAACTGTCTCCTTATTCCCTCCCCTGAGACTTGGATGATTCCAGTGCCGGGCTGGGACAGGCTCCAAGTCATTGTAGTAGGGCCTGGAAGATCCGGGGGACCGGGTGAGGCAGAGGACCAATGAGGGCGGTAGAAAGTACCCATTGCTGGTCAGAAGGTTCTATATTTGAAAGATGGTTTCCATTAAAGTGCGCTTGTTGGTGTCTTTGAGGTTCCTTAGCATTTAGGAAAGTACTCAAGCAGTTGATTACAAGGCTTGTACCACTGATCAGTGTTCACACCCAGATTAAGTCCAGGCTTAATTCATGTTCCCAAAAGTGATCAGCATGAGCAGTTCAGCTGAAATAAAGTCAACATCTTCCTGGAAATCCCATCATTAGCATTTTCAGCAAAGTGCATGTGATAATGAGAGCAATCCTGAAGTCTCCTGTGGCCTCAGAGGAGCACCATTTCTCGGAGCCTCTTTGTTTCAGGCCTGTCAAATAAAGATGTCAGAAGATTGCCATGGAAACCCTGAACCAAAGGCAGGCATTTCTGCCACAGAGTGGAGCTGACTTGAGCAACAGATAGGGAACGTGAGCCAAAGGCAAGGAAGCTGCCGGCACGCTTACCTCAGGTTGGTCCACAAATGGACCTAAGATTCTAAATTTGGTGGTGCATCCAAGCAATATCTGAGTTCGTAACAAATGAATACCCCCTGGACAAGGCGCTAGTCCACCAGAGTGTCTAAGAACAGCAAGGGGTAAAAAATAATCACAGACTATCTAGACACTTGATTACCTATTGTCCTACCAGAACACAATTCTGCTGACATCATTTCGATTTTTCTGGGCGGAAGAATTCCCTTCTTGTCTTTGGGACTGCCAAAGAGCTAAGGGCCATAGCACAATGGTGGATTAGTTCGACACATTACCCTCATAATCCCCCCCCCCATTTTCAGCCTCTGTGCCCGGCTCAGCTGTTGTGCCCCAGGGCTTGGCCTGTGCAACAAGGGCGCGTCTACGATAGCCAGCCATCAGGGACGAGCACTCATTACTCTTCACCCATGCCAGGTGAAGACTCTTCAGTGGAGGCCTCCCCATCCCTTCTTCAACTTTATCTTTTTCTAGGGGTCATGTGGCAGTGGCCATTGAGGGGCCACTGGCAACAAAAGCTGGACCTAGCCGGATATGGCCAAGAGCACTGCACCACGCAAATAAGGAGGGGCCCCTTATTTGCTCTTGTTCCTTTTGAGAGGTCGCTACCGTCGAGTGCTCTCCGATGGTCCTGGACACTCCAGGACCCTGCTTGGACCCTCCAGGCTTATGCTATAGAGGGGGGAAAAACATCCTTCCATCCGACTGACAAGAATGCACCGGTCTGACCTTGCACTTGGGCGTAGAATTGGAATGGAGGAGGTGTAGCAGGTCTCTGAGAATGGGTGAGGGATGGAAAACAGCAATTACAGACCCATTAATGGGGCTCCTAAGCAAAGGGAACAAAAGTTGGTCCTTTCCCATGTCAGTGCACGTAGCGTAGGTCCCCATCGTCTGGGAGGTCTCGTCCATGCATTAGGAACACTCGGGTCTCGTTAGCCAGAATATGACATGGTTTCTTTGATCACGTCAGCTGATTTTTAAGCTCAGCTTAGTGTTGGAAGGGCCCGGGCAAAAGTCTGTGGAAAGGGGAGTGGAAAAACAGGTGCAACCCTTACCCACTTTCCATGATGGGTTGCGTGCTTATGTGCTTATCGCACATCGATTGGCAAATCTGGTCCGAGGTCATGCAGCTACATGCGAGAAGAGTGTAGGAGGTCATCTGTACATGATAGGATGGAGGGGCTATCACATGAGGGAACCTTTTTCATGCTCTAGATCATCTTGTTGTGATGCTAACTGTAGTGTAACGTCATGTAATGCTGGTCGTATTACTGCATCTCAAAAATACTTATCTGTCAGAATTTGGTTTACTGTAACGGAACTGTGGAAGCCACCCCATTCTTCGATTAGCAAGACTATCAGGGAAAAAAAAACACTTCCACAAGATGTCAGAGACTTTGGAGTGGTGTTTTCAAAAGTCTTGAAAGACCACTTCAAGCTAATCTGTTTGTACTGAGTTGGACTGAGTACTTCCACTCGGTAAGTGTCAGAAGTGACAGCCTTCTGAAGTGTCAAAAAGTCTGATCACTCTCATCATATAAATGGACACTATTAGGCAAAGCTTAAGTCATTACAATTTCCAACTCCATGGCATGACAGAAGATTGAAATGACTGAAAGTTCCCACTGCCCAAAAATGCTTTCATCAACCAAATATAACCTTAAAACATAGAGGTAATGCGTAGTGTTATAGTTGCACATGGCAAAGAATTCCAATTCCAGGTTGTTCGGTCCGATTGTCCTGTCTGATCAAGCTTTTTTTCGGATGTGTGGTTTCCGAATTAGCAACATATTTTTTAAGGAATTCTTTTCCCATTGAATAATTTGGGGTGCAAAGTTCTGTATCATGTCAAGATGATACAAATGCACTAATAATACCTACCCAGCCACATGTGGTACCCTATGTGGTACCCAACATCTTGGCAACATCCTAGCAACCTACTTTGGAACACCATAGCAACCACCTAATAATGCAACACTATAGCAACCACCTGCAAAACCACAGTAAGCACCTAGCAAAAACAGTTCACCCTTCCGACCACGTAGCAACAGCCTAGCAACTGCCTGGAAGTGGGAACCATATAAGCTGTGCAATTATTCTGCATATTCTTCTGGAGATATACTCTTCTAGTTATAATGAAATGCTGTCAAGTCGGTTCCAACTCTTGGTGAACGTATGGATAGTGTTATATACAGTGTTTTATGATCTAACACTGTATACTTTCTTTCCATTGGGTTGCCTCAAAGCAACATACCCCTAAAATACCCCCCAAAAACATTTTTTTTTATTTCTTTTGATTTTATTAATCACGTCCATGTATTGAAGAAAAGTTTGGAACTCATAAACACTAATGCAATAGATGGTGAGCGTACATCTAACAAAGGTCAAAGTTTTCCAAATGAACTTTTGCTGGTCATTGGTTTTTAAGGTGGTCTAAGCTGGTCTTTGATTGCCATGGTGGTTGAAAAGATGTCCATACCCTATTCATTTGCATTTGTGATAGTGGTGATGCTGGTCGACCAGCATGGTCAAAATTGATCTTACGGATTTTTTAGCTTGCTCATGCTTATGGACCAGCTAAACCATCTCAAACCAACTCAAACAAAATATACCATGTGCTGGTCAAGAGCTAAACTGGTCAACCAGCTTTTGTGAAGCCTTAACCAGCTTCACAAAAGTGAAGGATCATTCCCTATTGAGAACATTAGGGGTATAGACTGGTACTGTTTGTTAATATTACTGACATGTCAAAACATGTGCATAAATGTGTGACCACCTACAGACAGTCTGACAATGCAGTACTTCAGTGGCCTCATTAACCAATGCTTATTTAGAAGGAGCTCCTGAAGAAGAGCCATGTGATATAGTATGACCAGTGGATGTGTAAGAACCAGCTAATGCTTCAGACCTTGCTATGTACTATTTTTTGTGACACATTTCTACATCAGGAGGTTTTTACTGTACCGTTTGTGTCTACATATCACATAGTACTGTAGCTTATTCATTTTCTGTACAGTTTTCCATGCACATATGCCATACATTAGGAAAAGTAAGCATGTTATGGAGAAGCCCTTAAGTCATAGGGTGATTAAATGATATGTATAAAGAAACTATGAATGAATTATGAATTACTTGGCACCCATTTAAGTTTAGCATATCTTGTGAAATCCCCCAGGGTTCTATTTTAGGCCCAATGTAAATTTTCCCATAATCTAGTCATGAGAGTAAAGAACTGAAGTTTGGGCCTACATATAGGATTTAAAGAGTTAAAGAATTGGATGTTTAACTTGTAATAATGGTTTCTTTTGTTCTCTTTTTCTTTTCAGTGCTCCCTACTGTACCTTGTAACATCTTTAAGTTACAAGAAGTCTGCTGTCCAAAAAGTGAATAAAAAAATCCCTTTGAATATCTCTGCACTAATTAGCCAGCAGTGAACTTGACCAGATGGCCTTTTCAATGGTCCAAGTTTCCCAGCAAACTCCTAAGCTGCTGGAGTTCGGAATGGGAGGGGGCTTCTATTATAATCCACCGTAGCTTCTCAGCACTGAAGAAGCCCTACTCTAAATCTGGTGCTCATTCCTCAGAATCTGCTCTAGTAGCTACTAATTAGCTTAGTTAGCGCCTGGTGTAAATCAATGCACAAAGCAGCAACAGTTCCTTTGCATCAAATCAGAATGTACATAAAGGGATTTGTTGATCATAGGGGCCATACTGCTAAATATTATAAAGAGACAGATATCTCTTGGCTTCGGACCTCTCAAGCAACTCTTGGGACTCCATATGCTTCTTTACACTTGCCTTTCTTTGTTCATGCATGTTCTGTGGTGAGGATGGCCAGGCAAAGCAAATATGGTGGAGGAGGAGAGGGTCCGATCCTGCTCAGCCCCACACCCCCTGGGCCTCAGTTCTGTCTGGCTGCCCACAGGGGGCTTTGTGGAGGCACACACAAGCATGGCTGCGTGGTATTTTAATCCATCCAGGGAGATGGGGTGAAGAGGTGTTTGGAAAAGGGTTTGTCCGAACCGCACAGTTCACTGAGATCTGCTCTAATATAAACAGCAAGGCTTGCTCATGCAGTGGAAGGGCAGTGGTGGGGGTGGGCACAGTTTGGGATGGGTCGAGCGGAGGAGTGGACAGAGGGCAATCTTGTGGAATCACTGGGAAAAGAAGAAAGTTCGCTATCTAGGTAATTAACCTCCTTGTCTACAAAAACATAAATCCCAGGGCCCCCCTAGACCATACATGACCTCATAATCCTCCTTCTATTCATTAAAGAGCAGCAGAAAACATGAGATGGTCAGTGTGGAGGATCTTTTATTGTCTTTGAGCAATGCTTTCTGACCATTCTTAAGCCAAAGACATTACATGAAATGGTAAACAAAGGGTATTAGATTTGAAGGCCAGTATGTATAAGACATCTGTTTTTATTGGCTACCCTTTATTGTAACATCCCATAAGCATTCCAGTCTGAAACACGCTGTCCCACTACATCCATGTAACATCAGAGGGTGTTTTCACATGTAGTTCTTTTTAAATGAACCCGAACCCGGTCTAAATTCTGTTAAAGTGATCCTGAAAGGTTACCAGCTGCACATGACCTCAGTGCTTTTTGTGTTCACACTGAAAGTGAATTTTACAGAGAACCAGGTTCTTTTTCTAGTCCTCTTCGGCGCTGATAAGATCTCAGACCACTTCTTTAGAACACTCATTTAGACAGCAGCTATACAGCACAAGGAACTATGCGGGGTTAGCACGTGCACTTGCTCCCAAAATGTCATCTCGTTCCTCAGTGAAAGATGTGTGTCCTTAATTTCAGCAGGTTTTCCACTTGCTCTGAGTTTGTCATGTGTCCATTTACTTTTGTCTCATTTTCTTTACTTTCACATGGCCTCTTTTTTCATTTTTATCTTAAACAACAGAACAGTCTTAATATGTTTTTTGCATTGCAGAGAGCTGGCGATTATTGTGGCCCTTTTTCCAGATATCAAAAGGACCCTGCTCTGTTCCCACATTTCCATGTGCAGAGATTGTTGTCAGGTTGTATTTAATCTGTGGGAATTGGAGCTGGTTGCAGGCGGGCACAAGGTTCTATACGTTAAGCAAAATGCAAAGCGGACCCACATTTTTTACCCATTTTCTCCCCAATCTAGAACGCCAATTACCCAACCCATACATATTCTCTCCCTATCACATGCAATGCTCCCAACACTGGGAGGGTGAAGACGGCACACGCCTCCTTCAACATGTGCGCAGCCAGCCAGCACCTCTTTTTTCTAACTGCTGGCAATGCAATGCGACCACACATAGGGATACCACTGATGCATAGACCAACACTGCCTAGAGGGGTCTGCACTGGAGCGATGTGGGGAAAATGTGCCTTCCACCCACCCTGGAGAGAGCAAGGCCAACTGTGCTCTCTCAGGCACCGGCTGCTAATGGCTAGCTGCATGACTGGGATTCGAACTAGCAATCCTCTGGTCATAATGACAGCACCTTATTCAGCCCCCGTGGTTCATTTGTGGGGCTGTTTAGTGGAGTCTAAGTCCACTTCAGATACTTTAACAGTTCAAATATGAAAACAGCCAGGGTGAATGGGCAGGGCTAAACTGCTTTTGGCTTAATTGACAAGTATATCACCGCTTTCACACAAAGATCGTCTTAGCTTTCAATGGAAGTCAATGCAAAAACATTTTATTGTGGAACATTTCTATTGGTCAATCCATTATGAATAATAAAGAACAGCAGATATGTGAGGAAAAGTCTTTTTTTCATGATATTTGCCCTTTAACAATATTTTGCGCCCTATAAAAAGACACTTGATCAGCATTACAGTGTGACTAATCCAAAGGCGCCACCTTTCCTTACTCTACGACCCACACTCTCTCTCCAGTACGCTCTCTCAAGGATTAAATTGAACAAGGTTCCCATGGAGATACTCAGCGCTATCATAGACCGGCCTCTAAATCTCCAGCAAAAGCAGGAGGTTTTGTCTGGGGGTGACACCTCCTTTCACGAGGACACCGTTTTATGGGCTGATTTATGTGTGTTGTTGTGGGGTTTCCAGGACCGGTTAAAGCAGATGCAAATGGAGCACCACAAATGACTGACTCTGGGACGCTAACACCCTGCTCTTGTGCCCGGCTAGTTTTCCCACTGGCTTCAAGAGTTTTTGCAACCTGTGGATTGAAGCCATCCTGCTTGCAACCATACTCACAGGGCTGAGATGCGATTATGGGATTACAACATACACTCCAGGTTCTCCTAATTCTGTGGTTCTGCTTTGCTAGTATCATATGGGTTTGATGAGCAGAACACTGCTCTCTTTTTAGTGGGCGTGTCTTAAAAGGGGCTGACAATCTGAGTGCTCTAAGAGGCCTGACTCTCCGCCCCCTTTTTTGCATTCAGCTTGTCAAGGCTGTTTTTTTTTTTCCCCCTTCTGAAGTACTCCCTCTATTTTTTCCCTTATTGCTGCTACTCGGCCCACCCCCCAAGCACCATCCCGACCTACTGGAGTGTGACTAGAGCAGCTATGCAGTCTCCAAAGCAGCTCTCAGCCCGAGCCTAAGAGAGAATTCTGGCCACCTAGAGATCTTACTTCTGATAGCCCAAGGCTGGGGTACACTTCTGAGAGGAGTGAAGGAAAGAGCTCCTGTTAAGCACAGGGGCCGTTTCTTCTCCTGCCTGACGCCGGTCCCAGGGACAGAAGCGGAGACGCCTCCAAATGCCATTTACTGAAGGTGCCGTGAGTGACAAGAGGACGCAGCAAGTGACTAGAAAGTTGGAAAGAGAAAGAAACTGTTTGCTTTCGCTTCTTTAATTTGATTCTTCCTGAAGTGCCTGGGAAACCTTGAGGACACCGTCTGAATGTCTTTATGGGAAAGTGCCTCTTCGGAACAGGTGTCTTGGTAGAGCAGTGTCTTGTATCCTGACTTGTAAGAAGACCAAATTACTGAACTCAAGCTACTTCATACAAGAGTGAAAGCCCAACAAAGAACGCCTGGGAGAAAGGATGGCCAACTCAGGATTTCAGCTCCTGGGCTACTTCTTGGCTCTGGGAGGATGGATCGGCATCATCTCCACCACAGTGCTTCCCCAGTGGAAGCAGTCTTCATACGCTGGGGACGCCATCATCATGGCAGTAGGGCTCTACGAAGGCCTTTGGATGTCTTGTGCATCCCAGAGTACGGGACAGGTGCAGTGCAAGATATTTGACTCCCTGCTCTCCCTGGATAGTAAGTATTATTACTATCCACATTTCTGATTGCTTGAGACTGCCTGGGATTGCTTGAGATTGCTTGAGTAACTGAGTAACTTGAGGTCTGGGGTTGGCTTTACTAACAAAGTTCAAATGCTTGCAGAGCTATCACGTGGTACAGAACTGCAGGGAAGTTTATCATAGGAAACTTTGGCAGATTTTATCCTAAAGCTTCCTCCTATCATTTGACCCTAAGACCAGCTAACTCTGCCAGACCCTGCTGAGGAAGGAAAAAAGACAGGAAAAGAAAATGTAATCAGCTCTGCTACTAGCACAAGCATATGGGTTCAATCGACTCAGTAAGATCCATCAAATTAAAATATGCAGTGGTTGACATACGTTAATTAAAGCATCATGTGACACACAGGCAACCCCAGCGAAGCCGTCATTCACAACAACAACAGTGTGTTGAAATAACGCATATGCCGTTCCTAGACTATTAATCAGTATTTAGAGCCACTGTCACTGTCAGTTTTGTGGTGGCGTGCTGATTGGAATTTAATGAGTAGCAGTCATTTCTTGCTCATCACCCTCAGTAATCCGTAGAATATGTCCATAAAACATGTTCATTACAGCTCATTTCTCAGGGGCACATTTCATTTAGCTGGACGTATTTTGACGAATAGTGGCACACCCACATCAGTCACTTTTATGATACTGTGACAGTGCTCCACTAGGCAGGGCTGGATGCTGGATACTTCTCACGGGTTCCTAGCAGCTTTGAAGTGCACAGTGTAATATGTTTGCAGATGCTCCCCAGGAAATGAGTTTGCAGCCTCATATCACACATCGCTGTCATAAAAACTGCTTATTGTCCTCATGTCATGAATAGGGGTTGTTTTGAGAAGAAAAGGCCAGTGTTGAGGCAAATGCCAGGGATATGTCCAGAATGCTAAACACACGTCCCCAAACAATACACCAGCATTGTTTCTCTGTATCTTAATAGGCCCAACTGTAATGGCAACATATACACTAGGCATAAATCGCATTATCACATCATCTCAAACGGGCTTAATTCTAAGCTAGCTTCACGTTGGGATATCATGTCGTATTTTTCCAGGATCAGCAAAAATCCTGGTGCAGATCGGTATCAGACGACACTTCAATAGACCAGTATCGGAAAGAAAAAGGTTGTATCGTGCCACCTCTAGCTAAATAAAGGCTCAGCACACGCAGGCCGAAGCCCCCGGTTGTCTCCGGGGCTGATTACTGTACAACTCGTGCTGGAATCTTCAACCCTTCATCCACAAAGGGTGATGGGACCGTCTGATTCCACTGTCCCCTCCCTTGCTAGTGCTATTGTTGCCCACTCTTAGGTCATCTGGATGGATAGTGACTGCAATGTTCTAGCTTATGTATATACAGACAGCCTCCTACAGGCCTGCATTGTTTGTCCTCTCACCAGCGGTTCTGATGTCCTCTCTTGAATAATTGGTAGTATTTGTGCTGTCAGCTGACCACTGGACAGTGGGGACAAAGCCTCCTCATGCAAATGTGGCATAAAACTGGAAAGGCCAGAGAGGATTCAAAATAAGTCTCAAAACTGAAGCTAAGGTTGAGGTTACACAAGAATCGGTGTACTTGTATAGAAAGGATGTAGAAGTCATATTTATTATTGTTTATTGTAAAAAAAAATGTTTTTTTAAGTTAATTTTGTTTTATTTTAATATGTGCATAAAATAGACCAATGACCAAAGGTCTTGCAGATGGATAGGCTATAAAGCATGGGAATGAAACTCTTCAGTATTCTCTATATTGAGATAATGCTGTAAAAAACTAAAGACCAACCTGAAATAATAGAACAGGGTGTTTTTTGGGTTAACTCAACTTACTTTAGTCAAAAGTTTTTCATGAACTTATGGCCTCCAGTGTCTTGGCAAGCAAGCAGTAAGACATTTGTGCCACTCTAGAGCTTTCAACCCATAAACATTTCAGGATCCAAGAAAAAACTTGAGGGAGGCCTTCCTTTTCTGAGACCCCTAACCATGGATGGCTTTTGTGTCAACAGGATTCGATCTTATGATCTTTTGCCTCCTGACAAGCAGGCAGGTAGGCATTCACTCCCCTCTAGAGCTGTGAAGCTATCTACATTTCTGTGTTGAAGAAAGAAGGGAAAGGTACATTTACTCAGAGCTGTGTTTTTATGTGGCGTAACTTCACAGCTCTAAACCGGCCCTACGGTCTAACTGCTGCTCATCAAGGGTGAGGCGATTGTGAGTTTAAATCCCAGCAAGGCTCAGCTCTCCATTGTCAAGAGCCTCCCAGTCTGGAGGCTGGAGACATCATGCAGTAGAGACGGAACTGAGAAATGCAGAAGCAAAAAATTAAAACTAAAGTAAGTTAAGCTAACTCATAAAATGCTCCTTAATCAGTTCCTTCTTACAGCTGCACAATATATAAATATAGTTATATTTGTAACACCTAATCTTGACTTTGGCCTTTTTTAAACAAGGCCTTTAATCAAACCTGACATGTGCTGTGAGCAACTGACCAAGGCATATCAGAATCGCAGTATGTAAATATACTGTTATACATGTGTTATTAATGTGCAAAAATGCGATACATTAGTGTGCAGACTTTTAGGCATGAACAATCGGAGGAATTCTGATATTTAAAGAGACACGGTGACGTCAAAAACGTCAATTTCTTCCCTCTGAGGAATGCGTAGAGAGGTGCTTCTACTGACATGACGTCCGAAAAACAGCCCACAAGCAACCAGACAATGGACAATGCCCCGAAACACACACACGCATCCTCTTGAAGTATGTGCTCTGCCAAAGTGCATGCTCACTGGCCTTTCTTTGTTTGTGCCAGGCACGGCCAACCTTGGCACTGGCTAGTGGATTGTGGGAGGCAGCCTCCGCCCCTCCGCTAACCCCAAACCTAACTACTCCTATTCAAACAGGACCTCAGGATCAAAGCAGCACCCTGCTGGGTCAAAGCAGACTCCTTCCATACAAATCAAGAAATAAAGCCAGGGAAAGGGGATGAAAGAAGGGCCAACCCAAAAAAAAAAAAACCACACTCCATTATTCGCCACTAAAATCTTCAAATCTTCCTTCAAAGGGGACCTCAGAGCACATAAATCTAACATCAAAACATTAGGCGACAGCTCCCTTTCTCTAATCTCATCTTTGAAATGTCGAGGCACGTATTTTATTGCTCCGTCTCATGTATGAAGCTACTCGTTGTCTTTTCTTTCGGGTTGGTGCTGTTGGACTTGGCCAGGGTCAGCCTGGATGCCAAGACAGGGCTATTTAGGAGGTGGTTTCTATGCCTCTGACAGAGTTAAAAGTTGAGAAAGTGAGAAAAAAAAGAAAGAAAAGAGAAAAGATAAGAAAAGAAGAGCCAGTGGGCAGTTCTGTTGGCTGTTCTTTGGTAGACGTTAAGAAGCCACTGTTGTAGGTGGGACTAGCATGTTGTACACATCGGCCACATACAAAAGGGTCGACAGAGCCATGAAAACAATCCGTCTTTGTGGGAAAAGCCACACTAATCCCCTCTGTGTGAAACATGTAAAAATGACCCTCCTACGGCGTTATGCATGCACTGAAAACCGCGTGGGCTAACGATGGAATTTCGATGGAGTGGCTGCTGCTCAGGCGCTCGACACGCGGCCAATAAGTGTAGTGAAAACTGAAGAGCCAGTTTTGAATTCGTTATTTTTGTGATGTCATGAAAACCAACGCATTTAAACCATTAAACCAAATCAGCCAAATCGGACTGAAGCAATAAGGAGCAGTTCAGATTGGATTAGATTTTGAGTAAGTGTGCTGTTCACCTGATAATCCAACCCATATGTTTAATATATGGTAACTAATATGCATTTATCCCAGTTTAGCAGTTTGGCCCCGCCCATTCACATTGAAGTTATAAGGAGTGTTTCAGATTGGACTGGAGTTTACATTACATACATACACTGAATTTACTACTAAGATGGTATTACTGCACATTTCAGCCTCGACTGCTTCTTGAACTTGGCAGAATACAGTGCAGCCAGTCAGAACTGAGACCATTTACATTCATTTACATGCAGTCATAACGGCACAGTCATAAGGCGCCAAAAACAGCCAGTAAAAACCCATACAGGCATTATACATTTACCTCAGTGAAATAAAGATAGGATAAGATTTTCCCGCCAAAAAATATTCATGTTTGGTCACCTGGTCGTGGGCCAGGATTTTAACGTTTTCCTTTATAGTCGTTACTTCAAAATACATTATAAGATTAACCTGTTAAACCCCAAGGAATTGTATGTAGACCTAAACCTTCAGCTATGAGTCTATAACCAAAGACTCATAGCTGAAATAGTTATAGCCAAGGGTTTACAGGGGTAATAGCAAATAATAGTGGTTAATGCAGTTCAAATGGTTAATTATCTTCATGATCTCCCCAGTACATATCCAGACCTGCCGAGCACTGATGGTTATTTCAGTGCTGATGGGCTTCATCGCCATTATTGTGAGCGTTGTGGGCATGAAGTGCACCAAGGTGGGCGACAACAACCCGTCCACCAAAAACAAAATCGCTGTGGCTGGAGGAGGGCTCTTCTTACTCGCAGGTGAGTTTGGGCAACACTGTTCAAATGACATGTTTTTGTTGATTTTTTTTTGGTTGAAAAGAAGTTTTTACAGATTTTACAGCACTTTACAGAACTTATAATGTAATAGGCCCCATTTATATTATGTATGTATTATCTGTGAGCATTTATATGTAAAAAAGTATATGTCCCAGATGTATTCCATATCTGTAAGCACCTATATGTAAAAATGCATGCCCCATTTGGGTATATGTCAATACTTGTACATGATAATATACACCATATGTATTATATATCTGTTACAACATATATGTGATGATATGTCCCATTCTGGTATATGTCAATACTTGTATATGATAATATAAGCCATGTGTTCTTATAGATATATAATACATATGTGATGATATGACCCATTTGGGTATATGTCAATACTTGAGTATATGATAATATATGTCATATGTGCTCTTACAGCTATGTGATGAATGTGATGAAATGTCTCATTTGGGTATATGTCAGTAGTCTACTTGTAGATGATAATACACAGCATATGTATTATATATCTGTAAGCACATATATGTAATGATATGTCCAATTTGGGCATATGTCAGTACTTATACAGTATATGACAATATTTGCCATGTATGTGCTTATAGATATATAATACATATGTGATATGTCTCATTTGTGTGTATGTCAGTACTTGTATATGATAATATACATCATATATGATCACATAACATGTCCCATATGTATTACATATCTTTATCGTAGCATTACATGAAATAATATCTGCCTTGTGTAATACATATAACATTACCTATAGGTAATAATATTTTGTTACATGTGTATTATATAAATGTACTTAATGTAAGTACATGTATACACTCAGCTTGGTAAACAAAGACCCAGTTTTGGTCTCTTAATTAAACATATGAACATTGAGATTTTGCTAAAAGCACTTAACAAAGTCTCATACATTTCCTCTGTTTCTGTCTGGACTTTCCACATTCAGGACACTTTTGTTTTGGAAATTATGTCTTTCCAATATATACACTTAGATGAAAGTATAAATCATTTTCAAATCTGGCTGTAGATCCTCTCGTTTAGTATTCAAAAGAAGCTTTTAAATGGCTAAATGTGTTTTGAATCTTACGAATCAGCTTAGATACTAGTAGCGGTTTCTGCCATTGTCATTCCTGGAGAGCTTCTGAAAGTGCAACTACACTATTTCACATGTGAGTCAAGAAAAACAGCGCATCGCATTCCCATTTGCCGTAAGTCAGATTCAGTAAACAAGTTCCTTAATTACATTTCATCATTCCTCCATTAACTGGAACTTGTGGTTTCCCTGGGGTCTCAGGCCTCAGTATCATTTATGTCCTTGCTGACAGACAGCAGTAAACAGGAAGTGGGCAGTTCAGCAGTATGCATGTAAACAAAGCAAAATGATCTGCGCCTTTATATTAAACAAAGCCTGGATTGTATTTCACCACTAGGTGTCTGCACACTGGTGTCTGTGTCCTGGTATGCTACACAAGTCTCCTATCACTTTTTTGACCCCAACACACCTGTGAATGCCAGGTAAGGAGTTGATACTTATTTGACACTTCTGTCTCATCAACAATTAAAAACAAATCATAGTCGTTTCTTTTGAAAATGATAAGCGCTGTAATATTTCTGCATTTTCTCTGAGGCCTTTCATAAACAGCTGTAGCCAAAGTAAGGGAAAGACACATAAAGATGAAAAAGCTCAAACTTTCATTTGGAAACTTTCATTTTTGGTGCTGAAACCTCCAACTTTGAGCACCTATGTCCCATTTGTAATACATATAGTAAAGCATCTATATGTATAAATAACATTTCCCACGTGTTTTATATCTGTAAGCACCTATATACAAACATAATATGTACCATAGGTGTAATATAACTATTATAACTATATATATATATATATATATATATATAATATCATATAGTGAAATAATATATATAAGTGATGTCCCATATGTATATCTGTAAGCACATATATGTAAAAATAGCATAGCATCTCATATTTATTATATATGTGTAAGCACCTACATGTAATACTATATGTTCTATATGTAGCTTATATTTGTACGTTTCTGTATGTAAAAATAAAATCATTTATGTATAATATGTCTGTAGTAATCTATATATAAATATAATGTTCCATGTGTATTATATATCTGAAAGCATCAATATGGGGGAAAAAAAAACATCCCATATGTAATACATATAAGGTATGTAAGCACTTATTTATAAAACAAAATGATGTCAAATGCCACTACTAATATATATTTACCAAAGCATTGATATGTAAAAATTACATATCATATATGTATTATACTTACATAAGCACATAAGTGTAAAAAAATGTCCCACATATATTAGATATATTTAAACGGACCTATATGTAATATGTCCTACATGTCTTATATATCTGTAAGCATCTATATGTAATGTCCCGTTTGTATTTTATATATCTGTACCTATATGTGATATTTGATATCTGTATGTATAATATATATACTATGTAAAAATATTATCCATGTGCATAAGCAATAGATTACATACTCATAAAGCAACACGGGAATGTTAATGGACAGCCTATGCCAGTAATCACAAGATGACATAAGATGTAGTAAGGAACACTGTATTGATATAAGAAGCCTACAACTAAAAATAAGTCACCACTTGCATCAGCTTGTGGTTCCAGGCATAAGCTGGTCATAAAAAAGTAAAATTGCTTAATAAACAGCTTATTCAAAGCTTTAAAGCTTATTTATGTGTTATAAAATATACCAATAGTAAATAGATTAGACTTTAGGCTACCTTCAAATAAAGTCTAATCTATTGAATATGCTTACAAAAGACCACAAACCCTGCCATGGCTCTACCCTATATTACAGCAGTACAAGCTAATATTGTAGAAAATGCAATGGGCTAAAGGGGTCAAACTTTTCTGAACAGCAGTTCCTCAGTGTGCTTTTGGCATAGTAAGTCGAGCTCCTCCCTCTGTTCCAGGTATGAATTTGGCTCCGCCTTGTTTGTGGGGTGGGCGGCGGCCTGCTTGACGATGCTGGGCGGCTCCTTCCTCTGCTGCTCCTGCGCCAACGAGGACAGAAGAGGGCAGCAGTACTACCGGCAATCACAACCCTCTACAGCCAGGGAGTACGTTTAAAAAACACAACTACAGCTACATCAAACCAAGACAAAATGGGCACAAGAGACAGAGCTCCTCCCCCTTTACCACGATTGCAGCTCTGTTTCAAAAGTAGATTATCCTCTTTTATGGTTCTGCCAGCACACACCACAAGCCATGAGTACATACACACTTTATAGACATGCACTGTCCTTTGATAGTTCACTCTTATAGGTCATTTTGAATGAGAACATTTTAAAAACACTTCCAAATTCACAGATTAACTTGGGACCAAGTGAGATTTGTTTTGGGGAGACTATCCTCAAACATTCCGTGATCAAGGCCAACCAAGCTGAAAAGACCAAGCATGACGAGTGTAGCCAAAAAAAAAAAAAAAAGCACCTCAAAAAATGCACAAAATCCCTCTTAGCCTTCATAAAATCATGCAATCAATCTGGAGTCGGCCCAAGTTTAAGATTAGTCGAAGACCGAAAATAATAATAAGCAAACAACCCCAACAAGAAAGGGATATAGGAAAGGGACGAAAGCTAGAACCATGCAGCGCCTTTCTGTTGGCCTGGCCTGGCCTGGCCTGGCCTGGCTAGGCCTGCATGGTTGGAGCTCTGTTTGAAAGTTCTGCATTCCTCACCAGCCGTGGCCACACTCACACTCCATTGAGGAGACCAGAAGTTATGAGCTTTTTTTGCTGTCCGCTTGAGCGCAGGCAATTTCTCTCAAAACATTAGGGGACATTATTTATGTCCATGCTGACCAGTTAGTGGGGCTCCAACCGATCCATTGTGGGAAGTGAGGCTTTGGCTTCCATGAGGAAAAATAGTTAAAGACTGCAAAAATCCACACAGGAGAGGCGTACTTTCTAGGGAACGTTGCATGCAGTTGAGAACAATCCATTTGTTACCTTTTTTTGCGCATCTTGCAATAAGCATGATGCATCACGAGACAAATAGTAGTAGCTAAGAAGAAGGCTAAGGCCCTGTCCACACATATCCGGATATTCTTTTAAAATCTAACCTTCTCTCTGTATTTCTGGCCTTTTGTCCACATAAACATGGTGGTCTAGGTCACAAAAAGTTTTTAAAATGAATTTTGTGAACTTCTTTTCCTGGCACAAAGTGTTAAGTGTGTGTTTGGAATCGAGTTTTGGAGGCCTGCTGTTTGAAAACAGCTTAAACACAGTCTTAGTTATTGTTCTCACACTGAATTTAGCTCTATTTTGGCCATTATACTTGTACTTTGAGGAATTTAACATCAAGGTGTTAGCAACCCCTGCTATACTGTTTAAGTAAGTATAAGTTCCTTGAGGAACCTTTAGAGGTTCGATTGGAAACTGTGGAGGAACCTCTTAAAGTGTTTTGAGGAACCTTTTTGTTCTAAAAACCTTTTCTTGAAGGATCCTCAAAGCACCTAAAGGGGCACCTAAAGGGGCCAGACATAAAAATGCAAAAAAATCATGGTTGCAAAAATATCCGGACACGTCTGCTTGAAATAGCGGAAAGTGAATTATCTAACTCTTGTCTCCAAAATGCAGATGTGTTGGTGCCACCTTATGTATAGCAGCTCAGTGAACCATTTACATTTCACTTCATTTTGAAGAGTATTACCCCTCACGTTAATACACAGTATTTCAATACTAAACGAAGGCTCATCAAACACAGACACTTTTTGTATCAAGCTCAAACATAGTAGGTGATTATTTTGGGTATCGTGATGGTAAGTTCCAAGACTAAACTAACTAAATCTCTGAACCAGCCAACTGGTTCTAGGTATCATTACTGGATAAGTGTGAAGAACAAACTCCAAATACTTGTTTATACCACCCTGTTACTCCGAATAGTTGCCTCAGTGTAATGTAGTTTCAGGTCTTCTGGCAGTGCTGGTTCTTCCTATATGCAAAATACACAAGATGTGTAGAGCAGCCATCTGTCCTGGGGCTTGTCATAAAAAACTTAATCACTATGGCCTCTTGTTTTAGGTAAAGAATGAGCATTACATGCATATTAAAAATGTGAAAACTCGCTATTGCTCGTTTGTTGCTACTAGACTTCATAGGAGGTCTATATGCAGTTTGTATGTGAAACGGCTCAGTCTTACAGTACTATACTAATGTACTGAAATTATGGCCTCTACATCCCAAATAATGCACCATATGCAACATTTAGAGCTATTTATATGTTATACTGGAATGTATTTAAAGAAATGCACCATTAGTCACGCACAAGCCTAGTATCTCTGAATTGGCAACTTCACAGAAGACGACATAACCGCCATAACTTTCAATGGACGTCAATGCAAACATAAATCTTACAATGAAATCTGAAGCATTTCTATTGGTCTATTCATCATGGAACTTTGACCCAATGTAAAAAACAACTGCCAGGTTCAACTTATGTCAAAAACGTCAAAAATTTAGATTTTTGCGTGACAGTGACGTTGAATGTTGACTCGAAAACGGGCGAGTTTTGCAGCTTAGTTTCCATTACAGAATGTATAGTGTGTTAGAGGTGGGGGTGAACCCCAAGTATAAGGGAAGAACAATTGGAGTAACAGTGGATGAAGTTAAAGGGAAGGCTAGGACCGGCCTTGCTGTTTGGGTACTACTTCACATCCCTTTGGAGTTTGGGCCTCATGCTTTCATGGTTAATACCTAGAACTTAAGGGACTGTAAAGGCAGGTGATACCAACTTGTATTATGTTAAATATGTTTAATATACAGAAATCCTAACCACTCTCAACCGTAACATGGAAACTGGAATTTTATATATTTATTTCCTAGCAATCTAGTCTATTTTTTTACCCATCAACCCAAAAGGGACAGTATTTTGCTAGGATCTGAAATGGAGATTGACCTGCATTGACCTTTTAATCACAGAGGAAGCATATAAGGCAATGGACCAGAGCTTTACCTATTTTTTTTCATCCCCTGTACATTTCAATTAACAGCATGCATGTAGTTAACTTACTACATGTACTTATCACATGGAAGCACATCAGTCCACCACACAGTTCTTGTCAAGCTCCTAACTCCTCTTCTTAAAGACCTGTAGTAACAGTGCATCTTACAGTAGTAAGTAAATATAGTAAATATAGAAAACCCAGTGGCCTCAGGGAATCAATATGATGTCAGGAGCAGCGTATGGTGCCCTATACCAGCAATCTGTGTGCTTTCTTAACCTCTGTACTAACTCTCCACACGTCGGGTGCCAGTCTCTTACGTGTCTTAATGAATTAACCCCATTTGAGGAGCCAATTGAATCCAGAGGTCTTGTGATTTGTCTCTCTTGCTCTCTCCTGACTTCCTCTAATGCTGTTCTTCTCCAACTGTCTTCTGTTCTTTTCTTCTCTTCTCTAATTCAGGGCTGAGTTGTTGAGTGAGACTAGTTTCCCTGACTGACCAACCCTACCCTGCCTTTATTCGAGGACTGTCCAAGCTCCACTCTATCTCTGTCCCTCCCCCCTACTTCCACCTACCTATTCCAAATTTGGACCTTTGTCTCTCCGCTATAGCCTGCGTTGCACCCTTAAAAAGCTGCGTGCCTTTCGTCAGCACCTGATCAATAAAAACGTGTGTGTGGAACCATTGTTAGCCCTTTGTTGTTGTGTGCTTGCCTTCCTCCCTTGTCCCGTACCCCTAAAAGCCCATCATTGTAAATATGTACTCTTCTTACACATGGTCTTGTGTGAAGTATGGGTGGATTTACGATGTCATAGCGTATGTACACAGGAAAATATACAACAAAAAGCTATTGTATCCCATGTCATATTTTATGTTCTGTAACATACATACCTTTATATATATATATAAGCTATAAGCATTTGGTTTTCTGAACGGTGGACGTCCTGAGATCTTTCAGAACCCCACTGTGTTCAGGTTCTGCTTGTAACTGTTAAGCTTACTGAAACATGTTCTTTTCTTTTAAATTGCAGAGCAAATGTTAAAAGTTCTCCACCAGACAAAGGGGAGCAGTACTTGTAGTTTGGGAGAGGGGCGACTCCGTTGGTCTCACGCTGTGTTAGATTTTGGCAACAGTCAAGACACTCTCTTGGTAACAAATAAAGAAAGAAAGAATGAAAGTGACGTAAAACCAGTGAAATAAACTGCAATTAAAGGTTAAGCGGATACGAAAAGGCATGAAACCCATGATGTATTTCTGTAATAGACCATGTTGACTCAATTACTGTTGTAAATGCTTATGAATACAGTTTAAAAATACAGATGATATTGTGCTGTATAGGCCTAGCATTGCTTTAGATGAAAGACGCTGACCAGAAATTCAACATAGAGTGAGCCAAATGTTGGGTCTTCGGATTGTGAAATCCAGAGTGGTTTGCTAAAGTCAAGTGTTAGTTACTTTTTTGTTTGTTTGTTTGTTGATTTGTTTGTTTTTGTAATATCATTAGACCTCAGTTGCCCTCAAATGTATCTTCTCACCTTTCCGAGACTTGATTCAGGGTATGTAATGATGCATTTCATCAGTTATGCAAGTATGAACTGTTCCTGTATAGCGTAATACCAATGATTTATAACCAGGCTTTTGACTCACACTGTCTTTTTTTATTATGATTTTTTTTTATTTGTGCTAATTCGTCAAGTCAAAAATGTGCATGTCCTTTTGAAGACAGCGGCCTAGTCCACACTGTAAAGTCGAAGAGGCCACGCATGAATTGCGATACACGCTAGAAGTAAATCCACGTGTAAACCAGAATATCAGTGTTACTGTATTTGGATTTCCCCCCCTCAAACATTTAGTGCACAAATGATTTGTCTTGATGAATGGAAATTCCTGACCAGGTCTGGAATTATGTTCAACTTGCATTGAAAGGCACTTATCTCTTGTGTTATGTCTGTTTGAAAAAGAGGCTGTTGGTGTGCCGGCCAGTTGTTAGCTTGTAATCAGAAATCATTTAGTTCTGTATATTTTCCATCAAACATGTTTCCTAATATTCAAGTATGTATCATCTCAAATAAAGTATCAACGGTTCCGATTTTCTGTTTTGAAATAAATAAAACATACAAAGCTTAACTGTGGTGTGCTGTTTTATACCAAGTCGGGCCAGAGTTCTGAAAATTAACGCTTAAGACCTTCTGAGTTCAAACTTTTCCACACTCATGGACACGGCTGAGGATGGAATGCTCACAAACTGGGTGAGCTCAGGCTTCTCAGCATGATTAGCTAACCGTAATTGGGGTAACAGGACCAATCCATTGGAGGGCTTAATATGATGGCTTCATATGTGCATCACCTTTGAACAGTAGATCCAGAGTCTTTATATTTCCAGCTCAGAAAATGGCAGCGACTGTATCTAATGATTAAAATTATAGTTGTTCCATTTTAGCATCTATTCAAGTAGACTTTAGGGCACTGTTACATAATAAAGTTAAGCATATTTGGGTCGGCTACAGGCCTCATCCAGCATCGCTACCATGGCATCAGCACAGCCCTGTCTGTGTGCTCGTCTAACATCACTACAATGGCATCAGCACAGCCTGGCTACTGGGCTCGTCCAACATTGCTACCATGGCATCAACACGGTTAGGCTACCGGGCTCGTCCACCATAATTTCACATTCACGGTAATTAGCTGACACGCTTATCCTGGTCTACTACATGGTGTAATAGCTCACTAGGAGGTAGTGGTGCTATCTGTTGCGCCCCACACATCACTTCTTCACATTTTCCTGAAGTAGCCGTTGCGTTTAATCTCAAAAGGCCTTTACTAATTAACTGGATGTATGTCAGTTTGGGAAGCGAAAAGAATAAGTAACAGTTTTGGGGTTTTGGAATTTACAGCATCGTTTTATGTCACACAGATTTTGAATGAGGGCAATGTTGGAGGTTCACAGTATGTCATGTCCATGTACCGAACTCTCATTACCGAACTATGCCTACCAAGTTAAACAAATAAGAGTAAACAGTATACCAATATATGGCAATTGAAAGAAAGAACCAATTGCTGAAAGAACCAGGTCAGGTCTTCATACCTGACAGGCTGGTCCGAGAGCATCCACAGAGTTGCCTGAGCCTGAAAGCTGGACTAGCTGGAAAGCAGCCCTGCCTTGAGTTGAATGAGGTTGATAAGAAAGCAGGTCAGACGGTGTCTGAGCATTAGCATCATCATACAGCCCAGGCTTCACTCTGCCTCCTTCTTCTTTACACCTGAATGCTTTCATCTGCTGTTTTCCCTCTTCCCTTCTCCACGACTGCCGTGCTTGCCCAGGCGTCCGGCCCCCCGATGCTGTGGAATTGCAGCAAAGGTAAAATGTCAGTTCTGCCTCGCTAGACTTGGCATGCACTCAAAGTCATTAACAGAATTTCTCAGAGTGAGGCACAAGCTGATTCTTCGGGCTCAAGATGGAGGCACCTGAACAGGGGATGGAAGGTGAACACAATAAAAGACAAGCAAAAGCTAGCGGTACTTTGAAAGGTCCAAAATCAGTACAAATTTCTGAACTGTCTTCAGTGAATCGATAATGCCTTCTCTAAAGCAGTGCTCTCGACGTTTAGTCCTGGTGGAGCTGAAAGTGCCCTCAGTGGAGGTGTTCAGGGGTGTTAGCACAGTTGATTAGGGTGTGTTAAAGCAATAAAAAGACATTGAAAACTTTTTGATCTGTTACTCGAGGGTCCTCTGGTCCTGTGGACAAGACAAGAGTAGGAAGAGAAATGATGCCAAGTCAAAAACGATAAGTAATCTCTTTCCGTCTTTAATTAGCTTGTGTTTGTTATTGGTGCTCCAACATTGTCATTGAAATAGACCAATTCAACATGTGGGCCTGATTTAATAACTATAAAGCTATATTTAAGCTAGCTATATACAGTACATATAGACTAACTAAGCTAGCTATACACGGTACATAAAGACTAACTAAGCTAACTATATACAGTACAGAAAGACTAACTAAGCTAGCTATATACAGTACATATAGACTAACTAAGCTAGCAAGTTAGCTAAAGCTAATGAATAATTACTTTATATTTGTATATATACTACAGTGGGGAAAAAAAGTATTTAGACAGTCACCAATTGTGCAAGTTCTCCCACTTAAAAAGATAAGAGAGGCCTGTAATTGACATCATAGGTAGACCTCAACTATGAGAGACAAAATGAGAAAAATAATTCATAAAATCACATTGATTTTTAAAGAATTTATTTGCAAATAAATTTTTTGCCAGCAGTAACTGTATATGTAATTTATTAACTTAGAGTAATCAGATTATGTTGCTTTAATATATTAACAATTTAATATAGTTGCAATTTTGTTTTTGTGAACAGGTCATCAGTAACGGTATCTGTAATGGACCCTCCCAACCCTGAACAATTTCGGTGTGAATTGTGAGCAGGCCTGTTAATAGGCATGGGCCACATCCGTCCTTGGGTCTCTAAGCAGTAGCCCAAATGTTAGTTTGCTCAAACCTTCTTTGTCAATGGATGTGAAGAGAGCAGATAAACTATGCAGTGACAAAAATCTTAAATATGTCTCAGACAGACATGATCACAAATTAGGTCACATATGCTTCTGATTTTAGGGAAGGACCAGCAGAATCATTTGCAGATGTATTTGTCATGTCAAGTTTGTACTCCGTAACCCACACTGGAGTACGATGTGCGGTTTGAGTGACTAGTTTAAACATCTTTCCAAAGCCTTCAAGAGTACAGCTGGCCTCCCACTCTTCATCACGCACCTCCTCACACACCTTCATTTAAGTGCGCTGATGCTAGCTTAAGTGTGTCAGGGTTCAAACTCAAAAGCCCAAGAGAAGAAGAAGAAGAACAACAACAACGATTATGGGACATTAAGATCAAGTGTCAAAGCCAGAGCATGATTTGAATGTGAAGCAACAGCCAATGAGAACCGCTAATGGCTCGATGGAGCAAGTAAACAACCCGAGAGTGATGCGTTTGTTTGTTTGTTTATTTGTTTATTTGTTGTAAACAATGTGAAGCACAGTATGTACGGAGCAGCGCGATGGCAGGAGAAGATTTGGGCTTTTAATAATGACCACACCTACGTTCAAGGAAAACTATTGTGTGTGTAGGTTTTGTTGCTCATCATTTTGGTTCCTTTGTTTTTTCCTGTGGAAAGACCACTTTACGTTTACGGTTATGGCATTTGGATGGTGCTCTTTTCCAGAAAGCCTCACATTTCAACCATGTAGTACACTTAGGCACATTCAGCATTAGTAGGTCCCTTACTGCTGCAGCAAGGTGCATTTGCTCAGCTGGGGAATCAAACCCTAGGCTGCCGTGGGGAAGATG
This sequence comes from Salminus brasiliensis, assembly GCF_030463535.1. NCBI lineage: Eukaryota > Metazoa > Chordata > Actinopteri > Characiformes > Bryconidae > Salminus > Salminus brasiliensis. Next base: position 7,637,896 of record NC_132898.1, read on the forward strand.
GTGGTGATACTCACTATACTACACCAACCGCTTCTCCTAGATTTTAGATTCCTACACTCCTAAAGATCACAGTGCTTCAACTGGTTCTTGGTTCTGGAGCAAATTCCATAGAAGAACCACTTTTGAGAAATCTTAAAATTGTTAAAGAACCATTAGATCAAGTGAGAGCTCTTTGAAAGGTTCTTCACACTCATACATTTCTTTGAAAAACATGGTGGTTCTATGGCGTTGCTCAAGGAACTATTCGAAGCACCTTTATTTTAAAGAGTGTAGATACAATACATCAACAAAAGTATTGAGACACCTGCTTACTCATTGCTTCTTCCAAAATCAAGGGCATTAAGAAGGAGTGAGGGTAGGGTGTTGGATGATGATCACCACCCCAACTCCTTTCCATCTCATCCCAAAAGTATTGGATGAAGCACCATCCATCATTCCACAGTTCCACTGCTCCACAGCTCAATGCTGGGTGGCGTTACACCCCTTTTAGCCCACGCCTGGCATTAGGCAGCATGGTGCCAATAGGTTCATGTTTATCTGCTCCAGAGAGTCCTATTCCATTGGCAGTACTCTACTCAGTTCTCTACAGGAGTGTTTGTATGCGTTTGCGCATCTATGTCAGCCATGGGTGCAACTTATAGTAGCAGAATGCATTTATTAGGAGGGGTGTCCACAAACATTTGGACATGTAGTGCAAGTAAGTTCAACATTAATGAGGGATTTCCTCAGTGGCGTTACCATGATGACATTGAAGGGGTGCACCCTAGTGGTCAGACTTTAGACCAGAAATTATGTGAAAACTGAACCGGAAGACCAAAGTTCAAGGTAATAATTATTTATTAATTAATAATTATTAATAATTATTATCATTAGTATTATTATGTTTAATTTTTAAAATAAATATGATAATAAATACAATTATAATACATGGAATGATTATAATAAAAATAAATCATAGTAATATATATAAATATATATATATTTATTTTTTTAACAATAAGTATGGTGGGGAGGTAGCAGGTAGTGCATGTGTGCACAGTTCCAGGAGCTTGGGGTTGTGGGTTTGATTGTGCGTTGTTCTGGTCTTGGTCCATGAGGGGTTTGGTGTGTTTTCCCGAGTGCTCAGAGTGCACCACTCAAAAAATCTTCATGATGGGTGAATTGGTGATGCTAAATTGTCCCTACGTGTGAGTGGTGTGATTAAATGGGTGGTGTGTCTGGCACCCTGTAATGGACTGGTGCCAGATCCAGGCGTATTCCTGCCTTGCGCCCAATGATTCCAGGTAAGCTCCTGTCCCATCACGACCCTGAACATTAACATGAATGAATGGCTTGAAGTATTAGTATTATTAAGTGTCTAATAACTGTGAGGTTCATCATTAACAATACATACAACAACAGCACAACTGCTGGTCATGTTTTCAGTAAAATAATAAATAGTTAAATGGATTAGTGACGGATAAGTTAGTAGGTGTAGATTACCGAATGGTTTGAAGCCAGAAGTAATTACACAACCTTTTTTTTGGCCTGACACTGGAATATAGAATCATTGTGAATATGTGGTTCCACATAACACAATGACTTTTGTTATATTTCTCAGTATTGGATTTCTCACTTTCCAAAATGTCAGGCCAAAGGCCTCTACGTCCTACTTTCCTTTCATTTGGTCATGCCAGCACAAGATGAAAACAGAAGTGGTAATAGGCTGCTAGAATGGAAAGTAAAATATCAATGCATAGTAAATAAATTAATATTACATGCTAAAACATTGAGTATGTATCCAGGATTGTGTGAAACAATCATGTCAGCATGGACCAAAATCTCAAAGGAATGTTTTTCACATCTTGACTGAAGCTCTGTGATGGATAAAGGAATAATTTCTTCTCTCTACAGTCATTTGTAGCAGTTGTCCAGGCACTACATAAGAGAGAAAGTGGTTGTATTTGTGTATAACCCATACATCCCATTCACACCTGGTCACTTCATCCATCTTCAGTATCAGGAAAATATCTGGATCAGGCCATGCCACATTAAACTGCGAATGTAAACACACCCAGGACTCATTTAAACCAGATACAAATACCATCACTCGAACCACTTCAGGAGGTGATCTGATCTGAGACACATTTGAGCCACATATAACCATGTAAACACATCTACCTCTCCAAGACCCATTCCACAACCAAAACTCCTCCCGGTACAAACAAAACACCAGTAATAATCGCTGTACAACGAGCGAATTTGCTTATTCTGTCCCGCGTAATGATTTGACTATTTGACTTTTGACTATCAAGTGGCTAAAATCTTATCAGGCTACTAGATCTAGATACTAGTCATGGGTAAACGGGGACTCAGTGTAGGTGTGCTGTGCTCTTTGTGCTGGTACATTGGTTTGTTGAAAATTGTATAAATCTTCTGTATAAGATCCTTGTGGAACTTTTGGAGGTTCCTCAGTGTGAGACTGTGGTGCATTGAGGTTATTAGAACTAAAAGGTTCCTTGAAGGTTCCTCAAAGCACATTTAGAGGTTCCTTCACAGTTTTAAACTAAAGAACCTCCAAAAGTTTCTCAATTATCTTATATATATATAGTGTACTAAGCACAGCATCTACTGCAGGGTTCTAATAGTTACTATAAGCACCCAGAGATTTCCGAAGTAAATGGTCTTTCTGATTTCAGGCCATTAATAATGGTAAATAATTGATCTACTATCGTTCTATAGTGTATTCATGCTGGCTTGTCGAGGCTGCTTTCCTCGTTCCCTTATCATATACAGGCCGACTTGTTTAACAGATAAAAAGTGATGCCGCCAAAGAGAATGATAACATAAAAGGGCATAATTTAGTTTCAGACGTCCATTTGACGTTCCAGCACTTGTTGTTGCTCGAAAATGGGTCTTGAAGTGATGAGAGCAGCGGGGAGGTTGGCTTTAAAGGATTGAATGTGCTCTAAAGACATTAAGCATGCATGAAGTCTCCGCCCTCTTTATTCTTCTTGGTTTGTGCTGTTGCCAATCCATCTGAGAGAATACCCCCAGCTGTTAAAAGTAATGACTGAGCTGATGTTTAGCTCCGCTGCTGCCTTAAGCCAGACACTGGCTATCTGGGGCCTTACTCAAGATGTTATCCGGGCATGTACAATTTGGCTTTGTGCATATATGATGACTGGCTACTTTATTAGAAACCTCTCCCTAACCGCTTTACCTTGCCGGTGTACACTTAAGACAGTTTCTTAGTCATCTTCCAGTTCTTAATCAACGGTTAGTTTCAGGAGTGCTGCTCTTGGCTGGATAACCAATAATGAATACAGTACAGTACCTATGCTATGAGGTAGGTGGAGATCTTGACCTTGGATGGAACTACGAGGTAAGTGTTTCTAGTGGACAATTAGTGGACAAGTTTCACCAGCCTGCCATGAACTGGAAGTACCTGCACCGCCAAAATCAACAACTTCAACGCCAAAATCAACAACATGGACAAAGAAAAGCGTTCTGGAGGAACGTATTATGGTCAAATAAGTGATCAATACCTAGAGGTATGTTTGGAGGATTAAAAGTGAGGCATTCAACCCCCAAACCATTGTGCCAACTGTTATGCATGGTGGTGGTAGCATCAAGCTCTGGGGCTGCTTTGCTGCCAGAGGAAATAATGAAGAAGGTGGACTAATTTGCACCCTAAGGGATATTTGAGAACAGATGAGGTGAACTGTATGCATATTTGTGACCTTGTATGTATAATTTCCAAGCTGAAATTCTTGTTAATCTCTTAAAGATGTATGCTGCCCCAGAAAAAGAACAGCTCAAAGAAATCATTGAAAGCCCAATATTGTCATGACATGAGGGGCATGTATTAACAACCGTATGTCATTTATTTTATTGACAAAATAATTTGATCTTGAGAAGCAGATCCTTTATTAGAAGAATTTACCCCCATTTCTAAGGTGCCAAAATTATATTTATATATATTTATTGTGCCAATTCTCTCAAAAACCTTTCAACAGGTGGTTCTTTGTATGACCATTTTTGTAGATGTGCAAGAAGAACCTTTTATGGCATTGAAAAAGTGTTCTTATTCTTATCCAGTTGTTTAGTTTTTTTTTTTTTCCTCAAAGTGTGAAAAACAATACATACCAGATTTCTCATGAACACCAGCAGGGGGCAGCATTTCCTCATGCTTCTGTTGTCTCTAATAAGCAGCCTGCTGCTTAAGTAAATAAATGGAATGAAATGGATCATCTCCCTGCCAGAGAAATCACAATGGCAATATTCTGAGCTGGATGAGAGAGATTTTTGTGCGGCCCCATGGAGGTTAACGTGTGAAATCGTCTGTTTCCCAGCTTGAGGGTGCCGAGAAACGGGTCTGAGGGTTTGATGGCAGTGGCCGTAATCTTTACGGGATGAGCGAGGCGGAGACAACAGCTGCTCATCCTGATAAATGAGCAAGATTTAGCCATAATTAAGCATTTCACTTTTTTTTTCCTTTAGCCTCATAAAGCCGATGATAAAATGTGTGCTGCCGTTGCGCCTCCATGTCTCCACAGTCGTGATCAATGTTCGTACAGAAATAGAAGCAAGCAAACATTAATAATGAGTGTCAGTTACATTTAATGTGAACAAAACAACACAGCTGTTAGCTGGTAGCTTCTCCTAAATGAGTCTGAGCTATTTGCAAGCAGTGGATCGTCACGCATACTGTGTGCTAAAGGAAAAGCTCAGGGTAAAAGCTGTGTAAATGTGCAGTAGCTTTAGAGTGTTTAATCAGCTTTCTGAGGTCCCAGTGTAACAGATCAATAAACATACAGCCTTCTGACATTCGAGTGTGCCTTATAGATGCAAAAGAAGTTCCAGTCACTGTGCTGATGCATATTCTCTTGTAGCATTTCCCCCAGACGTGTCTGATTGGAGTGTTAATGGAAGTGTCTGTGACCCCTGGATAACCCCGACCCTGTCTGCATGCTAGCTTTCCCATGATTGGGCTGGGCATGAAATGTTGGATCTTGAAGAACTGGCGGCCCCTGCAGCGTCCACAGAACCCTCTCTGATTTCATCCTTTTCCCGAACAAGTCAAAACCACTGTGGGGTAAGTTTAGTCACACTCTATCTCTCTCTCCTTCAAACAGGCCTTGAGTAGAAGCTGTCCTTCTTTTCCGCTGTTCTGGGACCTGAGCAGTTCGTCTAAAAACCTCCGCTCCGACTGCACGAGTAGACCGAAGAAACTGCGCTCGGATCAGCGCCGAATGAAAAAGTTCTAACAAGTCCTTCAAACAGCAGCAGGCAAGGTTGAAAATGAGGCAGACAGCCGTGCACTGCCAGCCTTCGGTGCTCTCTTCATCATACATGAGTCATCGGAGGGTAGGAGGCTCATTTTTGTGCAAGTGCCAGAGAAGGCATGGCGCCATCCTATAGACGGGGAAATGGGTCAATGAGTGCTTATTGCACAGATTTGCCTGTGGGTACTTCACCGTGCCTCACACACAGTGTCAAAGCCATATGTGGATTGCTAACCTAGCAAGGATGCGATGTCCTGACTCGTTAGCTGAACGGACACAGTGCATGGCCCCTGGTATTCATTCTGCTACTTGAGAGGGAAAAAAGATGGACATCTCATTTCGGGTAAGCAAGCCTGCCCTGGACTGCTTTAGCGAGCTGCCACTTGGCGTAGTCGGCCAGCGGTGAACAGTTAGAAGAGGACCCTACGCAATCCATGGTAATCCAACTGTAGAGACAGTACCAGACTGACAGTTCCAGTCAGAGAATGTTTGACAGTAACTTATAGAAACTCAACACTGTGTGGTTTTACCAATGTGTAGACCCATTAGCATATGATTTTAGCAATGTGTAGACAAGAAATTCTACCAATACATAGAGCCAGCAGCATGCAATTCCAGCAGAGTATAGACTGAATAATCTGTAATTTCATAAATGCTTAGATCCAGCAATGTGCAGACTCACCAATGTACAGTATAATGCCACCAAACCTCTAAATCCATGAACGTGTAATTTGACTGAAGATATGCTTACACCAACTTATGGACCACAGACTTTGAGACTTCAAAGTTTGAGTATTTCACCAGTATTACTCGCTTGTAAATGTGGAATGGGTGGGCCTAAAAGTGGTCAAGTTTACATTTGCATAACCCTGAGCAATCACATGTCTAAGATGGCTCCGCCCTCTCTTTGAGTCTAAGCAACCTGGCGAGCTAAAGCTAAACCTGGCATTCACAGAAGACTTAGATTTAGTATTATACAAAAACATTCAATATATCAAAATGTGTTTCCAGGGATCTAAAAAGGCTAAAGCTGTTAAAAGTCTAATAAAAAAATACCTTAAGATATACTATGAACTACTGCAAAATACATGAACTGAAGCTTTTGGAATGGCCTTAATATCCTAAATATCATACAAAAATTATGAATGACCTTAAACAAGCTGTGCAGCAAGACAGCTCAAGGATATCTCAGAAGTTGAGGCCTTCTGAAAGAAATTTTAAATACAAAAAGTCAAAAGCTTTCAGCTAGCTACGAAAAGGGTTGCATTTCTGCCAAAGGGGCTGGTATTAAGTCTTGACTCTGTTTGATTTTTTTTATATTTTTATTTTTACAAAAAGAAGAAGTAACTGTGCATTGGTGCATTTGCTGGGAACATGCTGTTTTATGTTTGATTAGCTCCAGAAGCTGTGTTTGCTACATTTCAGTTAACCTGCGGAGAGGTATTTTACACACTAGGGTGGATTACTTAGTGACTACAGTGTCTTCTGTCAAAACGGGTGGGGCTATTCTATGGTTATAGAATAATAACACTTTTGTAAAAACACTTTTGGCTTGCCAAGAGGCTGTTTTTTTACATTTTTTTTTTAAAAGTGTCATTTGGCCAAGGGTGGCCAAAATGTGCATACTGTATGATTACAGGAATATAATTTGACCAGACGATGTATGACAATATACATAACCAACAATGAATGACATGTAGACCCAACAATGTATGACAACATTGAGACCAAACAATGTATGACAACATGTAAACCCAACAATGCATGACATGTAGACCCAACAATGCATGAAATATAGATCCAAAAATGCATGACATGTAGATCCAAAAATGCATGACATGTAGACCCAACAATGTATGACATCCTGTAGACCCGACAATGTGACATGTAGACCCAACAATGTATGACATCATATAGACCCAACAATGTATGACATGTAGACCCAACAATGCATAACATGTAGACCCAACAAATGTATAACATGTTGACCCAACAATGTATGACATCATGTAGACCCAACAATGTATGACATCATGTAGACCCAACAATGTATGACATGTTGACCCAACAATGTATGACATCATGTAGACCCAACAATGTATGACATCATGTAGACCCAACAAATGTATAACATGTAAACCCAACAATGCATGACACTTAGATCCAACAAATGTATGACAACATGTAGAACCAAAAATGTACAACATGTAGACCCAACAATGCATAACATGTAGACCCAACAAATGTATAACATGTTGACCCAACAATGTATGACATCATGTAGACCCAACAATGTATGACATCATGTAGACCCAACAATGTATGACATCCTGTAGACCCGACAATGTGACATGTAGACCCAACAATGTATGACATCATATAGACCCAACAATGTATGACATGTAGACCCAACAATGCATAACATGTAGACCCAACAAATGTATAACATGTTGACCCAACAATGTATGACATCATGTAGACCCAACAATGTATGACATCATGTAGACCCAACAATGTATGACATGTTGACCCAACAATGCATGACACTCAGATCCAACAAATGTATGACAACATGTAGAACCAAAAATGTACAACATGTAGACCCAACAATCTACAAATAACATGTAAAGTCAACATGCCATTCCACAAACATATACATCCAACAATGTGCGATTACACCAACATGTCACCCCAAAAGCACAATTTAGATCGTATAACATGTTTCTGCCAGTGTGGCTAGCATCTGGTATTGTTCAATTTCACCAATGTGTAGGTTCGACAACATGTGATTCTAATATGAACAATGTATGACAACATTGGAACCAAACAATGTATGACATCATGTAAACCCAACAATGTATGACAACATGAAGACACAACAATGTATAACATGTAGACCCAACAATGTATGACATTATGTAGACCCAACAATGCATAACATGTTGTACCAACAATGTATGACATAATGTAGACTCAACAATGTATGACAACATGAATACCCAACAAATGTTTGACATGTAGACCATACAATGCATAACATGTAGACCCAACAATGTATGACATTATGTAGACCCAACAATGCATAACATGTTGTACCAACAATGTATGACATAATGTAGACTCAACAATGTATGACAACATGAAAACCCAACAAATGTGACATGTAGACCCTACAATGCATAAAATGTAGACCCAACAATGTATAACATTTAGACCCAACAATGCATGACATTTAGATCCAAAAATGTATGACATGTAGACCCAACAATGTATGACATCATGTAGACCCAACAATGTATGACATCATGTAGACCCAACAATGTATGACATCATGTTGACCCAACAATGTATGACATCATGTTGACCCAACAATGTATAACATGTAGACCCAACAAATATATGACATGTACATTTAGATCCAAAAATGTATGACATGTAGACCCAACAATGCATGACATTTAGATCCAAAAATGTATGACATCATGTAGACCCAACAATGTATAACAACATGAAGACCCATCAAATGTTTGACATGTAGACCCAACAATGCGTAACACGTAGACCCAACAATGTATGACATCATGTAGACCCAACAAATGTATGACATGTAGATCCAACAATGTATAACATGTAGACCCAACAAATGTATGACAACATGTAGACCCAACATCTATCTACAAACAACATGTAAAGCCAACATTCCATTCCACAAATATATACATCCAACAATGTATGATTACACCAACATGTCACCCCAAAAGCACAATTTGGATCGTATAACATGTTTCTGCCAGTGTGCCAATATGTTCCACCAATATGTAGGCCCGACAACATGTGATTCAACCAATGTGAGTATGAATCCAACAAAGACATGAGTGCTATATTATATCACATCCCAATGAAAAAACAATTCTGCAGTGTCCCTTCCTGAACAGATGTCAAAAGAACCTTCTTGCAGTGATTTTCCTTCATATAATCTTTTGTATATCTTTTGTTAATGTTGTCTGTCACAATGTGCTATCATTAAGTCTGTCTTCATTCATACGCTCGCAAGTAGATTTTGAAGTGGCCGGAACATGGTGAAAAATTCAGACCTACGCCTGTACCCTTGACTCAATTAGTTCTTTGTTAGTTTGTGTCTTGTCTTGCAGAGCTTGTCTGACAGATCGTATCAGGACAGCTCCTGTGGCGTGCAGTTCACTACATGATGCCGCTCTGTGTATTAGGATGCAGTGTTGGACCTCATTTGTGGAACTCAGTCTGAGAGTACTGTACAGAAACCGAATAAAAACTACGAGTGTGACGCTTGAGGATTCATCTATTGTTTTAAAAGAACTATTTCATGTGAAAAAAATAGGACACCCCTTTTTGTCTTTTTTTCCCTGTAGTAACTGAATAATACACCTTAGAGTGTGATAAGCCTTGGAGTGTTAAGGGGTTTAAACCTCAGACATTTAGTTTGGTTTGCTCTTGATTGTTGAAATGAGTGGTATCACCAAACAAATGTATGAAATCATGTAGACCCCAACAATTCATAACATGTAGACCCAACAATGTATGACATCATGTAGACCCAACAAAGTATGACATCATGTAGACACAACAATGTATGACATCATGTAGGCCCAACAACGTATGACATCATGTAGACTCAACAATGTATGACATCATGTAGACTCAACAATGTATGACATCATGTAGACCCAACAAAGTATGACATCATGTAGACACAACAATGTATGACATCATGTAGGCCCAACAACGTATGACATCATGTAGACCCAACAAATGTATGAAATCATGTAGACCCAACAATGTATGACATCATGTAGACCCAACAAATGTATAATATATAAACCCAACAATGCATGACATTTAGATCCAACAACTTTATGACTAGCTCCACCAGTTTGTACAGAAGTCCCTGTAGTAACTGAATAATACACCTTAGAGTCTGATAAGCCTTGGAGTGTTAAGGGGTTTAAACCTCAGACATTTAGTTTGGTTGGCTCTTAATTGTTGAAATGAGTGGTATCACCAAACAAATGTATGAAATCATGTAGACCCCAACAATTCATAACATGCAGACCCAACAATGTATGACATCATGTAGGCCCAACAACGTATGACATCATGTAGACCCAACAAATGTATGACATCATGTAGACTCAACAAATGTATGACATCATGTAGACTCAACAATGTATGATATCATGTAGACCCAACAATGTATAACTTGTAAACCCAACAATGCATGACATTTAGATCCAACAGCTGTGTGACTAGCTCCACCAGTTTGTACAGAAGTCCCTGTAGTAACTGAATAATACACCTTAGAGTGTGATAAGCCTTGGAGTGTTAAGGGGTTTAAACCTCAGACATTTAGTTTGGTTGGCTCTTGATCGTTGAAATGAGTGGTATCACCATGACGAGATCCAAAGATCACTCAGAAAGAAGGTTGTAGATGCAGATGAAGGATGAAGGGTTTTAAAAAGATCTCAGAACAGTTAGAAATCAGCCATTCCACTGTCCACTAAATCATTTACAAGTAGAGAATCAAATTGGGCTGTTCTAGCAACTTGTTCTAGCAAGTTCAGACCACAAGATACGTAAAACAGTCTCCAACAATCCTAGAATGTCTCCAGCCACAGTTTCGGTCAAAGGACAGCAACCTACCATCAGAAATAGACCAGATAGGAAACCCTTGCTGTAAAACCAACCTTAAACATGAGGGCAAGTTTGCCAGAGAACACCTAGACAAAGACCAGAGCTGTGTCCGAAACTGTGCCCTATTCGCTACTCCCTACATGTGAAAATCCAGATCACTATATAGGGCAGAATCCACAAGGTAGTGACCCCATTGCTCTTCCTCAAAGACGCTGCACTTAAATCTTCAAACCAAACAAAGCAATGGATTATGGGTCCAGACACCACTATAAATGGCGGAACCCCAAAGTAGGGCGCTATATAGTGAATAGGGCACAGTATTGAACACAGGCCTTTCTCAAGGGCCCAACAGTGGCAGCTTGCCAAGCCTGGGTATTGAACCCACAACCTGTCATTGATAGCCCGGATAGCTCTAACCGCTGTTAAAAAGGCAAGGCTATCATGGGGTGTCAGCTAAGACTTGTTTGGTAGGTGGTTGCTTCTTCAAGTTAGCACCGGAGGCATAAGGCTCATTTAGCTAAAAGGTAATGCAGGCCTATGTCACCTTTTGGGTGATACAGACTTACAGACTGCATTAGCCTCCAAGAAACAAACTTCAGACCCCAAACTTCAGACCTCATTGACTCTGTTTGATTAAGAGGAAATGAATTGTGCAAATTTATGAGCCGTTTCTTTCAACAGGAAGCGCAAAAACAACAGAAACGCTTTCCTTCAAATGAGTCCCTGATCCCCTTGCTTTCTGCCCCGTTTAATTAATCAGCCCACCCTTATCAGAGAGATTTAAAGCTTATGTCTCGTGAGCAGGGGGGCATGGGAAGGCTACAGCATGGCACTAGAGTTCATGAAAGCTAACAGCGCGAGGGGAAGGGAGGGGAGAGGAGGGTTGAAAGCGCAGTCCAGCCACAGGCTGCGCATCATAATTTGCCTGCAGAGCTTATTGATTCGGTGAGCATTTCAAAGTTGATATAACTAGTGTTACACGCTCGCTGCGGTACAGAACAGCTGCTATTTACCCACTACAAATCCCATCAAGAAACAGGCCAGAACGGTTGGCTGTGCCACTCCATTCTAATCGCACAGTAAACAGCTGTGTACAGTAGACAATGCTAGAGGAACAGTGCAGCAAAAATATCACATTTTGATATGTTAATAGAAAATCGCTTGAGATAAGAATCCTCCCATCCTTTGAGCCTGCAATAATTCCCTGTGTTTTGGCCAGTCTTTGACTAAGCTATCCATAGATTAGCCCTTTCCCACAGATATGAAGACTCATATACGGTGCCAGGAAGAAGACGGGAATAAGACCTTGGGTAAATAGTCATGAATATGCTAATTTAATATTTCATTGTAGAACGGTGAGCCTTACTTTCAAGATATGGAGATGAAAGGAAAGGGGGAAAAAAGAGGCGTGTGTAATTTGGCCATAACTTCCCTCTCTTTCAACACTTGAGACAACTTGCCACGCCTTGTAGGTGTTTTGTGCCCAGTTGACATTGTGTGTAACCTTATAGTCACTTAATGATAAACTGCTATATCACTGCTTAAAGGGCACACTGTGCCTCTACCCTTCAGCTGCAATGTTGGAGGAATGGTTTATGAAAAATGAAATTTACACAGCTTTCCACTTAACCCAATCCATCAGCCAAGACATATTTGGTGTCCAAATTTAGCTTCCTTCAGCCAATTTCACACCAGAAGTGATGCAGCGCACGTGGAACCGACCTGCGATGCTTGTTATTTCACACTGGATATATGTCCTGCTTTTTAAAAACGAGACCTAAAACAAAAGTATTACAAATATTTTATTCAAATATTTGCAATGAAAATATATGAGTTGGTCAGTTTAATATTATTATATTTATTATTATAGTATTTATTGAAAAAATACTTTTAAAATGTATATTTTTTGTAAAAAAAAAAAAAAAAAAAAAAATATATATATATATATATATATATATATGTATATATATATATTTAACGCATACATTTTTTGGCCATTTTCATACATTGCAAAAATATATTTGATGAATACATTTTGAATATTTTTTTTTACACCAGCCTGAAAATTGGTTATATTTTTAATATTTAAAGGTTTAGTTTTACCAATTTTTTCCTTAATTTGGATCGCCAATTACCCGCTCCATACAAATTCTCCCCCTATCACATGAAGCACTCCTGACACTGGAAAGGTGATGACTGACGCGCCTTCTCTGACACTTGTGCAGCCAGCCACTGCCTCTTTTTTTTCTGGAACTGTACATCGTCCCCTGGCAACCGACACGCTCTGAGGAAAGTGCCGTGTAGCACCAGCAGACTCCAGTGCTTGCCAGCATTATACTGGAGTGATGTGTGGAGATAGCCGTCTACGCACCCTGGAGAGAGGAAGGCCAACTGTGCTCTCTCGGGGCCCTGGCAGTCGATGGCAAGCAGCATGACCGGGATTCGAACTAGTGATCATCTTGCAGTGCCGTTATTCGGCTGGACCACTCAAGGTACTATATTTCTTATTCTAAATAAAATATAATTTTTTATATAGTTTTAAATAAATTAAAATAATTTAACAATGCATTTGGTACTAAAACCTTTGTTCCTCAGCCCTGCAAAATGTAAAAAGTATTTGGACAATTACAAACCCATGCTACGTCTTTCACTATAATAATCACACATTTTAAGGCCAAATCAATGAATATACTGTATTCGCTATAATAATTGGATCTAACTAGGTGAGAGATGAGTGGTCTCACTTTCGAATGGTACTTTGTGTAACTATAATATACGTAAACATCAATGTATTATCAGTTGTGTCTCATATTGGTCCAAATCACCCCGCAGGTGGTCCTCTGCTCGCCTCAGTGCTGTTTTCATTAATCAAACAGTCCAGTGAGAGATGGCTCACCTGCTTACCGAAGTGTTTATCTGTGGCTAATATCCTGGATGGCTGCCCATCATGCTGCGATCAGGGCCTTGAACAGGTGTAAACAAAAGGAGTCCAAGGACTCAGCAGTGGACCTGCTCTATACTTCTAGTTAGACCACTACAAAATAACCTATATGGACAGAAGTATTGGGACACTTGCTTGTTCATTGTTTTTTTTAAGAAATCAAGGGTATTAAAAGAGTTTATCCTGCTTTTGTTGGGGTTGCTGTCTCTACTGTCCATGGTCCAAGAAGGCTCTCTACCAGATTTTGGAGTACTGCTATAAAGATTTAATTGCATTCAGCAACAAGAGCGTTAGGCTGAATGCATTCATTAGAAGGGGTGTCCCCAAACATTTATAAAAATATATGATGGCCTGTACAAATGCACATCCAGCATGACCTCAGGTGGTAAATACATTTCATAAATTTCTGATACTATTTGGCCATATATTTATATGAACTTAAATATAGACATGGGCATAAAAGGCTATTTTTGGTGAGTTTTGACTGAATTGAATATGCTTAACTAATCATAAAACCTATAAAAAAAAAGGGCAAACATCCTCAATAGTTTTTAAAGTAAACATGTAACTTATAAAAACACACATTTTGTTTGGACAATCAGTCATGAAATGTAAGTCAGGCTGTATGAACAGTTAGCCAGCATGTGGAAGGTTATGGGTTCAAATCCCACAATTATCCGTCTTCTACTGGTTGTGCCCTTAGCCAAGAGATCCATCCCCCAAGAACTTCAGGTGGTGCTGCTCTGCTGGCAATGCTGTACTGCCTCTGTACCGGGCCCATTTAGACAGTACAATGAAAGTTTCCCTTGTAAGCCCATTAGTGAAGTACTGAAAGGAAAAGAAAACTCATCTGGATGGAGTCACGATGGTCATAAAATGCAGTTGGGAACAGCAGACAGCAGCATGTCGTAAGTAAATCAAGCTCTCTGCCTTTAAACGGAAATCAAAAACCTGTGATTATGCCACTGAAAATGAACGTTTGTAATCAGCATGCAGCACAGGGTGTCCAAATAGAGGAAGACAATGCACAGCGAGATCTCAGTGAGGCATCTGGGAGAGGCTGTGGGGCTTCCAGCAGCATCAGCACACACACACACACACCCAGCACAGTGCAGCTGGAGCCAAGCCTCGCAGCTGACAGCTGGATGGGGCTGTGGTGTGGCTACGTGCTAAAGCCCAGGATAGTTCTATAGATGGGTGCTTGCTCTCTCTCTCTTACACACACACAACATACACACATAAAAAACATACAAATTCATATTCCTGTCCTTGCGGAGTGTTTCCATGTCCTTCTGTAGAACTGTGGGTGAATTCTGTACATGCTGTGCTACACCTGCCCCAATCCCCTGCCTAACCTTAAAGGAACGCTCCAACATTTTTCAGTCTAATCGCAGTCTGTCGCATTTGTACCGTATGACTGATTATCACATATGAGGTATTTCTCTGGACTGAGCAGAAAGGTCGAAGGCTAGAATCATATTTATGAAAAGTCAATGGGCAGTTGCTCATTTCTGTCAGTTAACAAAAATGAGAAGCATACGCTTAGAAGACTTCTGAACATTCCTTACTAAGAGGTAAGAAGGACATAACCAGAGGACATTGCTCAAGGACATAACCGGAGACACCCAGTTAATTATGGCATTTGAACCCATAACCTTCTGTTTGCTGGACAAATCCCTGGACATGAAACTTGCGGTGTTACGCGAGGAAGAACGGGCTATAAATACCTGCAGGGTGTGTTATGGGATTCTTTAATTGAGAAGAGGTGGTGCAGTGCAGTTAGGGTCTCGTTGGATGTGTGGAAAATGGGTCACGAAGCGGATGTTAATGATTGGCTAAAAGGAGTGATTGCATTTGGGCATGACTAAAGCCATAGTGTAAAAGAAATAGCTGAATTTGTGGGGGAATGGAAGCATACGGTCATACTGGTCTACCAGCAGTGGCAGGTGGGTTTTACAGCTTCGCTTCCAGGCAAGAATTGCTTCTAGAAGTCAGCGCAGGCCCCTCACCAACAACTTCTGAAAGAACACTCTGCAGGGAACTGCATACCATCAACATATGGAGCAGAGTGGCACGCAAGAGGCCTTTGCTCACTTCTGCTCACGAATGGCGAGAATAAGGGGAGAATTTCCTGCAGACTGGGATTTCTGCCACTGCTGGTAGACCCGTATGACCGTATGCTTTCATACACCTGTAGATTCAGCTACTTCCTTCACACTACGGCCTTTGACATGCCCAAATACCAATCATAAACATCTGCTTTGCGACCCATTTTCCACACATCCAACAAGATCCTAACTGCACCTCTTATTAATCTATGAATCCTGTCACACAAACCCGCAGGTACTAACCAGATCATCCTCGCGCCATCTGTAGGAGCCTGTAAGTTTGCTGACTAAACTGAGATGCAGACCTGTGCAGGAATGTGAGTTAGAAGAACTTAGTTAAGTTAACTTTGGGAAGACATACTCTAATGTTTGTCTCTTCCTGTGCGTTGTAGTTCAGTGAGCCTAGGGCCTGCCGGCGGGCCGAAAGTGTTAATACACTCAACTTCTATTTAAGAGGTTCTAGGTTAACTTCTGGGTTAACAGGCTTTCAGTTCTTTTCTTAATACAGTGAAATATGTCAGAACCTAAGCCTAGAAATTCAGGTAGGTAAAAGTACTTCAGTACATCCTAGTCCTTTACAGCAGTGTCAGTAATAAACATACAGTGTCCAATTAAATCCTGTTGCGCTACAGATCGGTGGCTTGCTGTTGATGATATGGAATATTCAATATATGGTGGTCGTTGCAGCGTTTACCGGCGAACCTCATCACATAACTCACCTAAATCACGCCTGCTTCTAACAGACAAATGCATCCAATAGACCAAACTCATGGTGCGTCAACTTCAGTCTTTCTGTGGTGACCTTCAAAAGCAGATAGCAATGCTCTTAGCTGCTGATTAACAGCAACAACTCCCACCATTCACACACACACACACACACACACACAGACTTAATTTAATCTACTGCTCTTTTTTTTCAATAACACAGCAGCTTAATTGGCTCTGACAGCCTCGCCAACTTGAATCCAAACAGCTTTTCCCAGCACTGTTTTCCCCCCTCCCCCCACACTTCCTTTTCGTACGATTCTAATTAGGCACAATCAGCCCAAGTGATATTTATCGATTCACCCATCTCTGTTTGAAGGAGAATTTACCACCACCCCTCACACCTCCCCCCTGCAACCACCACCACCACCGCTCCTGCCGCCGCCGCCGGGTACGCTAACATTTACCCAAGGCCCGTCACTAATTTTAGCATCAGTAAAATAATTATGATTGATGCAGGTATGTCTTTGTTCCTTCAAAGCATTAGACAGATAAAACAAAAAGGGGGCTGAGGAAGTAATTAATCTGCACGGATATGCCGGCAAAGAAGTTATCAGCTTGAAATCAGCCTCCGCCTCAGCTTTAAATATCATATTAGACAGTTTAGCATGCATCCGGAGGGACAATGTGGGGACAGGCTTGCTCGGCTAGGTTATACAACTGATATTCTTTATGTACTCAAACTGCATTACGACAACACTGACGTTATTTTAAGAGCAAATGATATGCTAATCTTTTTCATAAGCTATAATAGAATTGAAACCATATGATAATATGATTTAACACTCTGAAGTATTTCTGTTTTGCTGTATTATATACATTACACGGATATAAGTATTGGCTCATTCACTGCTTCTTCTGAAATCAAAGGTATTAAAAAAGAGTTTATCCTGCTTTTGTTGGAAGGTAGGTTTTCTACTATATTTTGGGGCGTTGCCTGGTGAATTTGATTGCATTCAGCAACAAGAGCATTAGTGAGTATTGGATGGAGCACCATCGTTCCAGAGAACACACGTGCTCCACTGCTCCACAGCTCAATGCTGGAGGGCTTTATACCCCTTTAGCCCAAATGTTTCTAAATATTTGTGGACACCCCTGACAAATGCATTCCACTACTTTAAGTTGTAGTAAGTGGTAAAGTATTGCCAATAGAATAGGACTCTTTGGAGCAGATGAACATATTGTACGTATTGGCACTATGCCTGGGTATGTGCATTGAGCTGTGGAGCCGTGGAGCTGTGCTTTCTGAAATGATGGTTGGTGCTCCATATAATACTTGGGATGAGTTGGGGAGTTGGGGTTGTGATTATCTGACACCCTGACTTTACTAACGCATATGAGTGCAATTAAATCCTTACAGCAATGCCCGTCCACCCCTTTGTTTGGATGCTGCGTCCTCATGACCCACTCCTCCCTATACTGTTACCCACCAGCAGGTCACATCCCAAAGTGTATAAGAACAGCAGGGAAAGGCCTCAGGGAGTGGGGCAAATTATGCTGTAGACCCCCAAAAAATACTGGCAGATATTTAGCAACAGAGACAGAGGTTGCATTTATAGTATTTCATAGACACTCTTATAATCTGGTCTGTATTAGTATACCAGCAGGCTCTTGTACAACATTATGAAAGAATTGCTAAAATTGTTCTCCTGCACATCACAAGATACCCATAATACTAACACTCCGCTTAGCATTTAAGCCAGACCTCAGCTGTATGAGCCATCCACAGATCGGTACCATGTGCTGCTGTGGTATGAAGCAGTTACCCCCAACACTCCCTGTCTCCTCCTTCCCCAAACTACCAACCTGCTGATGGAGTGCACTCGAGTTTATTGCCCTCTGTACGCCCCCCTGTCCGCTGGATGTCTGTGTCTACTCTGTAGGCTGTGTGTACCGCTCCAGCTCTCTGAACTGGGTTTTTCCCATCTGAGCAGCAGCCCACCCTTTGATCACAACTACAGCCCTGAGGCAAGCTGCCAGAGGCTGAGTTTACTGTGGAGTTTTTTTTTTTCTCCCCCCACCCCCCCCACACTCCTGCTTTCAAAACATAGCGAGCAAAGTTCTGCCCTACGAATAAACCTGTGGCTCCCAAAGCCTCATAGCCAAGCAGCATTTGATGTTTATTCTCCCTTTTTTTCCTACCAGCTGCTCATCATCTTCCGAATAAACAGGCCGATGTCGGAGTGAAAGGGCTGGATCTGTGGGGTACACATCAAGCCTGGCGTGAGGTGCTCAATTTTAGTGGAGGGGTGGATTGCTGTCACCCATAATTTCCCTATCTCCCGTGCCCAAATAGAGATTGACTCCAGCTGCCCTCCTCTTGGCCCACAAAGATAGATAGATAGATAGATAGAGAGAGAGAGAGAGAGAGAGAGAGAGAGAGAGAGAGAGAGAGAGAGAGAGAGTGTGGTCACTCAGGGCCTTGTCGGGCTCTGTGTAAGTGGATGTCCCGCTGAGATAATTACTGTTTCTTGTTGCCTCGTCAGCAGCTTGTGTCTGTATGATCGGCACTGCCCTCCTCCAGACCACTGGATGGATTTCTGAGTACTTCTCTGATAAAGGAGACAAAGACAGGGAGATGTGCACTGTAAGCGAACGGCAGATTTGGGAAAAAATATGGTATGCTAGATAAAAGTATATATCTATATATATGTATAAATTTATATGTCCAAATGTTTGTGGACACCCCTTATAATCAATGCATTCATGAACATGAACTTACTGGTACTATGCCTAATGCCAGGTGTGGGTTAGAGGAGTATAAAGCCCCCCCATCTTTGAGCTGTGGAGCAGTGGAACTGTGTTCTCCAGAATGGTGGTTGGTGCTCCATCCAGTACTTTTGGGATGAGCTGAGGAGTTGGGGATGATAAGGTGGGGTGGTGATCATCCAACATCCTAATCTCATTAATGCTCCTGATGCTGAATGCAATCAAATCCTCACAGCAATGTTCCAAAATCTAGTAGAAAGCCTTCTTCCCTGGACAGTATCTCTACTCCAGTTACTCCAGTAAAAGCAGAAGAACTCTTTTTTTTTTGGATTAAGCAGGTGTCCCAATAGTATAGTCCATATCGTATATATGGCCTCGTCCATTTTTGAGGCCCACCAGAGAAGGCTATACGAAGATAGCACAACATTTTCAGGTAGCCGTTAATCTATCTGCAGCAACTCCTGCACAATCATGAACTTCATGGAAGAGTCACCAGTGGAAAACCTGCATCCTCAGCTCAGAATTCAGCAGCAGTGGTTTTTATAGGAACATCAGAACAAGCCTGATGAAGTTTTGGCTGTAATGAGCGAGGGTATGTTTGCAGGAAAAGCGTGCAGAATTTTCCCATCGGATCGGTCATCTTTGTGCTTGTGTTGCAGCCAGTGGCACAGGGAAGATTTCACACATTACACACAATAATACTCATTTGCATATGAAGAATCCACCAAAATGCTTTGTGTTTTTCAACCACTGTTCTTTTAACCTATTGAGACATTATATTTCTGCTTCTCTGCACCATGATACTTCATTTTTTTTTTGGCCTCACACGAGGACATTATTTGGAAAAAAACGACTTCCTGTACAAAGACTGAGTTTAGTTTTTATACTTGTTAGGTCCTACTAATCCCCTCTAAGGTGGTTAAAGTGACAGACCAGATATTTGACTTCGGACTGCTAGATTTGATAAGAATTAAAATATCAAAAAATATCTTAATCAGTGCTGTCATAAATGTATATAAAAGGTGTTATTAATATATTATAGTAATATTATTTACATTTACTTTATTTGTCCTATAGAATTTTGAAAAGTGTTTCTTTCCAGGACCACCCTGTAAGACAAAGTTGGATGGAGGATTTTCCATGTGAGGTCAGTTCCCTCACATTCCCACTCAAATCTCGATTACAAATCATAATTTTGACTCAATACAGTCACTGACATATAAGATATCTGTTTGTTGCATTAGATCCTCAGTATTTAAATTATTTTCATTTTCAGAAACAAAAAGGTTGGTTTAAAAAGTAGTGTGGGCTAATATGGGGTATATATATATATTTATATATATATATATATATATATATATATATATATATATATATATATATATATATATATATATATACCCATATACCCATACCCCATATAATGGGTATATATATGCCCATACCCCATTGGGTGTATATATATATAAATAAAAGGAAGAATCTTTTCTCATTCTGAGGAAAGTAGTCGAGATCTTGCGAGCTAGCCTGAAGAACAGAGCTTGGTTCCAGGTTTCTCCTGGATGCCTCCAGTCCAGCTATTGCTGAATGTGTTCAACTCCATCAGCAGCAGCTCACCTGATTTACCATCATTGATTTACCAAACCAGGTGTTGGATAGTCACTATAAATAGACTACATAAGTAGATATATAAGTATATATAAGTAGACTCCACGAAGAAAACTCTGGAGATGTTCTAATGAACACAGTGATGGAGAACCACGACTTTTTGTAGGAATGTTATTAGTGTTTACTCTCACTGTTGTACTGAGCAGATAAACACTTACTGCCCAAATAAGGAGCTTTTCCATTAAAATTTTCACAGCTGCCTTTTGCACAGTCCTGTATAGAGGAAGAGAGGGTGGTAGGATAGCATATGTGTGAGTGTTTGGAAGCAATTCATGTGTAAGGAAAGGGATAAAGAGCTCTGTTCTACAGTCTGTTTGCACAGTGTTCAAATGGAGGCATGTGTGGCTGATTAAGCTTTATTAGTCACTTCAGATGCTCCAGTGTCTGACATACGTACAGTCTGTATTTATTAAATAAGTTCAAAGAGGTCGAAAAAAAAAAAAGATCAGGTGCAATCACACACCAGCTTAATCGAGTGTTTAGTCCACAGTGAGAGTCCGTGCTGGTCTTCTATCTGGTATCTGTGGACCAAAACCGAGGCAACCTTCATTTTCCTGCTCTGCTAATACCGCTTCTGCAGGGAGCAAACATTATCTCCTATTACATCCTAGATGAATGCTTAATAGCTCCACGAATGTTGCAAAATATACTTCAGTGCAAATCTGAACCATCTGTGCGTTCTGTGACATTACTGCAGAATAGCTGAAATGTTTTCAGGGAGATGTTTCCCACTTTGAAACGTAAATGATTTTTCTTTTCTCAAAGATTTATAAGCTCAATATTAAAATATTAAATCAATGCCTCATTAAAGCCCCACTGTAGTGCTTACAGGAGAGCTTGAGTGCTGTACGTTTCAATATTTGTAAAAGCTTCTATTGCTTATTAAAGCTTATTGCAGATTTCGGGTCTCCAGAATTAAAAAGGCATGTCAACATGGCTCACTAGAACAAATTTGCTGTATGGATGAAATGCATAAAAACACAGAAAGCTGTTTCAGCAGCATTTATTTTTCAAATATATGAAAGTAAAGTGGTATTCACATTAGTAAGAACATGAAATTTGTAAAATTATATATATATTATATAGTATTTCATAATTCATAACTAGTAAGACATATAGTTGGGATCAGATGTTTATTATGGACATGTCATGGCAATATTGGGCTTTTAATGATGAACTGTTCCTTTATGGGACAGAATGAGCATCCCTCAGCTGGCCCAGTGGTGAATATAGGTGTAGGAGACATGGTCACCCATCCAGGCTGACATCTTCTTAAGGGCTGCATGGGTTGTAGGGCTATGTATTGGCAAGAACCTGGCGATACGCTACGTATCACAATACAGGGGTTAAGAAATAAATATATTGTAATATATTGTGATACTTTTAAACAAGCCGATATATTATGAATACTGTCTAAAAAAATATAGAATAAAATTTAAGTACAAAGTTCACTTTTTATCCAATCAGAACAGTGGGATCTGAAGACAGTACAACACCGCCATCTAGTGGTCAGGGTTTAAACACAACACTAAATGAACCACTGTCTGCCACCAATCTTTACATATAAACCACTTATTAAAAATCAGTACTGTGTTTTTGAAAGCCAATAATAGGAAAGGGCGCCCACACAAATAAAATCACCACCTGCAGACTGCTCTGTTATCTTGGCAAACTTTGTGACATTAACCAGCAAGGTCTTTTTCTTCCCCCCAATATCCTCTTTGTACTGCTGGTTGCAGCTTATTTTCCATGTTTCGCAAACGAGTGGAAGATAAAGGCTAAATACGGCTAGGGTTGGGGAAAAAACACTGGCTCTCACATGATCAGCCTACTGAACTTCCCAAAGGCCAATCCACACCTGGGCAACTGCTGCTTGGGAGGGGGACAATGTGATATAGATTAATTGATGACTATGCTGATGACTAAAGGCATGAAAGGTCAGGTTTTAGATGGCGGTTGTGAAATTATAATTTTTTGTGTTTCTGGTTTGACTAAGCAATAGTGTGATAATTAGATGCATATGTGTGTGTATATATAGAGTATATAGAATTTTTGTCATTGAGTTTTGTTAGCTATAGGGCAATGACTGTCATAATTCGGTTCACCTTTTATTTGTATTATTACTTCTATTTAGTACTCTATTTAGTCTTATTTTAAGATATTGTTGTGTTTGTATAATTTAGTCTTTCTAATAAAAAATTAAAAAATTATTTCTTAACAAAAAGGTGTTTATGGCAGGCTGGAGGTTCACCCAATGGGCTGTACAAGCTAAAAACAGCACTAGTCCTATCTAGTAGGTGGGATTTGGTACAACCAGGGAGACAATTGGGGAAAAAGAGAAAATAAAAAATGTGACCTTTTTTGCAAGGACTGATTTTTCACAAGTAAAAATAAATGTAAATAAAAAAAAAATCAATATTTAATTTCAGTTTGAATCTGTAATAATTACAATGAGAAATGTCAAAAAATATTCGGAAATTTCAGAATTGAAAAAAAAATATTTAAAAATAATTTATTTGTAATTTTTATTAACTTCAAATAGAGGCAAAATATCTGATATCAACAAACCGCCAATCAGAAGTTCCTGCCATAAATAGAAAAAGACTGGAGTTGCAGCAAAAAACTGTCCTTCCAGGGTCTTCAAGGACAGACAGTAACAGATGATAAAGGTGTTATACTATAAAAGCGGCTGAACTTCGACCTGGCGCTACCACGCATCCCAGTTAAACCTCCATTCCAAGCACATCTAGTGAATTTTTGTATGGGGAGGGCAGTGGTTGATGCTGAGCTCCAAATGCGCTTAGTGGTTCCAGCTCAAACTTCATCAAACAGTCTAAAAAGGAGCCGCTATCCACCACACCGTCCCTGCCTCCATTTACACAAAAGGCTGCTAGATGTTATGATGTGGAGGGGCACCTTGGGAAGTCTTTATTAATTGTTGAAGAGCAGGCCTTTTCCCAGCTCTCTGCAATACAATAAGGATTTTCGCGCTGATTTTCACTTCAAACAGCTGACCTCTGACTCAGGCTCAAACCAGGGAGGGATCTGGAGATTCTTTCATTGTGACACTAAGTAAGCCGCGGTCCGAAACCTCTGGAGCCCAATCTATTAGCATGCCTTTGAAAATGGCAGTACATTCTTCTTCGTCTTTTTTTTTTTTTTTGACGACCCACCTCCATGAAAAGCGCTCGAGCCTCTCAAGGCTGTATGACCGCCACATAAAGTTGAAGGGCTGGTTTCCTAGACGAAGATTAAAACTACAGTTCTGCAATACAAAGGATTCCCCCCTGACAGCCTAATTTGGTCCAGTTTAGGCTGCATTCTCTAAATCGTTATGACTGCCCTCGGCTATGGATGCAAGAAGTTGGGGGGCAGAATCCTCTTCTATCAGGATGGTTTATCTGCTACTGCTGCAAATCAAATACTAATATAAAAAACATTATCATTATGTTTTGAGTGTAACATTGGACCTACTGTATGTGAATGGGGGATTATGTATTTTATATATGCATTTCAGAGTTATTGTCAGAGATGCACTGATTGCAATCTTTTGGCTGATTTAGATTTATTATTATTATTTTTTTTTAATGTACCTAGCTGATTCCAATTTGGGCCGATTCTGATTTTTTTTCTTTTGGAGAATTATAAATGACTGCATACAGAAACATATATATAATTATATTTATATCACAGAAATACATATATTGTGGCAAGCCCCCAGGGTCCTAGTCTCTGTCAGCTCAGTCCATGTGCTCTCCTTGTTTGCCTCTTCGTGTATGACTGAGCAGGCCCTTTTATGCCATTCACCTGGGTTCGGGAGAGTGGACAGCCACAGGTGAACGGCATCAGAGCGGTGTAGAGCGGCACTGTGGTCCTCACCACCACAGTATGAAATATAAAGCACCATGTAACATACAATAATGCTGAAGCATAAATAACAGTGCTAAACGGCTTCTGGTTGTGTTGTACACAATGGCAGGGGCTACTGCCCATTCCTAAATACACCAAAAATTCAATCAAGAAAATTGGGGAAAACAGCGAAAATATAAAATTGGACCTTTTTTTGCCTTTTCACAAATTTTAATTTAATATAAATCACTTTGAATCTGTAATAATTACAGACTTATAATAATTTATGTAAAAATTACAATTTGAAATGTCAAAAAATCATTCTGAAATTCAGAAATGAAAAAAAAAAAACGATTTAAAAACTACAATTTTTGTTTACTTCAAATAGAGGCTGAATTTCAGACATCAACAAACTCCCAAACAAAAGTTAAAACCTCCTGTCATAAAAAAGACAGACAGAGTTACCGAAACAAAATGTCCTACAAGGCTCTTCAATGACAGACTATTCCTAAATACATCACAAATTCAACCAAACACAATTTCCACTCCATCCAGTTTCAACAAATTCAACTCCAGCTGAAAAAGCTCTGCTCATCATGTGAACATGAGGCAACCAATAAAATGAGAGTTAAACTGAGCTGGAGTGAACACAGGGCTGAACGGTGGGACAGATTTACTCATGTTTGTGATTAAAAAGGTTAAACCTGCTAATGTTGACACAGACATAGTGGAAGAATTAAAGCTGCCCAATTTGACTGTTTATTTATCTCGCCGCTGATGGATGGGCTGAAACAGCAAAAGACGAGGTTGGGTTCCACTTCTGTCAGCCAAGAAGAGAAAGTTAAGGCCGTCGTGGGCACAGGCTCACCAAAACTGCAGCAAAAACCGCAGGAACTGCATGATGTAATCACAATGTCAATGTGGACCAGAATCTCTAAGGAATTCTATCATCCTGTGAAATCCATGCCATGAAGGAATAGAAGTTCCTACTCAGAAATAGTATAGTGTTCCCAATATAATGCTTGGTAAGTGTAAATAGAGATAGGAAGAATGGGGGGATGGGTGACCCACTAAGGTGCCTTTCTCTGCCCTATAAACTTCCTTTTTAGCTGATCTGTTATTGTTGTAACTTAGAGCTTGGATTTGCCCCATGGGACAGGATGCTGTCAGCCAGTGGTGCTCCTCAGGGACCTCCAGATGGTCCAGATTGGTGCTCCAACCTAACCTGCAACACATGAGGATAGTACATAAATGTTGACTGTCTGGGGGCCCCTGAGTTAATAGTCATTTCAGAAGTAGGACAACTTCCTTCAAGGCTTATCAAGAGAATCTGGGATGGAACTTCCAAGCCTAGCTTTAATGATTAGAGCCTCTAGTGTGCACCAGATGTCTCTTAATTAATCATTAATCACATGCGTTTTGGGCGTAACATGCACTAAACCAATCAGAGTGTCACTCAGCATTCCCTTTATATATACACCATGCCCATCGGTGTATATATATTCGAGAGCAGGTGTGAAAATAGACTGTTGGCTGGGTGTAAGATAGCAATGAGCATCGCGACGTGCCTTGAGCTGGGTCTAAGATAGGGCCCTTAGTGTTACATCAACTCATCTCAAAGGTATGGAGCACCACCTCTCCAGAAAGTGTAGTTCCAATGCTCCACAGGCCAATTTAGTCAACACCTGCCATTGGACATCGCCTCCCAAAGGGGCGTTTAGATCATTTAGTGTACCTCTTCAACTTAGAGAGCTTTTCAATCCATTTCCAAGTAACTGATAGTTGAGATTTACAGTCTAACCCAAGACCATTCATTTAGCCTTTGAGAAAGCAGTAGTGCCGAGGCCTTCACTGTGTTACTGTGAAAAGCTTGTGTGTGTGTCATTAACTCACTTTACAAGCCCCTATCCAAGAGTCCTTGCTGCAACGTCCTGTTCTTTTTGGCTGCCTTGTCTGGTTTGTTAATGATAATGAGGGGGTGGCCAGGCCTCGTTCAATCAGGAGAGATGGGCTGATGGGCAGAAGTGTGCAGGCGCTGTGAAACATCCACAGCTGTGTGTTGGTGTCCAGCTGCTTCAGGTGCTGCAGCAATCCAACAGCATTCTTCTTCTCTCCACAGGACATATCACCCCCCCTCTGAGACAATCAGAATCTTGCAATTAACTCGTTAAAGTATCTTGGTATGTGAGAAATGCAGATGGACGGAGTGGAAGTTCAGAGGATGGCTGGGACAGTTCAGTCGTCTTACGATTTCTATGACAGAAGATGTCCCGAAGCAGCAGTCCAGAAATGCAAGTCCATATCCTCCTAATGAGCAAGCAGGGCAAATGTCTGAAGTGGTGTAAGACAGCCTATGTACTGTATCAAAGCCAGGCATTTGAAGGAACCTTATGCTAAAGGCATTGTGAACAGAGAGGCTAAACTGCTTTAAAAATTTAACTGTAAAAAATTAAAAGCCAGCTTGAAATGAGAAGGACTACAGACTGCTTTTTAAGTTAACTCAGCTTAGTTTAGTCAGGCGTTCTGCTAACCCACATTTTTCCCTGACCATTGATGGCTTTGGTGTTAATGGTTTCTGAACAGTCACTTCACTTTAGAGCTGTGAAGCCATCTACATTTCTGTGTTAAAGAAAGAAAGGAAAGGTAAATTTCCTCAGAGCTGTAGTGTATGTAGTGTAACCTCACAGCTCTAGACCGGCCCTACGGTCTAACTGCTCCTCATCAAGTGTGAAAAGATCACACTATTCAAATCCCAGCAAGGACTCAGTGTTCCATTTTCAAAATCCTCCCAATCTGGAGAATCATGTGATAGAGGGAGTTCTAACCTGTGGATAGGAATGAACAGTGACCAGACCGAGGGGGGAGGAGCTACAGGATTACACAATATTTAGGTGATTTCAGCTGCAGCTCATTTACTAATGTGTTTAATACACTATGTATTGTTGACCAAACTGAGATGGAGAAGTAAAAATGTGATCTAGGAGAACTCTTAGACTAAACTAAGATCAGTAATTGTTTTACATGATCAGTAATGTTTTATAAACGTTATACAGTAATAAAGTATATAATAAATGTGGATGCAACATCTTTCACACGCCAGCCACTTGGCTGTCTGAATTCTCATCGTTAATTCATCCTGGCAAATACGCTGTTGTCTTTGCTGACTTTGCTGACTTGCCTACAAAAAGCATATTTATGGAAAGGAAGAAGGTGAAAATATGTATCTTTCACTCAAATCAGCCAGCGAGTGGGAGGAAGCGAGAGAGATGATCTAATCAATGGCTCGAACATATTAAAAATAAAGGCTGAGTACTAATAAGCTGTCTGAGATGTCAGCGTAGCAGTTGGTTGCTTTTTAGAATAATGAGTTTTTCCATAAGCCACAGTTAAAAAGAAACTGGCAAATATTTCCCTAGTGACAGTGCAGTATCCCAGGGAGGAAGAGGGAGATTGTGTTGATGATGACAATGATTACGACAATAATGATGAATTTTTCAATTATGATTTCCGACATTAATAGACCTGTGCAATAGGCAGATCGCATTATTGGCATGTCCATGCTCTGAGCTTTTCTTTACCTTGTGAATACCTTGTTTTTACACACCTGCTCATCTTACATTTCTTCTGAAATCAAGGGCATCAATCATTAACAACAACTCTTCTAGGAAGGTTTTACTCTGGATTCTGAAACATCTGATTCAGCCACAAGAGCATCAGTGAGGTCAGATACTAGTGTTGGATGATTAGGTACCCCTCTAGCTTCATGCTTGGCATTGGGCATTATGACCTTAAGCTCTTAAGGAGCTCTTTTTACACTACAGCTCCTGTCCACTACTGGTGCTGTTTTGGGGATATTTGTACATATCATACTACAGTTCACAAACACTACTGGCGCTGTTTTTCAGATATTTGTACACATTGCGCTATTTACACTACAGCTCCCATCCACTAGTGGCGCTGTTTTTCAGATATATGTACATATTGTACTATTCCCACTACAGCTCCCGTCCACTAGTGGCACTGTTTTGTAGATATTCCATCATATCGTGCTATTCCCACTACAGCTCCAGTCCACTAGTGGCGCTGTTTTTCAGATATATGTACATATCGTACTATTCACACTACAGCTCCCATCCACTAGTGGCGCTGTTTTGTAGATATTCCATCATATCATAGTATTCACACTACAGCTCCCATCCACTAGTGGTGCTGTTTTTCAGATATATGTATATATTGTACTATTCACACTACAGCTCCTGTCCACTAGTGGTACTGTTTTTCAGATATATGTATATATTGTACTATTCACACTACAGCTCTCGTCCACTAGTGGCACTGTTTTGTAGCCCAGAAATGCAGCCTATGTTGGAAGTGATTTGGAGGACGCAACTGATGTTTCCTTTCCAGCCCTCGGTTACCCACAGTTCACAGTTACAAAAACAGCACCACAAAAATTTTATTTGATTTAAACATGTTAGGTTTTATAACTATCCTTTTCGGTGACATCACCACGCAGCCTGATTTCCTTGATTTCTGCATGTCGTGCTTATGTACGAGTGTCGGACTACTAGTACACATTACGTACAAATCCTAAAATAGTCTTTTATTCATATGTACAGATTACTTTTGGACCAGGCTGGTCTGGTCTGAAAAGATACAATATATCCAGAGAATCTGCAAGGAGCCTTCGACCTGAGAGACATCATCCCCTATCCAGTTAAAAAAGTGTAAACTCAGAGAAGAGATAATAAGTGCAGCTGTTCTTTCACCACTCTTTCAGCACCGGATTGCACAACGTTTCATCAGAGTAATAATGCTAAACTATGCCTTACTTATTCTCTGGGAAAGAATTACATGACCTTTTGGCCTTGTGTTCTTTTCAGACCAAAACTCTAAAGAACCAAAGCATGTAGAACAGAGTGTCATATGGTTGAGACTGACATTTAGTTCACCAGAGCTTATGAAGAGATTTTTTTGTAACATATAAAACTAATTAAAATAACTGAATCATAGTTTTGATAAAACCTTTTTCTATTACTCTCATTCTTTATTAAACCTTCAATAGCAGTTTAACTTAATTCTGTAATTTTATTACAGTGAGCTGATTTACTTCTCTCACAAAGCTTGGGCAGTATAATGGTAATACTGTGTATCACGATATTTTAAAATGTGGACGGTCTCTCAAAATGAGGACGGTATTTCATAATTTCAACATGTCTGATGTGTGTCTAGTACACAGCAATAAACTCATTCTCCCATTGTGCATTTAAGAGAACCTCAGAAAGCTCCTTGAGCTCTGTCAATCTCAAGGTGGTGGAAAAACCAAGCCCACTATAGCAGCGAGTTTAGCGACGTGCTGAGTTTGATTAAAAGAGGGAAGGAAGTCTAGGCTACATCCCTACAGCTACATTCACATTGGCCTACAAAGCTAAAAATGGGCCAGACCCTCCATACTTAATGGCAGTGGTCAAAAGCCAGTCAGTACCAAGAGCCCTTCCAGCTTCAAGTACAGCTCGGCTCGACCAGCCATCCTTTAAGATCCAAGGAAGACAAGTGTCCAGATCTTTTTCTGTCCTGCACCGAAGTGGTGGAATGGACTTCCCCTGGGTGTCCGAACAGAGGAGTCGCTCGCTGTCTTCAAACGCAGGCTGAAGACCCTCCTCTTCTGAGAGTACTTGGGCGAGTGCCAAGTACTGTGGTTGCCATACTGACTTTTGTATTTAGCAGTATCTAAGCTTAGAGCCTAGTCTGTACAAACTTCTATCTATTGAATGATTGTCTTAAAATTGTCACATTAAAAATATAAAAAATTAAGATGTGTGGCAGCAGGGCTTAGTGAGGTGTGGTCAACATTCATAAGGTTGCCGATCACAGTTATCTAATAGTTTGAAAAATCCTCACTATTTCATCATCAATTGAGGCGGAGTTACAGCACAGCCACAGCAGAACTGAATTTTCAACCACTAGGGGGCGCACTAGCCAGAGGTGGAGCAGCAAACGTAATTTATTCAGTTGTTGCTGAACATATCACTGTTTTCTAGATGTTTGTGATGAAAATGTTTGTAGATGTTTATGTAAAATGACTGACTGTGGGTGTTACCCTGCCAATCTGTCAGCGATCTGATTGGTTTTTGCTCCGCTCATTTGCATAAAGCCCATCCACAAGGAATAACGGGCAGATTGAGTAGAATCAGCATCAATCAACAGTTT
This sequence comes from Salminus brasiliensis, assembly GCF_030463535.1. Lineage (NCBI taxonomy): Eukaryota > Metazoa > Chordata > Actinopteri > Characiformes > Bryconidae > Salminus > Salminus brasiliensis. The sequence continues at coordinate 7,669,080 of NC_132898.1, forward strand.
AGTGTGTCAGCTACATGCATACAGGATTGTCTCTGTTATCCCAGAAATTGATTTTCCATGCTGATGTCACTGTGTACATCTCTTACTGTATATGCTGCTTAAGCACAGTTTCAGCACTGAGGGATTACTCACCTACATGTGAGTCGTAGAACAAAACCACAGTAATAACATTCAACTTCTAAGGGTTAATGTAATCTGGCCTAACACATGTCAGGTCTGGGGGAATGGATTGATAATGTGTAAGCCCAGGTGGCACCACAGGCTTGATAAATTGAGAAGAAGACAACAATGCTTCTGACAGACAGAAAAATGAATTTGTTTTCATCAGCCTTTGTGTCAGTCCTTGAACGACACAACATTATTTATATTAATGCCAAAACCTCTGTGATGAATGATTCATTACAGGTGTCTCAGCCGACTCCTCCCCGGCACACATCTCTGTGATGTATATTCCAAAGTCAGCTGGTCACACCTTACCTTCTAGACACTCACAGTTTTTATATATTTAGCATTATATCATCCCTACTTAATGCAGTAGTTTTAAGACACCATAGAACCAGCCTGGTTCTAGACTGATTTAAGAGAAGGGACTGTATGGACTGACTCAGAACAATGGCTTGCTCTCACATTAGGCATTGCCCAGCTAACATGTCCATGTGAGGCCTGTATGAGCAGCCCAACTGGAACCCAGAACATTGTATTCCTCGGGTTCCATGTTGGCCCTACATATAGATGCCCACCAGGAGTGGTTAAACAACACCCTCCCTGATCTCAAACGGGTCCTATCTAGGCCTCATGTGGAGTGTACAACCCAGATGGGACCCATTTGAGATCAGGGAGGGCTGTCACGATAGGGCCCATTTGGGAAGCCCAACTGGGTACCAGTGACAACACTCTGCATTCACATTACTCTACGTTCCTCTCAGTTTTTCCTTGCCACAGTTGCTCACCATTGGCTTGTTCCTAAGAGGCTCAGACCTGTAAAGCTGCTGTGTGACAGCATAGAGTGGTCTGTGAGGAGTTTGGTCTCTGTTTGGTGAGTTCCCCAGGTGCTCAGGTTTCCTCCAACCTCAGCTCAATTGCCCCAAGGAGTGAGTAAATAAGTGTGTTTGGTAACCTGCAATTGACTGGTACCCTGTGGAGGAAGTATACTTGCCTTGCCCCCAATGATTTCAGGCAGGCTCTGGGCCCACTGTGACCCTGGCCAGTAAGAAGATGGACGAATAGGTGAATTGAATGGAAAAGCAAGGTGGTATGGTGGTAGTGTGTGCACTGCAAAGCAGTGGGTAATGATAAGTGAATTGACTATGCTAAATTGTCTCTGCGAGGGACAGGCACCTTGTGCAGGGGGTGTTTCCGCCTTGCCCACAAGGATTTCAGGTAGAGGAAATTATTTTTTTTTTATTTCAGGGATGTCCTGCCCTTGATTGAGTCCCTTAATGCTGAGTATCAGCCGACATCAAACTGATTTTTGTGTTTATATAAAATCCAGCCACAGTTTAGATAAGATGAGCTGCTGATTAATACGTTCAGTAAAATCCCTTTATTTTTTAATATCAGTTTCTATAATCACACATTCTGGACTGACTGATTTAGTTTAGTAGAGACTAATATCATATAATCCAGTCTGACTCTCCTCCCTGACCAATCAGCTCCCATTTCCTTTACAACACTGCAGCCAGGTCACATCCTCTGTGTGTGTGTAGTGGTACACACTCTGGACTGATATCTGTTGTTGTTTGTCGACTACTGATATGAAATAGCTGGTTTATAGTGGGTGTATGTGCTGTGTGTGATTTGGGTTTCTATAGCATATGTGTGTGTATTAGCATTAGCCTCCACTCACACTGTTCTGAATGGGTTCTTCAGTGCTGGTTTAAAAACGAAGAAAGGTGTGCGGTTCTCCCGCTGGTAAACCGGAGCGTTTCAGTGATTGTTCTATAAAGATTCAGATATTATGGTCTGTTTTCATGTTCCAGTGTGAAACGTAAACTCTTTTATTTACCTTCTAAGAATGTCCATGTCCACTGCTGCCGACTGGGAATAATGGCGCCCTTAGGATGCCAGATGGCGCTCTGAACACAGTGGTTAAAACAAAGAATCGGAACTGGATTGGTATTAAAATAGCCGATACCCAATCCATTAAAATATACCTGGAATGGCCCTGATCCTAATCAGGACATGCCTACTTAATTACTTGTTTCATTTGGTGAGCTACAGTTGAAAAACAATAAAAATATATAATAAAAATATAATAAAACTAAGAAGGGGTGTTTTAGTCTATATACGCCCTGAAGGGCCTAACAAGGTTAAACAATGTAAGGCTGTACTGCTAGTTTGGGTAGTTTGACAGCAGAAGGCCCGCAACAGGCATGAGTCACTTTGAAAGAGAGAGTATGCCGGGTGGAACGGTAAAGTGCTTGCTGAAATGAGAATGTGCGGCCAAGGTTGCAGCGATGTGTTTAAAAGTGGAGCTGTCAGACACTGCAGCCCGCCCTCTCATGGCAGATTACTTCCCCCGTCCACTCTGCCTGTCTAAGGTCACCTGGCTGCCTTCCACAGCTCAGGCTAAATCAAAGCCCATTTTTACCTTTGACAGTTTTCTCCAACCCCCTCCATAAGGACACTAAAGCACCGTTATACTTTGCTTTAACTATGCGAATGTCTGCTCGACGCAACCTGCAATTGTTCAGAATGCTGGGGGCGCACGTTCTCAGGAACTACGTGTCTGCAAGATGCAGTACCAGCATAAATGGTGGGGGCAGCATACCACAAAACAAACTGTGACCTTAACCTCTCCTGGCATCTGTTTCTGGCGTCTCAAGGTAAACCCTGAGGTCACCGTGTTTATTGTCAACCTTGTTGTGCTAAACCAGATGTTTCAGCCCCGACATGACCCCTAGTGATATAGCAGAAATGAAGAATAATACTAGTCTTAATTACATGTCAGTTGATATTAAATGTGCAACACTTGTTTTTCGTTTTTGCTGCTAACCAGAGCTTGAAGGCTTTGGTGTACCGTGAATCTTTTTTGTGTTCAGCAAAAACAGACACAACATATACATGTATTAACAAAGAGCCTGTTGGTGCTGTAAACTGTGGCAGACCCTAACAATGTCAACAACAACGCTAGGCTGTGTTTACAAGGATATTTTGGTATTCGTTAAAAAGCCGCCTCTTGCTATTCATTTTAATGACAACAGCCCTTTGACAGAAATCACACTTTAACGTCTCGGAATGCAGCAAAATTAAGTTCTGTTGTTTATTGAAAAGTTTGCAAACAACACAGAGTAGAACCTTCAATGAAATGTATACTGACATAACAAAACGTCTGCAAATTAGAGACGTCTGGAAATGAGACCTGAGTCAGTTATATTTATATTTTTGAGTAAAATGGAGAAGTTCTAATCACTGCTGTCAGAACATCCCGAGACCTGATCTGTAAGGACAGCTCTCTCAACCTTTTCTTTTTCGCTTCCTTTAGTGAAGAACAGCAGCCATCAGCGGGTTTCACTTATGAGCATTCATGTTTGAATGAGTTTCCCAGTCAGGTGGGAAAAAGGATGATCTCCTCCCTAAACCTATAGGGTGTATTGATGCATTTATTTGACAAATATCAAAATGTCCTTGTGAATACGGCCTACACTTCACTTTCTCCACTTCAAGCCTTGCTGACAATAGTTTTTCTCTAAAAGCGAGCCAGGTTGCTGCACAATTGTTCCCGTCAGTGTTAGGATAAAACAAAAAGTTAGGATTAATCCACAATATCAAAAATCTTCTCCCAGTTAATGCCAGATACAGTAGAAGTATGCTGCCAAGTGGTCTCATTCAACATCCCAATTGATGTTCACCAATATAAATCACATGGGCTTGTAGACCATCAACAAAATGACAGTAGATTACAGCAGTCCTGAGCTGAATTTGAGAATAAATGAAATGAATTTGAGTTAGCTGCTACACATAAATGAGATGCAGTTACCTAGTACCTATAAAGGAGCATTTTACATCATTAGAGACACTAACGGCACTAATAGGGACATTATTGCTATTCTATTAACATCTAAATTCTTTAAACCACTTTCTGTAATACAGTGTTTTCTGTCACTTTCTGCCACAGTATCTGTGTCCCAATTGTATTCGTAGGAATTTAGCCATAGGAATAGAGCAATTGAACATACGCTTTATATATAGCAAGCTTATTTTCTGTAGCAACTTCACTGACCAGAGTTTGTGCATCCCTTATAAATGTGCAAAGAGTCCAGTGATGTAGTGAGGTAGAGCAATGCTTTCACATTGTCTGGGATTAACATTGCGTGAATGAATGTGTGGGTGTGTGTGTGTGCACGTGTGTATGGAGGAGTCCATCCATTTAGTCTCTGGAGTTGAGAAGTCAGATTGCTTGTGGGAAATGGCTGTTGCAGAGTCCTGTCGTGTGGAAGGTGGAAGGACAGTGGGGAAACATCATCTTGGAGGAAGGAATATGGTCGGAAAACAATCTTGAATGATTGTGATCGGAGATCACTTAAACGTTTGGTGAATTTAAATCGTAGAAAAACAAGAGTAGAGCTCAGAGATGTTTAATAGTGAAAGTAAGAGCAAGGGAACTCAATGGATTGGGACTAAACAGCTGTGTAGCTTTAAGAAAACCACTTGTCAGTGAGACTAATCGGCAAAGTGGCTTCAATTTGCTAGGGAGCATAAAGATTGGACTCTGGAGCAGTGGAAGAAGGCCATGTGGTCTGAGGAGTCCATATTTACCCTGTTCCAGAGAGATGGGCGCATCAGGGTAAGAAGAGAGGCGGCTGAAGTGATGCACCCATCAACCCTCTGGGGGCAGTGCTTTGATCTGGGGTTGCTGCAGTTGGTCAGGTCTAAGTTTAGCCACGTTATGTGCCCAAAGAATGAGGTCAGCTGACTACCTGAAAATACTGAACAACCAGGTTATCCCATCAATGGATGTTTCCTTCCCTGATGGCACAGGCATATTCCAAGATGACAAGGAACAACCATCCTTGTGTTTTCGCTTAGTCCTAAGGACTACTAAACATCCTTGACTCTAGGTCCTAATATTTGAATATGGGATTACTAGCTCAGCAATATATTTTGGTCAATCATCACGCACCACCTGGTATGTCAACACCAGAATTTTGCCAATTCAGTGAAGCCAATACTGGTGTAATATGCCCCCATCTTTTGGTCCCAGCAAGCACCTGAGTCACTGCATTCCGGACCACAGCTCCATACCTGACATGTGAATAAGGCGTTACAATAATCAAGGTATGATGATGCAAAAGCATGAAACATTCTCTCTGTAACCATTTGTAACTGTAAGCATTTTACTATAACCAACCAAGCTGGAATATGGATATAGTACCTGCATATTTTCTCATTTTCCCCTCTATAAGCCCTTAACCACATTAAAGTAGGCTGTGTATATAAATGATCCCAGGACAAAATAGAAAGTGCTATTTTTACATTAACCTCTTAACATTTAACACTAAAGTGTATTAATCAGTTACTACATGGACTTCTGTGGGCTATTCTTTGGTAATAGAAGTTTATAATAACACTTTCGATGGTCCATTGTCTGTTTAAGGGTTTAAAGGAGCATTTTACATCATTGGAGACACTGTATTCATAGGAATTCATCAGTAGAAATGGAGCAATTGGACATATGCTTTAAATGTAGCAAGCTTTTTTGCTGTAGCAACTTCACTGGCCAGAGTTTGTGCATCCCTTATCGCATCATGATGCTAGTACATTAGCAACACCCATGCAACCGTGTGAGATATCGTAGGAACCACCTAGCAACACCCTAGCACTTAGCAGAGAAAGCACAGAAACTGGTTACCAGCACACAACCAACCTATCTAACAACTGCCTAGCAATGCTTTAGCACCCATCTAGGATAACATAGCACAAACCACTTGGCAATGGCCTGAAAAGCACTTCGAAAAACCCAAGCAACCATCTGGGGCGCCACGGCAGCCACCTAGAAACACACTTGCCATCACCAGAGATGCCAAAATAGCATGTTGGCAACAACTCGCCAGGAAATGCACAGTCATATTTTTTATTGTGATATTAAAAATGACAAAAGCAATTTCATCCGAACTATTATATGCGTACATGAATGACCAGCTTGTTGGACACTGGAGCTAAAGCCGTATGACATTTATAGCACCAGCCTTTTTGTTTTCTTCCTCTAATGACATAAACAACAACACAACCCAAGTGTAGACAAACATCCCAGTTGCTGGTTATAAAGTGCTATATTACAGCTACAGTCCCGGAAGTTATTTGTTCTCCACTTCAAGCACTGTTGCCAATGTGTGTGCGTGAGCGTGTGTGTTTTTTATTAGGCCGTCTATTTGCAGCTGTCAGTTACGGATGCCGAGACCGGGGCCAGAGGAGAATAAACAGGGACGCTTGCGGCAGGGCGAGCCCCTGGCGATGGGCCTCGCTGATGGACAGAGCGGTAATTGTGCAACGGAGCCCATCCCAACCTGTTCCCATCCCAACCTGTGATGAGCGCAGCGCTTGAAAGCCTCACAGCCCTCCCCTTTTCCCCACTCCACCCCCTCCCCTCCCCTCCACAAAGCTCTCTCCGGGTCCACCCGTGTGCCCCGGGCTGCAGTGTTTACCCTGCTCCCTGCGCTTGCTTTGCCTGTCGATCTGAGAGAGGAAGAGATTGCGTGTCAAGTGCTCTCCTGGGCTAAACTATCATTTCAAAGTGTTATCACACAATCCCGACTCCCAGGGGCTGCCTGCCTTGCCTGCTTGCCTGCCATACGGAGGCGTTGGAAGAGCTCCAGACATTAGCCCAGATAGGCGGGCGCCAGACAGCCCAGCAGTTCCCATCTAGTGAAGGGTGCGTGATGCAAATAGAACTGCTGCAACTTTTGCTCGGCATTTAGGACAAACGTAATGTTCATGCTCTGCTATTATGAACACAAGTCTTGGTGCGAGCTATTATGACTGCGACAGCTTGATGTTAGCGTGATGAAAGCCTGGTGAAGTCACGCTATGACCTTCAAGGTGTCAGGCACAACTGTAAGAAGTGCACACGTGAGCTGCAGCAGAGATGCGATGAACCTACTGTCTCCTGTTTTGTGAAAGGGGTGTATATGTGCGGGTGACATATGTGCCGGAATTGTTGGTGAATAGAATTGCATTTATTAAAACAATGTACTGGGGGGCCTGGGTGGTCCAGCGGACCAAGGCGCTATCACCATGATCAGAGGATTGCTGGTTTAAATCCCGGTCATGCTGCTCGCCATCGGCAGCCGTGGCCCCAAGGCCCCATAATTGGCCTTGCTCTCTCCAGAGTGGGTAGATGGCGCTCTTCCCCCAGCACCTAATTGTTGCGGTTGCTTCGTTGTGGTGCTGGCCATCTGCAGGCTGGTGCTTCGCTTCCCTCCAGGCGCATTAGGTCGAAAAATAATCGGCGATGGTGTGGGGGGGTATTATGTACGGGTTGGGTATTTGGCAGTCCAAATTGGGGAGAAATTAGGGAAAATCAAATCATATTTATGTACCTCTGGAGACTTCAGGGCAGTAAATCCTGCCGAACTATGAGGCAGGGGGCGAAGCCTACCCCCGTGCAGCCATCGGGACCAAACTGGTGGCGGTGGGGAGGAAGGAGGGACGTCACTTTAAAAAGAATGCAGTTAGAGTTCTTTTAACACAGGTGGAGGCTGGTGATTGGCTAAAGACAGGTGACGCTGCATTAGAGTCTCTGGTAGAACTTTCACTAGAGCTTTCATTTATATATCTATACTGTGTTGTTTCTGCACTATAGTCCTGAAGGAACGTCACTTCGCTCCACTTGTACTTGTACTCAGATGGAATGACGATAAAAGCCTTGTCTTCACTTGACACAAAAACCTTTACTCTCCAAAATGGCAACTTTACTGGAGAAGGAAAAATCCTTCTTAAGTTTTAATGGAGGTCAATGTAAAAAGATTTGACTCCAAGTCATTTTGGAGTATTTCTATTGGTGCGTTCATCATCAGATTTTAAACAACAGCCAGATTCAAAGTATGATGAAAAGTGAAAAACAGCAAAAGTAAAGGGTAGTAGAGGGTTGTTGAATGACAGCAACGATATGTAGAAACCCACGCATTGAACCTGGTGTTAGTGTAGCAGACTAGACTTCATTTCCACAGCTTGGCAAGCCCACCACACTACACCAACGAGGCAGCTAGGGGTTCTGCAGTAAGAACGAGTTGTAGGGTGTACTTCCCTTTCCTTGGGAGGAAGTAAAAGTATCAGTATTTGAAACCCCATTACTTTCAGCCACGGTCTAAGGGTAAGAGAAGTGGCCTTCCAGCCCCTAAACCATCAGGACATGACTTGAGGTACGCACCTAACCCTCAACTGCTCCCTGAATGCTGCTGCAGCTAGGGCTGCTCACTGTGCCCTATAGTGTGTGCTATGTGTGTGTTCACTTTAAAGCGAAGGATGATTTCCTGGGCTGTATGTGTGCAATATAAATGATGATGAAATGGTTCCTCTTCTTGCTGATGAGTTTTGATCCATATGTATATATGGACAAAAGTATTGGGACATCTGCTCATTCATTGTATCTTCTGAACTCATTAAAAGAGTTTATCCTGCTTTTGTTGGAGTAACTGTCTCTACTGTCCAGGGAAGAAGGCTTTCTACTAGATTTTGGAGGAGCATGTATGGATTTGATTGCATTCAATGACAACAGCGTTAGTAAGGTCAGGATGTTGGATGATGACCACCCCACCAAGAGCCCAACTCATCACAAAAGTATTGAATGGAGCACCAACCATCAATTCAGGGAATACAGTTGCACTGCTCCACACCTTAATGCGGGGGGGCTTTTTATCCCATAACACCTGTGCAATGGGTGCAATGTAAAGTATCTGAATGCATTTATCAGAAGGGTGTCCACAAACATTTGTACATGTATTTATTATACAGTGCTAATCATAATAAATCTTTTTCCACATTATTGGACGATGTTTTTTTGTGTGTGTTGAATGTCTTTGCTTGGGGGGAATGTATTTTAAGCTTTAGGCGGGTTGTCCACTCCGTTGGGTGCTGCTGTGGCTGTGCCGAGAATGAAACATGGGCTGGGATTTTTGACTTGGCTATGCTAATGAGTGAATGCTAATCTGCTCAGCTACATTACTCTAACTGTCTGAACTGAAATAGGCAACGCACCTGCGACGAGCCTTCATCGCAGCAAGTGCCGGTGCAGCAAAAGTGTTGGACACTTACCTGAGCGGCGCCATGTGACCAGTAGGCAGTGCAGAGGACACAGTGAGTTGAGCTCACCCAAAGTCTACCGCTGAGAACAACAGATGTCACTGCTGGGGATGTCCTTGAAACGTCCCTGTTGCTACCAATTAATGTGCTCATATTTATCTTATTCAGAGGTGACCCAATTAGTGGCATGTAATTATTAAAAAATGAAACTTTCCGACCCCTGAACGACCTTTACTTTGACCTATAGCGCGTATCCATTAGGTATAGGATTACACTGTCATTAGCAAAGGAAAACATGCTTTACGGAGTGGAGCAGTGATTAACAGCAGATAAGGAGGGTTTAATACTGGATGAAATTTGAATATGTGTGCAGTGCTTGGCTTCTTGATGCTTTTTTATGTAGATAAATAAGGCTTACATCAGCTATATGGCATCTGCCCAAGTCCTCCGCCGCCTACAACTTGGCCACAAGTCACTCCGTTGGCTGGAAACTAGCACAAGGTCCACACTTGTTCTGTGCAAGGCTTTGATAGAAATCTGGTGTCATTCTCCTTGCTCACATATGCTGTTCGAAAGCCCAGGAACTCAGTGGTTTAATATGAGGTTTTGAAATCTGCTCAGCCACAAAACAAATGAAGAAAGCTGGACTCCTGTGTTTTCTACTTAATATTCATGTGCTGCATGTGGAATACATAGTAAGGAACAGAAAAGCAAGCACTTTATTAGCCATTATCTAATCGGCCAATCACGTGGCAGCAGTGGAACGAATGAAATCATGCAGATACGGGTCAGCAGCTTCAGGTAATGTTCACATGGACCATCAAAAGGGGCTGGTTGGAGTGTTTTTAGAACTGCTGATCTGCTGGGATTTTTCAGCATGCCAGTCTCTCTACTCAGAATGATGTAGTGAGGAAAAGACGTCCGGTAAGCTACGTCAGTCAGTCCTGCAGACAGAAAGGCCTTGTTGATGAGAGAGTTCAACAGAGGAATAGAGCCTGGTTGGAGTTAACAGAAAGGCTACAGTTACTCAGATAAGCACTCTGTATAATTGTGGTGAGCAGAAAAGCATCTCAGAATGCAAAACAAGCAGAACCTCAGATTCCATTTCTGTCAGCCAAGAACAGAAAGCTGAGGCTGCAGCGGGCACAGACTCACCAAAACTGGTGTGCCTTACATTATTTTTTGTATATAGACTATACTTTTAACTTCCCAATTTAAATATAATATATTTAAATATATTATTATTAAAATATAATATATTTAAATATAATATATTTAAATACACATATTTGCAGTTTTTGACATAAAATGTTGTTATTCTTTACATTATAATCAAAATGTCATGATGACCGGACCAACAAAAAGGCTTTAAAATGAGGAACAAAATATTTTTTATTTTGACATCCATTGAAAGAAATTGAAAAAAATATATTTATATTTATTCAGCATATAAAATATTATATTTATATATTTATAAATGAAACTACAGGATAATATCGCTGTTGCATCTCCATTTTGCCATTTTTGACTTTTTGACGCAATGTCAATCTGGCAGTTGTTTTTTACATTTCATGATGAATGGTTCAATAGAAATTAATAAAATACTGATTGTATTTTATTGATTATCGATTTCCATTGAAAGTTAAGTAGGTTTTTTATTTCTCCAGTAAATTTCCATTCCATTTTGGAGAGATAAGATTTTGTCTGACAGTGACAATATATATTTGTGTATAAATATATAAAAGCTTTGGGACATCTGCTTATTTTTCTTATTCAATATTTGTAATATTACATTAAGTTACTAGTTACTAACTAAAGTTAATTTTAACATGCTATTGGAGGCCCCGTCCCCAGTGATCTTTTTTCCAAAAATCCCGTTTGTAATTTTACTGTTACTTTTTTTTATCAGCCAAATAGATCATCATCATCATAATGGCTTCTCTGTTTAAACTGGTCTTTTCTAATGACATATAAATGCATTAAAAGTATTGCCCATGGTAACTGTCAGTATGCTACAGAGTGTAGCAGATGTTACATTGAAAGACACTGAAGTGTTCCTTTAATCCCTAATCATCTGGTTGAACACATCCCCATTTAAAATCATACCATCATATTAAAAACAGTGACTGTTACATAACAACATCACCCGACTTTAAAAGCAGAAGACACTCCCGAGACAACATGGTGAAGATTCCTGGCCCAGGCTGCAATGATGTGATGTGTGTGTGTGTGTGTGTGTGTGTCTCATTCCGTGACTCCCGTGCTGCCTTACACTGCGAATGTGGTGGAGAAAGCTTTCTCATGAATGAAACATCGAAGCTAATGAAACGAGGCGCTCCACTTCCACACACTCACGCTTAGCCCCAAACACACAGACACACACACACACACACACACACACACACACATCATACACATTCACACACAACAAGCACGAGCAGCTCATCCATTTTTAATAGCTGAGATTGTTGGGTTTTCTCCTTGCAGGAGGAGGAAAGGACAGTGGGTTTGGGGGGGGGGGGGGTTGCTTTTTTTGGCGAACTTCTCACGAAGCCCTGTATTTACCAAGTATGTTGAACTATCCAAGCAATGTTCTAGCTGCTGGGGTCTTATCAAATAGCATCAGTGCTTCCCGTATTGACCATATTGATCAGTTTCACTGAGAGTCTTCTATTCCAAAAACCTAATGCATTTTTTTTATGAGGGGCGGGGCTAAGAAAAGATACAGGGCCAGCCCATTTGAGCGCATGTCACAAAAAATGACACATTTACATACATCCACCAATTCAGCTCACAGCAGGGAAGAAAAAAAACCCCAACATTTGTTACTAATTTAAATGTTTAAAATTAGAATCAGGTGCAGCACATCACCTGGGTGAGGCTGTATAAAGCAACGGGTAAACAGGTAGCAAAAAAGAGCAATATATATATTTATATATATATATATGAACTGATATAAAACAATCAAATAAAAAGACATTAGTAAGAGAGGAAAGAAATGATATATTAATAATTTAGGCCCCACCCACTCATACAGATGTTATAAAGAGTGTTCCAGCCCAGAATACTTGCTGAATGAGGCACAATACAGGACAGCCAATCTGAGCAGAGATCATTTAATCTTGTCTGATCTTACTTTCTTTTTTTAAATTTAATTTTCTTTTAATTATTAATATAGAAATTATTTCCTCTCTTACCTTTTGTTCTTTTACATGTTTACCTGTTGCTTTAGTCAAAGTTGATTATTAAATATTATCATATAACCCTCAGGTGATGTGCTGCACCCGATTCTAATTTTAAACATTTAAAGTAGTAACAAATGTTGGGGTGTTCTAACTTTTTCTTTCCTAAAAATATTTATATTAATGACATTTTACAAATGATTTTTAGAGCCATTTCTTTAATTGTATGTGTTTAGTTATGTCCGTATGTTTAAATATGTTAAAAAGACAAAGGTTTTTCTAGGGTGTAGAAGTGCAGATCTGTAGTCTAAGCTGTAGCACTCCAGTAGACAAAGTGTAGCTGCCAGACCAGACCTTCGTGTGAAAGGCGAATAGGCTGCATTTGCGTGCAGTAGGCTGGGCGGTCCCCGAGGCCTGAATGCTGTGTTGCTGCCTCCCTGACTCAGTCTGAACAATATTCAGCCTGAAGCATGAAGATAAAGGGGCAAGGCCTGGGTAATAAACATGGCTGACCTCAATTTGGAGGTTGCCTTGCGATATAAAGAACAGCAGCACACACTGCCACTTTAATGATGATGAAAAAGAAGTGAAAGCACTACAAAGGTGTAAAAGTATCCACATACTTAAAGGGGCACAAATATGTAATTTTATTGTGCCCTCCTGGCTTTTAAAATCTCCATAGGACCACAGGAAAGCATTACCAAACGTAGGTGATATTCTGGAGCAGCCACAGATGAGCGTAAGGTCACCATGTCCTCCACACGTCCAGAGGAACTGCATTCTCTGGAGTGATGAAGCACCATCCAATATCTATGGGATGTGTTTGAGTGGTATTCGTGATCCGGAACTAATCATCCAACATTCGTACCTGACCACTTGACTGCTCTTGTGGCTGAACACAATCAAATCCTTACAGAATTGCTCCAACATCTAGTGTAAAGCCTTCCCAGAAGCGTTGAGGCTGTTATGGCAGACGCTGGTGTCAAACTCCCTGTTAATACCTTTCAGAAACTCTGGATGAGCAGGTGTCCTCAAAACAAAGCCTCCTTAATGATTCCTGTCCTGGATATATGGATCAAATGGCTCTTTCTACTGGATCTACTAAAATCTCTTTATGGAAACAAAAGTGGCTCCAATCACTCCGTTGGAACCCTTAGTTTTAGGAATATACCATAAGCCCAGTTTCTCTTCATCCAGAAGCTAATAACGGATTCTTCAGGATTTTGTTTAGAACAGACTAAATTCACGTTGCATCGATGGTCATTCATCTTGAAGACATTTTCAGGCCTTAGAAGTTTACAACTCAAGGAAAACAGTTCAAATGTCACCAAGCTGCCGGCAGAATTTAAACTAAATGGGCTGCTTTCAGCTTTCTCTTTGGTTGGAGAAAAACCAGCAGATAAAAGGGTGATCTGAAGTTCTCCAAAGGATTATTTAAGCTTTCCCTTTGCCTCCTTAAAGGTGTTTTTAGAGGAATATTGGTGTTGTTCCAGTGCTCCACTCGCCCAGGAGACGTCGCTAGCCCAAAGGTTTCACTCTGGAGACTCTGACCAGCTCTGTGAGGTTCACTCAGAGAACACGGAGGCCTAGAGGAAAAGCTGAGGAGAAAGGAGGCTCCACCGTGGCTCTAGGGGATGGAGATCAAGGTACAGAAGCACTTTGTGTTTTATTTCCGAGGGTCCTTTCTGCCCACCGGTAATAGGGGCGAGTGGGGGTTTGTGCTGATCTTATGCGTTTTTATTTTTGGCATGGGAACTTTCGCATTTGCATACAGTAATCAGTGAATCTTGCTTACTTGCAATATGTTTCAGTCCATGCTTACAGGTAGAGTGCTAAAGGTCAGGCCCAAGGGGAGAGAGTTCACTGTATTGTTTGTTTCTTTATGTATTATGCATGTATATTTTTCCACACAATTTAAGACTCTAAAGTCTTAGCCTACAACAGTACCACCACAATGCAAGAGTGAAGGCCTCCTTACAATCATGTTGTGTCACTTTGCTGCTAGTGGAACTGGTACACTGCACAAAGTGGATGGAATAGTGGAAAAAGGGGAATGGCTAAGGATTCTTCAGCATAACCTCAAACAAATCTTGGACACAATGACTTGTTCTGTCAGTTGTGGAATGGAGAAATCAAACTATTGTTAAGCATTTGAAAGTCCCAACATACCTGTCAACCCTACTGAAAATATATGGACCATGGGTCAGTCCCAGGAAGACATTTCAAAGATGTTTGACATCATAGAACCAATTCAGAACCAATACTAAAGCCTCTCCAACATTTATAGAGCTTTCAACACCTATACTGTTTAACAGAGCGCTCAGCTGTTTTCAGCCTTCACTGGGATTCAGCACAGCCAAACAGAAGGCGGCTGGAAGCTCCTCCAATATGGCTGAAAGGCTAGCTTGTATTGGCTGAAGCACATAGCCCAAGAGGTCAAAGCATTTGTACCTTGTGTGACCCTGCCTGTCTGCCGCTGCAGTGTTTAGATGGCAGAGCGTATCCGCTAGCAATCCGACTGTACCGTTTAACAGAGCATTCAGCGGTTTTCAGCTTCCTTCAAAAGTCTTCACTGGGCTTCAGCGCAGTCAGTAGGAGAGCAGCTAACATGTCTGGAAGTCCTTCCAACATGGCCGAAAGGCTAGCTTCTATTGTACCTTGTGTGAGTAGAGCGTTTCTGTTACGGTGTGGCGTAGGGTTTGGACTCAAGTGCAGTTAAACTTTTTGCTTTTTTATTATTAAATGAAATTACCCTTTTATACCCCTTTTGTGTGCTTGGTGAGAATGGTGACTGTTGGGCTTAAACTCCCAACCCTGGTAATGGGAGTGCAGTGTACTTCCACAGTATAAGTATAATTAGTATAAACACTGATAATAAGCAATATAGAAAAACAGCAGGAAAACAAACAAAGGAAAAACCAGGAGTGATGTTTACTCAAACAAAAGACAACAACTTAAATGCTTTTCTCTTTTAACTTCAGCTTTTCGCTGTTCCCAACTTAAACTGTTTTCTCTTAACTTCAGCTTTTCTTTACTGTTCGCCTTCCACAAAGGTGTGACGGGGAAGTGTGTTTGGCTGGGTGTATTTATACCGTGCCACACAGGTGGGTCTGGTCAGTGTTGATTACCGCTGGGGATTCTGGGGCTTGGAGTTCTTTGCTCCAACCCCACCAGCTTTCATACTTTGCTGGCTGGGCCCCCTGCTGGTGGCTGACGGCACACGCTGCCTGTTCACAGTTTCTTTATTCTACCACCACATCACCTCTCTAATGGACAGGCTGAAGACTAGCACTTAGCTTTATTTTGGAGGAGAAAAAATGCGGCAGCTTTGACTCCCACTCAGTCCATGTAAACATTAGCATTATTAGCAACATTAGCACTGTTAGCGGGTGCCCTGAATACCACAGATAGCAAACAGACAGCCTCGTATTTCTACTTAATCACCCGGCACTGAGGGCTCTGTTTCTCCAGGGTTTTAACCAAACCTTGCTGAAACAGTTCGAATGAATGTTGAATGAATTAGTGTTGATCTTCGAGTTTAGTGTGCTAGCATTTTTAATCACAAACATGAGTAAATCTGTCCCACCGTTCAGCCCTGCGTTTACTCCGGTTAAGTTTAACTCTCGTATTATTGGTTGCCTCATTCAAAATGACAATTGATGGTCAGAGCTTTTTTAGCTGGAGTTGAACATGTTTGAATTGGATGGAGTGGAAACTCTGGTAAGTGTGTTTGGCTCAATTATTGGTGTATTTATGAATGACCAAAAGCCCCGTTTAATGCTACTTTTTAAGCTTTCGCATTATGAGCATGGAAGTGTGATAATGCTCTATATTTTCTAGCAGTAGGCCTTGTGAAAAGGAGTACTTTGGGAGTTACAGTTAATTAATGTTTTCCTTTTGCAATGTGCTGCGCTATATGTCCAACAATATCCTTACACCCCTCATTAGTGAATCCAGCTACTGTAAGGTGCACAGCTTGTATAATCTCCAATGAAAAGCTTCGCCAATAGAATGAGACACATGGGAGCAGCCACACTGAGCTAAGGTCAGCATGCACAGTGGCAAGCATCATTGAGGAATATGAGCGTTGGGCTGTGGAACATTGGAACTACTCTCTGGAGCGATGGAATGAGATGGAGCTGCATTTGTAAACCAATCATCCAACATCAGTACCTAACCTCACTAATGTAAACAATGTAAATTCTTCCCAGGAGAGTAGAGGCTTTCACTGTAGCGGAATGTAGGTCTTTAGTAGTCTTGATTTCAGAAGAAACGCTGGATGAGCAGGTGTCCCAACCCCTTTGGACAAAGAAAAGGTCTTCTGGAGGAAAGTTCATCAGTGGGACAATGATTGAGTTGTTTGACCACACTGACCAAGAATACTGTTCCAACTGTTAAGCATGGTGGTGGTAGTATCATGTTCAGGGGCTGTTTTGCTGCAATTTTTTTTTACCTGTTTTCTCCTCAATTTAGATGGCCAGTTACTCAACCCATACGTATTCTCTCCCTACCCCGCCATCACATGCAACACACCTGACACTAGACCAACACACCAACACACGCCCCATGCGGGGGAACAGCACTTTGTACCCAGCCACTCTCGAGGCCCCGGCTGCCGATGGCAAGCAGCATGATCTGGATACGAACCAGCGATCCTCTGATCACAGTGACAGCGCCTTAGCCCGCTGGACTACCCGGAGCTTCCAGTTAAATTGGTACACTGCACAAAGTGGATGTAATAGTATAATAGCTGTCCAATAAAAACATGTATCTCCAAAATGATGACTTTTCAGGAGAGGGCAAAATAATTTTTAACTTTCAATGAAAGTCAATGTGAAATAAGAGTTTACTCATACTTAAGTAATTTAGAGCATTTCTATTGGTCCATTCATCCAGAGTTATTTACCCAGTGTACCCAGAGGGTTCAAATGATTTTGAAAACTAAAAATACACGTTTTTCATTGGACAGCAGCGATATACTAAATGCTGGCTCAGGGCACTAAGCAACTGTTTACATGGCTGCTAGCCACATATCTGTGCGGCTGTTCCTCTAGGGATCAGGATGCTTCCATGTATCCCTCTTTAGTAGATTTACTAGCCTGAACTGTGCATTTCAGGGCTACTTGATGTGGATATGATTATTTTATGGACCCTCTTGATTTCAGAAATGTAAAACAGTGGCCTCAAGGGTCTCCACAGTCCAAAGCATCACTTGCTTGTAAACAGATATTTGCAGTTTTCTGAAAACGTGGTCTAAAACTACTGTCTGGAATAATCTGCTCATGGTTTTCTCTTTCTTCCGCTGACAATTCCCTATCCTGGTTCTATCAGTGTGGCTGTACACCCACCGCCGCCCCCTTTTACTCCGCCAGCGGGATACCCACTGCATGCTGGGACAACAAACCATTGGCAGGATCTGCGCTCTATGTAACTAGGACAGAGCGGAGAGCCTTTCAAATATTCACAGTGCTTTCGAAAGACACAGTCATGAAAGAGAACAGATTTATCCAAAGGGGATATTTTGTCCTCGCTATACTCTTGTCATTCTGTCTATTTTTTTTTCTTCCTGGCCCCTTAATGGTCTGCAAGGATTTGCCAATCACAGTCAGCATTGCTGCGATAAGTTCGTGGCGAGGGCACGCTTAGATTCGCTACAGCTTCATATCCTGGGCTTGAATCAACAAACCAGTGGGCTGTCGAACGTCCCATGACAATATGGAGGGGCTGTTTGCTTACTGATCACAGATAAATACAATACATACACAACTCTTTATCTAAGAAGGTGCAGGAATTTTCGTCGGCTGCTTACACATCTCTATCGGTTTCTGATCAGACAGATTGCTCAGGGAGTCAGTATAGTTGTCTATAAGTGCTGTTGGTGATGTTGGTGATGATTTGTCTAGTTCTGCTTCTTTAGCATCAGGTGAAGAAATCCATTTTTAAAGGGACCATATTTCCCTCACATTTAAAAAAAATAAAACATTCACTTAAAGCATTCACTTCACTTCATTTTCAACCATTCCTCATGGTTGTGATGTCACACATGGCCCATTCGGCCTACAGCAGTTTAGCTGAAATCCCTCAGGTTACTGTCTCTCAATAGCTGCTTTGTGCTCATTTCAGTTCTCATTTTGTTTGAGAATGTGATGGCCAATTAGAACGGAGTGGAACGGAGACGGTATCTGCATACCGTTGATGTACAGTGAAAAACATGCATCTCCAAAATAGTGACTCTACAGGACAAGACAAAAATGTCCTTAACTTTGAATGGAAATCAGTGTGAAATAAGAGTTTGTTCCAAGTCATTTAGAGCATTACTATTGGTCCATCCATCCAGAATTATTTACACAGTGTACAGAAGCAGCTACAGAATTCAGACCATGGAGAAAACTAAAAACAGACAAAAATGGAGATACATGGTTTTCATTGATTTGTCACTCATTGAAAAGGAGCAACAACAGACTGTTTAATTCCATTAAATTTGTGGAAAAAAACACAGTGTACACACATTAACCCTTCGAGCAGGAGCGGGCAGTTCCGGTCCTGGAGACCTGGATTTCGGCACAGTTTTGTGCTCGAGCACACCTTGTCCCTGTTGCCCATCCCTGTCTTAGACTCTCTCGAAGTTGCCAGCGTTGGTTGTTTTTTTAATGATCACCATCATTTGTCATAGAAAGATATGGTAAAATGCATTAGACACCCGAGCCTTTACCTGCCTGTCTGCGGAGTGCTGAACGTCTTCTCTACAGCTTCTGGGATATTTTTAATAGTCATTGACAATAGACATTGGCTCCTTGAAATTAAACACAACGTAATTTATTATGTGTTTCTGCATCACTTACTGGAAGTGGCGAATGAAATCTTGCTTTTCACTTGATCAGTGGCATTGCTTTCGATCCAGCAGGAAGGGCACAGTATAATTACCTTGTTTTCAAACTGTCGAATTCTGCCGCAACTTTTAGTGTTCCCCATAGGTAATTAGAAAAGGCACCAATGAGCATTATCTGTATGTTCTAATGTAATGCTCTAAAAACAGACACAAATGGAGATACATGTTTTATTGGACAGCAGCAATATTTATTAGCCATACTAATAAATTTATTTTCACAGAAGCAAAAAGAAAGTGCTTTACAGCCCAAAAATCATATTCTGTATTCATTCTGTTGTGGTTACAATGTCATAACCATGAATACCTACCAGTCCAACCTAAAGCAGTCGGCTAGTGTTTTTTTTTATATATTTATTTTAATATTTCTAAAGATTTCAGGCAGTTTAGTTCAGTATTAAAGCAACACTATGAAAAATTGGCATTTCTTGCTCCTGGACTCCTCCTATAGTTGGGGAGCATAATTCGCTCTTTGAGCCACTGCTAACTTACACATTTTTTTCTGGACAAGCTGAGAGATACAGAACAATCACTGGAAGTGAAAGAAGCATGTGGACTGAAGCAGTAAAGCATTATTACAGGATTTTACACAAATATGACTCAACTTTGACTTCCGCAGTTCTCGCGAGCATTGTCCCGCTTCTCCAGAGTTACATACATACATGCAGTTAGCAGTGTGTCAATAGCGAGGATTTTCTCCTTATTACAGGTCTGTGGAACACCACAATGATAGTGAAGCTGTTTTTTAAAGGTTAGAAATGCTACATAGTGTTGCTTTAAAGGTGACGTCTGATTTATTTCTGAAACTGGTGCAAAGGGTTCCTACTACTGTTTTCATTGCAGAAGACAAGGCAAGCGTTAAGTGGACTTCAGGGGATAGACTGAAATAGTACTAACATGCGTAATGCAGGCTCTTTAATGGTACTGATTAGCTGTGGTTATTTTTGCTCAGTACTGTGTGGAAATGTTCGAAATACTTCAACACCCTTTAAAGGCTAAAAACAGCCTGTCTCTTTGTGTATCTCTCAGGTGCTCTTCATTACTCACAGAATTATGTCTCCAAAATCCGCCGCAGCGGCGCTCGCAAACAGCCTGGTCGAGACATCACTTCCAGCTCCATTGTGCGAATCTCTTTTTCGCAGTAAGCTTCCGTGAAGTTGAATCGGCGGTCACGCCGCTGTGTGACTAAAGCGGTGCAATCGGGGCCAACAACACTCCTGTATACCCTGATTCAGCACGACCTGGCACATTCGGCTCTTTTTTATGTTCCATAAGAAAAAAAGAAAAGAAAAAGCCTTATCTTCTAAAAAAAAGCAAGCTTAATTTCTCCTCTGTCTTCCTGATATCTCCAGGGCCTTAATCATTTTGCCGAGCGCGCCTCCGCATCAGATCCATGCAAATAGGGATCATCAGTGACAGACTTTGCTTAATAACATCAAAGGGAAAGTTTGGGGAGGGGGATAAGGAGGCTGAGTGCACGCAGAGGCCAGCAGAGGGAAGGGTGTGCATCGGAATGATGCCCATTTGCATATATGCTAATGAGAGGGTGATTAAATTACAACACAGTGGGACTTTTATTACCAGGGCTAACGTATGTTTTTTGCTCGGAGGGAAGGGAAACCCTGTATTCAAGTTGTTCAGGTAATTGGGTCGGCCTCAGCGGATATCCTTTTTTTCCCCTCTATTGTCTCAATTATTGCTTATTCAATTGAGTCAGAGTGGCCTTGAATAGTAACCAAGGAAACTAGATCTTATAACCACTGCTTTATATGGTGAATGCTTAATGTTTACACAAATGTTAGCTTGTTTTTCTAAGAATTTGAAACAAAAATACCCATTATGTCAAATATACAGTACATGCAAATGCATTTCCTTGTGCCCTGGGTTTCCTAAAGTAAGCTAACACACATGTTTACACATACACTATAAAAAAAAATTGAAGGCAAACCAACAGAAAATGACAAAGTAACCTGATTACAGAGCATTTTTTGAGTTAACTCAACTTAGTTTAGTGAAAAGTTCCCCTAACTCTCATTTTGTAGATCTGGTCAACAGTACATTTTATGTTGAGCCTCAAACAGTCAATGAGCTGCAGCTGAAACTGATTTAATGTTGTGTAAGATGTTTAGTCTGTGGCTCCGCCCCCTTCATTTGTTTGTTGTTTATTCCCATCTGCAAGTTAGAACTAACTCCCCCTATTACACGGGGGAGGCCTTTCTATTCTCAGGCTCTTGACCATGGAGGGCTGTAGTGAGGATTCAAACTTTACAAGCAGGCAGTTAGACAGTCACTCCACTCTAGAGCTGTGAAGCCATCTTCATTTCTGTGTTAAATTTACTCAGAGCTGTGTTTATGTTTATGTTGGGTAACTTTACAGCTCTAGACCGGCCCTACAGTCTAACTGCTGCTCATTAAGTGTAAGGTGATCATAAGTTCAAAACCCAGCAAGGGCTCTGCTCTATAGTCAGAAGCTTCCCGGTCTGGAGACGTGATGTAATAGGGGGAGTTCTAACCTGCAGATGGGAATAAACAGCAAACACATTGAGGAGAGGACTCATAGACTCATACACTAAACATCTCACACAGGGCCCTGCATTGTGTAACTTCTACACCATTTAAGGTGGGACGGAAAATTCCTGCATGTTAGGGATGTGCTGTATGTTGTAAAAAGAGTAATCAGTGGACAGATTTGATTAATCTGTAGAATTGAAGCAGATTGTTGCATTACATTTCGAGATATATGCTCGGATCTCATGGGTGGGAGCTTACTGGCTAAATATCACAAAGCATTTTATTCCAATAATTTTCATGGGAAATCTAAATAAAAATAAAAATATAAAAGAATCCTAAGGCAAATACTTTGTAACAGTTAAATACTAACTGTGTAAATTACTGTTTGTAAGAATGGAAATACAGGTAAGAACGAAGTGCTGTACTGGAAAATTTCCAGCAAGACAATTCAAACCCCAGTGCAGAAATACAAGCTATCAGCCCCCAAATCAGTGCCTATGTATTTGTCTTTTTCTATTGTAAGATTGTAGACTGAATACATAATATATACCATGTATGCACAGCTATACCAGTAAGCCATGCATGCATAATTCATAAGTGTGCGTTTATGAACCTCGCACTGTGCATTTCCAATTATGTTTGAGCTGTATCGAGGCTTCTGTTTGCCTTTGCCTTTGCTGCGAATGTCACAACATTCAAGTTAATGCATGCGAGACGTTTGTGTTTAAGTATCACTCCTGATAGAAGTAATGCACTATACTGTTTAATGGGCTCAAATGTTAGCTTAGTGCTGCGTATACCAAAGAAATAAACTCTATATTAAATATCCAAAACTCACACTCTATATGAAGTGTCTTGAATGACGCCTGACTTCGCAAGTGCTCAGCTTGATTGACTAATAACTTTTCCAGTATATTTCAATTTCATAATATTGTAAATATTATAACTGTGTTGCAGTAAAACATAGTTAATATGCAAATTAACTGTACATACCATTTAAAATCTACACCGATCAGTCATAACATTAACACCAGCTTCTTGTTTCTATATGCATTGTCCATTATATCAGCTCAACTTACCATAGAGGAGCACTGTGTAGTTCTAGAATTACAGACTGTAGTCCATCTGTTTCTTTGCAAACTTTGTTAGCCACCATGTTCTTCAATGGTCAGTACCCCACAGGGCTGACCACCACAGAGCACCTGTTATTTGAGTGTGTTAGTGTGTGTTGTGCTGGTACGAGTGGATCAGACAGAGCAGTCTATCTGCAGATGAATGTGCTGTGAGTAGGGTTTCTAAAGCATGTGTGTGTATTAGCAGTAGCGTTAGCCTCCACTCAGATCTGAATGGGCTCTTCAGTTCTGGTTTAAAAACAGAGAAAGGTGAGCGGTTCTCCCGCTGGTAAAACAGAGCGTTTCAGTAAGAGTTTTATAAAGGTTCAGATATTATAGTCTGTTTACATGTTCCACTCTCAACTCTTTTATTTACCTTCTGAGAACGTCCGCACTGCTGCCGATTGGGAATAATGGTTCTGAACATTGTGGTTAAAACGAAGAATCAGCAGTGAATTGGAATTAAAATAGCCAATACCCGATCCATTAAAATATGCCTGTATAAGCCCTGATCCTGATCCACTGGACATCCCTAGTCTTTGCAATCTTCCATCACCCCATCTTTCATTCCTGGCTTCATTCCTACCTTCAGGCTTCAAGCCATCTGAACTTCAGCCCAAAGTCCTCTTCCTTCTTTTCAGTTTCCTCCCAAATCATCATGTGCTGATGGCATGGTCCGAACTAGCAAATCTTGCTTAAAACTTTAAACTTAACCAGTGAATTCAGTCCATATCCGGTCTTCCTGTTTACTTAGTGCATAATTACGTAGTTACGTAGTTA
This sequence comes from Salminus brasiliensis, assembly GCF_030463535.1. Taxonomy (NCBI): domain Eukaryota; kingdom Metazoa; phylum Chordata; class Actinopteri; order Characiformes; family Bryconidae; genus Salminus; species Salminus brasiliensis. Next base: position 7,692,791 of record NC_132898.1, read on the forward strand.
CATAGTGCATCCAAGATTACATGTAGTCATGTGCAAAATACACCATAGACACAAATGAACTTTGCAACCGCTCAGTCTGATGTTATACTTTTAGAAGTGTGGGAGGTAATCTTCGTAAACACAGTCCCTGAGCCAAGCTTGCTCTGCAACTCCACCGCAGTCGAATGTGTGAGGATATGCCATGTGTTTTGGTGGGCCTGGGGACAGTGCATTGCTCTGCAGCTTGCTGCGCGAGCTCCTGTGGGCACCCCTCACTGCGCTTCCTCATTAGGAATGGGAACCGGATGGATAACGGGGGGGGGGTGGCTGTGCCAGTGAGCATTGATCCGCATGTAAATATTCCTGCTTCCACCAAAAGTCACAGAAAGTGATGTAGGGTATGTAATAATAGCTTGAGTTAGTGCTGTATAACAGTAAGGCAGTGTGACCTACAGACCCTGTATAATGTATACTATATACTACATACTATAAAATTAATAGAAATTTAATTTTCCAGTAAGGACACTCCCTCATCAGCTCATTTGATTAAAACATGGTTAGAGAGGATTCTGGACAAGCCTGTCTTATTTAAACCTCAGACATTTAGTGCTAGCACCATGAGGAGAACCAAAGAGCTCTCTGAGGCCTTCAGAAAGAAGATGAATCTGGGAAGTGGTTAAAGAGATCTCAGAACAATTAGAAATCAGATGTTCCCCTGTCCACTTAATCAATTATGAGTGACGCAACTGCCAACATGCGAGCAGGTTCCGCTAAAGAGCACAGCGGAGTCTCCAATAATCCTAAAATGTCATAACAAGACCTACAAGTTGCCCATTGCCCTTGAGTTTTACAGGAAGCGTGCCATGCCTCAACGTATTTGGGCACGGTAACCTGTAAGCTCTTTGCATACCTTATTCAAAGGAGTAGCTCTCCAGGAGTAGGGTTGAAGACCAGTGATGTATAGCATTGTTCCACATGTTGGGTTCACGTTTAACACTTTGTTTAGTTGTTTCTTAAAGCATCAATAGCAGCTTCAAAGTTATTGTGAAACTGCACTGACTGTAACAGAGAGAATAGCGTCTCTACTGTTGCTACTTCAGGCTTGGAACACTGCAAACTTTGGAGAAGCGTGCAGGGAAAATGCTACGTAGTGCTGCGGAACACTATGAGATACACTTCAGTCCACATACTTCTTTACCTTTTCAGTTCTGTACCTCTCAACTTGTCCAAAAAAACAAAAAACATGTCCTTTAGGGGTGGCTCAAAGCTCAAAATATGATGCTGCCAATTAACCCACCCCTTCATAGCTACCCACCGCACTAGCACTGCTCTTGACACTAGGAGATAAGAACTTTAAGGACCTACCCACCCAGATGATTTGTGTAACTAGTGAATTAATTATGTAATTATAATAGAAAAGCAAAACAACTATAAAGCGTTCTTAACTCTATAATACACTTAAATAATTACAAACCCGAATGACAGTAAAATTACAATAACAAGCATGTAGGTCTGAACATTACTTCTTTTTCCATTATAAGAAAAGCTCACAAAGGGAGCCGGCAGGTTCCACTGGGCAGCAGACGGGATTGTATTGTTGTCAGCTTGATGCTCAGGTCAATTAAGATGCAGAGATGAGAGAGGGATGTTTGCAGACAGAGAGTGATGTGACGGCTCGGGCTGGGAGCCAGACGGACAGCTGAAAATTGGAAGTGGGACACCGCAGAACCCAGTCCCCTCATACTGTTATGACTTTGCGGCTGGTAGGGTATTCCTATATGCGTTACATTATCCTCACGATACCATGGGTGGAAGCGAGAAAGCACTGAGTCACTAAGGTATTCCAAGTGATCCACACCCACCTGATGGCAGTGTCTGAACCTTATTTACACTCACCGGTGAATCCAGAAGATGCATTCATCTTTTAAAAAGTGCAGAATAAAGATGTACAAAGGAATTTCCCAGAAATTACTCATTACTTCAGGCCCAGAGTTTTCCTTCATTATTTTATGTCAAATTAAGGAGATAAAAAGTCTGGGGTTAATGTTTATGGGAACTATTCATGCCAATAAAGGAGGCCATCATTAGGCAGAAAAAAACAAGACAAACCTATCAAACACAGAGCAGGAATATTAGGAGTGGCCATATCAACAATGTTGATTTGTACATTCCTAAAAAAACAGAAGGAATGCACTGGCGAGCTTAGCAACCACAAAAAACCTGGAACACAGTGAAAGACAACTAAAGTAGATGATCCCAGAAATATTTGCTTGGTGAAGAGAAACCCCTTCCCAACATTTAGTCAAGTCAAGAACACTCTTGAGGAGGTAGGCGTACCATTGTCAAAGTCACTAATCATGAGACCCCTCAGTGAATGCAAATGCAGAGGGTTTCCCTCTGTAAACTACTGGTAACCTTCAAGAACAGAAAGGTCAGATTAGACTTTTACTAGAAACCATCTAATAAAACCAAGATTTTTTTGACAGATGAAACCCAGATACACTTTGTATGAAGTAGGAAGAAAGTGAAGCATTCTACACCATCTGTCAAACATGTTGGAGACACTGTTATGGCATAGGCATGTATGGCTGCTAATTGAACTTGTTACAGTGTGGTGTGGGGTTTGGACTCAAGCGCAGTCAAAGTTTGTTTTATTATGATTAAATGAAACTACTCCTCTTGTGGTGTGTGACTGGTGACTGTTGGGCTTGAACTTCCAACCCTGGTAACAGGAGCCCAGTGTATTTCCACCGTGCCACCACAGCTGTGAGGGGTGGCAGTATAAACACTGATCATAAGCAACACAGAAAACGGCGGGAAAACAAACAAATGAAAAAGGTGATGTTTACTCAAACTAAAAACAGCAACTCAAATGCTTTGGCCTTTTCTGCTCACAATTTAAACTTTTCTCTTTTCTGCTCACAACTTTTCTCTTTTCTGTTCACAACCTTTCACTTTTCTCTTTTCTGTTCACAACCTTTCACTTTTCTCTTTTCTGTTCGCAACATTTTTTACTTTTCAGTTCACAACTTTTCACTTTTCTCTTTTCTGTTCACAACTTTTCTCTTTTCTCTTTTCTGTTCACAACTTTTCACTTTTCTCTTTCCTGTCCACAACTTTTCTCTTTTCTGTTCACAACTTTTCTCTTTTTACTTTTCTGTTCACAACTTTTCACTTTTCCCTTTTCTGTTCGCAACTTATACCCACTGTTACCATTCGCCCCTCTACAAAGGTGTGACATGGAAGTGTGTTTGGCTGGGTGTATTTATACCGTGCCACACAGGTGGATCTGGTCAGCGTTGATTACCGCTGGGAATTCTGGGGCTTGGAGTTCTTTGCTCCAACCCCACCAGCTTTCCTACTTTGCTGGCAGGGCCCCCTGCTGGCGGTACGTGCTGCCTTCTCACAGAACTAGGTCACTGGTGTTAATGGCTAAACCCCTTGAATTAAAGCTGAAAGTCTGCACTTCAAACGCATTTTGACATGCTTCACTGAGGCAAAATTACATTACATACATTGTGTCACTGTCCAATTACTTATGGATCTGACTGTATATTGTGAGAAAAGCAATATAACATTGAATAATAAACACTGGCACAAGCAGCCATTCAAACAGTTTCAAACATTCAAAAATCTCTGCACCCCTTTGCACTGGCAATGCTCCTGACACTAGAAGGGTAAAACTTACCATGACTCCTCTGATACATGTGAAGCCGGCCACTGCCTCTTTTTTTTTTAACTGCAGCCGACACGCTCAGAGGAAAGTGCCGGGTCCCCAGTGGTAGCGCATTAATGACTGGAAAAAAAACCAGTAAGACTGCTTGTTGCCATGTGAAGTAATTTTTCATAAGGGTGTACAGTGTAGCTAATATCAATTACTGTGTATTTACCTTGAGAACAGTCCAGCCTCCTCCTTCTTGGTGCACTCTTCTGAGCTGCAGTTTAATAAGAGTAGAAGATGGTGGCACGGGAGGCCGGGTTTCAAACTGCTTCTTAAATACGTTCCACTCCTACAGCCTCCAATTATTTTGAATCAGCGGACAGAAACTGGCGAACGCACTCGCTTGCTGCCCATTCAGCACTCTCTGGGTCCGAAAAGAAAAGAAAAAAAGATATAAAAAAATGTCGGAACTGACCTTTAAGTGGGTGATATGCACATAATTAATTAGTCCATGAAAAGCCAAAAGAATTTAATGTTAAAGGGTTACAGATTTCACCTCATTTCATTTCTCTGATACAGCTCTCCTTATTTTTTTTAAAAACACATTTCTGTTGCTCTACGGCAATCAATAAATAACAGCAGGTTTCATTTTAGGATATTTAATCAAACACATGACATACATAACCTTCATTTCCCTTCTTATGACATCAGAGGCAAATGGTGACACATCTCGATAGCCTGTTTCCCAATGGTACTTGTGCGATATGCAGCTTTCGCTGAGAGACCAGGCAACTTTTGGAGCGCCTCAGCTCGTAGCTTATATGCTTGTTCAGTGTATCGTTACTGTCATATCAAAACCTTGTAACTCCTTTAAAAAATACCAGCTGCCCTTTACATTGTGTGAATGACTTAAAATAATCGGTAGATTAATATACAGTAAAAGTTACTGCTTTTTTTATTCGCCTGAAAAGTTCTCGTTTTGAAGATCCAAGGTTTTGCTCTGACAGCGATTTTTGATGCTAATAGCTTCATCGTTTGCCTCTCTCACTCTTTCTGCCAGTAATTTCATGTTTCCAGTGTCTAAATTCAATATAAGCTTTTTATTCAGCTTTTTTTGAGGCACTCATAGTATCATCCATGCCATTTAGGTGCTGTGGTGGGTGACTGGCAATAGGGTTTTCTTTTATGCATATACAGTACACTCTCATTCCAGTACCCCCATCCGAGTCCTTGCTTTGACGCTCTCTGTACATCATCGCACATTTCAATGTTCATAAAATCTTCCTTCATTTACACCAATATTTAAATTATCTGTGTTGGTTAAGGCAGTCCATCCATTTACCAAAAAAAAAACAAAAAACACAAAAAGTCTGAATGATTCATTTTTTTCTTCAAAAAACAAACAAACAAAAAACAAACAAATCCAGAATGCAGGGATTGTCCTGGAAAACAAAGTCCGGTGCTGAACGAATCCTCGCAGTTAAAGAGTCCTCTTGATATTCGGTTTCTTAGAAGAGAGTCTTTGAGAGTTCGCAACACACAACCCAAAAACACATATTAGATGAATATGTATTTATATGGAGACAGCTGCAGTCGGGATTATACGTGCACTGAGGGCACGCTCTGGTTTAGCACCTGGGCTCGCATCACCTGCACGCTGGTCATGATCTTCTTCTGGTGGCCCATCAGCGTCACCCCCAACCTCTGGATGTCCCTACAAGAGGAGAGAGGAGACGCTGTCAGCAGAAAAGTAAAAGTAAAACGTTTTATTAACTAACTTGATACTGAATGCTAAAAAAGCTACATTTAGCTTTTATCCAGAGCAACTTACACATTTACCCATATTACGGAGGTGGGCCAGTGCTAGTGTTAGGAGTCTTGCCCAAGGACTCTTATAGTTGTAGCACAGCACAGTCACCCAGACCGGGAATTAAACCACAGTCTTCCACATAGCAACTTCATATTGGAAGGGATATGTGTTCACAGTGAGCCACAAGTGGCCCATAGTTGTTTAGGTAGTTATATTATTGTGTAATTACATTTCAACAATACTGCAAAACAATGGTGATAACTATAGACCTCTCCTGGTTATGTTCTTACAACCGTTTCTATGTTTAAAAGAGTCAAAATTAGGATAGATTTGTTGTATTTTTAATGTAATTTTCATTGAACTGGGCTGAACGTAGCCCAGACAAGTCGAGGCAAAGGTCTAGCTGGGGGACTCGCATCCCAATACACACACATTATATGTATATAATATCTATGTTATATGTACAGACTCACACACTATATGAATATATGAAATGTATATATAACATCTACATTATATATAATTAAACATGTATAGGATAGGACAGAATTAGGCATTTAAGCTTGAGGTAATTGAGCTTAACGTAGCCCAGGTAAATCTCAAGATGGGGGTCTTTCAAATCCGATACATGGCATCCAAAAAAACCTTAATTTTAACCTTTACCTTTTTATAAATATAAAAATAGAATGTGTGTGTGTGTGTGTGTGTGTATATATATATATATATATATATATGTGTGTGTGTGTGTGTGTGTGTATATATATAATGTAGATGTTGATAGTAATGGTAACGGACAGAAACAAGTGAGCAATTTCAATATATTTAACATAGAGAATTCTTTAGAGAAAGGAGGCTCTTTAGTAAATGTGGCAGTTGTATACAGAACCATTTGAATAAATAAATGAAATAAATGAAATAAATTATTATCCATATACAAGAATATGGACAACCCTTGTTCAGTACTATGTAGAACTATTTTTGCGTGTAGTGTATTTTTAAGTGCTGATGAGTTCAACCGTGATTAACTAGGATTGATAGTGGCATTGAGTAGATATTAACTCTTTAATGTGTGACTTTAAACCTGCCAATACAAATTATACACTGAATGTGAATGTTTGTTTTGATAACTTTTTGAGAACTTTGTAACTTTGTAATCATGTTATTGTGACAGTCTTCTACTGCTCACAATATTTTGTAAGTTGATAATAATGTGAATACCAGGACTTTCAGTATTTCTTTTATGTAGTCAAGCTAAATATAGCTGAGGTAAGCTTTCCAAAGGTTTCCAATACTGTCAAACAGCCCAGTTGAGTTGACTTAGAGCCCCTTTTTTGCCTAGAGTGTCGATGAGTGCAACTGTGATCAACTCGGTTGATATTGGCAAGTTATAGATAATGGAAACTGAATGTGAATGTAGCTGATTATTAACTGTGTAATTAGGGAAATGATTATGTAATGACATTAACAGTACAGTAAAACGATGATAATAATAAGACTTCTATGGCTTAATTAAGAACAATATTTTGTGTGCTTTTAAAAAGGTCAATATTAACAGGTGGATCGGATGTATTTTTTTATTATTTATTATTTTATTCTAATTATTTATTATTATTTGCACAATAAGTACAGTAAACACAAGCAAGTGAAAAGACAGTAAAAAGAGATAATATACAGGGAAAGTATAAAAAAAAGAAAGTTTTAAAAATTAACATTAAATTAATTAACAAACTCATAGAAAAAATCATAGAAACTCTGAACAACTAAATTTGTTAGACTGAGAGCATATGAGTTTTGACCTGTTTTTTACAAGCTGATGAGGCTAGTACAGTTTTTTTATGAGGTGGCAGACAGTTACAAATTGAAGGTACCAGGTCATGAAAAGGTGCAGCTGAGGCACTTGAATAAGTACAAGTACTGCTACTATGAATTCTCCAGAGTGACTATGACTAAAGGATAACTGTTGGTAGTAATGGTAGAAATAAGCAAGACAATTACATAATATTTAATGCAGAGAATATCTGTAGAAATAATGTTCTCTGTGTCATCAGATATACATTTACTCATACATTTATTATTGTTTTGGCATTATGACCATTTTCTGGCCTACTGAGGTTTTACAAATTAGGGTGAAATGTACACATTTAAAACCAACACTTTTTAATCTATCGTACACTAAGGTGGACTGATCACTGCAAGAATTCTTCATGGTTGGTCTGTGGGCCTGTGAACAAAGGTACGGCCAAAACAAATGTATACAAGCCAACAAAAGTAATAAATAGAGAGAATTATTACATTTGATGACTGAAGCTCTGGCCCATTGGCCTTTGACTACCTTGCAATATTGGTGTAATATTCCTCCCATCTGCCTTGTGGCCACTGCTGCTCCAGAAAGAAACATACCAGGTGTGTTGACAGATGTTCATAGCTGTTGTCTGATACAGTTTTTCATTGTTAATGTAAGAAAATAAAGTTGCTTCAAAGGGTCCTTTGAGATGATTCTCTTAAAAAAAACTTAGCTCCTATAAAGGATCATGTTTCTTAATTGGTGACATGAAGTTTTATATAGATGTTTAAAAGGTTTTTCATACTCAAACATCTCTTTACAAATGTGTTTCTTTATGAAATCATAAGCGGTTCTTCATCTGCCATCACTCTTTGAAGCATTTTTATTTTTAAGAGACTAACTGGCCAAAATATATTTAAAAAAAGTTTAAACTACGTCTGTCACTGCAGCTCCATACTAAGAAAACCAGAAAACAAATTTATCAGCTTCTTTAAACATCTGTCATTTTTCTAGCAACAAATTCATTTTGAATCTCTGTTAACAGCTAATAATGTCATTTTGTTTGTAAACTTATTATTTACATATTGCTTTATAATTTCCAAATGTTGGTTTTTGAATTAATATCACATGTAGATGTATTCAGTGTAGCGTTTTACAAAATGTACAAAAATTTACAAAGATTTACATTTTTACAAGCTATAGATTCATTCAGTAATCCAATCTTATACGTAGACAGTTGCTCTGAGAGGGAGTCCTTTAACCTTTAAACCCTTTAAAGTCAAGAGTATCATATTTGACACATATGGAGTTTTTTAAACCTCTGCAGCATCAGTATGATAGTAAAATTACTTATTACTTAAATGACTTCTTTTGAAATGTATATCAAATAATATCTATACAATAATATTATTATATAACAAATGTAAAAATCTATAATTATTTACATAAATAAGAAAATAAAATGTAAGTTTAAATATCCTTATTTTATTGGTTATCTGCGCACTGCATGCACCACAAATATACATACAGTTTTGTTTGAAGTTTGAAATTGCTTGAGGTAAATTTTAAAGGCCACACATAGTATTATGAGTTAAACAAACAAGGGTTTTGTGTTATATTTGTTTTAGTTTGTTTAGAAATGAAATCCTGCTTTAATCTCAATGTATCAAATGTGATACATAATAAAAGTCAAATATTGTTGCTGTTGGACCTCGTTTCTCCAAAATGGGAACTTTACAGGAGATGGAAAAAACCTTCTTAACTTATATATAAATTAATGTAAAATATTTATAATGTAAAATATTTGATTCCAAGTCATTTTCTGAACATTTCTATTGGTCAATTCATCACACAATGGTGACACAAAGTAAAGAACAACTGCCAGATTCACAATATGTCAAAGAGTGAAAAGTGTTTTTTAATTTATTTTTTAAATATTTGGTCATAAGGTCAAATAAATCCTCCAGTTGTAAAGAATTAGAATTGTCTGACAATAATTAAATAATTAACAGTAATTTATTGACAATAATTGACAGGTTTAAATAATTCAATATGCATTGTCCTCATGTTATGTATCACTGCTAATTCCTCGAGAAAGTCATGTTTAATTCTTATTTAAAACTCAAGCTGCAGTTCTGACCACTTGCACCCAAGAGTGATTGGAGGCCCTACAATATTAGCATGCTCGGTCACTACTTACTGTTGATTCATGCTCATCACATGACCCAGTGTCTGGTAACCTCCTGCCGCAAAGTGGTCTTTGTAGCGCCCCATCTTAATGGTGTCCAACCACTCATTCACTGATCTGCAGCTAGTGAAATCAGGAATGCTTCTGTTCATCAAAGGACTGTTCAGTCTGCAAATGGGGAAAGGTGGTGGGGGGTAGGAGGCAGACAGAGAACGAGGGGGAACCTTTGAAATGCAACCAGCTCAGGCAGAAAATCAATAGTAGCTGAAATGATAGAGAAGTGAAGGTGGTAGGAGCTGATTGCAGGATGGCTGGTTTGGGTAGATTAATGTAGGGATGAAATCCTCCCCATCACCACTTTACCCCATCATGATATGCACCGGCAGCTCTTTGGCACCCGCACTCCGATCCCAGCGATTTATACAAGTCCAATTGTAAATGCCTCCTCTAAACCCAACCCCTCCCCTGCAACCACTATACCGCCGCACATTCTTTTGATTCGGCAGCAGATCAATGTCAATATAGCACAGAGCCCTTTTATTTAACAGAGAACACATCTATTTGAAATGAGCTTATTGGAAAATGTACACTTGCGTCTTAGCCCCCCCGTCTTAAGACAACTTGCCTTATTCCCAGCCATCCAGGAGAAACTTTCTGGCCCAACTTTGCGGGGACTTCAATGAGGGATCATATCTGACACATATCTAACAGAGTGCATTTGTCAAGCAAATCCCTTAGAAGGCCAAAGTATCGATTGCCCGGTGCCTACCTGCACAATGTGTCCATTGACTTGAGGTTCTCTGGGTTGCGGATAAGCTTGTCCAGGACCGTGACGATCTGGCAGAACTTTGGCCTTTCGTTGCGGTCCTTCTGCCAGCAGTCCAGCATTAGAGTGTGGAGAGCGCCGGGGCAGCCCATCGGTGCGGGCAGCCTGTAGCCCTCTTCTACTGATTTGATTACCTGAACAGAACATGCAGGCACTGAACACTACTGGCCTCAAGCTGGCTTCACACAATACATGAACAAACAGGAAAATTCAAGAGAAGAGAAGCACTGAATAAAGAGCAGGGTGCAGAGCTGGGCTTTAAAGGTGAAAAAGAGGGGAGTTCATGAGAGAGATTTATCAGAGTTTTGGAGCTGTTACAGTACAAGCTTTGCCCCATACCTGAAGAACGTCTAAAGCAGGTCACCCAGAGCAGTGAGAGATATCAAGTTAATTTATCCCATCAGTTCAGACCAAACCTTTGAATAGGCTAATAATTCAAAGATACCTCTAAGTTTAGACACTACTAAACACAAGTCAATAAGAAGACCACTCTGCTATTCGCCCAAGCATTCTCTGAAGAGGTGGGTCTTCAGTCTGCGTTTGAAAACAGCGAGCGTTGGACTCTGCTGTTCGGACACCCAGGGGAAGTTCGTAACTTTGGTGCAGGACAGAAAAAAGCCTGGACGCTTGTCTTCCGTGGATTTTGGGGATGGTGGGTCGAGCCGAGCCGTACTTGAAGCTCGAAGGGCTCTTGGTGCGGATCGGCTTTTGACCATTGCCATCAAGTACGGAGGGGCTGGTCCATTCTTGGCTTTATAGGCCAGCGTCAGGGTTTTGAATCTGATGCGGGCAGCTACCAGAAGACGCAGCAGTGGAGTGACATGGCTGAATTTAAGAACGTTGAAGACGACCCGTGCCGCTGCATTCTGGAGGAGTTGCAGGGGCCTGATGGTGCGCAGAGGAAGACCAGCCAGAAGAGAGTTGCAGTAGTCAAGTCTGGAAGTGACGAGAGACTGAACGAGCACCTGGGCGGCCTCTTTAGAGAGGAAGGGTCGAATTCTCCGGATGTTGTACAGGAGAAATCTGCAAGGCCGAGTTATGTTCGGTAACTTCGGAGTTACTTTTGGGAGGAGTTTTGGGCTGGAATTCAAGTGGTTTCTGAAATGTGGAGCCAGGAATGCTAGATGACAGGGTTAAAAGGGAGGTGACGTGGTGGTGGAGGGTTGCGCAGACTTGTTGTAGACAGGTGAACAAGGTTGAGGCAGAGGGACTTCAGGTATGTTACTCCTCCCAAAATAGTAGTTATAGTATTTATTCCATAACTAATTCCATAACTCCACTTATTGAACAAATAAAGTCAAAATTGTTGTTTTATCTTAAAAAATATATTTTTTTAATTTTGTTTCATTATTTTTTTTATCTTTAAAAAATCTCCATGTTTGGCAATTTAATGCAGATGTAGTTTAGAAATGTTGAGTTAAATGAATATTAAGTAGTGAGTTAAGATAAGCAGATTCAATAAGCAGCTTCTCACTTTCTGTTACACTGTAAACCCAGATTCAGCTAATTTAAAAAAAAAAAAAAATTTTAAACTGAAAGCTTTATTAAACTGAAAAATAAAGTTTTATTAATCTGAAAAAGTTGAGCTTTAATGTATTTAAACACTAAACACATTGGACCCTATTTTAGTAATCTTTTTGCGAGCCTGTGTGTCTTTGCTATTGTAACAGAAGGAAAACTGCGCCCTGCGAGGCTCGACACGTGCAAAAGGCATGTACTAAGTCTCTTAATTTATCATGGGTGTGTTTTGGGCGTAATGTGCAGTAATAAACCAATAAATCAGCGTGTCACTCTTCATTCCCTTTAAGAGCCAGGTGCTGACTTTGGCAGATTGCTATGCTACGAGCGTTGGGCTGCACGCGCCTGTGTTGATAATTCACTGCCAAGATAGCAACGAACGTCTGACTGTTGACGTCTGTCTAGGTTCTATTCAGTCAGTGACAAGAAAAGACAACCTGTGAACCTGCGGCAGGGTCATGGCCACCTAAGGCTCATTAATGCAATCCATGGAGGCCCAACCTCTGCTGCTAAGGGCTTGGTGCCAGATACCTCAGGACACCTGCAGAGGTCTTGTGAAGTCCAGGCCTCAAATGCTAAGCTCTGTTGTGGCAGTATAATGTGGAACTACTCAATATTAGGCAGACAGTGCTAATGGTATGGTGTATGCAAAGGTTATAAGTATAGAAATATGAAATATGTAAACGCATTTTAGTTACCTCCAGCAATAGCATGCAAGGGCATGGTGCTTAATATGCACAGTAACACAAGGCAAAGTCTGCAAAGCCTACAGCAAATGTAGCACATGCACATGAATTCCACTCTACACACTCCACTTTAATAGTTTGATTGAATTTGTATTGAACTTGAGTTTAGGGAATTCAGGGACACCCGGTACTTCAGTTGCAGTCTGTGAAACAGCTTCTTTAATTATTACAATCCAACTTTATTATTCCTTAATCTTCCTGCTAGATGAGGACAGACTGACAGGTGATGAAATGAAATGAGCATGTTTGTTTTAACAAAGTAGTTAAAGCTTGGAAATTAGACTTCTTGTGTGTGTGTAAATGTGTGTGTGTGGTGTGTATGTGTGTGTGTGTCAAGTCATTTTAGTGCCAATGCATGAACAGGTTTGTTGCAGTATTACTTCTACAAGAGCAATGCAGTTGAACAGCCATGACCTTTATGCCTTTAATCCATTTACTGAATTCAGAAATGACTTAATACACTTACTGTATATTTTCAAAGGCTTTAGGTTACATTTGGTATTTGTAACTTAGTTTTTAACATTAACATTAAAAAGACAAAGTCAACAACATTAGAAGAAAATCTATTAGAACATTAGAAAATCTAAGACCCCCAATAAACAAGCCAACAGAGACAATGGCAAGGAAAAACTCCCTCAGAGCTGGAGGAACCAAGACTCACAGAAGGGACCCAACCCATCCTTCTTTGATCAGAACTATTTATAAATGATTGATCAAAGTCACCAAACCACCCAAACATATTCATAATCATAATATAATAATCATGGTGTAGTATAGCTTAATATAATTATGGCAGTGATGGTAAGAGTAATGAGAGTAATGATGGGTAATAGTGGTAATATTAATAGTGGCAGATAGTTAAGAGTCCATTAAGGTTTTAACATGGTCATTAGGCAGGTAGCAGAGGTATGTTTAGAGGAGTAGTCGTAGATGGATAGGAGTGCAAGAACGCTGTGCCAGATGTTAAGCAAGGTGGCAGTCTGTTTGAAGCACTTACATCTCTGTTGGTGAGGTTCCAGTACGGCCGTTCTCCGTAGGACATCACCTCCCACATCACCACTCCGTAACTCCACACATCGCTGGACGAGGAGAACTTGCGGTAGGCGATGGCCTCTGGAGCTGTCCAGCGGATCGGAATCTTGCCGCCCTAGAAGGGAAGGAAGAGAAAAATGCACCAGTGGTTCTTTCTTATTCGGAGTTAAATTTTATGGTATTTTACGGTTGTTACCAATGAAAAGCATGTATCTCCAAAAATGGTGACTTTACAGGAGAGCTCAAAATTTTTTTTAATTATGAATGGAAGTCAATGTAAATGTAAGAGTTTATTCCAAGTCATTTAGATCATTTCTAATGGTCCATTCATCCAGAATTAATTACACAGTGTACTGAATAGCTACAAGGTTCAGACCATGGAAAAAACTAAAAACAGACATACATTGAGATACATGGTTTTCACTGGACAGCAGCAATATCCTGAAATATTAAAAATTAAACAACTTGTGGACTACTGTACCACCAAATCCGATTCAATTACATTAAACACCTATGATTCGAAACTTATCAACTGTACTGTGCCAAGGTGTTATCAGCCCCTTCGGCCCAGCTGGGTGACATTTTTTTCTGTCTGTTGCTACTCGACTGGAAGAAGCTCTGTTAGTGTGTGGAGCTGTAATGAATCCCTTTCAGACGCTCCAAAAACTCACAGTGGTTGTGTAGGCTGCGTCAGGGTCGTCCTCCAGGACTCTTGACAGGCCGAAGTCTGAAACCTTGCAGACCAGGTTGCTGTTGACCAGTATGTTCCTGGCAGCCAGGTCCCGGTGGACGTACCCCAGATCAGACAGGTAAGTCATGCCGGCTGCGATGCCCCGGAGGACTCCCACCAGCTGAATGATGGTGAACTGACCATCGTGTCTCTGTTAGAAGAGTTGGGTCAAAGAAAGAAAAAGACGAATCCATTTCCAAACAGTTTTATTCAATCATGGAATAATTTAGAATTTTGAACATAACTATTTTGGTACAATTCAGAACTATTTGAAAAAGTACATTAAATAACATACAGGTGTGACTAGAGGTACTATTTCCACAGTAGTGAAACACAATTAATACAAACAGCAGTGGGGCAAACTTATTTAGGTATTTATGTCTGTTTATGATTTTATAAAAAATAAATGGACAAATACTTAACTGTATATTATTACATTTAATTATAATCTAAAGACAGAATCACCATCCTCAGACTATAAAAACATCTGCAAATTTCAGTGGTTGATATGCAAATTAATTCATTCAGATTGGTTTGGTGAAAAATGCTTATTTTAGAGAATTCTACCAAGTTAAGTTTTCTTTACAGTGGTGGTGATGATGGGAGAATAGTGGCAAATCTTTATCTTTATAAACTCATATCTCAAAATGATCATAAAACAATGTCTCAGATATCTGTTTCCCATCACCAGCACTGTGAATAATGACTCTAGACCAGAACGGAGCATTCCACACCTAACCACTCTCAATGAATCTGTTTACATCTTAACCTTTTCATCAAGCAGAATCCTCCTTTCAGCAAAGTTACACAATACAGGAGAGATATAGCTGATAGAGAGGAGTTTACACACCCTTAAGAATGAATCCAGAGACCCATTCTCCATGTACTCTGTAATGATCATTACTGGTTTACCTGAGAAGAGAACAGAACAGAAGAAAAGAAAAGGTAAAGAAAATGAAGAAAGAAAGAGAAGAAGCAAAGATAACAGAGGAGAAGATGGTAGAAGAGGAGAAGAATAGAAAAGAGAAAAGAGGAGAGCAGAAAATGATAGAGGAGAGGAGAAGAAAGTGAAGAAATTGAGAAGGAACATACATTTAATATCTCATGAGGTCATTAATTATGTATGCTAGTAGCACATGAGCTGATGAGGCGTGAGTGTGTTTATGTAGAAGGAAAGGAAGACACAGAAAGACAGCAGTACTAATTACAACTAGTTAATGCAGCAGTTCAGAAATCCCACAGTATTTAAAGCCTTATATTAATAAAGATTACAATATACAGAAAGATTTATTTTATAAATGAATACACAAAGAAAGTCTTCTATTTATACAGATTATTATATGCAGAAAGCCCTATATTTATATAGATTATAATATAAATGAAACCTAATATGTATATGTTATGATATACAGAAAGCCTTATGTTTATAGAGGTAATACAATTCAGGATGTCATATATTTATTTAAGTTATAATATACAGAAAGCCTTATATTTATATAATTTATAATATATACAGTATGTGGGTGTATGTGTATATATACTGTACAGTGGAGGAAATAAGTATTTGACCCCCCACTGACTTTAAATGTTTTAATACAAACAAATAAATGAAACATCTCATAATTGTATGCCTTTATTTTAACAGTGACACATAGAATATCGAAAGAAAAACTGAGAAAATAACATGAAATGAGAAATAAAAATTCACTTGAATTTCATTGAAGGAAATAAGTATTTGACCCCCTAGTAAAACATCATTTAATACTTGGTGGCAAAACCCTTGTTAGCAAGCACAGCAGTCAGACGTTTCTTGTAGTTTTTTATAAGGTTTGCACACACTTCAGGAGTAATTTTGGCCCACTCCTCTCTGCAGATCATCTCCAAATCCTTAAGGTTTTAAGGGGTACATTTGGAAACGTGAAGCTTCAACTCTCTCCATAGATTTTCTATGGGATTGAGGTCAGGAGACTGGCTAGACCTTTCCATGACCTTGATATGCTTCTTATGGAGCCACTCCTTTGTTTCCTTGGCTGTATGTTTTGGATCGTTGTCGTGCTAGAAGACCCATCCACGACCCATTTTCAGTGCCCTGGCAGAGGCAAGGAGGTTGTCTCCCAGGATTTTGCGATGCATGGCCCCGTTCATCTTCCCGTCGATGTGGTGAAGTTGGCCTGTGCCCTTAAAAGAAAAACAACCCCAAAACATAATACTTCCACCACCATGCTTGGGGAGTTGAGTTGAGGTCAAAGAGTTACATTTTGCTCTCATCTGACCACAGCACCTTCTCCCAGTCTCTCTCGAGAGAGTCATTAATATGTTCATTGGCGAACTTGAGGCGGGCCTGGACATGAGCCTTCTTGAGTAGAGGAACCCTGCGTGCACTGCAGGATTTTAAACTATTACGTCTCAGTGTATTACCAATGGGTTTTTTAGAGACTGTGGTCCCAGCTGCCTCCCGTGTAGTTCTTGGCTGATTTTTAACCTTTCTCATGATCAATGAGACTCCACGAGGTGACATCTTGCATGGAGCTCCAGGCCTAGGTCGATTGACAGTAATGTTGTACTTCTTCCACTTACGAATAATTGCACCAACAGTTGTCACCTTCTCATCCAGCTTCTTACTTATGGCTTTGTAGCCCATTCCAGCCTTGTGTAGGTCAACAATTTTGTCCCTGACATCTTTAGACAGCTCTTTAGTCTTGCCCATGGTGGAGATGTTGGAGTGTCACTGAGTCCTTTGGCAGGTGACCTTTTTACACAGGTGACAATTTGAGACAGGTGTCTCTCATGCAGGTAACGACTTCACTGAGATTAGGGTGTGTCAGTGGTCTGTGGGAGTTTTCTTTTTGATATTCAATAATTTTATTAATTTACTTTAAATTAAATTAAATTAATAATTTAAATTAATACTAATTTAATTTAATTTGAGTACAAATTAAATTAAACTTAAATTTAATTAAGTTTGAGTACAAACTTTCAAAGTCAGTGGGGGATCAAATACTTATTTCCTCCACTGTGACTTTAAAGTAGAATACTGAACACTGTACTGAACATGGTATACACTGTAATTAAAGAAAATTAAAAACAATTATTAATCTAATTCCACACTTTTTTCATGAGCAGACATTAAACCTTACTTCGTGTGACCACCCCCTCCAGACGGATGACGTTAGGATGGTCGAACTGCGCCATGATGCTGGCCTCGCTCAGGAAGTCTCGGCGCTGCTTCTCCGTGTAGCCGGCCTTCAGGGTCTTCAGGGCCACTGGAATGTCTCGCTTCCCCGGCAGCTTCATGCGCCCATAACACACTTCCCCAAACTCTCCTGCGCCACAGGGAAAACCAGCACAGTTCTATTTTTACTCAGGACATTTGTGGTGAGGTTTTCCAGTTTATGCTTTGAAAATTACACCTAAACGGCGTCCAACAGGACGATAGTATAAAAGGTCAGGCAGGAGTGAAATGTTGTAAAAAAAATAAAAGGCACATATTACATGGATTGAGTTAGTATGTTAATATTCAGCTCACATTCGTATGATTGAAAATGGTAATAGAACTTTTTTTTTAAATCTTGGTATGTATTGCCTACCACTAGGCTGCGCAATCCAAATATACCTGAGCCAATAATTTTCTCAATTTTGATCCTGGAAGCTTCAATTTCTCTGGCAAACTCATGGACGGCCTGGCATGGGTCCTCGTATGTGTGGGGATCAATATAAAATCTGGCTTCTGGAAATGATACTAGAATAAACAGAATTAGCATTTGGTCACATATTGCAGGATGAAAGCAATTTTCAATCACAGTCACAATCACTGAAGCGCCCAGGCGGCAGCCACTGCTACATATTGGCCCTGAAAAGCAATAGCAACACCCCCCACCCAACCCCAAAATACCCCCCACCCCCACCTCCTCACCCTCCCGAGCTACAACGTATTGAAAGTTGAAGTTTTGAGGAAACAGTGTCTTTTCTACCATGGCCATTCTGGTAGTGCATCTTTTCCTCATCGGAATCCTGGAAAGCTTTGCTGTAGCCACAGTGTCTGTAACACAACATATGGAGAACAACTATCAGAACGCTGGAAAAGAGGGAATACCGTCTTTTGTAGCATAAGATGCTAATATTTGAAACATTTTGCACATATTCAAATGTTTCCATATAACAAGCCAGGAAGCCTTTGCATCGTTTGGGAAGAGTTTAGCAATTATCGTCTCAATGTAGAAGTTAATTAACTCAGAAACCGTTCTCTGTTATCTGAGGACATTGAGTCATTTCATGTTTTAAGACTTGTGTGTCATGTGGGGATAAAACACACTTCTCAGTGTCTTTATCCCCTCTCCTATGAATTAAATGATTAAAAAACCCTTCATTTTCATTGAAGTGACTGATAATTAACTACAATCAAATTAATTCTCCCATGCAGACTCAGATATAGAAAGTTTGAGAATATGCATTGTTCATATAGTGACGCATCAGCGTAAAATTTATACTCAACTTTACTGTCTGAGGCGGAAACTTTAGGATTAACAAACTACCCACAAATAGCCCTAAATAACTACTGGCCCTATAAAAAGAACGCAACTACACAAACACAACAACAACCTATTTGGCCTGTAAGCTCAGTTTTACAGTGACTACGTAATGTACAGTACAGTGGCATGCAAAAGTTTAGGGACCCCTGATTAAATCATGTGTTATGAATAAAAAGATGAGCTGATTCCTAAAATGCACAAAGTTTCTTATAAAAAACTTTGTTTGGGGGATTTTTCGACAATTTTCCTGAACAACAGGCTTTGGTTTTTTTGAGATGTTTGGGTCGTCCTCCTTCACTGTTCTTTTAAAGTCTATCCACAGATTTTCTTTCAATGATGCTTAGGTCCGGGGACCGTGAAGGCCATGGAAAAACCTTCAGCTTGCATCTCTTGTGGTATTTTATTGTGGTTTTTGAGGTGTGTTTAGGGTCATGGATAGTACCTTGCTATAAAGCAGATACTGGAGGGCTGGACACCTGATTCAGTTTGCCTGGTGGTTGCCAGGTTTAGTTGGTGGATTGGAAAAGGGAAATCAGCAAACTGACTTTGGCCCTTAGTTCCCAACCTTTGCTATAAAGTCATTAAATGGTGTGACTTTGCCCCCAGAATTTGCTTGGAGTTAGGTGAAGTTATTCTTCCTTCTAGCAGTGAAATGCTGTCTGTGCCACTGGCTGCAACACAAGCTCAAAGCATGATCAATTCACCCTGTGCGTAACAGTTGGCAAGGTGTTCTTCTCATGAAATTCTACATCCTTCTTAAGTTCTACATTTCTCGTTACATTTGAACTTTGTCCGTCTACAGAGAGTGTTTCCAAAGTGCATCAGGCTTTTTTAAATGTTCCTTTATAAACGCTTGATGCTGACACCACTTCTTCTGCTACAACTTCCAGAAGGTATTTTGCAGCCAAATTGAGGACCTCAACTTAACCTCCATCCTTCTTGTTAACTGCTATTTCTTAATTACATTATGGCTACCTGAAAATTCTTCTTCTTAGAGGCTTCTCCTGCTTTGGACATCAACGTTTTTAATGTTTGGAGTGCTAGGCAGCTGCTTAGAGGAGCCCATGGCTGCTAATTGTCGGGACAAGATTTGAAATTTCCTTGGTACAAGTAATCCGAGAGCTCAAATCTCTTGAGGTTCCCACGTTTTTGTATGACGCTGTTTTCCTTTTTTTCCACTCTGAAATGGTACAGAACAGAAATAATATTCCACTAATCCTGTCATCTACCCACTTAACTACTTACAACAATGGAAATATTGACCAGGAGTACCCAAACTTTTGATTGCCATGCTGTACATGTTCTCTAGAAGGTCGAATGTTAGACATTTGGTACTTGTGTTATAAATTAGAAAAAGAAAAGGCAGACAATTCAAAGTACTCCTCTTGCCGTTTTCTGCAGATGACAATGGCCAGAAAGGTCACAAGCCCAGTGACCAGCGCCAAACAGATCCAGATAATGGTCACTGTGTTGTAACGTAAGGGGACTGGATGGTGAAGGTAGCCACAGGAGGATCCATGCGTAGAGATAAGTAGAAAAATAAAGTTATAAATGAATTAAATATACCTCAGATCAAAGCCTGGAATTATTGTGTATTATTGAGTTCACTGCAACTTGTAAGTAAGCAGAGTAGCACTGCTACTATGATGGAAATATGCATAATAAAATGCATGAAATTTGCAACAAATAAGTGCATTTGTGAGATCATGCTGGTGTCAGTTTCTTCCCTTTGATAAAGCAATATTTGTGTAAGTGTTAATAAGCTCCCCAGACAAAAAAATAGCATCTTGCATGTTTAAGGTGGTAATAACTTCAGGCTACTACAGATGGTGCTGCACGAGGCTGGTCGAACTATGAATACCAGCAGGGTGTATGACGGGACTCAAAGATTTAGAAGAGGTGGTACAGTTCAGTGAACGTCTAGTTCAATGTGTGGAAAATGGGTCGCAAAGCAGATGGTAATGATTGGAAAAAGAGGTGATTGCATTCAGGCATGCTAAAGGCCATAGTGTAAAGGAAGTAGCTGAATTGGCAGGCGCATGGGAGCGTACGGTCATACAGGCAGAAATCCTAGTCTACAGTAAATTCTCATTCAGTCATTTGTGAGCAAAAGTGAGCAATGGCCTCTCGCGTGCCACTCCATATGTTAATAGTATGCAGTTTCCTGCAGAGTATTCTTTCAGAAGTTTGTAGTGGTGCGATTCTTGCCTGGAACCCTATCTGCGGTCCCTGTCCTTTAGTTTTGCCTTTCAGCCACAATTCTGACAGGATTTTCCTGTAGACTGAGATTTTTGCTACTGCTGGTAGACTGGTATGACCGTATGCTTTGATACAGCTTCAAAATCAGCAAATTTGATGTTGCCTATCATTAATATCTGCTTTGTGACCCATTTCCCACACATCGAACGAGGCATTTACTGCACTGTCCCAGCTCTTCTCAATATGCTAATTTCTTGTGGAAAAAGTTTTATACTGTGAATTCCCTGATTAGCCAAACTAATCACCAAGCTGATTCATTGAGAATGGCAATTTTTACTGATTATTTCTAATCGATTTCTAGATTTTAATACATTTTGGTGTTCAGTTCTACATTTTATCATTCAGTCAACTGACAAATGTTTGACCATTAATGTACAAGATACGCAAAACAACTGCATTATATTTCTTTGTTTTATGCTGTTCTTAACTGTCAACAGTTCTTCATCTCACAGCGGTGAAACGATCGGCACTTTCATTCCTGCTAAACCTTCAGAGACTATGTTTTTTTATGTGATGTGACCTATCAAGAATTCAGCCGATTAGAAGTGAGCAATAGGGATTTAGTGCAAGGTGACCCTCTAATAACCGCAGAATCAATCTGCTATGAAGGCCACCGGGGCAACGTGCTGTGGTAGGCCACAATGACTTATTGATGTTTACTGTGGGACTAATGGTATGACTTTAGAATAGAGAAGCTCCTAATAACTGCGCTAAAGTTGGAAACAATACGAAACCCAGTGATACTGCTTCTGACAGTGTGGAGGATCTGCATTTTCTAGTAGGAGGAGCTGCTTCGTCAAGATCTAACCTGCTTTCCCAGTCTGGATTTCCACGGAGGGGCTGAAGCGTCCGCAGCCAGCGGAGGTCCTGGCACGGATCTGGAAGATGTAACTGGTGCCGGGCTTGAGGCCGGACACCCTAGCGCTGGTGCCCTTTGACTTCAGGGTGGAGTAACTCTGCTGCTCTTTGTCCTGTGGAAAGATTCCAGGAGGTTCAGTAAGGGTTCAGTTTAGGTCTACACACTGTAAAACCTCAAATGAACCTTCAAACAGGCCAACCTACTTTAGTTAAGCTTCTCACAACATGACTCCTCTGAGCGGAGCTAATGCTAATACATGTCCCAGTTAAGAACAACACAAAAAAGTCAGCAAATGCTTGCTCACAGTGCCGTAGCGGCCAAATTAGGCTCTGCCCCCTCAGAATATACACTGTGTGTGCACACCGTACACCTGCTCATCCAGTGTTTCTTCTGAAATCATGAGTATTAACGGTATAAACAGAGTTTGTCCCCTTTTTGCTGCAGTAATGGCCTCTACTCTTCTGCAAAGACTGGAACATTACTGTTAAGGATTTGATTGCATTCAGCTACAAGAGCATCCATGAAATCAGGTACATGATGCTGGATCACAAACGCCACCCAAAGGTATTGGATGGAGCTCCTCCATTACTCCACTACTCCACTCCAAACCACTGCTCCACAGCCCAATGCGGCGGGGCCTTTATGCCCTTCTAGCTGATGTTTGGCATTGGGCATGGTGACCTTAAGCTTGTGTGAATTTCCAGAGCATCCCCTTCTATTAGGAATGCTTTTTTGGGGGGACAGGGACGGGGACTGTTACATAGGCAATCAGTGCAGTGGATGACTTAAAGACTACAGGAAATTTCTTGTAGTCTATACAATAAGACTTTACTACAAGAAGTGCCATTATAAGACACAGATGGCTGTAGACACTCCCACTACAAGACACTACAGAGGAGTGTCTTTTAATGTGAGTTTGTTGTAAGGGAAGTGTCCTGCAATTGGCGTGTCTTTTAATGTGAGCATCTCGTAGCATATGTGTCTTTTAGTGGAAGTGTCCTGTAAGGGGAATACCCTTAGTGGGCATGCCCCAAAGTGAAATGTCTTGTAGTAGGCATGTGTTTTCATCCTTATATAGGAATAGGTTGTGGGAGTACTGTCCTGTAGAGGCTATGCCTTTAAATGCCTTTTATAATAATGGAAATATCTTGTAGCGATTGTGTCTTGTAGGATTAGTGTCCTGCAGTTAGTGTTACTTTTAATGTGAGTGTCTTGTAGTGGGCATGTCTTTTAGTGGAAGTGTCTTATAAGGGGACTAACCTGAAGTGGAAATCTTTTAATAGAAGTGAAATGTCTTGTAGTTGGAGTGGGTAATAGGAGTGTGTTGTAAGGAAAGTGTCCTGCAGTTGGCATACATTTAAATGTGACCATCTTGTAGCATTTGTGTCTTAGTCTCTTAATGGGAGTGCCTTTTAGTGGGCATATATTTTAATGAAAGTGTCTTGTAGAATACTCTGCAGTTGGAGTG
The DNA here is from genome assembly GCF_030463535.1 of Salminus brasiliensis. Classification (NCBI taxonomy): domain Eukaryota; kingdom Metazoa; phylum Chordata; class Actinopteri; order Characiformes; family Bryconidae; genus Salminus; species Salminus brasiliensis. The sequence continues at coordinate 7,716,179 of NC_132898.1, forward strand.
TCCTTTTAATGGGAGGATGTAGTAGGTGAGTCTCCTGTGTCGGCTGTATTTTAATGGTAAAGTCTTGTAGTGGAAGTTAAAAGGGGAATTGAAGATGGAAGTGTCTTTTGGTAGATGTTTGGTAAAGTGAAAAGTCTCGTAGTGGGTGTGTCTTTTCATCTTTTAATGGGAGTATGGTGTAGGGAGAGTCTCCTGTAGTGCCTATGTCTTTCAATGGCAATGTCTTATAGGGGAATGTCTTGTAGTGATTGTGTCTTTTAATGAGACTGTCTTGTAAGTGTAGTGTCCTGCAATGAGGATGTTTCTTAATGAGAGCATCTTGTGGTGTCTGTGGTTTTTAATGAGAGTGTGTTGTAGGAGGATATATCAGAAGTTGGGGTGTCTTTAATGGGAGTGTCTAATAGGGTCTTCAATGGAAATGTCCTGTAGTCTTATACATTTAATTAGGTACGTAAACACAAAATAACCTTAAAGTTCTTACAGTAGTTAGTCTAAGAAACTGGACAGAACCAAGACATTATTATGAACTGCAGTTTAGCCCGTTTATAGTCTGACGAGTTAGTTTGACTGATACCAAACCACTGGTGTGCATGTAAACATAGTTACTGACTACATGTAACTCATTTCTATAGTCGCCTTGTTGAGCAGACCACTGCTTGCTAATTTCCCTGCACAGCTGAGATCCCTTTTGGCCCATTAGCCAGCAAAGCTCCCGGCTTGCTCCGCAATTAACTTCTCTCCGGCGCTTGGCACGGCTCACGCTGTTTGCAGTCATTGTCACTTTCAATAATCGGACCAAATCAGTTACAAACCGCCACTGGTTGGTAATTTCCTTTCAATTAACTGGAGCCGCCATTGAGCCATGTGATTAAATTGTGCTATCTGCGGCCAAGCTGGCCCATAAAATCTGACCCTCCATTTAATGGCTCTCTCAGGCCATTTGTATTTTCTGACAAGTGTGGACCCATGAGAGTTAAACCTAGAGGAATCAGACCTGCATATGCTTGGCTAGGCTGTAATTATAACAGAAAACCCTGAAAAAAACAGCACATTTTTTCATTATCAATAATAACAACACTGAATCTACTCACTGATTTAACATTTTATTGCCAAAGCTAAAAAAAGCAGCTTTTTTTATATAACATTTTAATCTCCTCTCCGTATTTTTTAAGGGTTGGCCCAAACAGCATTTTACGGGCTTTGAATGTTCTACCTTTCAAAATAATAATATCTATCTTTCATAATTCATCATTTAATTATTTTAAGTCAAGTGTGGGACTGCTGTTCAGCACATATCTGGTCGTAGATTAATAGTGAAGGTGCAAATGAACTGAAACAAGCCATAAACATTATAATTAGTAGCCTGAGCCTTTCTCAAATTAGAATGCATTTTTTAGATAGCATTAAGGTACTGTAGATCAGCAAGGAAGTACTGTAAAATCATTTAAAATGCTTTACACGGGTGGTTTCTAATGCATCTTAGGTATTATTTTAGTAGGAGTGTGGAAAGTGGTGCAGTTTTCTTGCTCTCTGAGGCGAGGTAACGTGGGCATGAATTTACGGTGAAATAAACCAGCTATCATTTATTCATTTTTTAAACATTTTCCATTTATTAACAAGAACTACTCTATAACTCCGGGAGCAGGTTTTAAAAGGGGACACTGGCAAAATGTCTGAATGCGACGTTGAGGCTTTGTTGAAGATTCGGATAAAGACATCACTACCTTCCTGGTTTTACACACATACAAAAAAAAAAAAAAAAAGATGTCATACCTTTTCATAGTATTTGATATCATACTCCAGTATGACTCCATTGGGCTGCTCTGGTTCATTCCACATGAGGGTAACACTGTTCATACTGGCATTCTCCTGACGGACTGCCATCACTTGAGAGGGAGCTGGAAATGCAGTAGATAGTGTGCAGGTTTCTCAGACTTTTCATGTGTTATTTTCTATGTTTAGAATGTTTGTAAATAACTTTTTGTATGAAAAGCAACTGAAAGCAAGTATGTCTCAGTCCCAGTCTGGGCACCCTATGCTCTGCACAAGTTTGGGTATATTTAAGATGCAATAAATCAATCAAGCATAATTATTCAATTAAAAAACACATTTATTGATTGTTTTTGGTTACTTTATTATAACAGGCTTACATAGGATAAAAAATTTAAGGTATTTTACAGTAATTTAAAATAATTTAGTGTTAAATGCCTAAAATTATAAATGATAAACGGTAATTATAAGTTTACATGAAATAAAATTATATTGTTAATTATATTGTTATATGTTGTCACTTACTCTTAATTATATGATTTTATATGACAAAGCTTTTTTTGTTAAACACAGACAAACTAAGTTAGTGTGATGAGAATTGTAGGATGAATTGATATGCATAGTGTTGATGTGTCCTATAGGAACACAAGATAATATATTAAGGCTATAATTTGTTTCTAGAGGCCACAAAATAATATACTGAGACCACAAAATAATATATTATTTCCATTTGTCTACAGGCATGTACCAATGGCTGGGTTACTAAATCATTTATAAATATATACATACCTTTTCCACTTGCAATAAACAAGTACTACACCATGTTTATAACAAACTTAAAATGCACTGACTTTACTGGACCCAGTTTATCTCTGAAATGCTATGTATGGTTTGTTAAAGTTCAGTTACGTGATCAGATATTTATAATCAAATGATATTCTTATAGTCAGATTATTACTTTATCAGATTATTTATAGTCAATAGTGACAAGCCTGGCATTTTGCTTAATCTAGTGTCTTTCAGTTCTGATCCTGGAGTATCCTAGCACTGCATATTTTGGTGCTTTTTCTGCAGCCAAACTTCATGACTCACCTCCTCGACTAATTAATATGTCCCCTATTTAAAATGGATGTGTTAAAGCAGGGAACACTTTAATATATGCAGTGTAAAGATACTGTAGGACATGAAATGGGAAGTACAGTGACTTTCTTAACTTTCTAACTTTCTTGATTGAAAATCACTGCAAAACTTATCAAGCTCTGCATGATCTGGGTCAGGAGAGATAAGAGCTTTCAAAACTCAACAGTGTATGCATGTATGCATGTTTGCTAGCAGTACATCAATGATAAAGTGTGATATATAAGGTTCTAATCAGCAGGACTAATCAGTACCAGGACAGCACTTCTAAAAGCAGGAAAAGTGTCCTACCTGCCTGGTTTGTGGTGACGTTGACCAGGACGTAGGGAAGCGGCTCACTGCTCAAGTGAGTGACCCCGTTCATCACCAGGATGCGGAAGGTGTAATTAGAGTGAGCCACCAGGTTCACCACGTTTACCCACGGCTCCGTCAGGCCTGTCTGCTGCGGGAGGAAGCGGATCGGAGCAGCTCCTGTTCATAGGAATGGCCGTAGTTATTCACATATACAGACAGGCAAATCTATGGTGTATGAGTACAGTGCACTGGTTCAGGGATTGACCAGGGATTGAAGCAAGTATAGTTTGGATATATATACACACAATATCCCCAAATGTTTGTGGACACCCCTACTAATGAACGCCTTCAGCTAATTTAAGTTGCACCCATTGCTGACACAGATGTGCAAATGCACACACACACACAACTTGGCGAAGCACTGCCAATAGAATTGGACTCTCTGGAGCAGACAAAATTGAACCTGCTGGTACCGTGCCTAATGCCAGGCGTGAGCTAGAGGGGTATAAAGCCCCCCAGCATTGAGATAAGGAACTGTGGAATGATTCTCTGGATGATGTGGGGTGGTAATCATACAACATCCTGACCTCACTAACTTGTCTGTCGCTGAATGCAATCAAACCCTCAGAGCAATGCTCCAAAATCTAGTCGAAAGCCTTCTAGCCTGGATGGTAGAGACAGTTATGCCAAGAATACATTTCCCTTGATTTTAAAAGAAACAATGAATAAGCAGGTGTCCCAATACTTTTGTCTGTACAGTGTATCTACAGTGTAGTCTAAAATTAATTAGAAATTTAAACGCTTCAGACCATCCAACTATTTTTAATACAAGATAAAGACAACCGGGTAAATACACAATGCAGCTTTTTACTTTCTCTTCATTGAAGATATAAAATCCTACACATGCATTTTTGCAATTTATCATTTAAATTTTTTAAGGGACGTGTAAATGATGTATGGTCTAACTGGCTGTAGTCGGCCTCATTAAAAAAGTAGAAACTCCTCTTTTAGCCGTGTTAAATTGCTACGGGCTTCCACCTACCTGTGCGGGACACCATGCCTCCTCCACTCCCAGTTGCTCCTCCACCAGCGCTACCGAACGCTCCTACAGCGCCCCCGATCGCTCCGTTGATACCAGTTCCAGTGCCCCCCACTCCAGTACTGCAGTCCTCGCACTGACCGCCGTCCTTTACGCATCTCTGACATTGCACGTCGTAGATGATGTCGGCCCGGCCACCTGTGTCTAGAGGGGATCCCCACTCCAGGCTGACGGAGGTCCCGTTTACAGATGAAATCACGTTTACGGGGGCTGTTGGAGGTCCTGTGGGGACAGAGTCTACCCTTACATTTGTGAAAATGACCAAAGAATTGTATTTTACAAATAAATATTTCACTACAGTGAAGAATAGTGGTGGGCAATGCGGTGGGCAGAAGTGTGTGTACCCCTACATCTTATAATGACTCATAAGGAGGATTCATTCAGGTAAGCTCCCTTTATCTTAAAGTAACACAGGACTCACTTGTGCACGGGGCGGCCGGAGAGTCTGTGGTTGCACGGTAGTAGTTGGCATCACAAGGGCAGGTGAGAGCAGCTCTGGTCTCTGAGTGGCTGTGCAGAGGACATTTCCCACACAGCTGGTCCCCAGCGACTGGTTTGTAGAAGCCCACCTCACAAGCTGCAATGGCATAAGGAAGAAGACACTAGTCACCTTTCCCTCACTGAGCAGACCAGTGGTCATAAGGTTTATGAACAAAGGCATTTCGGTGGCCACCACTTATGTTCATCATGCACACAATATCTCGAAAAGTTAGCAGACGTCCTATTACTATTATTGTGCATAAGTGCACCCACTACCAACAGCTTGAATAATCTCTATAGAAAAGCACTGCCAATAGAATGGAATGAGCCAAAGGTTACCATGCCCAGCGCCAAGCATCAGCAGCATTGGGGGGTAGAAATACCCCCACTGATAATTCAACACGAATACCTGACCTTACTAAGGTTTTTGGTTGCTGAATGCAATCAAATCCACATAGCATGGTTCCAAAACTGGGTAGAAACATTGGATGAGCTGGTGTCTACAAAGCTTTGAACATACAGCTTAAAACCTGATTTTGAGCATTACTTAGTACTTAGTCCAGGTCAGACAGGCTTATAGCTGTGCCCATCTGAGTACCCCTTAATAAGACTCTTGACGCTTAGCTCTAAATATGCAGTAGACCTAGCCAGAGTCAGCAAGCTACCCAAGGAAAGATTTTCAAAGCAAACAAGATGCGATATGTTCTAAATAAAGTTTGTGGACACCCCTTATTATAACTCATTCAGCTGAATCAGGTAAATCCATTGCTGATACAGGCATTCAATTGCCCAAACAGCTTGTTTAATCTCATTAGCAAAAGACCACTAATAGAATGGGATGCTCTAAAGGAGCTGTAGGTCACATTATTCTAAGGTCATCAAGCCTAATGCCAAGCATCAGCTAAGGGGTACAGAGCCCGGCCAGCATTGAGCTGAAGAACAGTGGAACTTTGGGATGAGTTAGAGGTTTAGAACCAATGACCTAGTCAGAGTCAGCAAGCTATCCAAGGATATGTTCTAAATAAAGTTTGTGGACACCATTATTATTCATTATAAAGTGCATCCACTGCAGATGTACGTGGTCAGCTGCCTAAACAGGTTGTTGCATCTACACAGAAAGAGCTATTAGCATGGGATGCTCTGAAGGAGCTCTGAAGGAGTTTAAGGTCACATGAGTCTAAGGTCACCAAGCCCAATGCCAAGCATCAACTAGGGGATACAAATCCCACCAGAATTGGACTGTAGAACAGTGGAACTTTGGGATGAGTTAGAGGTTGAAAACTAAAGGTTCTTAGTGCCTGAATGCAATCAAATCCTCATTGTACAGTTCCAAAGACAAGCTTGAGGTTGTGATGTTTAGCTCTAAATAGGTAGCAGACCCTGCCTGAGTCAGCAAGCTATCCAAGGAAAAAGTTCCAGAGCAAACAAGGTGCGTTATGTTCTAAATAAAGTTTGTGGACACTCTTTCAGCTGAATCAGGTGGAAACATCCATTGCTGAAACAGCTTGTTTACAGCCCAACCAGTACTGGGCTGCAGAACTTTGGAACTTTGGGGATGAGTTAGAGGTTTAGAACTAATGATCCAACATCAGTACCTGACCTCACTAAGGTTCTTTGGTTCTAACGAAAATCAGAACTAACTGAGGAAATTTTTCCAGAGTTCTACGATCTACGTCGCCAATAAGCATCTCAACACAGTCGTCACTCGGCCAGGCCGGAGCGTTTAACGAGACCGTAGCCGTCCAAAGAGCCGGCATGCTGATAAAGAGGAGCGTGGACTGGAGAACACAAGAGCAAAAATAAGGATACACAACGAGCGGAGAATTAGCATAGAGCCATCACAGGTTCTTTTTATTCCTCTTGAAGAACCCCTCAGGGATCCGGAAAGAATTCCTGCTTGCGATATTTATCCTCCTGTCTGGTTTCTTTCCTCGTTTTATCCCATTAATCCTCCCTGTGCCTTGATGTTTTTTTGAAAAGCTGCTGAGTTGAAAAGCGGGTCACGATAAACATCGAGACTGCACGCTCATCAAGTACAGAACTGTCTAGCTGCTTTGAAGTTTTTGACAGATTACCAGCAGCTACACATTCAGCAACGCACATCTAACCAAGGCACTCACAAACAGCCGGCGCACGGTGGACGGGTCGCGAGCTCGCCGTTCCCTTTTGATAAATTAATCACAATGTCCCCTGCCGACCTATGTGGCTCTTGACGATCTCTTCCTTTTGGCCGTTTTTTCGGGCGAGAGTCGGATGCGAGGATTTAAGGGTGAGAAAAAACGCCGGCCTCGGCACCGGGCATTTTTTTCCCCTTTTGTCTGGGAGTGTTTACACATTCCACATTAGGGCCGCCGTATTGCTTGTTTGTTTGTTTTTTTCCTCTCTCTTTTGTATCGGCACATTGTTTGGTTTGTCAGCACCTGTCAGTGCAGTGCAACCATTGCAGGGGGGGATTTGCATTACAATGAATTTTAATGAATATTTATCACCATTGTATACTGACCTTGATTTTTTTTTCCCCTCTTACTTTCGGTATAAATGGATAAATAAATATGGTGGGGGAAAAAAAGTGGACGGGATGGAAAAATCTGTTCTCACATTCTCAGGTCCTGTTTATGGCCTGCCAGACTTCTACAGTGTTGACTGTGCTGCGGGGGGAATTACACAGTCTGGGAAGTCTGGGTCATCCATGCTTCTCTCTGCAGATACAGTACATGCATGTGTGTAGTATTCCAGTATGATAAATAACTAGTCCAGTGGTTTCCTGTGGTCTTCAGGGAACCCCTGGATGGTCCAGCCCAGATCCCAACATGTAGGGTCCCCGGGGAACGGTTGGCGAACCACTGAACTCAGGAGTGCAATTTGGTCTGACAAGAGTGAAGGGGGTCTACATAGAGCCATTTATATAGTCTTTGACAAAGGGTTTCTCGAGGGTTCTTTACTAAAGGTTCTTCATATACAAGGAAAACTTTGGATATACAATGGTTCTATACGACATCAAAAAGGCTTCTACTAAAATGGCTCTAAATAGGACAGTGACAATAAGAGAGGCATCATGCTATACGATTTTTATGCAAATGGTTCTGTATAGAGCCGAAAAGGCATGTATTATTGTTACAAGGGTTCTTTAGGGGTTCTGTAGTACAATCAATGGTTCTAAACAGGGCAATGTCAACGCAAACATTCGAATGCCTAAATGCTTCTGAGCGGTTAAATGGCTCTTCTTATATAGGGAAAGCATCTTCCAATATTGTTACATGGGTTCTTCAAGGGTTCTGTAGAAAAGTCAGTGGTTTCATATAAAACCATAATCAATCAAAGAGTTATAAAGATGCATATTAAATAGTTCCTTTACTGGATTAATTCAGTGTCTTTATACAGAAGGAATTCATTATGAAAATGGCTCTTTAAAGAACCCTGTAAAAATGGTTCTTTATAGCATCAAAAATGCTTCCATTATTCAAAGAACCCTTTTTGGTTCTGTAAAATGTTTTGCTTAAAGTGTGAACTGTTTAAAAAGGAGGTTCTTTAAGGGTTATTAAACATTTAAATGCTTAAATGGTTCTCTGAGTGGTTAAATGGTTCTTATATAAAAAAGCATCTTGTATATAGTTCTTATACAAATGGTTCTCTATAGTGCCAAGAAGGCTTCCATTATTGTTACAAGGGTTCCTCAAGGGTTCTGTAGTAAATGATGAGTTCTATATAGAACCATGACAAATCACTGGTTAAATGGTTCTTTATCCAGAAGAAACACATATTAAATTTGGGCCTTAAAAGAACCTTGTAAAAATGGTTCTATATAGCACCAAAAAGGCTTGAATTTTTGCTACAAGTCAAAAAATCCTTTTCAATTCTGTATAGAACCATTTTTTGCTTAGAGTGGAGTTTACAATGTTTAAAAAGGAAGTTCTTCAAGGGTTCTGTAGTAAGCTCAATGGTTCTAATAGGTCCATGACAACTCAAATAAAAACTGGAATGCTTAAGTGGTTAACTGAGTGGTTAAACTGTTCTTTATATACAGGGAATTCATAATGTATATGGTTCTTATAAAATGGTTCTATGTAGCACCAAAAAGACTTATAATTTCTACCGTTTCTACACAAAGAACCCTATTCAATTCCATGTAAATTGTTTTCTGCCAAGAAATAACACTCTTTACAAAGGGAGTCTTCAAGGGTTCTGTAGTAAACTTAATGGTTCTAAATAGAACCATGACAAATCAAAGACATATTTAGATGCTTAAAATTTTTTTTTCACTGGTTAAATGGTTCTTTGCACAGAAGGAAGGTATTATGAATATGATTCTTTTTTATAGAAAATGGTTCTCTATAGCACAAAAAATGTTTTCAATATTGCCAATGTCAAAGAACCTTTCTAGTTCTATATATAACTCTTTCTGCCTACAGTGTGCACTCTAAAAATGGGGTTCTGTAGTCAAGAAAATGTCAAGATGGTTCTATATAGAACCATGACAAATCATTAAAGCAAATCAATAGACACTTTAATAGTTATTTTACTGATTAAATGGTTCTTTAAACAACTTTGTAAAAAGGGTTCTAAATAGCAAATAGTGGGCGATGCCGAGCCACCGCCCACAGGCTCACAGAAGTGTTTTTGTTGTGTTTCTGTTCTGGTTGTGATTCATGGACTCGGTTCTTGTTCGTTTGTGTTCATGTATGTATCGGTTTAGTGTTTTGTTCATGTTCAAGTGTTTTGATTCAGGTTTATCATGTCTTGTTTAGTTGATGCGTTTCACCTGACGCTGGGGGTACTTAAGGGGCTCCGACGCTCAGTTCAGAGCCGAGAATGAAATGGATTATATGGATTATGTGGTTTATGGTCTAGGAACCTTGGGGTTGTCCGAGAGGTTCCGGTCCGTTTTTCCACATAGTGTTTAGGCCAGCTTCGGCTCAACTCCAACGTCGGCTACCGATCTACTCGGAGGTTTGAGCTTCCAGCAAGGTTCACTCGTGTTTCAGGGAGAGATTCCCTCTGCTCTCGTTCCAGCTAGGCGACCCTCTGCAATGCGGCAGTTCCAGGTTGGGTTGGCCTAGCAGCTCTTGTCTAGTAGCTGGTTCCCCAGCTAAACCCCCGGGCTCAGGTCTGTTTATTTTCGCCTTCTTGATTTCCATGTTCTGGTTTTGTTGATCACTGTATTCACGTTATGCCCTGTAGTTGCTGCCCTTTTGTTTGTCTCGTTTTGTTTAATAAATTACTTGCATTGAGTCCATCTCTGCGAGTGTTCATCCCTCTGTGTCTGGCCTAACACACCATGACAAGTTCTTTTTCATTAGAGTGTTAAAAAGGGGGTTGTCCCATGGTTCCTTATAGTCCAATAAAAAAATTAATGCTTAAATTGGTTCTTTGACTGGGAGGAAAGCCATGTGTGTATGGCTCTTTAAAGAAGTTTATAAAATGGGTTCTATATAGCATCAAAAAAGGCTTTCGTTATTGTTACAAATTGAACAACCCTGTTCAATACTACACAACACCAACACCAATCCTTTTGCGGCTAAATGCAGTCAAATGCTCACAGCAATGCTTCAATAACTAGTGCAAAGCCTTCCCTGAAGAGTAGAGGCTGTTACTGCGGAAAAGGAGGACAAGCCTCTTATTAATACCCTTGACTTCAGAAGAAATGCTGGATGAGCAGGTGTCTGACATGCTTGTGCAAAACAGTGTAGTTAGCTGGAACCAAACGACTGCAGATAACAGCAGCCCGTATGCCATTAAGCTGTATTTTTACTCCGGCGTTACCGTCTGCAGTAACCTTAGGCCGCATTTTAGGAACACTCTGACAGGTACATGCACTCAAACACACACACTTCCCGCTCTCCGATACCTGGAGATCTCTTCAGGGACCAAACAACAGCTGCTAACGAGCTGGGACGAGCGTCTAAGTGATGAATGATTCTGTCACTGAAATCATAGCTGGAAATGGGCCACTCCATCACTGAGCCTCTGTACACGTGGCCCGCAAATGGTTTTGGCGTCCCTTTCCGTACTGGAGGGGCTACTACACACTCTGGACACTTCAGTGTACATGTCTAACTCTAAGCCGCTGTACCGTGGCCTTGTCTGGGTGAAACCTGTCCTGCTTTCAGTTAGACAAAGCTGTCTCCTCCTTGTCCTGTTGCCCTGTCCCTTTCCACCACCTACTCTTGTGTCTAGTTGGTAGCCCCGCCCTCTCGTTATTTCCCCTGGGTGTTTCTTGTCCTTGATCAGTATTTTAAACCCCTTTGTGAGGTTCTGTGTGTCAATGTTTGCAGATAAAAGTTCTACAAAGGGTTCCTTGAGAGATGCCATAGAAGAACCATTTTTGGTTCCATATATAAACATGCCTGTGAAAGAGAGATGTACTTGATTTGAAGGTTCTTTACCTATTTAAAGGCTCCTCACAATCTCATATGGACAAAGTGGACTAAATGGACAAAAATATTGGGAGACCTGCTCATATATTGTTTCTTCTAAAATCAAGGCTATTAAAAAAAGAGTTTATCCTGCTTTTGTTGAAAGAACTGTCTCTACTGTCCAAGGAAGAAGTCTTACTAATACATTTTGGAGCATTGCTGTGAGGATTTGATTGCATTCAGCGACAAGAGCATTAGTCAGGTCAGGATGTTGGATGATCAGTACCTCATTATCGACTCGATATTATCGATTCCAAAAGCATTGTATGAGGAAAAACTGTTCCAGAGAACCCAGTAGGTTCATGTTGATCTGCTCCGATGGTCCCTCTATTGGCCATTTTGTGTGTGTACACTTGCACCTCCGTGCCAGCAATGGCTGAAACTTAAAGCATGCATTCATTAGAAAGGGAGTCCACAAACATTTAGACATGTAGTGCATCTCTTACAAACATGGTTCTTTATGGAACCTAATTGGGTTTTTCATTGTAGAACATTTGTAGAACCTTTTCAAGTGTTTATTTATTTCTTTACTTATTTATTTATTTATTTTTACTGTATGATTTCTTTCTTTTTCTTTTGCTTCTGTCTTGTTGGTTTCTGTTTCTGTTTTATCAGCTTTGCTGCTTCCTGTGATTCACTTCATACTTAAAGACTTAAACAATAAAGACTGCTTGTGTTTGACACTATGCCTGCATTGTTACAAAAACAATAAAACTAGTGACTTTTCACTTTTTGACAGTTTGAATCTAGCAGTTGTTTGCTCCAAAATTACCCTAAATTACACTGAATTCTATTAAAAGTAATTTTTTTTTCTTCTGTTTCAAACTTGCCATTGTGAAGATTCTAGGTTTTTACATACGACTACAATCGTCAACATGTGGGTATGTCAGCAAAGATTGATTAGAACAGCTTAGAGGCTAGTCTTACTTTTGCTGCTATCCAGTGGGAAATCTGTAAAAGCTGTAACTATATTTATTTAAATTAATTATTTTTTGTTTTATTTATTTATTTACTAATTTATTTGAAAATACTGTCAATACTTTCATTTTATAACTTCCACACATTTATAAAGCATATATAACTTCCACACACTTATAAAGCATATTTAACATTTTTTTTATAAACACGCATTTATAAAGTGTTTATAACTTACACACTCTTATAAAGTGCATATGACATACACAAATTTATAAAGAGTAAATAACAATTTATTATACATTTATTTATTATGTATTTAATATATATATAATTTAAACAGAACTGCATAATTAATTACTTTTATTCATATCTGATGAACATTCTGATTGACAGAAAATATGGCTAAATATGTTATTTATATGTTATTTTTCAATTCAACAATTTTGAAGCATGATGTGGACTGAACGTTCCACAGGAACAGAATTCCTCCACTTGTCCTGATAAGCTAGAGTGAGTAATAATGATGATGAACCCACTGCGTTCCCACCACTAATATAACTTCTAGGGGTTAACCTTCTGCAATACGTAAATGAATTCCTCTTCAGAAATTCTAGATTTCTGTTACAACAATAAATGAGTGCTTAAGTCATCCTCTGATCCCTCCTGCTGTGCCGTGGGTGAACAAAGCCTCACACCTACTCTTTTAGGGGTGACATTATTAGAGGTTGGTGACATTTGCAGCCAGCCAATCTGTCCCCAGGCAGCGGGCCATGCTGCAGTGATACTGACCATGACTGGCACCATCTGGATCCTCAAGCTTTTTGCTCATGATAAGAACACTGATACCAAGCAAGCCCCCGAGCCCCTACGGGATAGCGTCTCAAGCTGGACTGTGGCCAGTAAAAGGGGGGGGGGGGTGGAGGTAGAAAGAAGGGGTGGGGGATGAATACAGAGGCAGGCGAATTGTTCACAAATTATCAGCTCTTTGGGCTTCGGCTCTGCCTCACAAAATGCCAATCCATGCGTAAAATAGGAGCTAAAACCAGGAGCACAATAACAGAGAAACGCAGACATGACCTTTTGATAGTCATTAAATAGAAAGACCTTTGATTAGGAATGCTAAGGATTCTCCCTGTCTGTGGGGTGTAGCCCTGCACTGCACAGGGAACATCTAAAAACTGGCTGATGGTGGAAGAAACTGTAGCAATCTACAGCACATACTGTAAGCATGCCACTTTAATACATACCGTATGAGATCTTTTATAATGGCAAACTGTAATACCTGCTGTACTGCAAATGGGAATCACCATACATACACGATTTGTCCAAATATTTGTGGACACTCCTTCTAATGAACGCATTCAGCCACTTTGGGTTGCACCTATTGCTGACACAGATGTGCACACGCACAAACATAGCTCGTCTAGTCCCTGTAGAGAACTATTGCCAATTGAATAGGACTCTCTGGAGAAGATCATCAACCTATTGGCACCATTCCTAATGCCAGATGTGGGCTAGAGGGGTATAATGGCCCTCAGTATTGAGCTGTGGAATGATGGTGCTCTATTCAATAGTTTTGGGATGAGGTGGGGAGTTGGGGATGAGGTGGGGCCGTCAACCAACAGCCTGGCCTCACTAATGTTCTTTTTAATTTGTACAAGACCACAAAATGCATACTGTAAGTATGCATCGGCAATGTAAGCTGTAAATATTAAACTTACAATTAATTAATAATTAGACTACACTACATACTGTAAATGAGTGTATGTGTATGACTAATACATACTGTAAATGAGTGTATGTGTATGACACTAATACATACTGTAAAAAAAGTGTGTGTGTATGACACTAATACATACTGCAAATGTTAGAGTTCAGTAAATACTGAAAATGAGTGTGTAGTGGGTGCATGACACTATATATACTGTGTGTATGACACTAATACATACTCCAAATGTTAGACTTCAGTAAATACTGAAAATGAGTGTGTGTGTGTGCATGACACTATATATACTGTGTGTATGACACTAATACATACTCCAAATGTTAGACTTCAGTAAATACTGAAAATGAGTGTGTGTATGACACTATATATACTGTGTATGACACTCTGATACATACTGTAAATGTTAGACTACAGTAAATACTGTAAATGAGTGTGTATGTGTGTGTATGACACAATACATACTGTGTGTATGACACTGATGCATACTGTAAATGTTACACTACAGTACATACTGTAAATGAGTGTGTATGTGTGTGTGTATGACACAATACATACTGTGTGTATGACACTGATACATACTGTAAATTTTACACTACAGTACATACTGTAAATGAGTGTGTATGACACTATATATATTGTGTCATAGTACATACTGTAGTCTGAGATAAAATATGGCTTTCTTCCTGCATGATGATTACATCCCTTTTTTAATTTGCAGGAGGCCTGACCTCAAAATGCACGCAGGAGTAAAATGCATCATAAGATTCAGTCGTGGCCCCACTCAGAATTTGCAGCGTACCTCTGACACCAGAACAGAACTTAATTTGAGGAAATCGTTTGTTTTAGCCCGCAGAAAAAGACCAAATTTGAACTTGCCCATGTGGAAAAAATGTGTGTTTATCCCAGAGGGTGGACCAGAGTGGATATGTAACTTTGTACAGAGCCTCACCCTCTTAAGTCAACCTTTCTTGACCACTGCTTGTTTTCGTGACGAATCTGTGTCCTTAAAACTACGTGATCTTCAACATTCTTGGCGCAGAAACAAAAGTCAAGGAGGAGAATTGCCGATCAATTTGCTAAAGAAATGTGGTGTCTGTTTCTAAGTGCTTGATAGATGGAGCCAAACCTGGCTAAATTGAGAGCGACCTTGAGGAGCTGTTAACTGAAGGAGGAGAGGCTGGTCGCTCATTTAACTGATAGTGCGCATCCTTGGTTTTGCTTGGTTGCTTGTTGTGTATTTTTCATTAAATAAGGGCATTCTAGGGCTTTGGTCACATAATCTGGCAACCCACAATTGCAAGCATCTAATTTCTGATTAATCACATTAAATTTTTAATTGCTGACTTTTTAGGAACCATAAATTAAACCACTGTCAACAAACTGCATCTGAAGAACATGGTTCACTACTATGGGCAATAACATTGATGGTTTCTCTGTATTTCGGAAAGAGCTGAAACTTAACAAAATGCAAATCTGTGAATTTTTATATCTTTAATATGTCATCGCATATCAAGTCATTACATTATTAATAAAGAAAAGCATATTAAAGTTCAGAAATGCTGGCAACTCTTCTGCCAGTGGGAAAAAAAGCTTTCCAAACTGTAAGAAACTGTAAATGTATGGTGGTGGTAGCATCATGCTCTAGGACTTTTTAAAAACAAAAATATTCATCTTTATTCAGTTATTCAGCATAACATCAAACCATCAGCTAGATGGATGAAACGTGGTTACATTGCCATTGAATGAGAGGCTGTTGTTCAAGAATAACCAAACTTTAAGCATGAGGCATTCAACCAGCTGTACCAACTGTTAAACATGGTGGTGGTTGTATCATGCTTTATGGCTGTACATTGCAGAGAAAGAATACTACCTAAAAGTCTGCAGCATAGCCAAAAAACATCAGCTAGATGGTTGAAAGCTTGTGAGACAATGACCTCACAAGTACATCAAATGTGGCTGTGGAATGGATAAAGCAGCCTACAGCTATGGAGCATATGTGGGCAGTGTTTAAAAGCTGGGTTTGTGCCAGAAAGCAAACAAATTCATTTGAATTCTACCATTTCTGTGAAGAAGAGTGGTGAAATATCCAACCAGAAATCTGCCAGAAGCTTGTTGAGGGTCAAGGTACGACTTAAGAGACATTTAACCCTACAGAGAAATGTGAAATTACAATCTGCAGTGACTGACGGTATGCTACAAATACAGTAGGTTAGATTGTTCAACTCTAGTCTGCTTTTCCTAGACATGTCCTCTTTTTGGGATGTTAAAAATGTGTCTGGCTGGGATTTCTAAACTGTGTAAAATGTCCAGGATTTCACACTGATTTCACGTCCACGTGTCTCTACATCAACCATTAGTCAAACTGCTTAAATCCCGCCTTCTTACCGCCACTATTGGTCTACATGTACCTGCATCTACATCAACTATTGGTCTAACTGCTTAAATCTGTCTTCTCACCACCACTATTGGTCTACATGTACTTGTATCTACATCAACCATTGGTCAAACTGCTTATGTCCGGCTTTCTCACCGCCACTACTGGTCTACATGTATTAATAATGTTAATGTTGGATGAGATATTTAACTCCATCCTACCCTCACACACACATACACACTGTCACAGCCCCACAACTTAGGCCTACTAGAAGCCTCCCAGTCAAACCAACATCCAAACCACCACAGATGCCCGTGTGTTCCCGGTGTCCTCTTTTATTAAAACTAAAATAAGGTCACCCTACCAAATGCCATCCACCACCAACAACAGAACCATGCTGTTTATGCTAACACTAAATGACAGCAGTATCAGAGAATCCTTCAAACTAGCCGAAATCTTACACAAGCTACACGTCCCCTGACCGGTCTTCCCCAGCAAGGATGACTCCAGCCTATGATTAGACTCCGTGTCTGTTGGCTGGGCAGCAGCAACACTTGCTCCAGCCCATCGCTAATGAAGAAGTTTAATCTACCTGAACGCCCCCTGAGGGGCCTCCTGTTTTAATTATGTTATAAACCGTCTCAAGCCGGTGCTAATAGGCAGCAGGGAAACACGCCGTTGCACTAAAGAGTCCTGGTAGAGGAAAAAAATAAAGGGACCTGACTTCAGCTATTAAAGGCGTCACTGCCAGTATCAATATTAGGCTGTGCGGAGAGGAATATGCCGTGTAGCGTAGCAAGCACATGATTAGACTGTGCCCCAGTGGGCCCTCAGCGCTAAGTGCATTTATCTCCATTTGTTGTGCGCTCTTGCCAGTATAAGCGGTCATCCGCATGGAATTAATGAGTTTTCAATATGATTTGAGATAATACATAGCAGGGGCCAAAAGTCTCAGTCTACTAGCAAGGACTGTTTTAATATTGGCAGTTCTGAAAAATTAATGATTTTTATTTTTTGAACGATATCCCTCAAATAATACATCACTGTTCACTAATACTTCATCACTGTCTGTAACTACTGATTTTCTTCTTTCGGAGAACACCAGCTGCCCTCCACACTGTGCAATGACCCTTTACCATGGCTGGCACTTGAGATGGGCTTGAAGGAGAAGTCAGCAGATTTTTTACAACTGCTGCAGAATTAAATCTAAACAAATTAAGCTGTAAGCAAAGCCATTCAGAGTGGTTTGGTGTAAAATGCTTCCTAGAGAAACTAATTTTCATGCTGGTGGTGGCCTCTAAAAGCTAAATTTCATAAAGCTATTACACAAAATGGTTATAAAACACTGCCTGATGTGTAAAACATGATAAATTTTGGCCTAAAAACGTTTTTCTTCATGAATACTTATGGTGAAGAGGCACATACAGGGTGTTGTAGAGCAAAATTGCCCCCAAAATAAATGATTTTTAGATATCCCACTCTGACTGTCATCAGCATTATATAGTCATGTTAAAAAAATGAGGACACCCCCCCTGAAAATATTTGTCTTTTTTTAACCCCTTAACACCAACGCATAAGGTGGGTTATTTAGTAACTATAAGGACGTCTGCACAAACTGGAAGTTTGTAATAACACCTTCGGCCCACTGATGGTCCATAGGCTTTTTAAGGGTTTAAACAGATGGCCATTTGATCTTCATTTGAACAATATTGAGAGGTGGGGGTAATACAACAAAACCCATAAAACTGAAGAAAGGCATTTTAAATCAGAATCATGAGTCTCACATCAGCTGCAGATGATCAGAACATCATTTTAAGAGGATTCTGGAGGAATCTTATTAAACCTCATACATTAAGTCCGGTTCGCTCTTGATTGTTGAAGTGAGTGGTGAAGATCACCATGGCCAGATCCAAAAAGCTTTCTGAGGCCTTCAGAAGATGCATGTGTCAGAGAAGGGATTTAACAGTTCGAAAATCAGCTGTTCCGGGCTCTGAGTCGCTTGTCGGTCTAATGCGCTGGCACTATGTTCTGTGTGAGAAGATGGCGCTCTCTTCCCTCATCACTCTTAAAGCGATGTTGGCCGGCACAAGCGTCTGTTAGCTGGAGTGGTGGAGCTGGGGGCCCAACCCTTTCCACCGAGCATGTCGGCTACCCGGCAGTTTGAAAAGAGACGGTGGCTGGCTTCATATGTATCGAAGTTCTCATCCCATAAGTTAGTGTCTGGAGCTAGTGCTAAGGGAGCTACAGACAGGTGGGTGAACTGGCAGTACGAACTTTGAAGAAAAATTTTAAAATATGACCAACAAAAAAAGAACAAAATAGAAAAATATGACCAACAAAAAAATAGAAAAATATGACCAACAAAAAAAAAAAGAAAAATAGAAGAATACGACCAACAAAAAAAGATAAAAATAGAAAAATATGACCAACAAAAAAAGATAAAAATAGAAAAATATGACCAACAAAAATAGAAAAATATGACCAACAAAAAAAGAAAAATATGACCAAGAAAAAAGAAAAGAAAGAAAATTTCAAAAATAGAAACCAACAAAAATAAAAATAGAAGAATATGAGCAACAAAAGTAGAAATATATGACCAAAAAAAATAAAATAGAAAAATATTACCAAAAAAAAGGAAAATAGAAAAATATGACCAACAAAAAAACTAAAGAGAAAATCAGCTGTTCCACTGTGGTGGTTGCCTGTCCAGAAGAAAATGCGTTTACCATCAGAAAGAGACCAATCTCTTCATCCATCCATACCTCCATCTATATTGCTCTCTGGCCAACAGCATCACAATTTATTGAAATCAACGAAAACCAACTAAAGAGGAGAGCAGTACACTCTACTGGATCACCTCTCAGTTCATGTTCACTTGATACAGCTGCAAACAAACACACGGACAGAGACAGCCTACAACACACAGCCGCACTGTTTCCCTTTGAAAATTTGCTGTAATTGCCCATCAAATGAGACAAATGCATACGTGATAATGACCATTAAACGCCTGTTAATTGTTTGATTGAATTGCTGTCACCTATCTAAGCATGTCTAATTGATCTGTGTCATTTCATGGGGGTTGGGGAAGTGGGGGTGGCTCGTTCTCAGCGCCTCTGACTAAAAGAGAGAGATCTGAAGGAGAATTAGCCATATAACAAGTCCCTCAAACTACTGAGGAAATGAAACAAGCTTTCTGTCCTGTCGTCTTTGCAGCGCCTGGAATTGTCCTCCTGCAGTTGCTATGTGGCGCTGGCTTTGAATTTTCCCACGCGCTTATTTGTTTCATGAGAACAAAAGCGCCACTGACAGATAAGACAGCACCCTCTTCTGCGGTAGAATGCATAAGTGTGTATTATTATGTTTACGGTGTTTGGATTTTTGCATTCTGAAAAGGCAATGGGTGGAGACACGGCATAATCTAAAGAGCGAGAGATGGCTGGAACACACTTCGTAACTTACCCTCGCTATCAGTAGTCTATAATCACAGCATAGAAGCATGAGAGCATGATTCGCTACATGAATATGAACACATGAATCACTCATAAATGCATAAATCAGCTTGAACATAAAAATAAAATTATGTACACAAATGTAAGAGTGCATAAACCAAAGTATGAAGACTATAAATTAATTACCCTCTACATAGCTATCTGTGGTTGGGAGACATGGGGTTCAATTCCCAGTCTGGGTGAGTATGCTGCACTACACCAATAAGAGTCCTTGGGCAAGACTCCTAACACTACACTGACCCACCTCTGTAATACAGGTAACCTTGTAAGTCGCTCTGGATAAGAGCGTCAGCTAAATGCCACAAATGTAAATGTAATGTAAATAACTATAAGCACATGAATTACCCAGAAATATGAATGCATGAATCGCTAGATAAAAGTATGACTGAATGAACCACTACACAGAAAAATGAATGCATGACTCACTAGACAGTAGTATGAATTCATGAATCACTAGATGGAAGTATGACTGCATGAATCTCTAGACAGTAGTATAAATTCATGAATCACATCACTGAAGAAAGAAGGCACACATCAGTACACAGAAGAATATAAGCATGAATCAATATGCACAAGATACACAGATTTATAAATGCATGACCCTCTACATAGCTATGATCACATTAATTACTATTTAGAATGAATACATGAATCATTAGAGAGAAGTACAAAGAAGTATGACTGCATAAATCACTGCACAGAAAAGTGAATTATGAGAAGTAAGAGAGGAGTAAGAGAGGAATATGTATGGATCACTACACAGAAGAAAGAATAAATTAATCAGAACACAGAATAATGAATGCAGGAATCAATTTGCAAAATAATTAATGTATGAATCACTTCAAAGACTAAACAGATTTATAAATGCATTAACATCTACATAACTATGAGCACATGAATTACTACCCTGAAGAATGAATGCATAAATCTGTACACAGAAGAATGAATCAATGAATCACTAGATAGAAGTATGAATGTATGAATCGCTACACAGAAGAACAATGGCACAAATTAGTACACAGAAGAATGACTGAATGAATCACAACACAAAAAAATGAATGCATAAATCACTACACCAAACAATGAATGAATGAATCACTAGATAAAAGTATGAATGTATGAATCACTACACAGAAGAATGAAGGCATAAATCAGTACACCAAACAATGAATGAATGAATTACTACACCAAACAATGAATCAATGAATCACTAGATAAAAAGTATGAATGTATGAATCACTACACAGATGAAAGAAGGCACAAATCAGTACACAGATGAAAGAAGGCATAAATCAGTACACAGAAGAATGAATGAATGAATCACTACACCAAACAATGAATAAATGAATCACTAGATAAAAGTATGAGTGCATGAATCACTACACAGAAGAATGAAGGCATAAATCTCTACCCTGATTTATAAGTGCATTACCTCTACATAAGTAGGAGCACATGAATTACTACCCATAAGTATGCATGCATGAATCACTACACACAAGCTTGAATGTATGAAAATCTACACACAGTATATATTTATTGTGTGAATTACAAAATGTATCTAATGTACATTGAACAAATCACTAAATTAACAAATGAATCACTGCGTGGAAATGGGAATTCACAGAAACGATTGCTCAGAAAGGTTACAGCATGAACACTGTGTATGGGGTTTTGAAAAGCAAACGCAGCAAATGAATTGGCTATTTTATGGACTCTTCTGCAGCAAATTATGGAATAATATTGAAAAAAAGGCCACTCTGAATCACTCTGAATGACTGAGGACGTTTTCTGTCTGGACCTTATTGTGCCGGCGGTTCCTCAGCATACCTGGAGAGCGGTTGCCAGCAGTGGCGTTGATGGGGAGAGAGGGAGGGGGGGTTTGGTTTGAGTGACACGACACAGCCCCGTCTGCTAGAGATACAATTCATTCCTTTATCAGAAAGAAGCCCTCCCCACCTCCTTCCACCAGTACCCCCCCAACACACCCCTATCCCCGCCTGTACTGTGAGCCTACAGATTAAACGAGCGCGCCGTCACAATGGCAAAATAGCATGAGGGGGCTTTAATATTGTTGAGCGGAGCCTTCAGCTCCCACATTTAATCCTGATGTAATATGGTTGCCAGAAAAAGCCTCGCGCTACAGACAATGCACACCAAGCTAAGACACAAAGAATGCTAATTAGCCCCCCATCAAATCCCAATACTTTCCTTTCTCAAAAAGCAATATCTGCATTACTTATCAGAGCTGCCAAGGCTTTGTTTTGATTGTTAGGGTCTGGGTATCCATCAGTGCACTGTGAAATGACGAGGGTGGTCTTTTTAGGGTTTCGCTTAAGTTGCCTTGCCTAACGTTAGCAGATAATAGTGTTCTAAGGCCATAGTAATCGCTGGAGACACCTCATCACAGTACTCTTTATTATACTAAGTATGTGTACTAAACACCCAGGCCTCCTACACCAAGGTCTACAGACACTACAGGGTTTTACTATGGGTTGTGTTTTCTTTAACAACGTCTACATCTCTGGAAAAATGTAGACGTACACTAAATGTTGAAATGTTGTTCAGCCACAGAAGCTTTTAGTTTAGGTCGCATCTACCATGCATGACTATTGTAGTTTGATTTGATCAGGGCAGAACTCAAGATTCATATGTCCAAAGCACACAGTGCTGGTTTTTGTCTTGGTGATTTTTTTGTATTTTTGTATATATATGTATTTTTGTCAGGTCTGGCTTGACTTCAGTCTTGCCCTAAGGTTTCCTTCTTGCTCACCTCCCATCAAACATGTGGCATCTCTTTCTGATGGTAGATGCTGTCTTTTAACATCAACTGTGACAACTGTATGTATATGTATATACTGTATTTGCTAGTGCGGACCATGCTCAGAGACAGAACAGACTGAGAAGTGGGGTTATATAAGGGGCTTGAGGGCCAGGAGGAGGAGTTTGTGGTGTGGTCCTTCTCCCAAAATTCAGTTATGTCATAACTCCACTATGGGCCCTATCCTGCGTAAGGTGCGTCGCGATACTCGTTGCTATCTTTCACTCTGCCAACAGTCTATGTCCACGTCTTCCGCCTGCAACATTTAAAAAGCAACAATGCTTGTGAATATATCTACGCCGATGGGCGTGGCGTCTCAAAATGGTCAGGTTAATTTCTGGTGTATTGCTATCTTGGCAACGGAAAACACAGGTGCGCAACTGACTGAAAACAATCTAGGCAGACGTCAACAGTCAGACGTTCGTTGCTATCTTGGCAGCGAATTGTCAACACAGGCGCGTACAGCCCAGTGCATGTACACCTCCACTTTCCGATTCCTTATTGACAATTCAGTTTGACTCATTTCTCCATCACTTAAGTACGGAAAAAATAAATGGGAATATCCGGATTCAAATTGGTGGTCTTCTCACAGGGTTGCTATTTCACGCTATTTCAGTTGCGCCACCTGGCTCTTAAAGGGAATGGCAAGTGACACGCTGATTGGTTTACTGCACATTATGCCTAAAACACACCCATGATTAATTAAGATACTTAGTACATGCCTTTTGTGCGTTTTGAGCCACACAAGGTGTACTTTTCTTGTAGTTACGATAGCAAAGACACACTGACACACCCTAAGTTAAGCTGTGCAATGTGCGGTTGATGGCTCGTCTAAAGGTAGCTGAAATAGGGCCCTAGGTACTGATTCTTTTTACGCTCAAAACAGCTGTGATTTCGCCTAATCAGCGTACTAGACTTGGATGTAAACGTGTAAATTGTCTCAAATTGAGCCGTCCCAAGTGATATGTTAATGAGAAATTTCCCACACAGATCAAGTGATACATCGGTTGCCTTCAAATCCCCACTTGCTCTGATGTTGAGCGATGTGGAGTAGTGGGCATATCATCCCACATGCTTTCCTGAATAAGGGTCAGTCCAGCTCAGACACAGGCGGAGTCCTCATCTGTACAAACCGAGCAAACAAAGTAAAATCTGGCTTTGATAAAGAAAAGAAGGTATTAGTAATCACAGTAACAAAAAATAGATCCTACTCCTAACTTCATCAGGTTCCCACCAAGGTCGAGTGACTTTGCTTGGTGATGAAAGGACGCCCCTGAGGAGCGGCAGCCACCAGAGATAATTAGCGCGAGTGGGCACCAACCTCCCAGTTGTGTCCCAGAGGGAACGGCGTGTGAGCAGAAGATTCTTCCTGCCCTCGCGCCGCTTGCCTGCACGCCGCAAAACAACACGACGGCTGCTCATCAAACATCTCGTTCTGGCATGAAAAGAGGAGTGGGAATTGAGTGAGCTGAGTTTACGAGCTTCGTCTTTACATGTTAGCCTGTTTATGCCCAATTTGCTGCTGTTGCAAAATTTTGTTTACCTAATGTTCGTGCTAGTTCACATCCCAAAAACATCTCTTTACCAACATCCCTTAGTGTTAAACAAGTCGGGTCTCTAAGGGGTCCAGCAGACTAAGGCATTGCCACTATGACCTCATGATCCTGCCTGCCTACCATCATGCTGCCTGCCATCAGCAGCCGAAGCCAGAGAAAGCATAATTGGCCGAGTAAATGGCTCACTCTCTCTCCCCACATCACTTCAGTGTGATGCTGGTTTGTAGTTTGCATAGGAATGACTGCTGGTTGCCCAGCATCAGTTGAAAAAAAGCAGTTGCTGGTTGCACGTGTCGGAGGAGGCATGTCTTCCCAATGTGGGTTGGGTAAATGACTGTCTAAAACTGGGGAGGAAAACTGTGAAAAATCATAGGGGCCCCACATTATTTTCTTTGAAGGCTTTGTTTTTCCTACCATAGTGACCGTTGAAGTTGTTTGGAAGTTGATTGAGGTTCTTTAGCCGCCATAGCAATAGCCATCAAACTATATTTTGCAGTAATCTTCGATCCTCCATCAGATTTTCTCTTCCGTCCATGTCCAGGGAGGTTAGCTACAATACCATAGACTCTAAACTTCTTATGTAATTTTCACATTAGAGCTTCAATCTGGACCCAGGTCTCCTTGTTTTGTGAGTTTGGAATGTCTGGCCAAATGTTGAAGGTGTTTTTTAGGCCAGGAGTAGCCCAGAACACAGATTTCTTGGTAGTCTGGGGTTCGCTTCTAGTGAACTCCTAGTGGTGCAGTCTGCTGTAGGTGGAAACTATCCTCTATCCATGCTCTGTGGCATGTATGGGGATTTGTGATTGGCTCATTTTGTCACGTGACATCAAAAGCATTTGTAACCACAACAAGTTTCTGAGTCAAGTGGTGCATGTTCTAACGAACTGCAGGGGTGCCAATATTTTTGGACATGACTGCAGGTAAATGTGTTCATGGTTGCGACGTCACATCTATGATGAATTGCTGCTTTTTGCAGATAAGTTTCCTGAACATCACCACAAGAGTCAACACAAGCTTCATTAATCAATGGGTGAACAAAAGGTCATGTTACTGATGATGGCTACAGATGATGGATAAGGATACAGACAGACAGTTTTACAGCTGCATGGTGAGCGGCGAAGGCGAGGAGTAGCAGGCAGCGCTAGGAGGCCTTGAAAAGACTATAGCTCCTCACAGCTCAAAAGAGAGGCACAGATGTCTTGCTGATTCATGAACTGAAAGGGTTTGCTAGCTGTCTGAGAAGCAGTAGTCAAACCAACAAATCGATGCGAAGGTTAGTAAGTCTTTTAGTGTTCGAACACTGGTGAATTACATGATCATGTAATATATTTGAGATATCTGGAAACATCAATCCTTTGTTGTAATCTTCGACCATCCATCAGTTTTTCTCTTCCGTCCACATCCAGGGAGGTTAGCTACAGTACCATGGGCTGTAAACTTCTTAGGTCGCTTTCATACTAGAGCTTTTATCTGGACCCAGGTCTGCTTGCTTCACCAGTTTGGTACGTTTGGTCAAGTGTGGATGCTGTTTTAAGGCCGGGAGCAGTCCAGAGCACTGATATCAATGGTCTGGGGTTTGATTCAAGCGGACTCTGTTCATGATGAATTACTGTTGCTTTTGAAGATTAGTTTCCATATCTAAACATAGTCCCAACTGGGTCGTGAACGGTATGAAACGGAAACGTCCATCACACAATACACTACAATAAACTAGAAGAATTTCCTAAACATCAAAAGAGTCAACACAAGCTTCATTAATCAATGGGTGAACAAACGGTCATGTTACTGATGATGGCAGATAAGGATAAGCTCACATCAGAGTAAAACTTTACAGACAGACAGTTTTACAGCTGAATGGTGAACAGCGAAGGCGAGGAGTAGCACCCGGCAGTGCCAGGAGGCCTTGAAAAGACTATAGCTCCTCACAGCTTAAAAAAGAGGCACAGATGTATTGTTAATTCATGAACTGAATGGGTTTGCTAGCTGTCTGAGAAGCAATAGTCGAACCAACAAATTGATGCAAAGGTTAGTAAGTCTGTTTTAGTGTTCGAACACTGGTGAATTACATGATCATTTAATATATTGGAGATATCTGGAAAATGGAAAAAATAGTCTTTTCAACTGCTCAACATTCACTTAAAGAACCCACTTGAGAGACGAGAATGTAACTAATTCAGGCAGTCTGTTGAAGTTCAGTAGCAGCTTTGAATCAACAGCATCTTTTAACTTTACAGGCTTAGACAAATTGGGATTTGAGAAGATTCTAACATTTTTAACAGGGCTTTTGAACAAATAGTTCCTGTCATGTCTAGGCAACCCTTTAGAAACTGTAAAGCAAACTGTAGGCAATTGTTTCTACAAATGGGTGGCATTTGCGTCTGCCAAGCACAATTTTTTTGTTTCCAAAGCTTAAATCTATTCGTTGTGTTCTTGTTATCATGATATATGAGAAAACACTTTTTCTTAAAAAGCAACATATAGAGGTCTAATGGCAGCGCAGGTTGGACCTAGGCAGTGGTGGCTCAGCGGTTAGAGCGCCGGGATATCGATAACAGGGTTGTGGGTTCGATTCCCAGGCTCGGCAAGCTGCCACTGTTGGGTCCTTGATCAAGACCCTTTACCCTCTCTGCTCTGGGTGTGTGTGTGTGTGTGTGTGTGTGTGTGTGTGTTCACTACCAGATGGGTTAAACACATTTCGCTTTACAGTGTACAGTGACAAATATGTGCACCTTTACCTCTTGGTTTGGTCCGAATACGGTACAACAGGGAAAAAAATATATGTACATATAAGACCTAGTGCCGAACAGTCCCCCAGAGGTAGGTAATACAGCCTGCAGTGTGTTAATTATGCAGTAAAGTGAAAATTCTATCTATCATAATTAAATAATGTACTGTTGCTTTAAATGACAGCACAAAGAAAAGTGACATAATCTGAGTTTTTGGACCATCCGGGAACAAAATAGAAAATAACTGGCATGTGGCCATTTTAGGAGGAAATGTACCACCCCGTCACATTTGTTTCAACAAAAACAATAAAACTAAAATACTAAAATAAAATAAGGATTTTATGCCTTAGGTGGGAATATATGCTTTTTGCAGGATGAACATATCTTTCATGAAAAAAAAAATGCAACATGGAAATGGTTGCACACATTTTGTAGAAAGACTTGCTGAAACCTTCACAAGTAAAATGAGCACCATGATGAAGAAGGAGAAATGCTAAAATTGTGGCACTCCTGAGATGTTCAAATGTGTCCTCAGGAATGTGGGATAAACGATGTCAGTCTTCTCTATCAGATGATTTCTGAATCCTTTGGAAAGCTGCAATAATAACGGTAATATAATTGATACAACTACATAATAAATACAACTATTTTAGAATCATAACATTATGACATTATTAAGGACCACACCCCAAACCCCCCTCCTGGCCATCAAGCCCCTTAAATAACCCTACTTTCAGTCCTACTCTACGTTAAACAAACGTTGCACTCACCTCCACCCGATCTCCTCCCTTTCTTCCATCACTCACCACACCAACAAGGGACTACTTGGACTTCAAGCCAGAAATATTCCATCTCGGACCGTGAGAATGCTTGTAAATATGCAAATGTCTTACTGTGAATCATATTTGTTCACATAGCCTATATTTAAACTCACACAAATACAAGCATGAGCAAATTACTTTGCATCGAAATTTCATAGGAATTTGACCTTTTTAACTTTTTTTAAGCTGGTTAATGAGGCCGTAGCATCATAGCACCAGGCTTGCCAAGCTTGATCCTGTCGGACGAGTCCCTATTTACTACCCTTTATAAATAAGTTAGCCCACAGCTGCTCGCTAGCATGTGGGAGGAGGCTGTGTGCTGAATGTGAGTCAGTTAAATCAAGTCGCCAGGCCAAGTGGATCTGACAATGCTCAGTGCCACCCTGATGAACATGTACTGTCTCGTCCCCTTTGAAATGGATATTTCCCCTCCGCCCGCATCCCCCCGGGCCTGGCAGGGCCAGCAGCCACGACCAGATCGGGCCGACCCAAAGCAGAGTCGACAGGCCTGACATGTGAAGCCATTCGCTGTGTTTTGATCGGCACTTAAAAAAGTGAGGTGGGAGCCTGTCGGTCAGAGCCTCGCTCGAAGAAGAGGAAAAAAAGCTTTTGGACGTTTTCTATAGTGCTAACACGCAAGCCCCTCCACTGTGAGCCACAGAGCTTCAGGCTAGTTGGAGGGGCTGGCAGACCCTGGGTCTATGTAAAGCTCCAGTGCCTATGTGTGTGTGTGTGTGTGTGTGTGAGTGTGTGTGTGTGCGTGTCAGCCGTGGCAGGCTCTGTCTCGACTCTGAGATGTGCGTGACTGGGAGCCAGCATGGTGGCTGGACAAATTAGCACAGCGACCCAGTTCGAGCGGGGCGGCCTGGCTTCGCTAAATCTGACACTTAACCTTTAACAATTGACTCACGACCCACATCTGAGCAAAAGAGGAAGACTTCAGCCCTTGTGGACTCATAGCAATTACTGAATTACAGCCCTTATTAAAAGCAAATGGACCACATTAGCTCATTAGCACAGGCCTTATAATAGCAAGTGATTATAGTCATTTCCCTACTCGAAGTAAAACAGTCATTTAAGCAATAAATTAAGAGGCTACTGGAGTCAATATCATGAATTTAGCCACAGAGATAAACAGAGCTGATCAGCCAAGATAAGCATGTTTGGTGTCCAAAGTTGGCTTTTGCACTGGAGCTACGCGGCTGATGCAGCTAACAAGTAATGGAAGCTTAGAGCCACCAGTTTAGCGCTATGTAAACGACCCTAAAACTGCATGGAGCTGTTGAATGAGCTCGTTTTTGATCGGTCAGATTACATCGAGGTATCCGAATGACCACATAGCTGTTATTCTGTCAGATCACTGTTAGCTGTGGTTAATTGGCTAATGAGCTTAGAAAAGGGTTAGGTTAGCTTTTAGCCTTGCAGGAATTCCTACTCGCTTATTTGGCTTTTGCTTCCTCGGGCACAGTTTTTGACTTTGCTTCCCCAGATCATGACTGAGTCACACTTTCGAAAAAAGTGTCCAAAAACTACCAATAACAAAAACGCCATATTCTCCCAAAGTGGCCATTGCGTTTCCTGCATCTGCAGCTTTGACTAGGGCTAGTCGGCCTTTTTCTAGAGGTCTGGGTGTACACTATTTGGACGAAAGTTTTGGGACACCTGCTCATTCATTGTTTCTTCCAAAATCAAGAGTATTAAAATAGAGTTTTACATGCTTTTACTGGAGTAACTGTTTCTACTGTCCATGTAAGAAGACTTTCTACTAGATTTTATAGCATTCCTCTAAGGATTTGATTGACTGCATTCAGCGACAAGAGAATTAGCTAGGTCAATTTGTTGGGTGATCACTACCCCACCTGATCCCCAACTCCCCAACTCATCTAAAAAAATATTGGATGGAGCTCCAACCATCATTCCACAGAACACAATAGTTTCACTGCTCCACAGCTCGATGCTGAGAGGCTTTATACACCTTTAGCCCACACCTGGTATTAGGCAGCATGGTGCCAAAAGGATCATGTTTATCTGCTCCAGAGAGTCCTATTCTATTGGCAGGACTTCTCTATAGGGACTAGACAAGCTGTCAAAGTGACCAGGTATAAACGGGGTCTATTGTTGTCTGTTTGAACGGAACAGTGTGACAAAATTAAGTTGAAATGAAGAACTGAGAAAACTACACCCTGCGAAGTCCAGCTCCTGAAGTCCAGTGTTAGCTGGTTAGTTTACCAGCATTTACTAATTCCACAGACAAATGAATTGTGTTGCATCATATTTCATCATACTTTAAAGCTTTAAGAATTAGTAGGCTGGTTTCCAACCTAAGTTTAATAATGAAATTAGAATATTACTTCAATACATAGATGAGTTATTTTGAAATTTCACTTTTTAAAAGGACGTTTGATGGACGAAGGTTGTGTAATTGTGTAAATGTGTAAATCTGAAAGTTGTAAACTCTACAATAATGAAAATAAATCCATGCTGCAAAACCGACTAATAAAGCCTTGCAATTGGTACTCTCACACTGCTCCTCTAAATTCCACTGCTTCACAGTACAGTACCACACATCCTCTGAGCAATAAAGTTGTGGGTGGCAATGAAAACATGAAATGTTCTTTACACAAAATGCTAATAGAGAGCTTCCAATCCGCACGGGCAGCAAGACATTCTCAGCAATGCTGCATAATTCAGAGATGGGGAAGTGCTTTACCAATGAGCTGTCAAAACAAGTCAAACCCAGAAGAGCCTGGCCTGCACGGAAGGAGAACGGGTGCGGTGGATATTTTGCTAGAGCTACTGTTCCATAACTCATCTGCGGACGTTTGCTTTTAGCTGCTTAAAGTTTAATTACCCGATAGGTTTGATTAATTGTATCTTATTACCATAACATCGGAACGCCTTAGACATGCAGGGGTGGCCAAATGAGGTCAGTCTAACAAAGTAATGGAACAGTAAATAGACTTGTAACAAGTTAAATAAAGGCCGGCTTCATGATTTGGAGTCACGCTAAACCCACAACCACGTTTTTTGGGGGTCCTCCTCTAGCCATGATAATTGCCTAGTGATGTTTTCTTGAAATTATCGAAATGGACAACCTCGCTGCTTTCCACACACCTCCTTTTAGTGGTTCAGAAGTGCTCAAGGCTGTGTAACTATGGGGATTGTACTTCCACTGAACTTCCACACTTTCTCAGGTCACTTGATCACTTGATGAATGGGTGTGGCCTCTTGCATTGACAAGTGATATTTGAGCTTCTGTACCATTACAGAGAGATTTTTTAAGCATAACCAAAATTATGTTTCCGGTCAACATCTGAAGACTCTTCTAGGGTTCTTTAGCAGTGGCACTGGTTCTATAAAGAACCATGACATTAGGTATGGCCGGTATAGCCGTAATACTGTATACTGCTGTATTTTAAAATAACAAGGGTTTGATGTGTCAAGGTTCTGTTCTCTATCTGTCTAGTACTTAGAACCAAATAAGCTCATTCCCCCATGTGCAATTTCAGAAAGCCACAGGGTGGGGGTGCTGTGGGTGCTCACTGATGACTGGTGATGTCATGCTCAGAAAAAAACCTCACTGTGGTTGCATGTTTAGTGATGCTGAGTTCGACTGAAAGACAGAGCAAGCAAACCTGGATTAGCCCTTCTGAGACCATTCACTTAACTTTGCGCTCCTAAATATGAGGCTTCATCCCCTAAAAATGTGTGATTTGAGCCTCAGGTAGCTGGATCATGGTCTGTGCGGTGGTGTTTAGCCTGCTAGCTTACTTACCTAAGTCGGCTACGAGTCCAAATACAGCAGAACCGGAATTTAAATCTGTTACTCCAACACTTGTGTCAACAGTCTCTTGATCGGAGTCATTCTCGTTTAAACGTGTATAAATGGCTTTCAGTCAGCCAGGCTTGAATTTGTTCTATGGCGAGCGGACTGTTACTAAGATGATGGTGCTTGCACGCAATCACTCTTTCTAAATATGTAAGTGCCTTGTCTTCTATGTCTTCATTTTGGTTCTGGAGGGGTAGTGTGTGTCCAGCACAGTCTGGTCATTTTCCTCCGCACAGAATAACAAAAACAACACCTGACCAGAACTGCTGACAGCTGCTTTAGTCTTAAGAAAGAAACAGGAAAAGGCCGCCCCTGTTGGCTGAAAAGTGTGTTTTCAATTTTCTAAATAAATTACAGTATCAGCTGTATCAGTTGACATGAGGCAACATTAACACTTTGACAATACCCAAGCACTCCGGCACACATTCTTTTTCACACATGCAAATCTGACACCAGTGATCCGACACCTTCGTCTTCGTCTTTCAAGTTACTCTCTGGGCAGTGTCAGGACAGATGATACTGTTCAGCATTCCCACAGCTGCTCATTTCAAGCTGTTTGCTCACTTGAAAGCAACAAATGTGTTATGATCCTATTCTGTTAAGAGTCTAAGAGTCTAAATTTAATCTCTGAACGTTCACGATAACATCTCAGAATGATGCATCTATTTGCAGACCTGGGAAGCCAGCAGCTAGACCTGCGTTTTCAGAACAGGATGTTGGTTTAGGCCTGTGATTAATAACGTCTTGTGTTGGAATACCACTTATAGGAGAGCTTGCAATGCTCAACAAAGGCTGTAAAAAGTTCCATTTTTCAACATAGACAAGCCAGTGACTTGTTGGTAAAGGCATATAATGGGAAAAAGCTGGAGATACAAGCAAGTGTAGTAGCTTAAATAATCAGAAAAAAAATGAATGAACCCTTTGAAGTTTTCTCGATATTTCTATTAATATCTCTGCAATAACACATTCACATTTATAGCGTTTGGCTGACTGATCAAGATTGAATTAAATAATGGAATTGAATATCATTAATTGAATATAATGGCACACAGGTAAGCAAATGTAGAGGACATTGTTAAAAAGATAAGATCCTTCTTATCCATTCTTGCTGTGGTTCTCCACCAAAAAAATAAGGGTTAGACCTTTAAAACACACCAAAATGTGACCTTTTGGAGTTTGAAACTGTGAAGGAACCTCAAAAAATGCCCTGAGGAACCTTTAAGAAAATGGGTTCCCTGAAGTTTCCTTAAAGCACCTTAAGAGGTTCCTCCATAGCCTCAAACTAATGAACCAAATGTTCCTCAGGTCCCTGAAGGACTTTTATAAGTATAGTGTGGTGTGCTTGCATGGCCGGGGAATCAAATCCTAGTCTGTCATGGAGAATACGCTGTTTTCACCCACTATGCTGCACAAACTGCACCTGCTAATGATGTGTTTGAAAGACCTAACCATTATTTTTTGGTGGAGAACCACAACAAAAATGGCTTGGTCTGCCATCAATAGAATCTCAGCTGCCACACCATTCATCAAGTTATGGAGTGGGTTGAGGAGTGAGTATATTCTGGTGATGGTATCTGCAACACAGTCCTCAGATATTTCCAACACCATTAGGAACTTGTGGGACTCTGTTGGGAAATGTGTGGAGAACAGCAACCACTTGAAGAGGTGTGTGGAAAAGCAATTCAGATCACTGTAAATAAAAAGGTTATGAAAATTAGGTTATGAAGGTGGAGGAGGAGGAGCTATTAAATACCATTGGACACTGTATAACTTTTTGGCAATAACAGCCATGTTAAATAAGTAAGTTAGCTGCCTTTGCCTAGTTATCAACCTACACACAAGTAGCCCAAATACATCTAAACCTAAGTGACAGGGGGCACAAGCCCAAACCCACTGCATAGACCTGAAACTGCAGATCTTGACCTGCTGCTAGCTCTCCAGGTCTACAGATGGATGATGACATGCACACAAAATGAAAACAGTGCTGCTCACCAATGCAAGACTCCCTGTGTTCCTCAAAGCCTGCACTGCACACGCATCGCCCAATGGGAACCAGCCACTCCCCTTCAGCACTGCAGTACATCTTGGGCGTATCCCTCTCCTCTGCGTGGTCCACGCACTGACCCCTGACCTCCACCAGTGACGATGAATCAGCTCCGGTCACAACATCTGTGAACACGGCCAGGTTCCGACCCATCCCTGTGCACTTCTTATAGTAAACTCGCACGGACACCACAGCAATACAGGCTCCGATGTCCTGGAAGGCCAAGTAGAAGCCTCGCTTGGAGAGAGGCCCCACACCTCGCACTTCTGTGTTGAGCTTGAGTCTCCGTACCCCCAGGTCCACGTTGGTAAAGCTCTCATCAGCCGCTATCGTGTCGATCTTGGAGAACTGGCTCTCCCACATGGTGGTGCCCATGTCGCGGTCCACCTCGTAGTAGTAGAGGTTGAACGTTTCTTTGCACGTTCCCAAGACCCCCGGCATGCTGTTGCAGTCTCGCAGCGTGAACTTGATCTCAATGTAGATGCGGTGGGCTCCATTGCGCTGGATCCAGTTTGTCCGCAGCCAGTTGTTCTGATTGGGGCTCATGACATTGCAGACTTGGTATGTATGGATTGGGCTGAAGTACTCGTCCATTTCATTAATGGCGTCCCACTGGCAAAAGAAGAAGACATTACAGAATGAACAATGTCTACTGGTTAGATAAGATAGATAAGCCCCTGTTTCAAAGCTGACACCTTCAAGCATTACTAAAGTTTGCATCTGACCACAAGAAAAAGAATTCTGGAGGAAAGTGATATGGTCAGATGAGTCAAAGATTGAATTTGACCACAGTGACAATGTTTGGACCCAATATGTTGGGAGCAACAAAGGCGAGGCACATGAACACTGTACCAACTGTTAAGCATGGTGGTGGTAGCAGCATGGTATGGGGGATGGTTTAGAACCTATATATTGCCCAAAGTAGATGGAATAATGAAGAAGGAGTAAGAAGAAACGCTGTAGCTTAACCTAAACTATCAGCTAGACTGTTAAAACGTGGATGCAATTGGCCTTGGAGTGGTCCAGCTGACTCAAGGCCCCTTAATACACATATATTAATGATGTCTTTCACATTGAGTCTGAACCTGACGGCCAATCAGAGTTCTATTGTCATGGTTGCAGACCAAGCAAATGAGCATCTAGATGGCAGCAGAAAAGCTTATCTTGTTCTTAGCAGAACACCAAAGCTTATATGACAAGCAGCAACATGTTGACTATAATAATGCAGAGGTGTAGGAAAGGCTGTGTAGATGAAAGGCTGGGAAATGGTGGTGAGAACTTAACAGCCTGTCTAGGTGCATCCTAGTTTGTTCATGTCCACAAAGAAGCGCAAACTGTAGCTATGTCTAGGGTAATTGGATTTGGTTGGGTAATTAATTAATAGGGGGCACAATTGGGTGTTCCAGCTGGACAATGACTTATATCAAACATACATCAAAGATGGCTGTGGAATAGATAAAGCCAGGTAAGTGTAGACTACTCTTTCCCCACATCACTTGTTTCTGCTGGCCAATGCGTCAGAGCTGGGTACCAGGCGCTTTCCTCAGAATGCGTTGGTTGCCCGGTGAGGTTGCATTGGGAGCAGTTCTAACAAATGGGTTTGGGTAAAAATGGTTGAAAAATTAATATTCATGTCTTCTATAAGTGTATGTAAACTTCTGACCACACCTGTATATCAAAACAGCACTGTATGGGTTATTTTGTTTAAATGATGCTGCTTTCTTTCTGCACAAGCTATACAATTAGCAAAATGTAAATATTGCATTAAAACCTGTAACCGGATTTGTATTTTTTTTAATCTGGGAAGAACCGACATGAATGTCGCTCTTCAAACGCACAGCAGGGCCACCAAGCTCATCAACTGATCACACCACCCAAGCCCTTTGAGGAAAAACAGGGGAAAACTTCAAGTACTGGCGCCCTAACACACCACGCTCCTTTCAACACCAGGCGAATCTCAGCTCTTTTCAGGTAATCCTGCAGCAACAAAAAGCACTCATATTTGGTGACAGGGGCATTCACGCTCTCGTCCTGAGGAAATCCATTCAAAAAGGAGAGTGGATGGTGGTGTCTTGTACAGGAAGAGAAGATATGATAGTGCTGACATCTGGACCAGGCGGAGCACAGGCAATTAGCTCAGCTGTCTCGGCCGGCTCATGAAATAATAAAGGTGGATAGAAGCTGCACTCCGTAGGACCTTAAGCTTTGCTGTATGGGAGAATGTCCCTATGGGGTGAACAGGAGAGTGTGTGGGTTTCCCTCCTAATAGGCTCACAAACTAACTTTCATCTCTCAGAACTTGATGCCCCCCCCCTCCAACATATCCTAGCTTCTTTTTGGCCTGAAATGAGTGCCGCATATTCCTCA
Organism: Salminus brasiliensis; assembly: GCF_030463535.1. NCBI lineage: Eukaryota > Metazoa > Chordata > Actinopteri > Characiformes > Bryconidae > Salminus > Salminus brasiliensis. Next base: position 7,752,060 of record NC_132898.1, read on the forward strand.
GCCTCCCGTGGGGTATATGCCTCCCAATGCCTCCCCAAATGTAGTGTAATTAAGTTTCACTCACTGGAACAAGCTGAGAGATTCTGTTGATCTACAACCTCTTAAATAATGATCTGCCATGTTTTTCCTTATATAGTTAACAATGATGTCATTACAGGGATGTCCTGATCAGGTTATTGCGCCCCCCAAACGAGCAAATTTGCATATTCTGTCCCACACAGTGATCAGCTTCGACTAGCCAGAGATGCATCTGACTGCCCAGTTTGAACCCAGTTAAAATCTTATAAGGATACAATCCAGACACTAGTTATATGAAGTTACCAGGTATAAACAGGGTCTAAATGTCACTTGTCTGTCAGTCTTTGCTTTCATGGTTACAATGACAATAATATGTGACAATATGGTGGCCAAAGCCTTTTGGGAAATGCTGGAGCCGCCTGAGGCTTGAAAGATGTAATGGTCCGAGTTTGTTATGACGGTCATTAGTGCCGGCACCTGTGTTTGTTCTCAGGCTTTGCAAAGACTTTTAGTGTCTGTCTATGAGTTGTCCATCTTAGTAGTGTGTGTTATATTCAGAATTTCTGACCCTTGTGCCCAGACTGTTGTTGCCTGCCTATGTGTTGACCCTCAGCTGTGATGACTGTGAGTGTCAGTATCCCTCTAATAACACTACTTTTCAAAAGTGTGTCTTGCCTTAATGCTTCATATGCTGCAGTGAAATTTCACTGCTACTATAAGCCTGTGAAATGAAACCCTTGATCGGCATGACTTCTTTAGAAATGAAGAGAATTCTGTTCGCAACTGTGAAAAATGTTGCATTACTAGAGGTTGTAAAAAATTCCAGTAGCTTTTCCGAATTCCCAGAATCACGTATGGAAAGGGGATGATTTGTGATATTTTTTTTGACCGAGGTGATTAGATCCCTTTGCATTCCCTTATCAAACTGAACTCTGGCCTTAGGGAGAATTCAGAAAGATTATGGAATAATGGTTTTTAATTGCTATGTATACAAGATGAGTGGGGTTTTAGGGGAGTGGAGTGGGGACAGAGGAAGAGAACACTACTTAGCCACTAGTCCTAATCGCACCCAGGAGCTTTCTTTCAGCTCTAGGCTGCATGTCGCATGCGGAACAAGAGGCGGTGGTGGTGGGTTTAGCGCTGTAGCGGAGGGAAGCAGAGGAAGCCTCTGGCTTCACCTGTAATGCTCTGTTCTCTGAGGCTAGCCCCCCACCCCACCTGCCTGCCTTTCCACACAGACTTCACAGCAGTGGCATGACAAACAGCTCTGATAGCACAGGGCGAAGCGGGCCTCGGGCAGCCACTGCCGGAGGTGTGGGATGACCGTGAAATGAGACGTGGCTGTTAAAGGACATCAGACAGCAGCCAGTTGGGTCCCGGAACCTCTTCTTCGCTCCACCTGTTGCCAGTGATTTCCAACCCTTGTGCTGGAGTACCCCTGCTCTGCACAATTTAGTGTTTTTGCTGCTCAAGTACACTTGACCCACCTAATTGACTAATTAACAAGGCCTTCCTGAGCTGAAGTGGGTGTGTTGGTAGGGAAAACACAAAAATGGCTGTCACATTTCCAGGCCTGGGCCAAAAATAGGCACTAGTATCAGCACTAGAAAAATCTAGAAATATCTGATTACTGAGAAATCTGAGCTCCTCAAGTCTGACTGGTTAGTGTGAATCATGCCTTAATGCAAAAATCCTTCAAAAGACCTCATAAGATGTTATAGAGATGCATAGAGCTGGAAAACAATTTTGTTAAAGACCTGGGTGTACATCTGTCCACAGTTGGGCAAATTGTCTACAAATGGGGAAAAGGGCTATTACGACTCCTGCTGGTAGGATCACTCTAAGAACACAACAGACCATCCTGGCCATCCTGAAGAAATGTGAGAAAGAAACCAAGGTTAAAAAAGGTGCTTAAAACTAAATAGACGTTGGGTAATGCAACAGGACAATGACCCAAAGCGTATGAACAACAATGGTTAAAAGAGAAGAGAATTCAGGGTGTTTGGGAATGGCCAACCCTGTTAAGAGTGTGCCATGAGCTGAAGAGGGCTGTGTGCACAAGATCACAACACATTTGAAACACATTTGCTGGGAGGAATATTCCAGAATTCCTTCTCTTATTTTGAGGTTTTGATGGAGATGATTGCTGTTAAAGGGGGGTAAGGAAAAGCTTTATGGGTTCACTTACTTTTTCTAGCCTGCGCTTTGGATGTTTACATAATGTACTCAACAAAAGACATATACTGAACTGTATGTGCTTTTTTAGTTTAGTTGGTTGTCTATCTAGGCCCCTGGTGTAAGTCCTGGGGCTGGTGTCTCTTCCTTCTTTGATGCCCCTAGGCAAGGGTACTCTGTGACTAGGGTTGGAAACCATTTAAGAGGTTGATATAAATAGATACCACCCTTTCAGTAAAAATATAAAATCATCCTTACTACCATCTCCTAGATCAATATCATTATATGGATTCTTCTAAAAGTCAAAAGTTCACTGTCTGTAGAATTTAAAAACTTAACCTTAGCATCCTTTGTTTTGTTTTTTATAGATATTTGAAGAAGCTGCTGCTTTGGGATGGAGACGTTTGCTAACAGCAACCCAAACATAATCATTTTCAAGTCCTGTTTGAGAAGTGCGTAAGCGTAAGTGGTGTAAGCCTTATCTGGGGACGCGACTCCCAGATGTTTCCCACAGGACACTCTCTGCATGCATTATTGCGTTGGCTGGGCTAATTGAAAGGGAGAGCGATGACCCTGGAAAAGCCTCCAGCTCGGCTCTGCTGAACCCGGCCTTTCCTCAGAAGTAGGGCTTCCGAAGTAGCTGATTGGCTACTTGTTTCCGCTCATTCTTCCCGAGGGAGATGCTTAAAAAAGCTCATCGCAGTAATTAATACCGTAAACTCCAGTGCATACTGCACCTTCAGCATGCACACACACTTGTGCTTTTCCACTGCGTCCATTATATATCATATCACACCCCACCATATCATATATCATAGCCTATATCATATCACACCCCACCACACCATATCATATATCATATCATATATAATAGCCTATATCATATCACACCCCACCATATAATTTCATATCATACCGCACCATATCATATATCCTATCATATATAATAGCCTATATCATATCATATCCCACCAAATCATATCATATCATACCACACAACACCACACCATATCATATATAATTTAATATATTATAGCCTATATCATATCATATCACACCACATCATATCACACAACACCACACCACACCATATCATATATCATATCATATATTATAGCCTATATCATATCATATCATATCACACCATATCATATCACACAGCACCACACCACACCATATCATATATCATAGCCTATAATATCATGCCGTATATCATATAATAATATATAACATCATATCCTTCTCTTTTTTGACAATTTTCATATATGTACCTGTCCGGCCTAGAGCAGATTAGCTTTGCTCATTCATGTTAATGCTAAGAGGAGTGTTACAGGGCTGTCAGGCACTCAGTATCGCGCCTTCATCCAGGGCGATCCCAAGCCGTCGCCCACAGGCTCAAATAAGGACTTCCTATTAGTTCCTGTTGATTCATGTTCAGTTGTGTTGATTCAGTCCTCATTCATTGTTCATGTGTTTTACCTGGGACTGGGAGTACTTCAGGAGCTTTACCCCTTTGTTCACGGCCGTGAATTGACTCCGTTGAAATCCCTGGGACGTGCAGAGATTCCACACACGTTACACGTGTTCAGGTTGACTCTAGTTTATGGTTCATGTCTAGACGAGGCTCTAGAGGCAAGCGAGGTACGTTCACTTCCGTTTTGGTTCCAAGGCGACCTATGTTCAGGGCAGCTCGCTGCAAAGTCAGGTTAGGTCGTCCTTGCCCTTCAGTCTAGTGACTCTAGTTCACGATTCATGTTCAGGCAAGGTTCTCTGACTTCCTCTAGAGGCAAGCGAGGTACGTTTACTTCCGTTTAGGTTCCAAGGTGACCTACATTCAGTGCAGCACGCTGCACAGCCAGGTTAGGTCGGTCTTGCCCTTTTGGTTTAGCGGTTCCAAGGCAACCCACATTCAAGGCAGCATGCTGTAAATTCAGGTTAGGTCGGCCTTGCCCCTTTTATCTAGCGGAGGGTTCCCCAGCCTCCCCCCTCTTGTTTACATAGCTACTCTGCCCTAAGTTCAGGCCCCTTTCTTGGTTCTCCCCTAGCTATGTTCTGTTCTCCACGTTCAGCTCCCTGCTCCTCCCGGTCCCAGGTTTGTCATGTTTTGATTCTGTTCACTGTTTTGCCCTCTGTTTCTGCTCACGTTTTTCATACCCCTGGTATTTGTGCTTGTTTTGGTTAATAAACCTACATGCTTTGATTTCCATCTCTGCAAGTGTTCATCCCTTCAAGTCTGGCCTCACATGCCAGACACAGTAACAAAACAGATTGTTAAATATAGGCTAAAACAAAAAAATCGACCCATCGCTGGGCTGAAAGTGTTACTACAAGCTTCTGTTTCCAGAGAATAGCCTCACCAGTCTGTACAGAAGTCCCTGTAGTTACTGAGTAATACACCTTAGTGTGTAAGAAGCCTTTCTGCATTAAGGGGTTAAGGAAGGTCTATAAGAAAGTTACACTACAGTTCACCTGTACTTTTTTTTGGTTTATTTTCCTGCCTCGCATATCAGATCTGTGGGGCGACCAGGCGCCTCGCAATTTTAGAACACAGTGTTTGGATATTCTTCAACATTTTAACCACCTTTGTATGCAAATGAGGCCAATCTCCATAATTTCCATATCCGCATGCCCTCGCGTTTCTTCCCCGCTTTAGTTTCCTGCGCACTTCTTTCCCCTTTTTTTTCTCCCTCAGACTCAGTTGTTGGAGCTTTTGTTGAACATGTGTACTGTTTCAACAAAAGATTTCCAAAGATTGTTCCGCACCTACTGGGTAATTGGTACAGCACCCAAAGACCTCACATTCAGAGGCACTAAATATTACCAAGGGGGGAAAAAGTAGACAAAGAGAGCTTAAAGAAATCAACGCTTTTCTCCATCCTGAAGCAGAACATTTATTTGATTTGGTAATGCCACATAAAAGCTAGATTTGGTACATCGGGGAAATCACTCAAAGCTTTCACGCTTCCTTTTTTTTTGGGCTCCTTTTTTTCAAGACACCTGTCAAATTACAGTAAATCCACGGCAGATTCAGTTTTAATGCCCTCCTGTGCTTTTGTTCCCAAAGCGTGGGACAAACAAAACAACTGTAAATAGAAAAGAAGTTATTTTAGACAAGTAAACACTATCTTTGACAATCTGGATGAGAGGAGTTTACTGAGATGAGCTGTCACCTAGAGAAAGTTGCAAGCAAGTAGATTTTACACGGATGTCTTAATTAAAACACAGTTTTGACTGTTTTTGTCTAGAAGAGACAATTTAGCATACTGATTGACCGACTGACTGACTGACTGACAACCTTGCTGAAAAGATCTGCCTCTTGTTTGCCTGGAAGAGACATTTTCTCGTACTGGCGGTCTGAGATGTTACTTCAGGTAGGGTAAGCTGAGGTCAGCTCTCCTTGCTTAAAAGATTATTGTAAAGGGAAGTTGTGCGTAAATATACTGGGGCATTAAAATGTGTATCAAAGTCTGTAGCAATAGCATGTCCGCTACCGTGGCTTTAGCAACAAAGATAAAGGTAAATGTATTTGTCACTGTACAGCAAAATGTGTCCTCCGCATTTTACCTATCCTTTTACCTACCTAGCACACATACGGAGCGGTGGGCCAGCAACTCCAGTGCCCATGGAGCAGAGAGAGTGAAGGGCCTTGCTCAAGAGCCCAACAGTGGCAGCTTGCCGTGCCCTGGTATCGAACCCACAACCCTATCATCAATAGCCCAGAACTAAGTTCTATGCTGAGCCACCACTGAGCCAGCAGTCCAGCAGCATCGCTACAGTGATGTTAGCATTGTGTTATTGTGCCATTACCATCACTATTTTGGCATTAACATTGCTACTGTGCCGGCTGCCGGCATCTCCTGAGCAGTGCTAGCACTGCATCCACAGTGTTAGCATTGCTACAGTGGTGGTAGCATCACTACTGTAGAGACCGCCGGCCTTGCCCAGCAACGATATCATGGTAGAAGTTTTGCTACGGCGCCATTAGCATCACTACCACGCCAGCTGCTGACCTTGTCCTTCACCTTGGCAGGGTGACATGAAATGCTACATGAAACATAACAGTATGTCACAATGAAGAGCAGATATTTGTTGAAATGTCATTGATAATTCAACGCAGCCAATGGCAAGCTGGCAAAACTAGGATTTGTTTTTTATTATGTTAATTATGACCATTTATAAATTAAATTAGTTTGTAATACATTCCATCCATGTAGTGTATTCATTGTCATGTATTAAAATAATAAAAATGCTATGAAAATTAACCAATGAAAGTCAGACATAAATAAACTAATGAAACAGGCCTGGACAGAAATAATTATACCCTTAACTTAATATTTTGTTGCACAACCTTATGAGACAATCACTGCAATAAAACGATTTCTGTAACGGTCACCTCTCAGCAGATATTTTGGCCCACTCCTCATGAGCAAACTGTTCCAGTTGTCTCAGGTTTGAAGGGTACCTTTCCCAGACGGCATGTTTCAGCTCCTTCCAAAGATGCTCAATAGGATTTTGGTCAGGGCTCATGGAAGGCCACTTTAGAATAGTCCAATGTTTGCCAGATGCAGCAATGCAGCCCCAGAACATAACAGAGTCTCCTTTATGTTTCATAGTAGGGACAGTGTTCTTTTCTTTTCTTGATTCTTCATTTTTCCTTCAGTGAACATATCCATAAGAAATTCTCCCAGAAGCTTTGGGGCTTGTCAAGATGTAGTTTGGCAAATTCCAGTCTGGCTTTTTTATGATTTGACTCCCATGAAGTCAAAGTCACTTTGGCTCAAACAATGATGGATGGTGCGATCTGACACTGATGTTCCTTGAAGTTCACCTTTAATCTCTTTAGAAGTTTTTCTGGACTCTTTTGTTACCATTCGTATTATCCATCTCTTTGATTTGTCATCAATTTTCCTCCTGCGGCCATGTCCAGGGAGGTTGGCTACAGTCCCATGGATCCTACATTTCTGAATAATATGTGCAACTGTAGTCACAGGAACATCAAGCTGCTTGGAGATGGTCTTATAACCTTTAACATGCTTGTCTATAATATTCTTTCTAATCTCCTGAGACTCTTTCCTTCGCTTTCTCTGGTCCATGTTGAGTGTTGTACACACCATGTCACCAAACAGCACAGTGACTACATGTAGCCCAATATATAGGCCCACTGACTGATTACAAGATTGTAGACACCTGTGATTCTTATTAGTGGACACACCTTGATTTAACATGTCCCTTTGGTCACATTATTTTCAGGGGTACCATCATTCTTGTCCAGGCCTGTTTCATGAGTTTACTTTTTTAAATAATTCTGTAGAAGCATGGTTCAAAATCAATGTCAGATTTTTATTTGTTCATTTTCATAGAATTTTTATGTATTATTACTTTTGTCAGATTCAAGTTATTTCTGTGAGTCTGCTCAATGAAATCTTCCTTTCATTTGCTCCTAGAGCAATTCTTTGAGAAGTTCTCTTTGAAAATGTTCTAAAATTCAACTTGGCCACTGCTGCTGTTATGCACTGGTAAATGCAGTGGTTGGTGTGGTGCAACAGATAACACCACTACCTGCCAGTGAGCTACCACACCACGTGGGAGAGTGGGGTTCGATTCCTGGTCTAGGTGACTATAAGATTATGGGTGACTATGATACCAAGAGTCCTTGGGCAAGACTTGTAACGCTACGTTGGCCCACCTCTGTAATATGAGCAACATTGTAAGTCGCTCTGGATAAGAGTGTCAGCTAAATGCCACAAATGTAAATGGCCACCAAAATCACATTGCCATCCTTTGGTAGGTTCCATGCTGCTTTGTGGGCATCAGGAGCGCTTAGCTGCTGATTGTTGGGGCAAGGTTTGAGTAGTCAGAGTGCAGAATGAGTGAAAGGCCTATTTGACAATGTCACTGACATTTGCTTTGGATTCCGTAGAGGGGATTCTGACTTACTACTGAACCCAAGAAGTCCAAGCATCCTGTACCGCTTAGGTGATCACTTAGGGAAGCAAGAGCCCACCTATTTGAGATAATACATATTTAATATTACAAAAATAAAAGTTACCGGCATGCGTTCATCGAAATGCATGAGCCGCCTTGGTTGACAGAAGACGGTTAAAAACAACTCTAAAAGACGAAGAGAAGTCCAGCGTCAGTTCAGAGAGATCCAATTTCAGATTAGGAGCCAGGAAGGGAAAATCCTTTGAATCTGTTTAAACAGCGGCCGAGTGGCAGTACATAATGACTGCCCGTCTTTGGGTGGCATTTGCAGTGACGGAGTCGGCTCCGCGAAGCGGAGGCCCAGAATATTAACACATGAAATCGCACCCTGTGCTGTGTTCTCGCTCCACCGGAAGGAATTTGGAGCTGAATTGAATTCTCCGCCCGCTTATTAGAATAGGGGCTTTTGACAGCGATAACCTTTTTGGAATGTGACTGTTAATTGAGGCGGCTGGCTGCATGAGAGCACACACCCCGCAGGCTCCGTCCAGCAGAGAGTGGGACAGGAAAATGTCCTGCTGGGGCTGCGGACCACCCCGGCACGGCTTTCTGCGCAGTACTTAAAAGCTGTCTTAAAAGAAGCGTTGCTAAATGGGACAAAACTATTAAACCACAGCAATAGAAATAAACAATAAGCATTACAGCGACACGGTATGGCAAAATGTATGAGGAAATCCCTTTTAATAAATGCATTCAGTTACTTAATGTTGCACCCATTGCTGACCCAGATGTGCAAATGCACACACACACACATCTTGTCTAGTCCCTGTAGAAAAGTATTGCCAATAGAATAGGACTCTCTGGAGCAGATAAACATGAACCTATTGGCACCATGCTGCCTAATGTCAGGCGTGGGCTAGAGGGGTATAAAACCCCCAGCATTAAGCTGTGGAGCAGTGGAACTGTGCTCTCCGCAATGATGGTTGATGCTCCATCCAATACTTTTGGGATAAGCTGGGGAGTTGGGGATGACATGGGGTGGTGATCATTACCCAACATATCCATGCAATGAAATACTCACAGCAGTGCTCCTTCAAAATTTAATAGAAAGCCTTCTTCCCTGCATAGCAGAATCAGTTACTTCAACAGAAGCAGTGTAAACAAACTTGATTTCAGAAGAAACACTGAATGTCCATATAGTGTATTTAAAGGATCTATCTGTCTGTCTGTCTGTCTGTCTGTCTGTCTATCTGTCTATCTATCTATCTATCTATCTATCTATCTATCTATCTATCAGTCTGAGTTTAGCTAATGCCCAGAGAATGTTACCTGCCTGACTGCACTGTGCCAACTGTAACGTTTGGAAGAGGAGGGATAATGCTATGGGTTTGTTTTTTAGGGGTGGGTCTATAGGCCCCTTAATTCCAGCATAGATAAATCTTTTCAGCAGGACCTCCTGTCGAACATTAGTGTCTGACCTTACAAATGTTCATTTTGATTAATGGGCAAAACGTCATACAGACACTCCCCAAAATCTTGAAGAAAGCCTTTGCAGAAGAGTGGAAGCTGCAAAGGGAGGACCAAGTCCATATTAATGCCTATGGATTTAGAGTGGAATGCAATACAGGTTCATGTAGGTGCAATGTGTGAGTGTCCCAATACTTACATATTTTTTACCCATTTTCTCTGCCAATTGCCCAAACCTATACACATTCTCCTATTACATGCAATTCCCCTTACACTGGGAGGGTGAAAACCGGCACACGACACATGCACAGCCAGCCATTTCTGAATTGCTGCCGAGCTACATCACCGGGCAATCAACATGCTCGGAGGAAAGCAATGTGCTCCTGGCCCTGATGCATCGGCCAGCAGACGCCAGTGCCGGCAAGCATCGCCCTGGAGTGATGTGGGGAGAAAGTGTCATCTATCCACCATGGAGAGAGCAAGGCCAATTGTGCTCCCCCAGGATCCTGGCTGCCATTGGCTAGAAGCATGACTGGGATTCAAACTAGCGATCCTCTGGTCATAGTGACAGCATCTTTTCTCGCTAGACCACTCAGGCCTCAATGGTCCAATACTTTTGACCATATAGTGTCTGTCTTGGTGCCAGATACCACCAGACAACTTTAGAGTGGAGTTGCTGCCTTAATGGGTCAGAGCTATGGAGGACCTCCAAAGCATTACTATATATATATATATATTGTAATGCTTTAGAGGTCCTCCATAGCTCTCATAGCATATATATATATATATATATATATATATATATATATATATATATATATATATATATGTATATATATATATATATGGTGTAGGTGGGGTCTCCAAACTTTGGTATGTGACTGTATTTCATTTCTTTCATTTATTAATTTATTTTTTATTTATTTTGGGCTAATCCCCAACTAATTACCCCTCTAAAGCTCTCCGTAATATCCTCAGCAGGCCTGTGAAAAAAAAGCAGTCTGTGCAAACAGAACACGGTGACACCACTGCTTGCCCACCCAGCGGATCGCGCATGACATTTGCTCAAGATCTCTCCTGTCCCTCCTTCACCGCACTGCTGAGGTTATGAATTACAAATATTTACTCAAGCATCCGGTGTCCGGAGTCAAGTGCGGGAGGGAAAGCGACTACCTTTAACAGCTTCCTAAGACAAGGCTGCTGCAGGGAGATAAGTGCTGGGCTTGTTTCTCCAAGTGCTCGCTTAGTAATTACTTCATGAGTAAGAAAGCAGCTCTGGTAAGCGGCACTTATCGAGTCCTCCCAGATTGTGGGAGGCTGAAATGTGGATCCAGGGCGTTTAGATACGCTAAGCTGCACTATAAAGCCGAATAATACCTGGAGTGTGAATAGTTCGAAAAATCAGAGTAATGGTCCATACTGGGCCACAATGGTGCAGAAGAGCACCAGTCACACACAGTCTGGTAGCTGTGTTCTTGTATAGTGTAAGAGCTGTGCACTTGGCCTTCTACGGTCCACAGTGTTGCGTGAGCCCCGCTGGTCGAAAGGGGGACACCGAAAGCGGTGCGTCAGTAGCACTAAGCTAATGGCTAACCCTAGCTGTTAGTGTGGTCATTGGTCATGAACAATCCCTCACTGAGTTGATATGAGTGTTTTAAAGCAAGGCAGTAACTTCATGTCTCCTAGCACCTTACCATAAAATGACACACCCATGATTGCGCCATGACTACCAGCGGCCATTTCTCCAGAAGCCCGAAGGAGCTTGGCAAAGGAGGTGGGTCTAAACGGCCACTGGCAAAATGTGTCGCACGGTGAAATCTCAAGACAAGGTATGTAGGGGCTTTCGCTGCACTATTTTTAAACATCCAATCAAAATCGACATGATAATGAGCTCATGCATATTAATGACCAACTCAGCTCCTGTATACTGTATAATGTATCCTGAGAACACATTCCACTGAGAACCAAATTTACACCTGTGGTTGGAGCGATCCGATCCTAATCCAATCATAACACCTGAGTTTCATCTCTTACCTCTGCTCTGGCCTGGTAATACTGACCATTCCGTACATTGTTCGAGGTGTAAGCTATGCTTAGACCCCAAGATTTTACAGGTCCTTGTACGTGAGGAATTATTACTGTTTTAGGTCAACTGGGTTTTAGCATTTGTAATATTTATAATTTGAAATAACAAATATTGCTAAAAATATGAATGTCTTGTATATATGAATGTATCTGAATGTTAAAAAAAGAAAAACAAAAAAAACCCACTGCAATTTAACCCCTTAAACAGCCTATGGCCTGGTTACAAAATGCAATTAGCAAAGAATAGCTCCACCAGTTTGTACAGAAGTCCCTGTATTTACTGAGTAATACACTTTAGTGTGTAATAAGCCTTTTTGCATTGAGTGGTTAAAAAAAAAATAATTATCTCTGTGTGCAAAATGTCCATGAACAAGCACTTACTAAAAAAAACTGAAATTCGTTAGCATTACATTTGGACCCTTTTTGGACCCCTCAGCTTATAACGTCCTGTAGTTGCAGAAGCCATACATTAGCTTTTCCTTTCCTGTTCCTCTGTTCCTGGTTCTTTTTAAAAGCGAGTCATTCCCCAGGACCTTCCTTAGCACCTGGGCCTCCAGCTTTCACATCAAAGGTCCCTTCACAGGCCCTTACATCAAATCCACTACTCTTCAAGTGACCTCCTCCTACCCACGCTGTGCTGGACACGGCAACACTTCAGGATAGGCATTCAGACCAGCAGCCGAGTGGGTGGACATCTGGACGTGTCCAATTCTTCCACTGCCCTTCTCCATCGGAGCAAGCTAATTGAGTTTATCTTCTAGCGGATTACTTTCTGCAACACCAACCTGATCACTCTGCTTGGGTCATAGCGATACATCTAGTAGCAGGGTTGCCCTGTTCAACCTCTTTGGCTCTGGTACAGTTGCCCATTCTTATTATTTATTAGAGTTTTTATTAGAACTGTCCAGTACTGATGGTGACATATTAATATTTGCATTAAACAGTGTGTTAGTGACAAAATAATAGGTGCATTAGCTAATATTAATGTACACAAATCACCAATAGCAAATTATAAAATAAGACACAGTCGACAATTATTACAATCAATTTAATCTTCCTTTTAAAATTGTCAGCAACAAGACCGGTGGGACAATGGGGAAACCATTTACATGGGGGAGGTTTTTGTGGTGTTCAGGTCCTTTAATTCAGACTAAAATAAGTAGAACCTGACTTCCATTGAGTGAACATGCATATGGGAGGCCCTTCATTATTCTCTATTGTGTTTATGGTTCTAATGTTTCGACGGCATGTCGCATCCACTGTCCAATACCACCTCTCCTGCCATCCAGCTAATCACTCATGAGTTTTGCTCATTTTTACAGTAAGTCATAATGTGCCCTAAACCACACCAACAAATCTGAGCCACCTTAAAGAAGACCTAGATGGGGTTCGAGTGGGTTAAGAGAAGTGTGTGACTATCGATGTCTAGTGTCTGTTTAGTGTCTGCATTAGCCTGGCAGCTTCCGTTTCCTTCCGTTCTACAGAAATGAAGCCAAAACTGTCTGCCATGCTGTCAAATGTGCAACCAGAGTCTGTGCAGTAAAGACCGGAGGTGGAGCCAGACTTGCCTACACATCTGGTAGACCCGCCCCGTTTTACAGACCAAGCGTCTCAGACCGCCTTCATTGAGTTTACAGTGCAGTCTAAAGGACCAGATTTGTCAACTGGATATACAGTTACAGTTATACAGTGTATAGAAAGTTTAATAAGTTAACAGTAAAAGTGCAGTTTATGTAATTTACCATGAAGTGAGTAGACTAGAAGAAGACTACCGTCCAGAGTCAGCAGTGATGATTAAAAGAAGAAAAACTAATGTATTTTGGACTCCCATAACGCTAGCTGGCTGACAGACAACTAATTAGATCATTAGATCACGTTTTGCGCTAACGTCAGATTTGCCGGAAAAAACTGTGCCTGTTAATGTGACCAACAGCACAACACCACACGATCAATAATAGTGCTATAATAACTAGCTAGTTGCCTGACAGCTCGACTACAAGTCAGCTACTCCATGTCCTGCAGAGGGTCTCTTCCAGCCAAGACTGTCAATCACTTTATTTCTAGGTGTAGCCCCGCCTTCTTACAGTAAGGGTTTAAAAAATGATTTCTGGGGGAAATATTAACACAGACATATTAGCACAGGGAAAGCTAAATATTGGAATTAGACACTGGACATGGGAAGACCATTTAGAGGAGAAAATCCTGAGATGTTGGAAAATGGGCATATGGGAATGGATGGAGCTACAGGAGTCTTTCCAGTTTTTCCCGAATGCTGCCTGGGGGTAGGATCTGCAAGAGACCCGATGTTGCAAAACCTGGGCTGATGACGGGGCCTACGGCACAGATTTTAGCCATCGATAAAGAGTTTTAACTTGATAACATTTTTCCCATCTCATTTTTTTGTCCAGTTTAAATTTACACTCACATTTGCACTCATGTCTCCAGAGTCTTCTGGAGCTATGAGCTATGAGCTAAGGCTATATGTAGTTTGGACTGGCACTTTTAGTTACAATAGTTCAGGAATGACCACATTTAAACTACATTTGCAATTATATTATCTGACATTATCTTAACCAGAGAAACTACGATTGAATACCCAGGTAGGGGAATGCAGCATCAGCAGCCTTGTCCATGGGGTCTTGTTGGTGTAGACACCTCTGTAATTATTTCTTTTGCTCATATATGTATATAAGCAAGGTTTTGTAAGAATATGGCAAAAAATATGGCTACATAAGTGCTAAAAACGAGAAAATATATGAAAAATAAGGTTAAATATATGCTAAAACTGTACATGTGTGTTGTCATTGGCTTAGTGCTCATATACAGTTAGAATCCTATATGACGGCTAGCAGAAATTAACATTATGCTTGAGGTGTTTTTTGACTGAATGTTGACATTTACAGCCCAGACTGAAGGCCTCGCTCTAATAGTCTCATATTTTTTAACTGGTTTACATACTGGTTTACACATTTTCCCATTATATGGGCTATTTAAAGGCTTTTTAATCAGTTATATGCAGTTACAAACTGAGCGGAAATATCTGGAAATGGTTCAAGCAGGCTTATAAAAATTAATAATGCTCAATTTTATGGATTTTATATGGAAATAGTCTATAATCTATCATTGAAGTGTGACAAAGATCAGTACTTGCGCTTAGTTTCTTAAAGCATGTCAAGAATTCCGGGAAGTTCTGACTGGCAGCTAACACCCGGCTGCAGCTTCCCCATGTTCAAACTTTACACAAGCTACTTCGGCTACAAAGGGCACGAGGCAGAATGCCAACATGACAAAACAGCATGACAAGGGACTATGACATCCACATCATCTTACTCTCAAAGCCCATTTGTCACTGGCCCACCACCTGCCTTATCAGCTCTATTGATTGGGTGGGCTGCGAAGAGAAAAAGAGAGAGAGAGGGAGAGAGAGAGCACGAGAGAGCGACAGATCAAGCGAGAAAGTGGTCGTGAATGAACTTGTCATGGCAAACAGGAGGCAGATGGGAAAATAATGAAGTCGTAGGGCACGGGCTGTCAGGAATCTGGGCTGAGTGGCAGCTGGCAGCCACTGGAGCTTCTGCCGGACTCTGCTGGTCTCTGCCTCGTGCCGAGGTCAGCGGTGGGGCAGGCCTCAATCGGCGTGCTCGAAATGGGCAGGAAAGAAGCTCTGCTCATTGCGAGTTCATGAAGCAGCAATAAATGATTCAGAGCGGCTCGGATGAAGGTGAAGATCCGCAACAATGGCCGCCGCTGTGCGGGTTTTTAGATCAGTCAGCACCAGAATCTGGCGATACTGAGAGATTTATTTAAGCGCGTTAAATATTTAGCGTTGCGATCGCTCGCAGTCGTCACTCAACAGCTCTGTGTGTGGAAGAGCATTAAAATAGTTCTAAACGCTGCTTAATTTGGCCCACCTGACAGGAAAGTGGCTTCTTATAGAACTAGCGGCCTTATTTCTGACCGCTGAACGGCATGCTGGATGCAAAAATGAGTTAAATAAGCAAAATAAGTATGTATACTTAATGGACAAAAGTATTGAGACACCTGCTCATTCTTTGTCACTTCCAAAGTCAAGGTTTTTAAAAAAGAGTTGGTCCTGCTTTTGTTGGAGTAACTGTCTCTGCTATCTAGGGAAGGCTTTCTATTGAATTCTGAAGCATTGCTGTGAGGATTTGATTGCATTCAACAGCTCTGCATGTGAGAAAGCATAAAAGCATAAAAGATTTTAAATGCTCTTTAATTTACTTGCCTGAAAGGAAAAACGGTTTCTGTAGAGCTAGCGGCCTTATTTCTGACCGCTGAGCGACATGTTGGATATAAAATTTGTAAAAAAATAAATAAAAAGTATGTATACTGAAAAGACAAAAGTATTGGGACACCATGCTATGTTTTTTCCAAAATTAAGGCTATTAAAAATAGTTTAGCCTGCTTTTGTTGGAGTAACCGTCTCTGCCGTGTAGGGAAGGCTTTCTACTGAATTTTTAAGCATTGCTGTGAGGATTTGACTGCATTCGGAATTGTCACTCAACAGCTCTGCATGTGAAAGAGCATTACAGCATACAAGGTTTTAAATGCTTCTTAATTGACTTGCCTGAAAGGAAAATGGCTTTCTTTAGAACTAATGGCCTTATTTCTGACCGCTAAGCGACAAGTTGGATGAAAAATGAGTTTAAAAAAAAAAAAAAAGTATGTATACTGAATGGACAAAAGTATTGGGACATCATGCTATGTTTTTTCCAAAATCAAGGCTATTAAAAAGAGTTGATCCTGCTTTTGTTGGAGTAACCGTCTCTGCCGTGTATGGAGCATTGCTGTGAGGATTTCATTGCATTCAGAATTGTCACTCAACAGCTCTACATGTAAAAGAGCATTAAAATAAAAAAGTTTGAAATGCTCTTTAATTGACTTGCCTGATAGGAAAATAGGTTTTTCTAGAGCTAGCGGCCTTATTTCCAACCGCTGAACGGCATGTTGGATAAAATAAAAGAAAAAGAATAAGCAAAAGGAGCAACACTCCTTCTATCCTCGTTGCTTCTTTCTCCCTCTGTCACTTTTCCTCTTCCCTCGCTCAATCTTCCCTTGCCTCAAACGCGCTCTCGAAACCACACTTCGATAAGCTCACGCTAGCATGGCGGGGCGTCCTGGATTTCACAGTCAAGGTGCTATTTAAATCCAATTTTAATCCATCTTGCAAAGCTTTTACTTTCATATCCCTCCCACCCACCATCCCCACCCTCTGCTGTTGTCATTTGCTCCCCTGTCAGGTCCCCGCTGCGTATGTGTGTGGACTGAACCGCCAGTGGCCCGGACAAGCTTGTTTACGCGCTTGGCCTCGTATATAATGAAATCAGATCAATGGAATGGCCCGATGAGCAGGGGGTCCAGACACTTTGACACTAATCTCTTTGGAGGTCCCTTATCAGTGGTCGGTATGGCGGCATGCCTGTGCCCTGTGACAGCCCTCTATTCATATCTTCCCGTGCTGGGAAAAATCGCGCTCTTCGGGCCACGTTGCTTTGCATTACAAGCCCACACCAACCCCTTACTACCACCCCGCAAAAGTGAGACGTAGCTAGGCCCGATTGGAACGCTTGATACCGCTACCCCCCTACGGAGTGCCTCAAGTCAACATGACTGATATCGCTGAGAAAGAAGCTCAGATAAGTAAAACGCCCCCCCCCCCCCCCCCCCACTCCCTTTCAGAAGCAGAAGCAGGCAGAGGGAGCATCACAACAGAAGGTTTGTCACCACCATTAAGGATGAGGTAATCTCCAAAAGCTGCAGCCTGACAGTCTGTTATTGCATAAGAAAGGGATTACAGGCCTTTGGACTTTAAAAATTCTGCTTTTTTCACACATTCCTTGACAAGCCTCTTATCTGTCCCCGACTCCTCGTCGCAATAACGTGATCCAGTCAACACACCAGACTCACATTAGCTCCAGGAGCTCTAGTCTTTTTTTCCCCCTGTGGTACGAATACGTTTGGCCACACAGCAGAACTCTAAGACCACCCAGAGCAGCCAAAACCATCCTCTCTTGACACGGACTGTTGTGACACCAGTTTATCGCAACACCCACAGGACAGGCAGCACAAGCAAGTCTGGCCTTCCTGCAAGAGAGCATATTTCAAACATCCAGATTCATATAGCAAATGCTCCGCCCACTCCTAAGTCATGGTTACGTGCTCCAGAGTGTCCTTATCTATTGGCAATACTTCTCTATCGGGACTAGACAAGCTGTGTGTGTGTGTGTGCATCTGCACATCTGTGTCAGCAATAAGTGCAATGTAAAGTAGCTGAATGCATTTATTAGAAAGGGTGTCTACAAACATTTGGACATATAGTGCATTTCATCACAGTCAAATGAGAAAGAATCCATGTTTTGCCTAAATGAGGAAAAACAAAACAGGAAGTAAGTTATTATTTCTGCACAATAAGTAAAAAGCTTGAGGAAAAGTCAAATCCCCAAAAGATTAACAAAATAATTCAACAAAATAATGATTAAATTGTTTGTAATTATCGTAAAAAATACATAACTCATTATCTCAACAGAGTAGGTCAGAATCTTAAAAAAATAAATATTTTAGGGGAAATACAAATGTATTAAAATAAGTAATAATGTTTAATAAAGATAAAATAAAAATCTGCAAAAAATAAGGACTTATTTTAACAAAATTGGTCAAATTATTGTGGAAAAATGGTTCATATTGTGGCAAAAAAAAAAATTCAACAAAATAGGTCAGGAAGTTAGGTCAAGTTTAGAAAGTTTATTAATATTAAATTATGGCAAAAAAAGAAACACAGAAATTATTTCAACAAAATAAATAATAATAAAAAATATTCATGAAGAACAATATTTATATTATGGCCGAAAAAACTATTCGTGAAAATCAGCAAAATAGGTAAATAAAAAAGTTTATATTATGGCAAGATAAATATTTAGTAATTATTTTATCAAACAAAGTGAAAATGTCCTGAAAACATGTAAATATTTTAGCAAGAAACACAAGCTAAGCAGGTCAAAGTACGTCAATCACATGTCATTTTAAAACACCACATTAATATCTTGAGAAACTGAGTCGTTATAGTAAAATGAAATATATTTGAATGTTTGTAATGTATTATAAATACTGGATTATGTAAGCTGCCTTTAGTATCAGGCATATAATGTAATATATGAAATATATGTATATGTAATATTTAAATCAACATTTTTAATTATTATTGTAAGTAAAGTAACTAAAAAGATTCAGAAGTAGTCTGAAATATACTCACTGCCTGCGCCAATGTGTAATCAACACCTCAGTCATTTGACAGGGGCACGAAAGCCACTTTCGGTCTCCTCACTCTCTGCCCTCACTTTTCTCTATCCAGATGCTCCAGCTTTCTCCCCACATTAGGTACAGCCTAACACTCTTCTCAGTTTCGGTGTAACAGAACTATTTTGGTGTATGTACACCTACACACTGGCCCCAGAAGGTAGGCGGGTGTCCTAAAGTGGCCGGTGAGTGTATGTGAAAGGTAAGTGTTTCTAATAAAACCAGTCTACCAATCTACATCCTGCATCCGCTGGATTAAAAACACCTACCACCTAACTTCCACTCACTCTTCACTTTGAGAAGTCCATTAGCTTACAGGTTCACAATATTGGTGCACAGTCACCCTCTAAGCCATTTATTATTGGCCCCTATTATTACATAGCTTGGGCGAGTGGACCATTCTGGTAGTAGGGGCAGAGCTGGTGCTTTACTTGGGATCTTAAACACATCTGTGTAGGTGGCTGACTGGGTTATTGAGCGCAGGGTTGTGGGTTCAATTCCAAGGTTTGCTAAGCTGCCACTGTTGCCCCCTTAGCAAACCCTCAGCCAGGCCCTCTCTATCTCTCTGTATCGATAACTGACTCTCTGGCACACTGACCTTGGGATATGAAAAGGTAAGAACTTCCAACAGTGGCAATCCATATACTCCACTTAGATTGAGAGTGGTCCAGCACCTAAGAGCTCTCTGTGGTCAGAATCTGATCATTTATGAAGGCCTAGAGGACGGATGGACTGTACAATTGTGAGGTAGGTGGTCCTTATAACATGGTGAAAGTAGAGGGTAGGTGATTTCTAATAAAGCAGATGCTGAGTTTCTTCCTGTATACCAGCAAGATGGAACCTGAAAGGTAGGGGTTTCCAATAGCACTCAGTACATATATTAAATAGTAGCTAGCAAATGTTAAAAAAAACACTGCAAATGTTTCTGCCAAGCAATCCTTTATTGCTTTTCTGCTGCTCTCGCCGCCATATTGTGTGGATTCCTGAAACCGCACGGCATTCAGAGGGAGAATCTTAAGGTAATGGAAGTGCCGAATCCGTGAAAGAGACAGATGGATGTGGAGGAAAGTGTCCATGCAGCAAATCCTTTTGTAATAGGGGCTTCTGGCTATGGAGGCCGTAAACAGCACGGAAGGACTCTTTAATCTATTACCACGAGCGCCACTGGATGCACAGGCAGAGCTGAGCGGTGCTGTCGCCGTGCCGGCCTGCATCCCTCCATCGTACTCCAAGCTGGGGGCCAGGAAGGGGAAGGAGTTAAAGTTAGTTTGTTTAACAAGCACTGAATAACTTAAGGGTCAGTCCAGCACTGGAGCTTCTACAAAGCAGGGCCCAGCCTCCCGAAGGCTTCATAGTATTAACTGGAAAAGAAAGAGTTCTCCATTGAACAGTGATCTTTGTGAAAAGAGCTTTGGGTGAAACCCAGCCCAGATGAGTAGGGACACTTCAGGTACACTATAGGTACAAATGTTTGTAGATAGGCCATCTAATGAATGCATTCAGCTACTTTAGGTTGCACTAATTGCTGACACAGACGTGCCATTGTCTAGTCTCTGTACAGAAGTACTGCCAATAGAAGAGGGCTCCCTGGAGCAGAGAAACATTTGGCACCACGCCTAATTCCAGGCATGAGCTGTGGAGTAGTGGAACTGTCGCTGAATGCAATCAAATCCTCACAACAATGCTCCAAAATCTGCAGAGAGACTAGAGACTGTTACTCCAATGGGATGGGGAAAAAAGCAGGATAAACTTTTTTTAATATCCTTAATTTTGAAAGAAACAATGAATGAGCAGGTGTCCCAATACTTTTGTCCATATACTGTACTTCAATCCATCCATTGATCCTCTTTAATCCGTCTTCTTATCCGCTTCTTCCAGGTCAGGGTTGTGGCAGGGTCATTGCTGTATCGACTGGTGGACTAACTCTTCGCCGCTGCAGGTCTTGGCCGTCACTGCTTGTGGAGTTCGGTGTATGCAAATGGGTTTTGTGGGATTTTAAAAGCTGACAATCATTAATCACTGAGAATTTCACTTAAACACTAATGACAAGGCTATGCAAAGCTCATTATCTCCCCATTTCACCATTTTAGTGCAGCCGTTCCTTTCAAATAACAAACGTACTCCCTGCATTTGCCAGTTTCAGGCCTAAAATGGGAAGCCCATGCCCTCATTAAAGCACTTAACTGTCCAGCTCCCAGCAGTGGGTCCGGGATTTCAGATATAACATTTTCCATAAAGTTGCTCTGGGACACAGGGAGGAGGGCAAACTCAGCCATCGCAACCCAACACCAGCACAACATTCTCCCACCAGGCCTACAACTAATGATGGTTTTACAGTCGACTAAAGTTATGGACAACTGTAGACTAGTAATCAAGTATTGGAATCGTGAGGCTGTCTCACTTTCCCCCGTCGCAGTGCCGCCATCATTCCTTCTGTGTGAGGAGTCGTTACGCTAACATCTGGACAGCACAGCGCCTCTCAGAAGTAAAGCCACCACAGGTCTAGCGCCTCTGCTGGCTGGTTGCAGTATGATGTGAAGCTCCGCCCATCCCTATATATGTCAATGTCAAAACAGCGACTATTTTTTACCTTATTTTCCTCCTCCAAACTGTCTTTCCATCTCCATTGTCACCTTCCAACAGCTAGCTTTTCCTGAGCTAATATTTTACCCCTACCGTAACATTTTGTTATTCATAAGAAGGTGGGGCTACACTTATGACTGAAGTGACTGACAGCTGGATCGACTGCTGTAAACTCAGTGAAGGTGCTCTGAGACACTGAGGCTTGGTCTGTGAGAAGTCAACCAAATGAGCAAGTGAGTATGGCTCCGCCTCTTGTCTCTGCTGCGTAGACTCTGGTTGCAAATTTGTCAAGTAGTTTGGATTGCCAGTTCCAGCCAATGCTCCCGACTCTGGGAAGGTGAAGCCTCCTCCGACACATGTGCATCCAGCCAGCGCCTCTTTTTTCGAACTGCCACTGATGCAACCGAACGTCACCAGGTAACCAACCCACTTGGAGGAAAGCGCTGCGTCCCCGGCTTTAATGCATTGGCCAGCAGACGCCAGTGCCGGCCAGCACTGAACTGGAGTGATGAGGGGAGAGAGCGCCATCTACCCACCCTGGTGAGAGCAAGGCCAACTGTGCTCTCCCAGGCCCCGGCTGCTGATGGCTAGCAGCACGACCAAGACGATTTGAACCAGCAATCCTCTGGTCATAGTGACTTAGCCTTCTGTCATACGAGCATCATACGTCTCTTTTCCCCTTTTGGTTTGACTGCAAAGACGTCAGTGAATTCCTCCTGAGACCAGGTTGGCTAGATCGCTGTGTGGCGTAGTCAAGAGCCACCATAAACTACAGCAGGAATTGAGTCCTGACCCTAAAAGCTTCCCTCTCTCTTGCTCTCCCTCTCTTCAGTGTGAGAAGTCTATTTACTCCCAGCCCACTGCTGTTAAACATGCAAACAGACAATGCAGGGCTTGTTCGGCTGCTGCTCGGGGTGTGTTGGGGATGGGTAATTGTCGCCTGGCGGGGGAGCGCCTCACTCCGAGGGACATCACATCCCCGTCAGAGCGCTGACAGCCGCGCCTCGCTAATTGTGACAGTTCATTGCTTAGATCACTTTGTGCGGCGCTAATTCAATACCCCATGCATCATTTTCTCCATCAGAATATGCAAATAACCTCCCGACTTGAAAACAGACAACAGCCCCTAGCTCCTCGTGCTTCTCCCTCCCTCTCGCTTTCTCTCTTTCTCTCTCCCTCCCTCTCCCCCCTCTCTCTCTCTTTCTCTCTTTCTCTCTCTCTCTCTCTCTCTCTCTCTCTCTCTTACTCCTCTAGGATTGTCTCAATCCTTTTGCGTTACTAATCTAGCTCATTTTACTTTCTCTCTGTCTCTCTTACTCTCTCTCTCTCTCTCTCTCTCTCTCTCTCTCTGTATCTCCCTCTCTCTCTCTCTCTCTCTCTCTCTCTCTCTCTCTCTCTCTCTCTCTGTATCTCCCTCTCTCTCTCTCTCTATCTCCCTCTCTCTCTCTCTCTCTCTCTCGCTTTCTCTCTCTCTCTTTCTCTCTCTTGCTTTCTCTCTCTCTCTGTATCTCCCTCTCTCTCTCTCTCTCTCTCTCTCTCTCTCTCTCTCTCTCTCTCTCGCTTTCTCTCTCTCTCTCGCTTTCTCTCTCTCTCTCTCTCTCTCACTCTTATAGGATTGTCTCAATCCTTTGTGTTATATCTTAATCTAGCTCATTTTATTTTCTCTCCGTCTCTCTCTCTCTCTCTCTCTCTCTCTCTGTATCTCCCTCTCTCTCTCTCTCTCTCTCTCTCTCTCTCTCTCTCTGTATCTCCCTCTCTCTCTCTCTCTCTCTCTCTCTCTCGCTTTCTCTCTCTCTCTTGCTTTCTCTCTCTCTCTCACTCTTATAGGATTGTCTCAATCCTTTGTGTTATATCTTAATCTAGCTCATTTTATTTTCTCTCCGTCTCTCTCTCTCTCTCTCTCTCTCTCTCTCTCTCGCTTTCTCTCTCTCTCTCTCTCTCGCTTTCTCTCTCTCGCGCACATGCTTTCTTTCTCTCGCTTTCTCTCTCTCTCTCTCTCTCTCTCTCACTCTTATAGGATTGTCTCAATCCTTTGTGTTATATCTTAATCTAGCTCATTTTACTTTCTCTCTGTATCTCTCTCTCCCTCTCTCCCTTTCTCCCTCTCCCTCTCTTTCCCTCCTCCTCTCTCCCTTCCTCTCTCTGTCTTTCTCCCTCTCTCTCTCCCTCTCTCCCTCCCTCCCTCCCCCCTCTCTTTGTCTCTCTCTATCTCCCTGTGTTAGCTCAGAGCAGTTGAATAACGTGTCAAAGTGACAAGTGAGACAGAGGAGATGGGGATGGGTGTGTGTGTGTGTGTGTGAGAGAGAGAGAGAGAGAGTGAGAGGAAGAGAGAGAGAGAGAGACACAGAGAGAGGCAGTTTTCTCAAGCATATTCAGTGATACAGACATACCAATTTAAACTCAGCTCTATATATAGTGAGGTAAACAATGGCAGCCGCTTCCAGAAGCACTGGACTGGTTTTAATCGGCACAGCCTGGAAATGAGGGAAATCTCCACTTCCCCACTGCTGATATGGATTTTGAATAGCATCAGTCAAAAATATGGACGCACCTGACTGAAGGAGTGTGTGTTATTATAATTACACTAAGAAAAGCTTGTAGTTCTGTATAGAAACACTGCATTTATTAACACTGAACCCTCGGAGAGCCCCTTATTCCAAGAGGGTTTATTATACAAGTGTACATACCTCTGTACTTTCATTTAAGCACAGTAAGGGAGGGAAAATATCGATATATTAAAGTATTGTGATATTACTGTGATTTTTGAATGAATAGTTTATATGCAACGATTGACGGCAGACAGGGGTTTACTTAGTGTTGTGTTTAAACCCCGGCCACTAGGTAGCAGTGTTGTACTCTGTGTTGTCTCCGGATCCCACAATATCTCTCTCCCTATGAAATGACGAAGCAGGTGAGGTAAAGTCTTGGGCCGGCCCTAGACGTATTCTCCACTCTTACTCTTATACAGTCTACGCCTAAACCACAGTGTCAGTTCTGCAACGCCTTTAAGGAGAATTAGTGTTTACACCTCTGTTCTACAGCAACGACAACAATGCGAAACTCTGCGGTTAGTTATTCCTGCACAACGTCCACAAGAAACTAATCGCCTTACCCCGTGTGATGGGTACGTCAGCCAGCCCCAGTCTCCTGATATTGAGGAAGTGTCCAGGAGATTCACTGCAAGAGATAGAGAGAAGTTTAAGACTGAAAATCAATAGAGCAGTTTTTTAAGCCTGCAGATTATCCACCCTGGTTCAATCTGTAGAAAAATGGCTTGTTAGCTCAACCCAAGCAGATGCCCTCGGGAGCGGAGAGATTTGAAATCCATGTACAGAAGTGAATGGGTTCTGTGGAAAAGTCTACAGCAGCAATAAATCCATGGTGTTGTTTAATGACGTTAATGAGTTAATAATGGGGGGCGTCTAGTTCGATACACAACAACAAAGGCCAGAGAGTTATTCCTCTGGAAGTTCAGGACGCTCCGACACAGACGGCCATCAATTGAACCTTCAATAACTGTGTCTCTGTGTGCTATTTATAGAATTAGTGCAGCCGGCGTGCTTTCTCTCTACGATGGTGTGCTGATGGCAGTGGATGGCGGTCTGACCGTCTGATTAATTGCCGCTCGATGCGTCCGAACTCCTTCACGGCGGAATCGATATGCCAATTGAATCTGAATCCAAACCCTGAGATTCGGGTTGGGTAGTCTCGCTCCTTGCCTGGAGCCCCCTTACGCTCAGCGTGATGAAATGTTTTTGACCACCACATTGACATCTCCTCTGGGCCTTTCCCCTCCTTTAATTTATTGATGGCTAGACCCCCAGTCTACTCTCAGTGCATTCCAAGGTCACCCCAGGAAAAGATCGCCCAATTTTTAGAGTGATCGTCTGGCAAAAGAATCAAATTTACACAGTTCCCCCTCTCTCACCCCAAATGTAGTCCATCAGCCAAGACATGTTTGGTGCCTGAAGTCTGAGGCACCAAACTTCTTTAGCTTTGCACTGGTCTTAGGTGGCTAGAGTAAAGCTGACACCCTTACTGAGAAATCCAGCGTGAGACCAGCTTTTTGCTGGATGGTCTAAACTGGTCTTTGATGGTCAAGGTGGTTTATAAAAAATGGATATTCAAGGGAAAACATACACTATGCTGGTGAGCAAGCTGGTTATTCTGGTTGATGGACTAGCTGATCATCAAGCAGGTCATCATATTGGTGGACCAGCTTAACCAGACTGACCATCTTGAGCTGGCCAGCCTGTTTTTGTTTTTCCATAATCATGGTGGTCAACCAATTTGGCCATACCAGTTTAACTAGCCTGATCAAGCTGGTCATTCTTGTGGACCAGCTAAACCATCAAACTCAAACCAAAACATACCCCCATGCTGGCTGAGAGCTAAGCAGGTCAACCAGCTTAACCAGTCTGACCAGCCTAAGGTGTCCAGTGTGTGATGACCTAGGAATGCCGTCTGCAAGAGGTCAACAGATGGCGTATTAGCCTTGTAGCTTCACTGAAAACCTAAAGAAGCAATGGTCAAGCACCAAGCATGCCGTGCTGTTTCAAGAACTTCATGAGTCCGCTGTGCATGGACACCCATAATTCCATTCCACTTGAGGTCAGGGGACCTAAACTTTTGGCAGAACTGTTGCTGAAGGCGGCTCCTGTGCCGTTTATACATACATCTTCGGTCACCTTGGCTGAAGGCTGTGCCATGTTTAATGCCTTTAGTGGATAAACACCTCAGGCGCCCCCTTGCCCTCATCTCCTGAGTCTGAATTGTGGGGGAAAACAGCGGCTCATCCTGACCTCTGCCAGGCAGGTGACAACTGATGAGGAGGATTGGGGGGGGACCTGTGAAAGACAAGGCGGTCCCAGAGCAAAGAGGACACGGTGAGAGACATTAACCTGACCCAATTTCTCCCCTCCCCAGCCCCCAGACTCATAACTCTGTTTTGCATTCATCATGTGCTGCTGGCTGGAAATGGACAGAACAAGGTCTTTCCTCAGGACCTCAAAAAATGATGTCCTTGCATGTGACCGAGTGTCCAGCGTTAATGCAACTAGTGGTTCCAGGCGAAGTGTGATAAACCTACTGCAAACTTGGTGAATATAAGCACATTTGTATGTATCCAAATGTTTGTGGACACCCCTTCTAATGAATGCATTCAGCCACTTTAAGTTGCACCCATTGCTGACATAGATGTGCAAATGCACACACACACAGCTTGGGTAGTAGTAGTAGAGAAGTACTGCCATAAGAATAGGACTCCATGGAACAGATAAACATGAACCTTGAATCTGTACCATGCCTAATGTCAGTCCCCCAGCACTGAGCCGTGGAGCAGTGAAACAGTGCTCTCTGGAATACTCTTGGGATGGGCTGGGAAGTTGGGGAATGATCTTGTTGCTGACTGCAATCAAATCCTCACAGTAATGCTCTACAATCTAGTACAACAGTAGTAGACAGTTACTCCAACAAAAGCAGAATAAGCTCTTTCATTAATAGCCCTGATTTCAGAAATATTTTGAAATAATGAATGAGCAGGTGTCCCAATACTTTTGTCCATATAGTGTAGGATATGTCTTCACAGCAATGATTACATTAATCCTGATAGTTGAGGTATATGGTTTATTATTTAAACAATGGTACTTGATTGGTATTGGGTTTCATGTATCGGTATCAGTATCTGTGTCGGAACAGAAAGCGATGGATCGGGGCATCCCTAGTTTTAGCCACAATCAGAAATGGTACATTTGGAGAAAGAAGGGTGCAGAACTTCATGAAAAGAACACCTTTCCAACTGTTAACCACAGGGGTGGATCAACCATGCTTTAAGTTTGTGTTGCAGCCAGTGGCACAGAAAACATTTCACTGCGTCAGGGATGGATCAGCAAATTTAGGAAGCATACAGCAGGAGATTGATCCTAAACACACCTCAAGAGGTGCAAGCTGAAGGTTTGCGATCATATCCCCATGACCTAAACATCTATACATCTAATATCTGCAGATCACGCTGCCTCCCAAAGGTGCTTGACCAACTTTTCCGTGACACTGTACACACGTGCCTGTATGGAAACAACAGGTGACCAGTGAGCAGATGCTCTCTTCTGAAGCTCTCCTGCGCTGTGGAGCGCTGTGTCCTCATTAACAGGTGGCATGCTGCTTTAAAAACGTCAACAGTGCGCCCTCATCTTCTTGCGAGGCAGAAGTGAGCTAAGCAAGCTCCTTCAGGTCTCTCGCACGTATAGAGCACGTGTGCTAATCACTGGCGTTAGAGCGCATGGTGATAAAAGTCCTAATTTAGGAAAGCTGTTGCTGATGAGGGCAGTGGGTCAGAAAACAGGAACAGATGGCATCTCTCACGCTTGCTCTCTCTTTTTCTCTGTGTGTGGCTCTCTCTCTCTCTCTCTCTCTCTCTCTCTGTCCCTCTCTTCTCTCTCTCTCTCTCGGTTTCTCTCGTTTCTCTCCACTTAGATCCTACTGCCTCTCTGTCTCAATCTCATTACGTGTCCAAATGTTTGTGGACACCCCTTCTAATCAACACATTCAGCTACTTTAAGTTGCACCCATTGCTGACACAGATCTGCAAATGCACAAGTATTGCCTATAGAATAGGACTCTGTGGAGCCTCATGCCTAATGCTATAAAAGCCCTCCAGCATTGAGCTGTGGAGCTACAGTGTTCTCTGGAATAAAGGATGGTGCTCCATCCATTACTTTTGTGGGGATGAGTTAGGGGAGGGTTGGGGATGAGGTGGGGTGGTGATCATCCAGCATTCTGACCTCACTAACACTCTTGTTGCTGAATGCAATTAAATCCTCACAGCAATGCTCCACAATTTAGTAGAAAGTCTTCTTCCCTGGACAGTAGAATATACTGTATACTGTATGTTTTTGTCTCTTCCTTTGACTCTCTTCCTCTCCAATTTTGCAAATTCTAAAAAAGACGCTGAGATGAAGTGGACCGGTTACAATGATGGAAAATAAATATACGCTGATGTATGCAGAAGCAACTGGCCCTACGAATGGTCTGATCATGACACACAGCTTCTCAAAGATTGCTTTTGACATCCTGAAATGCTGAATTAAAAAAAATGCTGAACTGCTCTCTCAGATCTGTCTGGTGCGTTTGCACCCCCAGATGTACGATGGACATCGTCAGGGTGGCCTAGAGATTGCAGCCCTCATTAAGTGGGCCACTGCTCGTCCTGCCCGGCGTCTCTTAACTGCACAGCCATAAAAAGACTGCAAATGTCTGTAGTAATGATTCTGCTGAAACCAACGGCTGAGTTAAATCTCTTCTTTTTGCTTGTTTGGGTGCTCCTGGTATCCCCTATGGTAGCCTATGCATACACAGAGCCTAAGTTACACAGAGCTCTGATTGGTTCAGCAGTCTAATGTGCTACCACTAAGGCCCGGGGGTCTTGAGTTAGAATCCATGCTGCCATGCAGCTTTGCCATCAGCAGCCGGAGTCTAAGAGAGCACAATTGGCCGCATTGGTGAATAGAGGCCTGTGGCTCTATTACCCTCTTTACCCTCCTAGTTTTAAAAGCATTGCTAGTGCTATGAACGGATGGGTCAACTGGTATTTCCAAAATCTGGAAAAAGGGAATAATCAATATTCCGATATTTAATTTTTTTTTCCACCAAAAATTCATAATTGCGCATAACTTTTGCAAAAAATTGGAATGGAAAGCTGGCTTAAGTCTATCTCTCACCTTCTCATCATGCCATCTCTCTATATTCTTCTTTGTCTTCTATGTTTCTCTCTCTCTCTCTCTTTTGACTTCATTCATTTTTACTTATTTTTCATGTCAATTTGTTTTACTGTCATGACAAATTTACATTTACATTGGAACAATCTAATATACATACTGAATATAGTACAAAACAAACAACCACAAACTGTACATATCCATATATAATAATAAATAGAGAAATAGAGAAGAATGCTACCCATCAAACTCAACTATAATAGAAAACCCTCACTCTCTGATGAGTCCGTGGCCTTTCAGCACACCCAAGGTCACTCTCAGCCATGTCACCATTACTCCTCACCCAAATCCCCCCTGACAGCCCACCCTCTGCCACTAAATGACATCTCCAAACAAACAAAGGGATCCTTCCTTGCCCAGTGTCACTGGAAGAAGAGGCTTCCACTTTCCACATTTATATATATATATATATATATATATATATATACTCACACACATTTCCTGTAAGGTAATCCGTCAATCGCTAAAGAAAATAATAAATTCTCCTCTAGCTGACCTGTCGGTGGATTGACACTGTTGTTGCTGTGCAACATTGGGTGCCATGAAGAAAAAAAAATGTCCCAAGGCAGTGATTAACTTCGCTCTCGAAACCCTGTTCTCTATTTCCACCTTCTCCGGCGCTCGGTGAAAAAGAAGCATGTATCAAATCTAGCCGGGTGACGGGTAGCAAAGCGCTCCAGGACCAAGAAAGACCACGTAGGGTCCCCGATGTTACTGAGGAGAGAACTGACCATAAACGACCACAGATTGAGAGTTTGTAGTTTGCTGGATAGCTTTCAGTTGTAGACAGAGCTCTGAAGATGCTACTGAAGTAATGGAGGTTTGTACCACAGCATGGCTTAAATTAGCACGGTGCCTAAATTACTCACAGAATTCACAAAACAGATGAAATCCAAGCTCCAAGATAAGTTCTGAGACTATGAGCTATGCAACACATATATGTACATTTGTTTATAACGTCTATTCGAGAGTAGTTAACAAATGCGGCAAGTGTGTGATGCTAATTGCACGGAGAGGGCATTTACGTTACGTTGGTTTCTTGTTATAGGTGAAATGCTGAGATAGAATTGTGTGTAGTGTAGGATTTCAGTCTTCTGAAGTAGCTAACATTAGTGTTACGGGCTCTATTTTATACCCTACACAAGGCGTGTCACGATGCTCAGTGCTTCATCGTACACCCGCCAACGGTCTATTTTCACGCCTTCCACCTGCGTAGTCTAAATAGCAGTGGTCTCGGAATGTGAGATGTGTTCAGGTACATTTCTGGTGTATTGCTATCTTGGCAACGGAAAACCCAGGTGCGCCACCAACTAAAAAAACAACTGACTTGCATTGCTATCTTGGCACTGAATTGTCACAGGCCCACGCCCCCACTTGTTATGCACACATAGACACGCACACTTTTCCCATCGTTACGATAGCAAAGACACACTGATGCCGTAAATGTAAGCTGCGCTGTTGGTGGCTCGTCTAAAGGTCGCTAAAATAGGGCCTATTTCATAAGGTTAAGGTTGTTAAGGTTGACCCTCCTCATAGCCTAGTGGGTAGAGCACTGCTCTCCCAAGCCAACAACCCTGATTCAAATCGCACTCTCTGTAATATTTCCTTTTATATGTATAGTGTATAGTATGTAAATATCTGTAATTTTACTACAGTGAGGAACAATGCCTCGTTTTTTTCACTCACCTTTAAACCTGTGTAATGTAATGTGGCAATAAATGTGATTTGATTTGATTTGTAAAATGTCATAAAATCCACTTTCTGCTTTACTTTAGGACTATATCAGGCATTGGTTTGTGTCTTGATGATGGTTTTCTGTCTTCCAAAGTAGCTATCTCAGCATTTCACCTATAACAAGAAACCAACGTAACGTAAATGCCCTCTCCGTGCAATTATCATCACATTAGCCATATATCCATGCACTGTTTTGGATTAGCCACGCTAGCAAACAGACACCCAGGCAGTTTACTTTAGAACTATATCAAATGTTGGTGTGTTGTTTTCCTTGCTTTAATTGGAGGGAAACTGAATGGTAGTGAAGGCTGCTAAGCTAAGCACCAATTTCACTGATTACAGCCAACTTACCTTTGCGGATAGGACTGTGTTGCAGTCCTTAGGCCAAAATGTCTACAAATCCTGTACCTACGAAATGTCTGTGTCCTTTTAAGCCCACTGTTCACAGGTATACACACCATAAACAAGGTTATCAAATATAGCATTAAGGCTAAAGCTAGGAATCGGAGGTCAATTCTAACAACACAAGCTTGTTATGTGCCGCAGCAAAAGCCGTGTGTACGTCACGCCAGCTTAGGCCTGGATGAACACATGATGGAGCCACATTGGATATCTTTATGGTGGTGAAAGCAGGTTAAAGTCAGAGTGAAATGTGAAGATATATTTTTCTACTCTGATGTAGATAAGGGTCACAAAGCTTCAAAACATCCATGCTGCTGCTGGAAAAGGCTATTAAATGTAATCCTTTGTCCTCAAACCGATTGAAATCCCCCCCCCCCAGATGACTTTCAAATCACTTTAGGCATCTGTATCTTCTCACCCAATTTAAGGTAAAGTAATGGCATTCTAACAGATTCAATTGTGCAAAGTATTGACGACCTTCTTTAGAGGATTGTTGATGGGCCAAATAGACCTCTCTCTCTTTCTCTCTCTCTCTCTCTCTCTCATCATCCTATCTTAAAGGCTCTACATATTGAATGATTAGCTTTTATTTAAATGTAAGAAAATACATGCACAGTAGTCTGCAGGATTACATTGTTTTATAATATCCATATTATTATTACCTACACGTTATACACCAGACATACAGTGCTGTGCTGAGGTCTTGCGCTTGAAAATTGTTGGAAACTTATGGAACAGCCCTTAAGACAGTGTCAGGGATCCTCTCTAGGGGAAATGGTGAGGCTGTGGATGCTGGACGATGCCTTGTTAAGACCAGTATTGGCAGTATTGGCTGTGAAACATTATATAGCATAGGGATTCAAGTGAGTAACAAATGTAGTGGTCAGAATGTGCTGTTGGTCAGTAACATTATTGATATGTTGGTTAGAAGGACACAGGTTCAGGTTCTGTATGGATTTGCTCAGTTTGCACAGTGGTTACAATGACAGTGTTTTGTTCAACTGTATGTCTTTTAATATTAGTGGGTTTTACGATATGCAAATATATACAAACCCAAGTTCAGATGACCCCTTCACATGTTTTACATGTACTGTATGTTAACTCAGCTGTCCACCAACGTCAATAGGCATTGATATCTGCTTGAATCTGCTTCAATCTGGCCTAGAATACTGACAGCAGCCATTGCTTTTGAGTTGTGATGTTAACTGAATTAATTAAACAAAATCCTGAGTCTTCTACATGTCAAATGCCAACATCATACTGACATTAAATACCTACTTTTAGTCATGTATGGTGACTAAAACTCAAAAAATCATAATCGCCATGTCCACACACGACATTCTAACATCATTAGACATTCTGTTGTTGGTTTTAAGTCAACCAAAAGGTGTTAAGCAACCAAAATTCACCATCTGTCTAACATTTTAATGGTTGATGTTTCAAACCAAAGTTAAAGGGTGGTTCAATGTCTGGCCAACGTTAGAGGTTGATGTCAAGCCAGTGTTGGGTTTTGACATCAGTCCGATTTTCATTTCCAACCAAAGTTCAACATCTGGCTAACATTGGAGGTTGATGTCAATCCTGATGTTGACCCTTTGCCTGTTTCTGGCAAACGTTGGAGGTTGATGTCAAGCCAGTGATGGGTTTTGACATCAGTCCAATTTTCATTTCCAACCAAAGTTCAACATCTGGCCAACGTTGGAGGTTGATGTCAACCCTGATGTTGACCCTTTGCCTGTTTCTGATGTAGGTCAAATGTTATACCTTGTCATCCATTTTCACTTTCAACCAAAGTTGAATGTCTGGCCAATGTTAGAGGTTGATCTCAACTGGTTTCTTGTGTAGGTCATTTAAGTTATTTTCTCTTGATTTGAAATTGCAAATCCTATAAATTCTGCAGCACACAAAAGGAACAGCAACGAGTAGTTTCAGAGCAGCACAAATGTTATACCATGTCATCCAAACAAGACCTTCAAGACTCATTTCATGGCTGAACCTTTTGAGCAGCTTAAACACTTTAGAGAATCCTATCAGTTAAATTGCGTATTCGCTTTCCTCTTGATACTGAGGTGGCCATTAGTCTAATTAATGCTGTAATTACTATTTGCCTGTTTTGAACTTCTGGCTCTCTGACATTTTCTATTCTAATAGGAGGAGGTGGAGAAAGACCTCATCAGTTATTTATAACAGTTTGTGCGTGTTTTTTTTTCTGAGCAATTAACAAATTACGTCCTTCATTTTACAATGTCCTCAATATTATTTTGGATGACTACTGATGTCTTTCCTTTTTTGATGATGGCTGACAGCAATACAGAAAATGATTTTCGTTGGACTGAATTAGAAGTACAGTATTTACGGTATACAGTAAAAACAAACAAAAAAAAGAGCACAGATATGATTAACATGTCTCTAGAATAGTGGTCCGTTTGTCGTTAACCCCTTATACAGCCTATGGCCTGCCGGTGGGCTGTAAGAGTTATTACAAAACACCAATCATCAAAGAATAGTCCCACCCATTTGTACAGAAGTCCCTGTAGTTACTGAGTAATATGCCTTAATGTGTAATAAGCCTTGCTGTGTTAAGGGGTTAACTGGTTTTCTTTCTCATAACCAGTTGGCAGCATCACTTGATCCTACCAAGTTAAGATGGTGAAGGCCTACATGTACTGCCTCTGAGACATGTAACATGGCACTGCATCTTTTCAAACTGCTGCTTAACTCAACATCATTGAATAGCTGAACATGCTTGGAGGAGAGTGCTTACTGATAAAGACTCTGATCTCTACATAGAAGGTACGTGTCTTTAGGTGGGGTGAAAAGCTCTTTGAGCATTGTCCTAATTTTCCTTTTGGTTCTTCTAATTCTTATAAGATGAGCCCTGCTAGCTCAATGGCCTCACCTGGAATGCTGCTAGGCTATTTACCTTTTAGCCTAGCACAAATACCCACTCGCTTCTCGTGCTTTTGCTTCCTCACACACTGCTTTCTCCATTTTTTCCTAAGATGGTGCCACCAAGCAATAGCACAGTCACCAGGTCATGTATTTTCTGATGCCTGATACTGAGTAGGCCCCCTTGTGCCACCAGAACAGTTTTCCACTTTGCCTGGTATTAATGTTATGGCTGACTCAGAAATCTGACAACAGAAGTAACAAAGAAACCATATTCTCATAGTCTTTGTATTACCAGTGCATCACCTTGGACTAGGGTGTGCAGAAAAATATAAATGAGCCAGGACACTTCCGAAACAGTTTAGCTCTCTTTAGCTTATGCAGGATTTGGATTGAGTTGAATGAGGAGACAACAGTGTTTGAGATTCATGCTTTGTCACCATGTGCTGAACTCTCATCATTCAGCCAAGCCAAGACAGTTCTCCATTCACGACACCTTTAAGCAAAATTAGCTCATTTCCTTCGCAACAAGCACCAAAATGCCCATGTGCAATTCCTTACAGACCACTGCTCCAGAAGACGGATCAGTTTCAGCGAGTGTTCCGCATCCTCTGTAGCGCTAGTTGTCTGACATCCTCACTGTGCCTCAGCTCGGGTCATTCACTGTGGGGGTATTCTGGACAGAACTGGGCAGGTAGCGCAGAATCCAAGCTATCCCTCGGGACCACTTTCACATTTGCTTGTTTGCTGGAGGGAAACCAAGGCACGCAGTGCTATTTTTAGATCGAGTGAGGTTTAGGAGAAAACAAGAGTTTGGAACATTGCAC
Source organism: Salminus brasiliensis (assembly GCF_030463535.1). Taxonomy (NCBI): domain Eukaryota; kingdom Metazoa; phylum Chordata; class Actinopteri; order Characiformes; family Bryconidae; genus Salminus; species Salminus brasiliensis. The sequence goes on from NC_132898.1 coordinate 7,787,251, forward strand.
TATATGTCCAAAAGTTTGGAGACACTTGCTTGCTGCTTGTTCCGTCTGAAACCAAGGGTACTGATAAAGAGTTTGCTCTCTTTTTTAAACAGTGACAGTCTCTACTCTGCTGGGAAGGCTTCAGACTATATGTTGGAACATTGCTGTGAGGATGTGACTGTCTCAAGTGCATTGCTGAGGTCAGCTACTGGATCCCAGACAGCACACTTACTCAATCCATCGGATTTGGTGGAGCTCCATCACTACAGAGTATGCGGTTCCATTGCAAAGAAAATAAAGGTTATTTGAGTGATGCCACAGAAGAACCACTGTTGGTTCCATAAAACATTTTTGTAATTGATATGTGATTATTAAACTGATAAGGAACCTTTACAAACATGGTTCTTTTTTAAACCAAAGACGGCTCTTCTATGGCATCACCCAAAGAACCATTTGTAGCACCTTTATTTTTATTTTTAAGAGTGCACAGTTCAATGCTGGGGGGCTTTGTACCCCCCTCTAATCAGCAATCGGCACTAGACATGCTGATCTTAGGCTTGTGTGCTGTTACCCTAGAACGTCCTGTTCTGTCAACAATGGTTCTAATTGTAATTCCATGACTATTGGTACTGAAGCAGCTTCTGAAGCAGAGGGTGGTTTCCTCATACTTAGTCAGTGTGAACATCTAAGTCTTTTATAATACATATTTTTTACATTTATTGTAATAATTTCGTACCAGAAAAAACATATAATACACAGCTGAGAAAAACATCCACGGTTTTCGGCTGTGCTACTGACAGTTCTGCCCTGTATTCTATGTAACCTTTTCATGAGCAAAGACTGGAAATAATGCAAAGATTGGTGCACAGTAGGAGTGTAAATGGATATAGTAAATGACTCATAGGCTTCCTCTCCACTGGGCGTGCAGCACATGAAGTGAAGCAGCAAAGAATAATCCTTAAGCCAAAAAAAAAAAAAGGAGGGGGGGGGGATAAATGCCCATTGCGTCTGTCTTCACAGCTGCAATACTTGCTCGGAGGCATTTAGTAGTGGGCTGATCCCAAACTGCAGCAAATTCGCCTGAGCCATTCTGCTATTGCATAAACACAGGGGTGGATTCATAACTTCTGGGACTACATTAAAGTCATTTCTTTGCCCTAATCAAAGACTGAACCCCGATTTTAGCCAAAGGTGTCAAAAGTATTCACATCCATTACTCAGGTAGAAGTGGAGATAATAGGGTTTAAAAAGACTTTTTAAATATTAAAATATCAACTTAAGATTTTTACCTCCAGTAAAAATGTAAAAGTACTGGTTTCAAAACTACTTAAAGTAGAAAAGTAAAAGTAATGTAAGGAAAACAAAGGCCAAAAGCTTAGGCTACACCACAGGGTCCTATAGTGCACTACCTCACCACCCTAAAAAAACACATTTTTATAAAAGCCATAATGACGATAATGTTCTATTAAAATGTTCATGTTGAAATATTATGGGATGCACTAGGCTACCTGTTCCAGCTGCAGATCTGCCCATTAAAAATTAATGCAGTTTAGTAATATATATCAGATATATTAAATGATCATCTATGTGTAATGGTCAAAGGCATGTGATCAATAAGTTTTATTGGAATGTAAATGTGGGGCTTAGTTGAGACATTTCACAAGTCCTCTTAAGTCTCTGCCATGGACATCTTCATACTAGACTATATACGTCTGCTGTGTCCTTGCTGGAGAGAATCGTCAGTATCGTGTCAGAATCGTATATGTTTATACTTCTCATCCAACCACAATCAAATTTACACTTTCCGGATGGTGCAATTTATTTTAATTTTGAACAATAGATGAACAAGAAATGAAATGAGAGTAACAAGGATATTTTTAAAATGTAAGGAGTAGAAAGTTCAGATAATTGTGTGAAAATGTGAGGAGTAGAAGTAAAAAGTCAGCTGAAAAATTGTTACTCCAGTAAAGTATAGATAATCAAAATTTTTACTTAAGTCAGGTAACAAAGGATTTGTACTTTGTTACTTGACACTTGAATTTAGCTTCAGCATAAAGCCGTGATTGTGTTCGTCATATTTAAAGATATACAAACCACTAAGCACGAATGCTAGCAGCTGTTGAACCAGGTTTTTGTTTTTGCTCATGTTTTCACCTTTGTCAAAGGTCATCTTTGTTTGACTACACTCATGATTCGTTGTAACTGTGAGAGTGTGTGTGTGCCCAGAATTGGGCAGCAATGTAAATACAACCCAGTGTTAGCAAGTACGTTTAGCTAGCAAGCAGGTTAACTTATTAACCACCCACAATTTTACATATATGTCTGACCTCCAGTGTTTCAACCACTATCCAGATTCCATATCCCTCAGTCATGCTGTCATTTGAGAAAACTAAAGGGTAGACTCGTCTTAGAGTTACAGTATACAAACAAACGTATTGGGACACACCTCTTCACTGAAATCAGGTGTTTGATTCAGACGTATTGCCACAGGTGCATTAAATTGAGCACCAAGTCGTGCAGTCTGCCTTTCCACACATTAGTGAAAGAATAGGTGGGGTTTAGAGAGCTCACTGGACTCCAGCATGGTTCTGTAATAGGAGCCACCGCTGCAACAACAAGTCAGCTGGGGAAATTTCTTCCCTCCTAGATATTCCACCATCAACTGTGAGTGATGCTATTGCAAAGTGGAAGTGTGTAGGAACCACAGCAACCACAGAGTGGTGTCACCAAGCACTGAGGCAACAATGACTCAAAAACTGCAGAGTTCCACAAAAACATCATAAAAGCTCCTTTAGACGTAATGTGTAAGTGTCCCAAAACTTCTGTCCATATAGTGTGTGTCTTTTGGTGCTGTTTTGGTTGCTGTGGCATTAAATGTAAATGGATATTTCTCTGATTGGGGCTCTCCTCTGGTATTTTGCCTCATTCAGGCAGCACTCAGGGCTAAAAACACTAGAACAAGAAAGGGTGGGCCAAATTGCAGTAGGCCAAATAGGTGGGCACATGTAAATGCAATGGTATTTGTGACTTCCCAAAATCCAAAACAGCACTTTAGTTTGCATTGGTATCAGAGAGCCATGACCCGCCTACACTGACAAGAAAGGGACTGGAAGTTACCCAACTGCAGACTGTTACCTGATTTAACCTCATACAATCTTAAAAAAAGGTTCTTCAGTACAGCAATGGTTTTCTGTAAACCATGACAACTGAAACTGTACTTAGCCTGGTTAAAAGGTTCTTCACATTGATAGAAAAACTTCTGTAGGTGTTTTGTTAAAGAAACTTTTACCATAAAGTCTTTATTTATCACTATAAGCTAATAAAGCCCTTTGCTTGAGTATAGACCACGACTGATATCTAAATCAGCAGAAATCCAGGCAAGATAGTCTGATAAACAGCAGGTCTGAACCTGTTTGAACACAGTAAGTCTCAGCATAATTGAGGTGTCTATCATAAAAGTCCTTGAATCAAAAAAACTGCATAACTATCTATAATGTGATTTAAGTTGAAGGTTGGTGTAAATATTGAGTTTCGTCAGAATTCAATTATTCAACTGCCGTCGTTATTTTCCTCCCCTCATTCCTCTTAAGATATGTCTTCAGAGGAGCAAACCTTCTATCAGCCATCATGTTTGGGTTTGAGTTGTTGCTTAGTGACTTTAGTATAGCCTTAGCTCCAGAGGTTGATGCTTAAAGTCCCTAATGGAACAGTTAATGGAACCATTTGAGCCACCTCTATTGGCCCATTAATCATTAAATGTTTATTTTCTTTTCATATGGTGTAAAAAAGTCACTTCAGGGGCTCCGAGTGGCTCAAAGGTCTAATGCGCTACCACTGTGGGCCAGGGGCCGGGGGTTGCGAGTTCGAATACTGAGCCATGCTGCTTTGCCATCAGCAGCCGGAGTCTGAGAGCGCAGAACTGGCGGTGCACTCTCCAGGTGGGTAGATGGCGCTCTCTCCCCTCATCACTCTTAAGCAATGTTGGCCGGCACAGGTGTCTGTTAGCCTGTGAGGTGGAGCTGGGGACCCGGCGCTTTCCTCAAAGTATGTTGGCATGGTGGCAGTTTGAAAAGAGGCAGTGGCTGGCTTTGCTTGTATTGGAGGAGACGTGTTACCCTCCTACTTTTGAGAGCATTGCTTGTGTTGGGGGGGGGTTATGAACAGGTGGGTAAAAATGGGTGACAAAAAAAATCACTTCAAAGCAAAAACAATGTAGTTACAAGGTTTTATCTGGACAATGGGTGCAACACAATGCTGCTACCTTCAAGCAAGTAGTCTATTCGGGTTACTGCTTATGGAGCTGTGGCTTTGGCAGGAAATGGCAGGTGGGGATTGTTTAAAAAAACAAAGTAGTAAATATGTAAATACATTTTTTAAATTAAATTTAAATTACATTTTTTAATTAAATAAAATTTTGCATTCTTTTGTGTATTGAGGTCAGATTGTATAGAAATATGGTTTCATTTTGGTTTAGGTCAGGCTACAGGAGCGATCTGCTGACAGCCAACTGTGTCCAAATTAGGTGTAAGAAATTGTCAATTAAAAACCTAATGGTGTATTTTTATACATTGACAGTTTTCTTCAAATTTAATTGGGAAAAAATCTCAATATAGTTTTGCTTACAGTGCTGCAACATCACAGTTATATTTATCAAAACCCCTGTTTTGATATTGTAATATGCAAAAAGGTCTAGGTGTAATAAGGAACGTGGTCTAGGTGGGCTCCAGGTGGGCATACACTCTGAGTGGGTCTGTTCATGTGTTGTTTCCCAAATGGTCCCTAATCTCACATGGGTCCCATCTAGACCCCATGTGGTCCCATCACTGACCCTGGTGGGCATCCATGGTGGGCATCCATATGTGGGGCCAACATGCAACCCATGAACACATCATACAGGCCCTATAAGTATTTATATTCGGTTACATCCCTAGTCCACTTAAACTTACAGAAACACACCAAATAAAAAGTTAGGGTATGGGATTTAGGATATGTTGCTATGACAACACTTCATTTACCACTACACTTATCATAGAGATGTGCATTGCTACACTTACAAACTTATTTATCTTCTCATCCTCCTATATTGTGACCGTTTCCTATACAGTGAGCTCGGTCATTAGGGAAATTGGCCCTAAACAGACCGGCCACGGATTTGCTCCCAGCTAATTATAATCCTGCCCTTCAGATGCACTTAAGCCCAAATTGCTCCAGGCCTCGCGACCATAGGCGTCTAGTGTCAGTAAATAACACATTTAAAAAGTGCCTACTGTCATTTTCCAGTTGACGTTCCAGTCAGGATTCTTTAGCATGACCTTCAACAACATTCAATTAGATTCTTACCATTTAGACTGGCTGTGTGTGCTATGAAATCGTGTTCATACTGAGCAAATACCACCATATCTCTTATTTAATGCATGGCTTTATCTCTGAAAGATTCACTTGTCAAACAAGCATAAAGCAATCATTGTCGCTTTCTACAGTATATCCACCCTCAGTATCTGCTGCTCTTCCGCTCCCACAGCACACTAGCCAGGGTTGGAAGAGCAAAAGAGCTGTTCAGGCCTGTTCAGTAGATACAGAATGTGAACATAATTCATGATGTATGTAACTTTAGGGTGAATGAACCTAATGTTGGACAATGGAGGGTGCCTCCTGCTTGAAGATTGCTCCACCCTAATCTAGGATTTGAGACAGCTTGTGTTAACCCACAGTTCTATTGACTTCTTATTGAATTTATTTAAAATTTAGTAAAGACTCACACTAAATAAAGCTTAAATGTCCCACATTACAGCAATTCATCCTATAATTAACTGTGTGACTGTACAATTATATATCAGCATGACAATAATGACCTTTCTGAAATATTAATGGGTTCATGTCCTACGTTTTTCTCATAGTTTATCTTTGAGTTTATGTCATTATTGCGTTTTACTGGACCATTTTCTCACCTCCTTTTATTTCCAACGTTAAAACCACTGACAGAGGAAGTAAATAACATCGATTATCTCGTTACAGTGGCATCTGTCAAGGGGTGGGATATATTCGGCAGCAAGTGAACAGTCTCGAATTAGACAGATTCTCGAAGTAGAAGCCTAAAAGAATCTGAGCCACTTCGACGAGATCCAAATTTTCATGGCTAGACGACAGAGTCAGAGCATCTCCAAAACCCATGGAAAAAGTTCATGGAGTCCGCCTTGCAAGTAAACTGCTGCTAATCTCTTGGACACTTTCAGAGGTCTTCTGGGAACTGAATTCTTTACTGATTGTGTTGGGTAGTTGGATATACACCCATCTGCCATAACACCTAATCTAATATTGAGTAGGCCCCCTTGTTCCACCACAACAGATCTGACCATTCAAGGCATGGACTGTGTCCGAAACTGTGCCCTATTCACTATATAGTACAGTACCTGGGGAAGGGGGGTTGTACAATTTTGTCAATGCACTGTAATAAACCCCAAATGCAGTGCAAAAAGTAGTTCGCACAGCAGTGAACTCGCATAACGGGGTGTCCAAGTTTTTAAGTTTTTTTTATTTTGCCGGACTGCCATTGGCTGCATAGAATCAATCGTCAATGGCATTTTAACAATGGGGAGTTTGAGACCAAACTATCTGCTCATACACAACTGCTCTACTACCAATTTCAGGTGACCCTGCCTGGTGAAGGACTCAAGCTTTTCTCTCAGAGTCTTAAGATGTAGACTTGAAGAGCCCATGGCCTAATGAACATGACTTGCGGTTTATAGCCGCCTTGACGATGCCAGTGAGGCCAGTGGCTGGTGCAGTACCGATGTTAACGGCATGGTAGGCTCACGTTTCCTTCTGTAGCGATTCTAACACCAGGGTAGTGATGCTGGACAAGGCTGTTGGTCGCCGCGGTAGCGATGCTGGACGAGGCCGGCGGTCGCTGCGGTTGTGATGCTGAGCGAGACTTAAGGTTAATGCGGTAGCGATGCTAACACCATGATAGCGATGCTAAGACCGCAGTAACAATGCTAAGACCATAATTGCATCCTTGCAGTCACAGTGAAATTGCCTCTGCTGGCCGGCTAGGCAGTCCGGCAATAACAGAGCTCTATGTTGCTATCTGAATTTTCGCATCTAGAGGTTAGTGAATAGAACACAGATTCTAACACAGCTAAAAAGTGAAAAACTGCATTGTCTGACAGCAATGTTATACTGTCAAAAGAAAATCAGCTACACTGCTTATCAGATTAATTAGTATTTTAAAATTAGTTTTTCAACAATAGAGGCTCTTTGAGGGAGTTCTGTCTCACGTCCTGGCCTGACAGCTACTCCACATTCTCGCTGTTGGGGACCCGTATCTACAGCAGCCATCAATTAGTGAAAAGCATCTTTTATTTAGCTTCACTTCAGCTTTCATACTTCAGTGGCAGGCCGCTAGACAGCGTTTCTACACCCGAGTGAAGCTTCTTCATTTGGAAAATGCATTGTAGTCAGGTTCTTCTGACAAGAGGCGAAAACACTGGCCCACCACCTGTAGCACTGCTGCTATCTTTAGTTTAATGTATGAACAGTGCGAATTGTAATACGGCATTATGGGAGGATCAGTCATGAGCCAATACTCCAGTACAATAGCAGCCTTCTCAGATGAATGAAGACGAGTTTCTCTGACAGCCAATTTCCAGCAGATACGTTTTAATACATATAAATGGCTTTAGTGCCGGGCTGGCATTCATTGTAACTGCTGGAATGTATCGACTGGGTTGGCTTGTGGTTTATTATGGTACTTACCAGACATAGGCCTAGGATAATAGCATTGTAAAGAAACCACCTGACCATATGTGTGTGTGTGTGTGTGTGTGTGTGTGTGTGTGTGTGTGTGTGTGTGTTGCCAGCATGCTTTTTGCTATTTATGTTCCGATCGCACATGCTCGACTGCACATGCGTATGCATCTCAAAGCCACACGCCGTCTGTGTTCTGACACCATGACACCATGTACTGCAATATGTTATTACGGACCATGATAAAAAATAGAAGAAGAAGAAGAAGGAGATCGTATAGGGATAAACAACACCAGCGAAGCGGCAGGAAAGAATCCCATTGATGTCTGACATTACAGTTCGGGCGAAAAAGCATTTTTCCAGACAGTGTGTTGATGCACTGATCTGATATTCTGCTGGATTAAAACCCTTCTCTTAATGGAGCCCCAGAACGGAAGCTGTATTTTCCATGGCATAGTTGAATAACGAGAGTTCGGTACATGAAACTGTGAACCTTAAACACTGCTGTCTTCCCCTTTAAACCAAAATCCAGCAGAACCGAAACAGGGCCTTAAGACTGGCCTGTTAAGAAAACCCAAATCTGTTACACAACAGTCTTGACTCATTATATTTTAAACCCCGTCCGGAGAGAAGCACATTACCTCCAGACTCTGCTAGTCATGGGAAGTCACGGGTTACTATGTGAACCAGGCCTAAAGACCATGGCCTGATCTGTCTCAGTGTCCGCAGAAGGGGAGCTCCAACTCAGCATGCAACGAATGGAAGGCCACAGAGGCTAACAGGAATCCATGCTACAGTCTAAAAAATAAAGGTGCTACACAGGGTTCTTTGAATTATGCCATAGAAGAGACTTTTGGTTCCATAAAGAACCATTTTCGTCATAGATATGTGACCATTATATGAATAAAGAACCTTTACATCAAGAGAAAGTTTTTTGGGGTCTTTTAAGGGTTCTTCACGTCTCTATGCCAAACATAGAGACAACAATACATATGTTCTAAAAAGTGGTTCTTCTATGGCATCACTTAAAGAACCATTTGTAGCACCTTTATGTTTAAGAGTGTAGGCTAAAAGATAAACACACCAGGGAAAACACCAGCTTCCATTTTAACAGTAAGACTTGAGAAAAGCCAAATCCTGGGAAATGAGTAGGGGCCAGGCTAAAGGCTTATGGGCTACGAATCTCTTCAGCTTGCTAACAGCACACTGCACTGAGAGGACACAATAGGAGGACAGCAGCACTATCTATTAAGACCAGCCATTTGAACTATGCTGTCAGATGCAAGGTCTGAGAATCAACATCGGTGTCGTAAACCAGCCAGTCGGAGCAGGTATTTATGATTTTTTCACAAGCTCTCAAGCAGGAGGAGGTTCTTCAGTTTAAAACTGTGGAGGAACCTCGTAAGGAGCTTTGAGGAACCTCTAAAGAACCCTTTTCCTTCCAAAAACCTTTCTTGAAGGTTCCTTAAAGCACATTTTAAGAGGTTCCTTCACAGTTTCAAAATGAACTTCCAAAAGTTCCTGAAGGACCTTATACTTTTAACAGTGTACATACAGATACTTAGTACTTACAAAGTACGGTACTTACCTACCACCTCTGAACCAGATAATCAGTGTTCTTTAATTCACCTGTAAGCGGTTTTAATGTTATGGCTGATCAGTATAACTCATTTAAAACTCTTTTTTACAAAGAAGAATTCATAAAAAAACCCAAAAATGCACATTTGCCACATTGCAGTGTTACAATTGTGCAAAACCAAAATAAAATGTAATAAAATTAAGTGTTTTCTTTGAGAAATGATTTGATAAAATGATGATGTTATGATGTTATTAAGAGACAAAAACAGACTTAAAGGCAGAAACAGTCACATTTTACTCTGCAATATAGGATTGAGGCTCACAGGCCTTAGTCTAGGCTCAGAATGGCCTTGGGTATACACACTGGCAGGGAGCGTCTAACCCCTTGTTGATTTCTCTTCTAATAAACCTGTAGAGTTTCTGCAGTTTCTTCCACAGATCTGGGCAACTGGTTAAAGCTCTTGCTGCACAGAGGATGATGATGATGCAACTGTGCGAAACACACATTATGAACTTTTCCCCTCAGAATTCTTGCCCCCCCCTCTCTTCGCTTCCCCTCTCCTCCCTGTAATCGTTATTAATTTTTGCTCGCAGAGCAAGCACTGTGGGTTCGGCATGATAAATACTTTCGTCACCTTTCAAAGTAATGAGTTTGTGTGCGAGATGTTAATATAGTAGGGAAAGTGTTGGTGTTGGTATCCTGCTGTAGCTTATTTTTTTTTATCTTTTTTTTTTCTTACCCTCCCCACCCTCACCCCGCCGCTTAATTGCGTTAAGGCTGTGATTTATGTGCAAATCACGAGGTCTAAAATACATTATTTCCTCCTGAAAACAGCAAAAGAGATCCATCACTGTGGATCAGAACCAGTTTGTGGAGCGCTGTGTCATTGTTCTCCATTGGTCTCCGAGTATAAAATGTCTTTCAGGCAGAAGAGATGAACAAGAAGAAGTGAACGCCACTCCCAAAGCCAGGCCTGACCTTAAAAAAAGACACCCCCCTTACCCCACATATCATCCATCAGATAAGACATGTTTGGTGTATTTAGTGCTGCAGTGGAACTACAAGGCGTTGCAAGCTATGGATGCTAATGACCAACAATTAGCCTAGCTAATAGCTATGGACACAGCTGAGGCGTTTCCCCACATTCATAAACACTCTGAATAAATAAGTCCACCCATGCTGATGAAAATGTATATTTATTACTATTTTCTTATATATATATATATATATATATATATATATATATATATATATATATATATATATATACATATAAATTCAATTCAATTTCACGCCCATTTCCTCCCCAATTTGGACCCGTGCAATCCCCCCCCCCCCCCCAAACTTTGGTAAAATTGCTTAAGCAGTACCTTCTTCCCACCATTAGTCTACCATTATGTCCTTGCATCTATATCAACCATCATGTTCCTACATGTTCCTGCATCTACATCAACCATCAACAACCAACTACTCACGTCCTGCCGTCTCACTGCCACTACTGTTTCACATGTCACATGGACATTACGGTGGTCACTGGTCACACGGCTTCCCACTACAGTGTAAAAATACTTAAACGCAAGTGTAAAAACAAAAATTGTAGAGGACCAAGAGGACCAAAAGTTCCAAAAGCACTGAGCTACTAATTAATAACCAAATCAATAATCACACACACAGTTATAGCCTGTCGAATACACCAGGAGGACGGAACAGTGTGTGGGGAAAATAGTCATTTGTATTGTGACTGATGAACACACACTGCCACGGCTCTTTAATGTAGGCCTATTTGAAGCCCCCTTGCCACAACATCCTAACTACTGATGACACAGGTGTCCCCCCAGTGTCCTATGATGTGGGACAGTTTAGCACCTAACCTAGCAAAGCCTAGTAACTATCTAATTCATAATACATTTACCATATCGGTGTTCAGAATACAGCATATGCTGATTTATGTTAGTCTGGTGCTGGTATGGTTCTGCTCTTGTCGCTGAATGCAATCAAATCCTCACAGCAATGCTCCTCCAAAGCATCTAGCATAGCAAAGCCTTTTTTTCCCTGGACAGTAGATGTAGTTACTCCAGTTACTCCAAAAGCAAAAGCTTTTTTTTTATGCCCTTGATTTTGGAAGGAATTATGAATGAGCAGGTGTCCCAATTTTTTTGTCCACATTACATATGGGAACGACATTTATCGAATTCAAATCAAGATGCGTGTGACCCCAGCTATCCCTGCTGCTCCGTGTTCATACAGCTGCTTCCATAGCAGAGTGCAAAGTGTATCTCCTGCTAAACACTCCATCATCCCGAGGTGGGGAGGCATCCTGGCCTGTTGCAACGGCCCTCTGGCTGCGGCTGTCCGTTCTGACAGCACAGGCGCCACCACATAGCTCAACACTGGCATCCTTTTACGCCTGCTGTGGGCAACTCCATTACAGACTGTGTGGGAATGTCATTTATCTCTCTCTCTCTCTCTCTCTCTCTCTCTCTCTCTTGCTGGAAAAGGCATGAAGAATCCCTCTCTCTCTCTCCCTCTGTCACGCCTCAGTCCCCCTCCTCTTCCCATTTCCAGCCTGGCGCTAAAGCACAGAGGCAACAACTAGCATGATTTGCCACACACTTCAGCGTGCGCCGGGGTACATGAATGGCGAACCTGAAAACATAATAAAAACGTCTGACACTGTTTTCCAGCAACCATGTGCCAGACTCCGAACAACAGAGCACCTTAAACGCTACTTAAGCATCATGAAAAAGGTGTGAATTGAACGATAAAGTAGGCAGTGGCACCGGACTGCGAACAAGTTCAGCGTGTTTTTAGATGGATTTTCTTTTGCAAACACTCTGTCTACGAAATGCGACCATGGGCTGGATTCACCAAAGCTTTCCTAGGAAAAAAACCTTATGCAAAGTTCTTACCAATGTATATTCACTAATATCTTTCTCAAAATCGTCTTATATTTCTTGGGGAAGTCTTAAAAACGTCGTCAGATTCATGCGTTTTTAAAGCTCAGAATTTACAGCTCTGCACTCATAATGATGGATCCCATTGTCCTCCCTGAACTGACCCAATCCCAAACAAGAAAACACTGGTGAATGTCAGAATTTTATAAATCGTAAAAACTGCGTAAGACATTTAGGGTCTGAAATCTTCTTACGCTTTTATTCAAGCCACTCAAGCAGTCCACCGATGTTTTCCTGTATGGGATCAATCACGTACCACTAGAACAATCCTTATAGCTCTAACATGAATGAGTGAGGCTTGGGTACATCTGGGCAGATCTGTTTAAATAACCATTTTTGGGACATTAAAGGCTCTCTATGCGATTTCTGTATTACGATCCAGTTCAGTTCGGTGTGCTCAATCTCCAGTCTGTTTTTGTTGTCTTTTTAATGGCCTTTGTCCACTGCATGGTGCCTACACTACTCAACTCCATATGATTCTACCTGCGTTTTGGTCCCTGGTACATGATTCATTTTCCACTACCACAGCTCCAGCCCTGAAAAGTAGTTGGTGACGCAGCAAAACAACATCGCTACAGTTTATCAATTCTTTCTAAATTTTATTAAATTTTACACCCATTTCCTACCCAACTTGGACCCGTGCGTACTCCCCCTCCCCTCCCCCCCAATTGCATGCGAGGCCCTGGACACAAGTTAGGGTGGACCAAAACACGCCCCCTCCAAGACATTATCTGAACAGCATTCCCGATTTTGCATGGTTAGTTTGTTTAAAGCAGCCATATTAAGACAGCAAAGCAAATCAGTTGTGGTAGATGAATCGTTTTAGGCAGCTAGCTATGTTAGCGTCTAGCCAAAGTAAGCTTACCTTTTACCTTTTATGCCTCAGCATTTAGATGACGCTTTACTTAAACAGGAAGTGTGTTTTTACTATTGTAGCATTAGCCAGTTAGCCGGCTAGCTGTCTCTTACACGTTCCAGGCAGATAGCAAGAGCATAGAAAATATATTCTGTGTGATAAAGTTAATTCCGTTAAGTCTGTTAGGAACCTGTCTACAGTAGCTATGAAAGAATGCATTAGTGGGCGGAGCACAGATAGGTCAGCTGCCGGCCAAAACAGCCTGGCTTCCCAGCTGAACCCAAAGTAAATCTTTTTAAGCTGCAGAGAAAAACTCAGTTCCAACATTAAAAAAAGAATCTCTTCCATTCATCTTTAACCATTGGGGAGCTGTGTAGGTTAGATTCAATAAAAACTAAAGTCAACCTTGGTTCAGACGTCAGCAGGAAGTCAGTCCATGTGCTAATCAGAGCTAGACCCTGGCGGGGTGGAATCCGGGACAGGATCCCCAGGAGATGGGCCTTCACTTCAGGCCCTCTGAAGACCTTCCCGCATCCTCACACACACCGCAGGCTGCCCCCAATCGATTCTGAACCCAGATTCCACCTAGCGCTCTGCTAACAAGAGGCTTCACACAAGCAGCAAGAAAGGGAGGAAGCAACTGGGGACAGGCAAACATGTCACACTGGGACAGCTGGAATGAGTGAGCTTGGGTGAGTAAGACTGTTAAGAGAGGTGAGCCTTTGTAGGCCCCCAAAAAACAGCCTAAACTTGAGCAGCCAGACACTGAACATTGCAGTGTGAGAGCTCATATGTTTCTTTTTTCTTGCATTTCATTACATTTGAAATAACTGAAATAACCTTTATTACGGTTTGGTGGTTGCTGGATCCATCCATAATTCATTCATATTAAATATTACATACTTCTCCAACATCCCTTTAAGCAGGCTATTCTAGTGCCCTTAATATGCATATGTGTTCTGACTGGCTGTGCTGAATTGTGCCTCATTCAAAAAGCAGTTCAAGCTGAAACACTCCTTATAACTTCAGTGGGAAAGGGGCAATGAGTAGGGCTAAACTGCTGTAGGGTCGAATAAAGCCTCTAAAAAAATATGTAAGGAGGAGCGCTTCGACATGCGAAGTCTGGAAAACGTCCGGAGAATCAGGGCTGGACATTATCCGGAGCTGCCCACACGTAGCATACTGCATGTCAGATGTGTGCTCACTACAGGAAATGTCCTGCATGGTTTAAGGCATGTCATGGTTTAGGCCCACTGTAAATTCTCTGGACAATTACCTGCTCTATTCACACATGAGATCACATTACCCAACATTACCCAGGCTTGTACTTGGTCGAGTAATGTGCTTTGTGGGGCCTAAATGGGCTATTTTTGCAGCTCCCGAATATGGAGCACCATGTCTATGTAGAATTTGGAAAGCCAAGTATCCAATCCCCGCCCATGTGTACTCCTGCTAGCTCCAGCAATGCCCCCAACCCCAGGATGGTGAAGACTAGTACAAGTCTCCTATGACAAAGCTCCGATACAACAGCTGTCAGACACCTGTCCTGACCAACATTACACTAGAAGTGCCACCCCTGAAAGAGCAAGGCCAACTGTGCTCTCTCTGGTTCTGGCTGCTGATGGCAAGCAGCATGGCACCTGGTTTACAAATGACTCTACAAATGATGTCATGAATGCAAAGAGAAGTCCATTTGTCATGATATGGGCCCTTTAAAGGCCCCTACTAGACCATGCATGAACTGTAGTCTATTCATAAAAAAGTCATTTCAAATTGTTTCATGAGTGATTAATATGCTAAAGCTGCAGAATAAACAAATAAACAAACAAACAAAGGCAATATGCCAATGCATTCAGCTCTAGATAAAACAGCTCACAGAAAGTTGAGTACTGGGTGTCGAATAAAGGCCCTCCACCAGCCCACCAGCGTGGGAGACCTGAAATCTATTAAACAGTAACTGTTTCATTAGTAATGACAAGGTAAAGCAACAAAACAAACAAACAAACAAACAAACACACACACACAAAGGCAATGTGCCAATACCATTAGCTCTGAAGATTTCATTACTGCTGCTATGTCTGGGCAATATGCACTCGATGCAGAACTGTCAGTGGATTCCAAAGGCCTTTCCTTAGATTCTTTAGACATTTTCTGATTTTTATAGGCTGTTCCTTTTCTGCCTAAACATCACTATTATATACAGTGGCATGCAAAAGTCTGCGCACCCCTAGGAAACTCTTTTTGTAGCTGTGAATAACTGAGGGCCTGTTTACACCTGACATTAACGTGTGTCGTTGGTGATCGGATCACGTTGGGATTTTTCTTTTGTCTGCATTAAAATGCCAAGCTCCTCAAACCTCGTCCCAATAATCAGCAGCCCTGGGCTCCTCTACGCAGCTGCCTAGCACTCTGAACATTCAAAGAAAAGCTAAGCCCGAGACACAAAATACATTCGGAGGTGGAAGATGAACTGATCTCCTAAAGATGAAACACTCAGTTCAAATTTCAAGCAAGTTTAAGCAAGTGTTTTTATTACTTTTGTTTTGTGCATTAAAAAAGGGGGAAAGAGCACCATGCAAAAGTTTGGGTACCCTAAGAGATTTGAGCTTTTAAAACTTTTGCCAATGTCTATGGCTTTTATTAGTTAGGTTGGACTATGGCTTGCTACAGTCATCATTAGGGCTCCTCTAAGCGGCTGCCTAGCACTCTGAACATTAAAATAACTGAACCTCACGAAGCAGGAGCAGACTATAAGAAGATGCTTTCTCAGTTTGTACTGTATGAAATGGCAGTTAACAGGAACGATAAGGAAAAGTTACACCTGTAACAAATAGTTATGCGGTAAGAGGTCCAGGTCTGATGTTTGAGACATTTACAACTATTTACAATAGTTACTTTTTTGGGTGATTTTTTCTCTTTTTCTCTTTGGTATTGCCAAACCCACCTGTTCATAACTCCCCTCCAGCACTCAAAATGCTGTCTTCAAACTTGCGCCGATGCAGCAGTGCTCCGAGTCAAGCTCCAAGTCCCCAGCTCTACCACACCAGTCAACAGACACCTGTGCCCACCAACTTCTCTTAAGAGTGATAAGGGGCGAGAGTGCCATCTACCCACCCTGAGAGAGCATGGCCAATTGTGCTCTCTCAGACTCCGGCTGCTGATGGCAAAGAGGCATGGCTCGGGATTGAAATTGGTGAAGTAAGAGTTTCAAGATTCTAATAAATTTATAATATTTATGGTGGAGACATTATAAGGACAATCAGTCCCCCCCAAACCCACCCAAAATTTTATTTATCACTATTATATCATCATCATTACAGGTTTTGTGCTTTGGCCATTGTGTCCTCTGCTACCTATCACCAACTCCCCCCTTCATGCAAATCAATCCAAGCTGGTAAGTTTCTCCACAATAAAACAAACAATCTGAATGACTCTGTTCACACCTCAACCACTGAGTACTGCAGCCCTACTGAAAAATCACTGAACTTCCCCTTTAATGCACTTCCAGCAGCTCTGAGATGCCCACTTGTGCCATAAATCCAGCAACATTCTCCTCATCGCATCAGCATCAACGCTTCTTCTTGAACACACTCGAATGTAAATCCAAAGACTACATAATACTTCAGGCTCAGAAGTCCGTCTGCGAAACAAAGTGGCTAATGGTGTCTCCCATAAATAGCGTTTGCGCGTATTGACAGCATCATTAGAGTCACACTGTGTTCCCGCCGTGCTGCCTCTTCATCCTTATCCATTCACTTTGGCAGCTGGGCTCTGCCTGCCTCTTCAACGACATAAGCTAATCCTCACTTGCCAAGTTAGCTAGCTGATAACGATCAATAGCAACTTCAGCTGCAGATACAGCAAATCCTGGCGTGCTAAACGCGCCCTGTCCACCCTACTGGGACTGCCGGAATATAATGATCACAGCCAAAGAGACATTATGCACTACCCACTGCACCTCTGTGACTTTACCCACCTATTCTTTAGAACTGCGGGGGAAAATAGAGCGAAAAGGGCTCTTTGGAGGCACACCATTGAACAGCGCTGCCCTAAGTGTGGCCCGTGAGGACGTTTGATCTGACCCACTGAGAGAAAGCGTAATGACATGAATTGAAGAGCAATACAACACAATTTAACCCATTTGTGGCAGTGAACACACACCCAATGCAGTAGGCAGCCACCGTAGCACCTAGGTAGCAACTGGGGGTCAGCCTTGCTCAAGGGCACCTCAGCTCAGAGCCTGATGAGGGAGGAGAAAGTCCCAAGCCTCTAACCTTTAAAAAAACCCACAACATTCTTCGTTGTGTATATAAGAAATACATTCTATGGACAAAAGTATTGGGACACCTACACGTTACACCCACAGGTACCCGCTCTGTAAGTTTATGCTAAAGATCGCTAAAATAAGGCCCAGTGTGTTTAGTATCACAGGCTATTTATCACCTGAATAGATTCTCATCTATCTCATCTACTCATGATCATATCACAGTGTATTCACTAAGCGTCACTTGAGTGCGCTTGCGTTTTTAATTATTCTACCATGGTCGCTCATTAAAAGTGATGTAATATGAGTTTATATAATGAATGTTCCAATATAATTATGTAACTGCATGTTGCACAGTTCATTAATATGCTGTATGTGCAGTTACTAAGTTCCTGAAAAGCATCACTGATCCTAAGATAATGCAGGTACTACACAACTTTATAGGTTTTCAGTAATTAGCAGAAAGGTGTAAAAAAAAATTTAAGTTGTTTTCGATGTGCAGGGCTGGATTTCCCCACAGCATCTTAGCATAAAGATGATATGTAAGTGGTCGAGCGAGCTTCATATTGAACACTCTCTCTAGCAGTTAACATGATCTTAACACCAAGATGCTTTTGGGAAACTGGGCCCAGAGCTGGAGATGAATTTAAAATAACTGAGAAAGTGGTACAGTATTGAAAACGAAGGTAGTGAGCAAATGCATCTTATTTATTTTATTATTAATAACAATGTAAAAATATAACTGTAGATATTGTTGATCTAAACTTTGCACTTTGCTAGCCCCATTTGTTCACAGTGATGGTGAACGGTGTCATGACTGGCTAGATCAGACAATGCCGGATGAACACTCGCAGGGACAGTGCGATGCAAGAATGCTTTAATAAGCAACAGAACAGAGATAAACACAAGAAAACACAGCAATACATGGAATAATGAATAACCAAAATACAAACGTGACAAAGTAAACTAAGCAAAACAAGAAAGCCTAGCTAGAGCTAGGCGTAAACGATATAACGAAAACAGGGAGATATAACCAGAAACTAAGAACGCTGGCAATGCCAGTTAAAAAGCAAGGAGAAACATAAACCGTGCTCGTCAGGCGCAACAAAACGTACGAGAGGAATCAGTCACTGTATCCCAGAGGTGACTCAGAACAAGCCAGAGCAGTGGTACTCTCATGAACATGAACAGTCCAGCAGGACCCTTGGAAACGTGACGGACTCTTGCAGACATCCTCGAGACACTTGACAAAACTAAGACGCCAACTCACCAGGCTGGCTCAGAACGGTGAATTCTCGGCAGTGAAACTGCTAGCGCTGGCTCCCTAAATACCCCAGCCTCAGGTGAACCAAATCAGTGAACCAATGAACGTAAATACAGCTCACGTGAACACAACTTAAAACATGGCGTGATACATGAATAAACTGTCAACATAAAAGGCCGTGGCAAGTGACGTGAACATGAACTTTGACTTTAAAGTCCGTGAATGGTGAAATCAACTGAACATCAACTTAAGAGTCCTTGAACTTGAAACCTGTGGACCGCGGCTCGGGACCACCCCCCGGGCGATACAGCGACGTGGACCTGACAAACGGAACCAAACGTCACAGCAGAACTTCACATTAAACCACTCTGCTCGGTATTGTTTACGTCTCAATGTCTCAAACTTTATGAACAAATTTGAAATGAATGAAAAATCTATGGAAATTCTCTTTTTTACGGAACCATTTTTGGAAATGAGATTTCTTACTAAAGATTAAGCGCCTCATAATGTAAAGGCTCTAAACCAAAAAAGCTAAACCCCAGCTCCGATACAACAGCCAACAGACGCCCGTGCTGACCAACATCACACTAGAAGTGATAATGGGGAGGAGAAGAAGTGCCATCAATCCACCCCTGAGGGCGCAAGGCTAATTATGCTCTATTGGACTCTGGCTGCTGATGGCAAACCAGCATGACCCAGGATTTGAACCAGCAATCCTCATATCATAGTGCCAGTACCTTAGTCCACTGGAGTCTGCATGTTTTTTAAACCAGCTCTGGCTTTTTTTTACTGTCATGGCGGATCTGTTTTTGCGCACTTGCATTGAGTGTGTCTTTGGCCTGAACCTGAACCTGCTGCCATTGTGAGTAACCTGAACCCCTCAGCACCGTGGCATCTTTCCATCGGCCCAGTTTTAAAGCTGACAGCGCTTCCAAATTAGATGTTATATGGACGAAAGTGTAGTTCCAGTTAAAAATGTATTAAATTAAATGTATAAATGATGGTGTATATCACTGCTGCCCAATGAAAAACATGTATCTCCATTTCTGTCCATTTTTAGTTTTCTCCATGGTTTGAACCCTGTAGCTGTTCTGTACACTGTGTAAATAACTAACGGATGAATGGACCAATAGAAATAATCTATATTACTTGGAATAAACTCTTATTTTACATTGACTTCCATTCAAAGTAAAGAGCAGTTTTGCTTTCTCCTGTAAAGTCACTATTTTGGAGATACGTGTTTTTCATTATGCAGCGACAATGTATTATTTAGCATTTAGTAACTTCTAGTTGGCCCTCAAAAAGCTAAAATATTGAGGAAATATTGAAATATATATAACAGAAATTATGATAAATAGAATTGAATGAATATGAATACAAATGAATAGAAAAAAGTCTCAAGATATTATGAACAGCTAATTATACCATATTATTTATCATTTAATAACTTGAAATTAATGAAATAATGAGTAGAAAGTGTAAAAATACCCCAGATGTCATGCTCATAATATTTTGGCCTACATTGTTGAAGTTATTATTAATGAAAACAGCAAAAATCTTTAATATGACAAGCGATGCTGAACTGGAACAGCAGAGTATCCTGTCTGAAAGCTTATAGTGGGCTGCCAATTACAAGCGAAGAAAAGGACTGGGATTTTACAACGCTGCTCTGGAATTATTGTTTCTCTCAGGGGAAAGATAAGCACTTTGGCGGTGGGATTTTTTTTCTGTCACTCTTTGAGTGAGCTTTTCTTTTTTTTCTCCTCCTCCTTATTTTTCTACCTCTTCTTTTTTTCCCAGAAGCATAAAAGGCTGTCAGCGGACGTGAGAAACGCAGGTTTAAAGATGCGACGGGCTTTTAATGGTCACATATTCAGAGTCATGTGACGTGTCAGTGGACTGACAGTGTGCTCTCGGCGGTGGACGCAGAGCTGAGGCCTAAATTCTATCAGGCTGAAAGGGAATTACAGAATTTGCAGCTACACAACACCATCTAGAACCCTTTAGAACAGAGTTTAGAATCTAGAACCTACAGAATACAGTTAAGCCAGAGACATTTAGAGCCATTTCTGTCATTTTGCTATTTATAAATGTACGATCAGCCATAACATTACTGCTTAATATTGTGTAGGTCCCCCTCAGGCCACCAAACAGCTCTGACACGTCGATTTGCATGGATTCTACACGACCTCTGAAGTCTTATTGTGGTATCTGGCACTAAGACGTTAGCAGCAGGTGCTTTAAGTCCTGTAAGGTGTGAGGTAGAGCCGTGGGGGGCGTTGGGTGTCCTTGACCTTGTCGCTAGTTCACTAGTTTGGCAACTTTTTGTAGGTTCTGACCACTTGCTTGTTTCAACAATAAGGATAAAGGATATAATAAAGGATAATTAATGTTACAGTAAACAACACTGTAAGGTCAAAACTACATACCTCGATGCCTAAAAGTAGTGCAAAAAGAGTGCATTGAACAGTAATTGGGCCAAGTTACTGCCACTGAAGCTTCATATTTCAATGGATATTTTCTTAAAGGGGGACTCCACCAACTTGTCAAACTTTCTGCATTATTAAATGGTTAGGGAGTAAACAACGTAATGCAGAGTGGTTTGGTATAAAACACTTAGTTCTATGTATACACTATTGTATATTGTGTCATTATGTATACACTGATGTCTAAAATCATCAGATTTGCGATATGCTGTTAATGTAAGGTGGGGTGGATGATCACCACCCCACCTTATCATCCCCAACTCATCCCAAAAGCATTAGATGGAGTACCACCCATCATTCCAGAGAATACGGTCCCTGGGGGGGCATATACTCCTCCAGCCCAATTCTGGCATTGGCATGGAGCCAACAGGTTCATGTTTACCTGCTCCAGAGAGACTTGTATTGTATTGGCAATAATTGGTATGACACACTGTAGTCTATAAACGCAAAAATGTTAAGTGACTTAAAGTATAGTTCCAGTTTTTTTTTTATATTAATGCACAATATTGTTTATATATTGTATCATTTACTAACTTTGAGTTCCCAAAAAAACTAAAATATTGGCCAGAAATGATGATAAAAAGATAAAAATAAATTAAAAAACAATCATGACAAACATTGGATGGAAAAGCTTGTCACAACATTATTATAAATAGCCAACTATACTATAATATTTTTCATTTAATAACTTAGGATTGTCCCCATATGTCATTAAATATTGAATATTGAAAATTGTAATAGGCTTATCTGCTCCAGAGAGTCCTATTCTATTGGCATTACTTCTCTACAGGGACTAGACAAGCTGTTTGTGCATTTGCACATCTGTGTCAGCAATGGGTGCAACTTGAAGTAGCTGAATGCATTCATTAGAAGGGGTGTCCACAAACATTTGGACATATAGGGTAGTTTACATCTCGACCAGTGGATTACGCAGGCATGTAGGCGTCAATCAGTAGAGTTTCCCTTTCGAACACCAGCAATAACAAGCTAGTCGTTTTTTCCTGCTACCTAAATGTCATAAAGACCCGTTCCTTCTAGTCTTTCCCCCTCACCAACCCCCGTTTATTAACGTGCTATCTGTTCATTAGGGCAATATCTGAGGTCAAGGCCCTGGCAGAGCAAAAGTGAGCAGCTTACGTGTGTTTCAGGTTAATCGCTAAACGCTACGAGGTGATTTTGGAATAATGAATTCTCAGAAACGCAGCTCTGGAGTCCAGCCTAACGTGTGAGCGGGCTCTTCTTCCTCATATATCCGAGCACTGAGGCGCACTGGTGCTTTCTCTTTCTCCTGCCCCCCTTATTTTTAGGGGGTTTAGCTGTATCAGGTGTGCACACTTCTGTAATATCTGTAATTGCCTTCGAGCCACCAGCAAGCAGGATGTGAAATTAATTTGGTGCCAGCTTTACTTTTTTCTTTTTTTCTTTTTGTTCCCCTTTTTCTGGGTAGTGAGAAAAAAAAGAAAAGCCCTAGACATCAAGAGCTTTAAACAGCTTCAGCTATCTGCGCATCACGTTATTAGGTCAATTAATTGAGATGCTTTAATCATTAATTCATGAGAACCCAAACAGAAACATCTCAGCTGAACTTGTGAACTCGCTTCTTTTTCTCTACACAGAATTCCTTCATCCGAGGGATCAAAAATGCCGGCTTCTTTATTGAATATTCTTTATATCTCGCCTTATTTATTCCTCTGCCAGATTCGGGTCGATTCTTGAGCCGCTTAGGGGAAAAGGAAAAAAAAGAAAAGTGGGGCGACGTTTCGTAATCAGTGTTTCAATGTGTCTGCCCATGCGTTCTCCATGCCTTTCTCTGTTTGCCAGCCTTTTCTTCCTCCCCTCCTTTTTGCTGCACTTCAGTTTTGCTGCACCAGCACAGGAAGCGTCAGGGTAAGGGTTAGCAGGGTAAGTTATAGTTATTTAACAAAGGGAGTAATTCATAAGCGCGTGCCGTGAACGCTCCCACTTGTTGCCGACAAATTTTCCAGCAAACAATGCCGTCAAGATTTCGTTCTTTATGAATAGATTTCTTTTATCTGCACCAGTCATGTGGAGTGAAGTGGGATCAAGTCGAAATAAGGCATGGTGCACGCTTTCAAAGGACCTTTTTTGCTAGGGGTTAACACCAGAGCTCCACAAAACGAATAAGGAAGGAGGTCAGGATGGAAAAACCACCAGTTATTCTGCCATTTCCAATGTGCTTTTCCGGCTCTCTGGGCTTTTCACGTTTCCTTTTGTTGACACGCCGCGTTTCTATAAGTGCTCAAGGCCCATATTTGGATCCGAACTTTGTAGCTTACACTCTCAATTTAATAGCAGAAAATGATGCACTGAAATTGCTTGATTAAACTGTGTACATGAAAGAAAACACAGAGCACCAGCACAGTTGCTAAATACGTAAACCGTACACAGAAATAAGCATCATGGGAAAATTGCTACCTGGCGATTGATTCATTTTGCTTCATTTTAGGGTGGTATGACCTTTTTTTCTTTTTGTTTGGCAATACATATTGCGATATTTAAAAATGCATCATTTTTTTTTTTTTTTACCAGATTTCAAGGCAAGTCACGACAAGTCAGTGATCCAATATCACAATATTAATATCACAATAACAATATATAATACTCTAATTGTGGAGATCAAATAAATTATATTTGGAAGATGAAAGTGTGATGTTTTCCTTTTATATCAAGCAGCAAATATTAGACAAAAAGGTAAAAAAGAGCACAAAAATAGAGAGGCAAGGTTTTTGCACCGCAGACAGAAATAAGAATATTTAAGGTACTTCTTAAGACATGAGGAGCATTTTAAAAGTTAAACTGACAAAATATGTGCAGTACGTATCGAAAAAAGAATAAGTAATAATAAGTAAATAATAATAAGTAGTAGTTAGTAAGTAAGAAGTAAAAAGCGTTAAGTTACTGAATAATAAGAGTAGTTATATAGTACATTGTTCAGTTGAACTGACTACTGACTGATCTATCTATCTATCTATCTATCTATCTATCTATCTATCTATCTATCTAACTGTCTATCTGTCTGTGTCTGTGTGTAATTGTGTAGTACATTCTGAAAAAAGTAAAAAAAAAAGAAAATAAAACAACTATTATTAATAATATTAATAATAGTACATAATAGTAAATATAAATAAATAAATAAAAATATTACAAAAATGTTAAATAAATAAATAAATAAAAAACATTGAATAGAAAAGCTTGTCAAAACATGACTATAAATAGCCAATTATACTATATTATCTATCTATCTATCTGGTAGTATCATATTTATTTGTGTAGTACATTCTGAAAAAAAAATTAATTTTGCAAATTGTAAGTAATATACATATATATATATTATATATATATATATATATATATATATATATATGGTAATTAAGTAAATAAATAATAAATAATTGGTAAATACATTCTCATACTAAATAATATATCTAGGCTTTATGGTCTTTAATCCATCTCAGTGCCGCGTTGCTCTAACACTCCTGAATCGAGCTTGTTTATGAGCTGGTGGATTTAATCAGGTATGTTAGATCTAGAAATAACACCCCAATGTGCAGAACAGAGGCTACTTTACGACCAGAACCAGGACAAAATTCCTTAACAAATGCTCGTGACTGAGTGAGAGTGAGTCTGTGGTGTTCTCTGCTTTGGCCACTGCCACTATTTATGTCCATACAGTTTTGCTTTACTTACTCTGTAAACAAGGTCTTTCCCCTCCGGCCTACCTCCCCTTGTTGGCTGTAAGAGTGAGTTACTGTGTGCCCTGCTTCTCAGTGTGCTTCAACAACAGCTGGGCACTGCAGCTACCATTGTGGACATCCAGTCCAACTTACATCCAGTGTAAACTTGCTTAGCTTTATTTACTGTCATTATTTGGACATAATTGTTTATGCTATCAAAATGGAACAGACCGTAGTTTTTGTGGTTAGAACTGCTTGCTTGTAAAATACAGCTTTTTTATATACAGGGGTATGTTCTGTTCTTATTCTGTAGGAAATCAGATGTTAAATTCAACCTAAAGAAAGTGATTTACGTGGTAGCAAATGATTTAATTCGTTTTATTTACTCAGTACTGTACATTAACCCGTTTAAGCAGCAAGGCTTGTTACACTCTAAGGTGTATTACTCAGTAACTACAGGGACTTCTGTACAAACTGGGGCTATTCTCTGCTAATAGACCACTGTAATAACACTGCTGGTGGGCCATTGGCTGTTTAAGAAATTAAGTTAAAACCTAAGTCAAAACTTTTTTAACACAACTGTTTGGGGTCTTACTGTAACATCTGAGTCTAGTCAGTTCTACACATCCGATGTTGGCCACCACACTGCAGCCTGAGACTCTTAAAAACATCTGCCGTCTGCAGCCTCAGTAAAACATCAGTTCGGTCGGTTCTGTGAACCAAAAAGCTCCATTTGCCTCATTTGTCTATTATAACAATTTTCTGTTGTGTCTGTTTCCATTTTTCTATGACTTGATATTACTAATGATTTCCAAACCAACACCAACAAATGCAAAGCTAAAACTATGACTTCATGTGGAAACAAGCAACTGCACTGGCATTTCAGATCGAGCACGGTTAGCATTTTTTACAGTGTGCACTGGCAGAAATAGAAAAGCTGTATCTGATCTGAAGTGTTTTTGAAGTTGGAACGGATGTAAAATATTGCTTTTGTTAATCGGAAATGTTCATTTTGCAAAAAGGTTTCTTGAGTTGAATCTCTATTTGGCAAAATGTCAATGTGGCAGTTGTTCCTTATTTTTCTTGAAAAATAGACGCTCCAAATAAATAGAAATGCTCCAAATATAACTGTTTTAACATAAAAACAATTTGTACACTGATGCCTATAGAAGGTCTTTTCCCCTCTCCTGTTTATGTGTAGGTTTAAGTTACGTCTGACAGTCCGGCAATCTCTCTCTCTCTCTCTCTCTCTCTATATATATATATATATATATATATATATATATATATATATATATATATATATATATATATATAATTTTTTTTATTTATTTATTTATTTATTTTAGTTTAAGCTTTCTTCTCTAAGCTTAATTGTAATTCTAAGAGTTCTGCATACTTTCAACATAATACTCTACTCTTGACCATACTGGAATATATATATATATATATATATATATATATATATATATATATATATATAATATTTGTGTTTAGGTTTTGTGATTAGGTTTATGTTTGACAGCAACAATCTTTGCCTATGTATACTGCATATTTAATTTAATTCACATTTAAAATTCTGCATACTTTCAACATAACTAATATTTCTTTTCTGAATTTAACATACTAGGGGAAAAAGTATGTAAATGTACAGCATATTTAAATATATATACATTTTATGTGCCATTATTATTGCACACATTTTGTTTTTTCTTTTTAACAGTGTGTTAAATTAATATTGTTGTCGTTCCATCCTCACTCATACCTCCTCCTATCCCCCCCTTTCTCCCTCGCTCGCCCTCCTCACGCTGCATTGAGCTGAACTGTGTGTGTGCAAACAGGCACGCGATGTATGAGATCACTTTAGCATGTCCCACTGGAAGATCCCGTGACAGCGGCTGCTCTCTCTAACACGCAAGCCTCTCACACTTTCTCTCTCTCTCTCTAGCAGAGTGGCAGGGTGACAGAGTCACGCTAGAGCTGGAGACGGAGGGTGAAATGGCATCACACCTGCGAACTAATAAAGGAGTCAACATAACAATGACCTGGTGATGTAGTGCGCTGTAAAGTGTGGGTGGGTGGGTGGGGGGGTGTAGGCTTTGTGACTAGGTGACCCTCCTTCAATGCAAACATCACTACAGGTACAAGCAGGTAACCAGCCTGACGATGACAACGCAGCGTTAGAAGAGTTTCCAGCAGTAATTCACAAATGCCTGTGCAGTGGCCGGGTACGCATGGGTACTGTCCACACCGCGGGCAGTTCACTGCTTCTTAGTATAGTGCTTTATTTACATTTATCTACAGCCTACGCAGAAAACAGGGTCTCTGACTCGTGACTACAGTGGAAACCAGTTTAAAAGGTTCCTTAACAAGCCAAGAGGTTTTCTGTCATAGAAAAAAAACACTCGATCAGACAAAAACATGTACACGTTCAAAAGGTTCTTTGAGTTTTCTGATAATTGAGAGGTTATTATGATAACTCAGGGCATTTTTAATATGTATTGTTTTCCCAATATGTTAAATAAACTGAAATTGTGCTGTAAAATTGTTACATTTCTGTCTTCGTCCCTTAAACATTTTTTAATGGTCTTTGTTGAAGGCAATGGTAAATGGTTCTTATATAATGGTTCTTAAAATAATTTTAGAGAACCGCCTTTTCAGCTCAATGTGAAATCTATTTTTGTTTTTGTTTGTTCCCTTTTTTTCTTTCTCAGAAGATCAACAATACATTTGCATGTGAACATACAGGTCCAAACTTTTGCACCAAAGTCCTGCTTTAATGTTTATATATTTTTATTTTATATTTTATTTGATATATTTTACCATCGTTTTTATTGAATTAGATTTATTTGTTTATCATTTACTGACTGTTGTTATTTGCTCTTGTTGATTTGCATTAGATGTTTTACGCTACTTTTGCCAAGGCTAGTGTCATATAGTGTTATATAGTTATATAATACAAATTTTACATACATTAAATCCTTGCGTATGCCTGACCTGTAAAAGTCACACGACATCAATGGCAATAATAAAAGCATGATGTGACTTACTTCAGTTTTTGTAGCTTATTGAAATGAGCCGAGAACTGAGCTTTTAATAAATACTACATTTTAAAATGTATAGTTATTGTTGAGTGGATTTTTTGTTTAATGTTTGTTTGATGGAAGAGAATTAACTCCTATTTATCAAGTTTTTGTCAATATTTGACATCAAAACCAGGAGATTTAGACTTAAAGTTAAAACAGAAAGTAATTTAAATGTACACATATGCTACTGTACAATAACTAATTAAGCTCTAAGAAAAGGAAAAGCTCCTCACCTGGGCAGTAAGTGTATTTACTCAGTAACGTATTAATTTTAGAATAAATAAAAATAACATTCATACAAGAAATTGTGGTTTTACATCACTGTGACTCTCGTCATTGGTGTCTAGTATTTCTATAGTTTTCTTCCAATACCTGGTTTGATAAATTAGTGCCCATCACCTGATGTTAAATCAGGTGAGCTGGTGAAGGAGTGTAAGAAATCCGCGTCCTGGCTGGAGGGCGTCCAGAAGAGAAATCTGGAAGCAAACGTTTTGTTCACAAGTACGCACTTTAAATTGAAAAAGCCTTGTTGTTACTTTTTACTTTATTTATACTGACCTGCATTTGTGCCTAGAAACCTCTGCACAGTACTGTATATATCTATACAATATATATACATTTTGCTTATTATACTTTTAATTATATATATACAGTTTATATATAATTTAAAAAACGCAAAAAATCATATATATATATATATATATATATATATATATATACATACAGTATTATTCATAGGTGACAAGAAGGACCATTTCTAGGCACCTATGCACATTATTTATGACCATTTATCTTTCATATATATATACACAAAAAATTAGTAGTAGGTAATAAGCTAAATCTGAAAGTTAAGGGGTATATATTTATATATTTTGTGATGGTTCTCAATCCATCTATTCATCCATTCATTGCTCTAACGTCCGCATCGACTCCAGACAGGGCTTGTTTATGAGCTGATTGGTTGAATATACTAAAAATCTTTACAGGTTAAGCACAACCCAAAAAGCAGAAAGTGCATGGCTGCTTCACACTGTTTAAACAGCAGCTGCTGTTTTCAAATGTTACCACAAACAAATGAAACGACTAAACCAAGCAGCAGGAAAAAACTAAGCGTAACAAGCGTTCGAATATGGCAGCCGGCGGCGATTTTTTGCTATCCTGATTGTACACGGGATATACCTGCGTATCACGCAGACTGCTCGTCCAGAGGCAGCGGCAGACTCATTCCACCCACTGACCAGAACTACTGACAGCTATTAAACAAAACACAGCAGTCTGGATATTGAATGTTACACCTTGGGCATGTTTGAGCTCTGCAGTGTTTAACATGCTTGTGATTGGCCATGAAACCACACACACAGATCAGCACGGGCAAGCTGTGTGTGTGCTGGCATGTGTGGTCTCAGTACGTGGCCTGCGATGAACCCTGTGCTGTGCGGCTGTAACTGGCCTGTGTCAGTGTGAGTGTCATGACCTGTATATACGCACACACACACACTACATTTACAAACCCTAGCTCATCATATTAAGTTCATACTTGCCCAGGAAAACTTTTACACTCATGCACACACACACACACACACACACACACATATATATATATATATATATATATATACATATATATATATTCATGCTTGAACACACACTCAGATGAAGTTGTCACCCTTCACACATACAAACACACATTTATTCATGCACAGACACACTTGCTGGAGCACTCATGCTGCGCACACATTAAAGCAGGGGGTCCTCCAGGACCAGGGGTGGGAACCACTGTGTTAAAGGTCCCATATTTCCATTCTCCTTTCACTTTATTATTGCTTCTGAGGGCCACTTGTACCATCTGCACGAAAAGCGACCACCTTCCAACCTCTAAGAAATCGGCGTAGCTGCATCTTTAAGACCGCCTATGCAAATTACAGCAAGTGTGCTCTGTCCTGATTGGCTACCTTGTGTTGCGCCTCATTTAAACAGCAGTCCAGCCAGATTGCACTTATTATAACTTCTCAGAGGTTCAGCAATCAGTCTGCTGTAGGCAGGATATGCTGGTAGACTGTCACTGTTATGAGGTTAGTGAGGTGTTTTTGTGACATCACAAAAACTGTGAATTGGAATCGGGCTGTTTTTGCTGATTCACTTTTACATACAGGTGAGTTTTGGGACTTTAACAGTGTTTACATGCTGCGAGTTACTGTATTTTACCCTGGTAAAGTGGAAAATGCAGTTTTGTGTGATATGGGCCCTTTAAAAGAAGTGTTATACCTCTATAGTGCACGTACACACACCAACGCATGCTCACGCGAAACGCATACCCACCTCCCTGCAAGATGTTTTTTTGTGACCCATCATACTTGTCAAGGTACACACACAAACAGTCACACATGTTCATGCCAGAATCACAACACACACATACAAAGTTTGGACATGTCACATTAAAAGTGCCAATGCAACCCTTGGCAAACACACACACTGATGCATATGCACACACACACACAGAGCTCTCTGCACTGAGATGAAGTTTTGACACCGGACCACAACGATGCATTAAAAGTGCCAATACCCCCCCTCTCTCACTCACACACACACACACACGCACACACATGCTCAGCACACCCCAATCTGTATACTGTAGGCAAACATCCACACACAGTCGTACCTTCATTATTGGACGAGGCTCTGGAGCCCAGCACCTGTAAGGATATAGTCCACAGGACGAGAGGCAGCAGCCCTGGATCTGATGCCATCGCGCTAGTGTGGAGAGAAGCTCTCTCTCCCCTCTCTCTCTCGCTCTCTCTCTGCCTGCCTCTCCCTCGCTCCCTCTCTCGTGCTCTCAGCCAGTGGGGAGAAAGCAGAGCGCAGGAACTCGGAGCGCATTCGGCTGACTTCAGAACTGCCTGCCTGCACTGGGGAACATGCAGCACCGGCAGACTGAGAAGGGGGGGTTGGTGGGTGGGACCAGCCCTGTCCGTCTCCGTTCAGCAGCCAATTGTGGCACGGGGCTTGGTTGGCACATGCACAGATGCAACATTGGAAGCATCCCTCCCACCCCCACCACCGCCTCCACCACCACCACCACCTTCTGTTTCGGCTACACATATGTTCATATACAGTTGCGTGTCTAATATTCTCGTCATTAGTAGATAGATAGTAAATAGTAGATTTCTGTATTTTTATTGACATCTATTTGCAAATATCTGGTTGATGTGCATTATTTATATGCATTGTAATTTTTAGGTGCACGCTGTTGTCACGCAAAACCCTTGTATCTCTATTTTTGCACTTTTTTCTTTTTTTTATTGATTCTGGCAGTTGTTTTTTACAATGCATCAACCTTTCCTGATAAAAGGCCCAACAGAAATGTCCTAAAATGACTTAATTAAATCATCTTCCATTGAAAGTTATGATTTTTCCATCTACAAGGACGTTTCTTGCATGACAGCAACTGCAGCATCTTCTTCCTAAACCTCCACCTAGCAACCTAACACCTAACAGCCACATATGTAGTTTATCAGTTATCATAGACAAGAATGTCTCTGTACTTAGAAACAACCCGTCGCCCCAAAAATGCCCATAAAAGAAGTCAAAGGACGCGTGCCTCAGCATCTGCCCATTGACGTCTATTAGAAAAATATCTTAAGTCAACGCGTTTTCTGCTGTTTTGTAAATTCCGGGATACATATCAAAATTACTCTTCGTGGTAATCGACCCCATGATACAGACGCATTAGATGGAGGTCAGGTTGGTCTACACTGAAATGTCCCTTTAATGAAGTACTTCCATTCATTGCACTGCTTAAGGAAAGTGGTGCTTTATTATGAAATCTCACTGTGTTCTCCTCACTCTAAAGAGCCAAACTCTCCAATTTCATGCAAACATTCCTCATCTCAACACGCAAAAGGTGAAAGAGTCTGTTAGTGTCAGGAATCTTATTATTCACTTCACACGTGAATAAGAGGTCACATACAATCAGTGGAGATCAGATGGATTTCTGGTTTGGTAGCTCCGGGCGCAAACATGAAGCATATTGCATATTGGATTATTGTTTGCCTCTTATCAGACTTCTTCTCGCGGCCACATCGGATGCGGTTAGTCCTTCATCCTTTGTTGGGAAAAATGTCCTTTTCCGTATGATAACCTTAAAAAAAGGTAAAGCGAGACGCGGCCCTCGTAATCAGAGCATCAGAGCTGAGATTTGCTCTGGCTGTCGGCAGATTACTGCACTAGGAACTAGGGGCTGCTGCACTGTGGCGGTTTTGTATAGCTGTATGTAAACACAAACACAGGCAAATATCAGCTTGACATCGTTCCTCTGATGCCGTCGCTCCGTTAAAAGAGCACAATTACATGCGTGACAGATGAATATGCATGACAGCCCTCAGTACAGGGCTGAGTTTTTGAAAGGCGGTGTAAAATACAATGAAACAGATCTGCTAATTAAAGCAAATTTAGAGAATAATTACCATATAGGCCTAATGATCACATTACAGCAGACGTCTGTGTTGCTGATTTGACATGCCCTTAATTGTCCAGCTTCAGTTTTTAGCTTCAGTGCCTAGAGAGGAAGTCTAAGGTTTGGGCCAAACCTTTAGACTTTTCAGTGTAGTCCACACCAAAAGAGCAAGTGTGCAAGGAGCCTCTAAAGGACCAGAATTTCTTGGTCTCGGTCTAGATCAAACTGACCCATGGATCAAACTGTTTGCAGTGTAAAAAATCGTTGATGCTTTAAATTTTTGAACCAATTACAGAAGGCAGAAGCAGACGAATGCCACTCTTATGTGGAGGTAAAAATGTTACATAATGTTGCTTTAAACAGCAAAAGGTTTAGTAGGTTTAAACTAGGGATGTTCCAATCAAGGTTTTTTACCCCCTGATCCAATCTGTGTCTTTTAATGCTGAGTATCAGCTGTTACCAATACGATCATGGTATGGAGCAACTTTTTAAACAGCTGTTTTAAACTCTATAGTGTTTAACATCTTACATTCCAGTCTGACTGACCTACCAGACCACTCATCTCCCAGTTCCTTTACATCTCTGCAGTCTAATCACTTAGTGTGTGTGCATTAGCAATAGCATTAGCCTCCTCTTCGGTTCTGAATGCACCCTTCTGAGCAACTCTAGAAGCAAAGAAAGGAGTGTGGTTCTTTTGCTGGTAGAGCAGAGCATTTCCACTATAGTCTGGTGTCTAATCAAGCGTAATTTAACAGGATGGGAGGAACGTTATATCTTAGGAGATAATTTAGTAAAATATCTTTAGCTTTGGCAGCGTGGACAAAAACAACGGAAAACAGACCAACATTTTCTGGAAGAGTGACGAGTTTAACCTAACACACTCTTCACCTGCTGCTCTGTGAGCCGTCTGTCGTTGCTGAGTCACGTTTACAGCGAGGCTCTGAGCTGACTCTAAGCTGAAGTTTTCCTGAACCCTGAACTTTCTATTCCACCTTAAAAAACAGAGCAGTTACGCTCTTCTGTTGTGATGCACACACTGTGACCGCAGCGCTGTTTAAGGTGGAACGTAGAGTTCGAATTAGAACCAACTTTAGCTTTTGTTTTGGCTGCTAACTGGTTACATTACCGCACTTATTGATTTAAATAAAGTTTTTAGCATTAAATCACAAAAGATCACAACTAGGGAAGTTAAAAAAAAAAAAAAAAGAAAGACGTATAACTGCAGCAGCTAAGGATCATGTACACTAATGGTGCCTAGAGGACATCAGATGTCACTCTGCTACTGCCGATCTAAGGATCTTGCCGATCTATCAGGTAATCTTAAGTCACTGGTTAGGATCAGGACATCCCTAGTTCAAACTAGGAACTCCAGCATGACAGTTAAAGCTGTGTCCAAAACTGTGCCCTATTCACTACATAGTGCCCTATTTTGAGGTTCTGTAGTGGAGTCAGAAAAAGTAGCGCTGAATCCCACAATGCACTGTAATATAAAATGTACAAACGCTGTCCGTTTAACGTACACATAATTCACCAAGCCGTTTGGCTTTAAGATTTACGTGTGGCTCCTCTGAGGAAGACTGCCTGTCAGATTGTTTATGCAACACGCTCTGCTGTCGCACAGCAATGAGCTCTCGCACGTTGACTACCATGTTGAATTGTGTTCCCTATAATAGTGCTCTATATATATATATGTATATATATTGATCTGGGGGATAGTGTGTGTAGGGGATAGTGAACAGGGCACATTTTCGGACACAGCTCAGTTTCTATTTGTACCCCTTCTCAGAGTGTAGGTCATCTGTTGTGCTCATGGTATTCCCTACACAAAGAAATGTGCTTAAAATAATGGGCAAAATAAAATAAGTACATCTGGTTCATATCCCATCAAGCCCAAAGCGCACAAGCATGTACACTGGGTTGGACAAGAACCGTAGCTCCCCTACCAATGATTAAGAAGCATGAACAGACAATACTTATGGGAGTTTTGCCAGTTCCTGCAGTCCGTCGTGCAGTAGCACCTGTGTGTTTTAACTTCAGGTGATTACGCATCACGCTAGTGCTGCTGAGATATGCCATCCATTCAAATATATATATATATTATATATATGATATAATATATACATCTACCTTGCTTGGTTTAGGCCTTCAGTTGGGCCCAAACCAAAATGGCAAGGGTCGCAAACCACTGTACGGACCAAAGGACCAACATTCAGGCTGATCAAAAGAGGCAGTCTCAGTCCAGATTAACGAAACCATGCGGTGTGAAAAAACACTTTTTTGGATGGTTCAGACTTACGGACAAATTTTAGACAGTTGAGGCAGGCTACCGTCAGTCTTTTAACAATAGAAAAGGAAAAAGAACCACTGCTCTACCCAAAATGTGCCCTTCTGACCCACGCAGCAGTATGGGCTCAACAGATTACGCTTGCGATTCCTGTATTCACTGTAATTGTAGATTAACCCTGAATTATAAGCTGCAATACGTGTGTGCACTCAAAGAGAGTCAGATTTGGGCGAGGAGGCAGAATTTGGCACAACGCTGACACCCTAAGCGCCCTTCTACAAGCCAATCAATGTCAAGTATAGAGACACAGTCCACATTCTTGATGGTGACAAGACATAGCAAAGTCGCTAAACAGTGTGAAGTTAAAATGAATTGGATCGAATGTCACAAACCTTGGTTTGGATCTTGGTCCAGACTCAGGTGTGGAAACGCCCTTTTTCCCATCCATTCAGAACCTCGGGTCTTTTAGAAACCTCTTCCGCGACCGAGTCAGAATTGACTTACTTAAACCACCCACCCACTCCAACCCTCCCAACTACGACTTCTTAACTAAAGGTGGATACCTACAGTATATGTCCCCAGTGTCCTCTTTTTTAGAAAAACAATATGGCCACTCTAGCATTTGGAGGAAATGTTGTTAAGATGATGATCAGCCTAGTTAAATAACCAGGTGTGTCCAAACTTTTCAATGTAACAACACCATGAACTCTGGTTTGAACTATTGTGCTAATCTGAAGTACTCCCATACATTCAGCGCTTTGGGTCTTTTAGAAACCTCTTTCACAACTGAGTCGGAATCGACTCAATCTCTTCTTCTTTTTTTTCTTTTTTTTTTCTGGGGAAATGCTACTCTCTTCAAACCAAACGATGTCAAGTATAGGGAAGAACAGCACACGTACAGTACCAGTCAAAAGTTGTATGCTGAACTTAAAGGAGATGATTTGGGTAGTGAATGTGTATGTATTCATGTACATTAGCATACACAGACCTGGCCCGAGGCATACTGGAATTACACAACCGCTTAGGGCCCCAACTCCACAAGGGGGCCCTCAAGAGCGCCAATATCTCATGATTTGATAACATTTTTGATAACACTGAATAATCAAACGAGATGGTTTTACACAGGTAAAAGCAATTTTTATATACATTTATTTATTTTATTTATTTATAGTTGGCACACCAATACTAGGTTAATAATTTCCTGCTGTTGGCTGCTGCCACTGTTGGGCAAATGCAGATATGCGTGGTCGATTGGGTGGTCGATTAAGGGTCGGGCACTTCAGCATATTGTACAATATCTCTCTCCATATGAAATGATGAAGCATCTGGTGCTGGGCCCCAAATGAAGATCTGCTAAAGACCCCATAAAGGCTTGGGCCAGCCCTGAGCATACTGTAGCTGCATGGTTTGAGAGGTATTTCAAAACTTACACATAAACATCGCCACAGTCCTACAAGTTTGACCTACTTGAAACCCCCTTAACTACAACATCCTAACCGTGTTGGATGTGTGTGTCCCTAACCTGTGTGTCCCAAGTGTCCTCATTTAAAAAAATAACAATATGGTCACCATAAACTCTTAGGTGTGTCTTTATAGTTCAGATCATGCACTGACCATACAGGATACAATGTAACAACACCATGAACCTTGGTCCGGACGTTCAGCTCTGTCCACCCCTTGTCTAACTAAAGACTGCATCATGAGTGTACCCCTACCCAGAAACTGTACCATTACGGGTGGCAGAAAGGCCGCAAATTCCTCTCCTCCTGTGTGGATCTGCTCTTTTCTCCGCTCTCTGCAGCTGCTGGAGAGAATAGAGAGACAGAGGAAGGAGGGAAAAGGCGGTTGGAGCCAAAACGCAGGGGCCGCTGCCTGCCTGCTAATGCAGCACACACACACACACACTCACTCAGAATACAGGGGAGAGTTTGTCTGGCCCACAATCGCCACCTCTCTTCACCCGGCCGCCCAAGGCCCGGCTTCAAACATGCCTATGTGCAAGGCTCGTGCTGCCAAGACGCTTGGACAGTGCTGAATCTCTCTGTATGACCAAAGTGTGCATATACTGAGTTATACACAGAATTATATCATCAGAATCAAAGTGGTTCTTCTCACCACTGGCTGCAATGCAAGCCTAAAGCAAGACTGATCCTCCCTGTGTTTAACAGTTGGAAAGGTGTTCCTTTCATGAAATTCTCCACATATTTGCTCACTGTGGCTGAAAACGTTTGAGTTTTGTGGAGAGGACCAAACACCAAAACAGCTTGTATCTGCTGAGGCATGGCCTCCACGAGAAATCACCTCCAGGTGATCTAGCCTTTACTCACAGGGTTATGATCAAAAAGCCTTGCATGCCCATGACTCTGTCCCCAATTGACTAGAGATGGAAAAATCAATTGCTTATGCATCAGTATTGGCTGATGCAAATATGTGGTTGCCGATTGGTTGATATTCTCTAATTAGCTGATCCTGAGAGTCGATCAGATCATATTCGTTAAGGATTACAGCAGCTCTGCAGGCTTTTCAAGCGCTAGATGGAACTACAGAGCTTGCATGAGTCAGTGTTGTATTCCGTCAGAGACAATATGAATGGGAGTTCTCGTAACACTGAACATGGCTTCTGTCCCACCTTTCAACAAAATGAGCCAATCAGCTTGCTGGTTACATTGCGAGAGAAGGAACCCCCCTCTATGTGGAGGTCTCTGCAAATGCAGTAAACAGAACAATCCAAGTTATTTTTATGAGTTGATAAAAAATCTGGTTTTAATACGATCATTTCAAAACCATATTTAAAACCATATTCAGATTTGAGCATTTTCTCTGATGGCATTGCAAAGATGGCGGCCGATCTCTCTACTGACTACTGACCACTCTAGTACATTTCTCCGTGATTCCCTGAAGTACAGTACATTTTATTATGAGAGGCAATGCACAGAATATTACAGAAGCCTTGCATGATGATGCATTACCAAGTTTGCCTGGAAAGAGTAATGCGGCATCCAGCCTAGCGCCCAGAAAGATGATCAGCAATCAGTATCACCCCTAAAAAAACACTGATTGGCCCATCTCTAGTACTTAACCACTGAATACCGGGAACACCCGACAAGACCTGCTGTTTTAAAGAGCCTCTGACCCACACGTCAGAAATATATGTTGGATATAAGGAAATTCCTTACATTTTATGTAAAATATCCATAATTATATACACATCAGATTTCCATATAGGATTATAACAATGTAATGTGTTTAATGTTATGGCTGATCGGTGTATAACATTTGAAATCAGTTACGCACTCTAAATGCAGATATTTTGAACTGTGAGCTACCCTGGACTAACTTTTTACAGAACAGTTAGAGATATGATTGTTGTTCCTGTAAAATGCATCCATTCCAAGCTGGACTCTGGACTATTAAGTCTGTCTAGTCTGTCAAAACTTGGCAGGTTGAATGCAACATCATAGAATTGGCCAGAAAGCTGACATCAGCTTGATTACATGACAAAAAGCTGCATTATCATGTACAGCCAATACATTAACCCTGTCATAGCTACTGTCAATGGGGTAATCAAGCTTTACAGAACGCTGGCATGAATCTTATTCAACTCAGGGAGCTACCACACCATGTGGGAGACTGGGGTTCAAGTCCTGCAGTGGGTGATGATGCTGCACTATACCAATGGGAGTCCTAGGGCTAAACTCCTAACACTATGTTGGCCCACATCTGTAATATGAGTAACCTTGTAAGTTGCTCTGGAGCATCAGCTAAACGCTGTAAATTTTTAGCACGTTATTCATATGGTATTTATTTCAAATGAGTGATAAAGGTCCATTTGACCTTCCCAGTCCATGGTACATATGTCCAAAATGCATTAGGCTTGTTTAGATGTTCCTTTCAAAATAATATGATGCTGAATTGTGGGTAATGAGGATGCAGTAAAGGTTTTCTTCTAATGCCTCTTGCATGAAGGTCATAGTTGTAGAGCACCATTTCAAAATTTGCTACAGTCTTTTGCAGTCAAATAGAGGATCTACCTTTCTAGCAATCCTTTAAGCAGTTCTCTCCCAAGTTCTGAGGTTTTTCATTTGGTCTTCCAGACCTTGACCTGACAGCCACCGTTTCTATTAATTGCAATTTCTTAATTCCAGAATGTACTGAGGAAACAGATACCTAAAAAGGCACTGCTTCTTATAGCCTGCTCCTGCTTTATGAGTACCAATTCTTTTAATGTTTAGTGTGCTATGCAGCTGTTTAGAAGAGCCCAGGCCTGCTAGTCATATCATGTGACTAGTATCTGGATTGTATCCCGATAAGATTTTAGCCACATGCATTTACACTTGGTAGTCTTGGGTGCATTGTTTTGAGGCTTGGCCTTGTCCACATATAATCTGAGATTAATTAATTAATTTATTTAGAGGATTTCTTTTAAATAAGTGATAAAGCCTGACTTGCTACCTGCGTCAGACCAGCTGCCACCCACCTGTCCAACCACCAGGCTCCCCCACCACCCATGCCAGACCAGCGGCACACCCTCCTGCCACTGCTACCTGTCTAATGAACATGTTAAAACCTAGATGGACTCTTAACTATCTGCCACTATTAATATTACCAATATTAACTATCATTACTCTTACTATCACTGCCATGACTATATTAAGTTATACTACACCATGATTATTATATTATGATTATGAATATGTTGCACACCTGAGCAGTACAACAGTTTAGGTGGCTTGGTGACTTTCAATAATTCAATAATTAAAAAAAAATAGTTCTGATCAGAGGAGGATGGGTCCCCCTTGTGAGTCTTGGTTCCTCCCAAGGTTTGTTCCTCCAACTCTGAGGGAGTTTTTCCTTGCCACTGTTGCGGTTGGCTGCTCACTGGAGGTCTTTATGTTTTCTTATGTTGTTGATTGCTTGTCTTTTTACTAATTACTGATTGTGTAAAGCTGCCACTGCGATCCACAGATCTCTGCTTGCCATCAGCAGCCAGAGTCAGAGAGAGCACAATTGACCTTGCTCTTTCAGGGGTGGGTTCCTGGCACTTCTTCCCCACATCATTCCTAGTTGGATGTTGTTCGGCACAGGAGGTGTCTCCAACTCACCAACTCATCCCAAAAATATTGGACGGAGCACCATCATTTCAGAGAACACAGTTCTCCACTGCTCCACATCTCAAAGCTGGGGAGTCTTTATACCCTTCTAGCCCACTCCTGTTACTGGTGATTGGGTAGGTTCATGTTTATCTGCTCCAGAGAGTCCTATTCTTTTCAATGAGTGGTAAAGGTTGCCCTTCCAGTTGTATTAATGAGCTGTAGATTGTTGTGCATGTTAGCATGCTGACATCAGTTTGCTGGCAAACGGCTTCTTAAACTGCCTTGTCTTGATTAGCCTAACACAAAACATCATGTAGCTTTAAATGAAGTATGCTACGATTTCTCATGAGGTTGAAGAGAATTGTTTGCCACTGTTCTGCAGTGACCAACAGAGTGCTCTTCTATTTTAGATTCATCAAAGTAGCCCTCATCTGCCTTGATGCAGCTTTATACACCCTTGGCATTCTCTCAAGCAGCTTCTTTAGGAGCCTCCTGGGATGCTTTTCCATGCCTAGCCCTTTCTGCTTGCTGAACTACTTATGAGGACATTTAGGGACGTCATGATGATGATTAAAAAGTTTTGTTTTGGGAAATAAATCCATACATCAAGCATTTATTTAATTACTCATATTTGTTGTAGAAACATGTGTAAGTGTTTGGACCCGAATCTTTAAGATGATCAACAACAAACCTGAAATTAGAGGTGTCCAAATCTTCCACATGTTGGCCTGACTCACCCCAGCCATGTCCTGTTTTAACCCCTGCAACCTGGAAAGAAGAACAGACAGAACATCAGAGCCAGAACCACCAGATTCAAGAACAGTTTCTTCCTATGCGCTGTTAATATGGCCTCACCAGCAGCATCAACCTCAACCTGAATACACACACACACACACACAGTGAGACTGCTACTGATCACTCTGATCCTCCCAGTTCACTCACCATATCCACACTGAGCTCCACCAGCTCAGGGTCTGTATGCAG
Organism: Salminus brasiliensis; assembly: GCF_030463535.1. NCBI lineage: Eukaryota > Metazoa > Chordata > Actinopteri > Characiformes > Bryconidae > Salminus > Salminus brasiliensis. The sequence goes on from NC_132898.1 coordinate 7,827,974, forward strand.
TTTGCACTTTAACTGGAACTCCCTGTACATAAGCTGTGCTGAACACTGGTCTCTCTACCTGAACACCAGCTGCTTTACTCATTCCTGTCATGCTCTACATATTTATTCCATGACTATAATTAGTACAGTAATAATACATGAATGCGTGAGGAGCTGGACCCTACCTGTTCGTGTGGTGAGTGATGATGGAAAGGGAGGAGACTAAGAGGAAGTAGGTGCGACAGGGAGTTGGACTGAAAAGCAGGGTTGTATAAGGGGGCTTGAGGGCCAGGTGGAGGAGTTTAGGCATGGCCCTTCTCCCAAAATTCAGCTATGTGTCACGAATCTACTTTTTGTACTTATTGTCTTTGCTTATTGCCACTGTCTCCCTGTTTTGTCCACAGACCATGCACTACTGTACCATGTCTTACCTATTCTGCAATAGAGACTTAGCCCAACAGTCTTTCGTTGTACTGCACAACCCTGTATTAGTATAACGACAATAATCCTGACAATAATCCTGAATCCAACCTTGATTAATTGAGACATGAGACCATAAGTATAAGAACAGTATGAAGACAATCCAAACATTTTAGGAAGAAACGTCAATGCCAATCCTGTTAGCGATGTGGAGTTAGAGAGGCAGGACTTATAGAACGAGAACTGTTAACTTCTTGTGTACCAAATAAATTGTCCAAATGAAAAGTCCAAATGTCCAGCTAGCTAAGCATCAATGTGTTGCTCAAGATTTTAAAATGCGCAGATAACCATTTCCACTGTTAACCCCCATAACACTCCAAGGCTTATTACACACTACTAAACTACAGAGACTTCTGTACAAACTGGTGGGGCTGTTCTTTGGTAATAGACGCTTGTAATAATGCTTTCGGCCCACTGGCAGGACATAAGCTTTTTAAGGGGTTAATATCATAAAAAGATAACCTTTAAAATATATATGTACTAAGGCATTCCAGTTATTTAATGGCCGTTTTATTCAGTCACAGAGACTTTAGGAGATCGTTGTGAAATAGCATATAATTAAGTAAGTGATGATGTAAAACTTGCTGGTGAGTTCCAAAACCAGTATAGTACCAGTCTACTGGACGCTAGGCCTGAAGATTTGAAATACAGCAGCTGCGAGTAAATGTTCCCAGATTTTGGGTACGGCTCTCAAACCCCATAAAGTTTTACACATTATCTAATGCCTTCAACCTGAAACATCAAGCCAGGCCTGAGATAAACAGAGTGATATAAGCGATTCCACTTCATCTCCATGTAGCTCCGTATAGCCCAGGCTGCAATGTAAAGACTGTGTGTTTGTGTGTGTGTACGTCTGTGTGTGTGTGTGTGTATGTGTCTGAGAGGCTTCTTTAGCTCCTTAGTTGCTAATCCCCAGGAGGAGAGGAGTCTGAGTCACATAGCTGCTCCGCTTTCATTTGACGTGTGTTGAAAAAAAGGGAAAAACGCCAGCGGAAACGATGCTACCTTATTACCATTTAAAGTTGTGCCTGTTTTCCGATGCGAGTGAGAAAAAAAAAACAGCCCTCTGTTTCAACACTCAGCATAAAGACCACGGACTAGACAGGGAGTTTCTCGGGCGACTAAGTGAGGAAGAGAGAGGGAGAGAGACAGTGAAAAGAGAGGAATCTCTTGTAATCAGTGCAAGCCATATGTCTCCCAGCAAATAAGCAAAGCCCTCCTCATTAAAATCAAGAATATTTCATTTCTCATCAAGGGTGGGCCTCCGTTTACGGCCGAACTGTCAACAGGGCGTCATTACGGCACAATCAAATTTACAAGCTGTAACGATCGAAGAGCGAAGAAAACAAATGGCCGGCATTGTGGGAAGACGGGGAAAAGGCTGCGGATTGATGTTCCACATCGACGGACGGCACAGGCCGCGGCGAAGCCTGAGCGACTCTTTAGTCATTACCACCAATGATGTGAAGCCCCCGAGCTGTGTCTCTGTCGTTTTCGCAGCCCTACAGAGGTTTGTGCGCCAGCATGTCGAATCTGAGCCACAAACATTTGTTCTTCCTGCAGCCCCTCTAGCTATACGCTGCCCCCAAAGTCAAAAGACTGGAGACCAGGGTTGCAGCGCTATACCATTGGTATAAAAGTATAGCATGGTATAAAAGTTGTTGGTTATGAAAGTGTGTACATTTGCTTAACACCGGTACTTTAAAAAAATGCAGCCGGACAGAGAATCCCACCACTTTCTTACTATTTTCAGAATTCACAAACCGAACAATTGCCAATAGAGTCCAATAGAGCACAATTGGCCTTGCTCTTTCAGGGGGGAGTTGATGGCGTTTCCTAGTGTGATGTTGGTCAGCACAGGTTAGCTGTTGTATCGGAGCTGGGGAGCCACACTGTCCTCCTAGAGAAGCTGCATCAACGGCAGTTGGAAAAGAGGCGGTGGTTGGTGTCACATGTCTAAAGAGACATGTGCTAGTCTTCACCCTGTTGGGGTGCACTGCTAGTGATAGGTGAAGTTCACATGAACGAGGAGTGGGTAATTGGCCTTCCAAATTTGGTATAAAATGAGGTCAAATTAGAAATTCATTGTCAAAAACCAAACAATCCATTGATTATTGGAGAAAATAATCCACAAAAAAATAATAAAATAATAAAATAAATGACATATAGTTTCAATTAGTTTATTTTAACAATAGTAAATCACTTGTTCAACCAAAAGAAATGCTATTTTTAGTAATTTAAAGATAAGATAAGTGTACAATAATAAAAAGAAGAAGAACAACAACAACAAGAAATGAAAGCATTGTGAAGTGCCGTATACTGTAATACTGTAAAATACTGTGATATTTTCTGAGACAGTTAAAGTACAGTGAAAATCTCATACTGTTGCAGCCCAAACAGGGACACGTAGCTTGCCAGTATGTTTTTAAAGGGTCCATTCCCTTTTTTATAGACATGTTTTTTTTTCACACAAAACAAATAAATAAAAATAAACTAAAAAAGTCAATTTCATTGGCTGCCCTGTATTGTGTCCGATTTAAAAGGCAGCAAGGGCGTAGAATTTGATAAGGACAGTATGAACACGTCCCTACCAATATCCAGTGACTACTCAACTGTCCTAGCCATGATTTATATAAAAAATGTAATGCAAATGTTTCTTTGTAGGTCTGTAGTAATTTAACATATTAATGACCAACCTGGTTATTCTTTAAAAACATTTCCGTTATATCACATTTGAGTTGATATTTATGATTTACTGATTTTTTTATGAAAAGAATTCCATATTTTTCTTAACTAGCTTAAAATGAGCCGTGAGGAAAGATCGAGAAAGGCAAGCTATCCTCAGATCCTCCCTTCTGACAGGAAGAGTATGCTTGATTTTTTTTGTGTACCTGAGGTCCTAAAAATGATGTCAGGGAGTGTGTTTCTGGCGAGCGAGGTGTGTGTCCGCCTAGGGGAGGGTAAAGGAGAGAAGCAGTGTCGGTGTGTGTGAGGAGCACCCAGCGAGGACCTGCATCTGTGCCTGATAGGGGGTCAGCGGGAGCAGTTGGCACGCAGTAACCTTGAATTACCTGCCTAGTCGGCCCGCGGTTTGCCATTTTGTGGCGCTGTGTGATGGCAGATGGCGGGGGTCACTATGGAAGTCTTGGACATCGGGTACTGGCTAAATATAGAGCGGCAGTGACATGGTCATTTAGTGTAATGTTTGTGTTTACTTAAAGGGCCCATGTCATGCACAAGGGTTTTTTCTTGCTTTTGTCTTCGTCAAAACATGTTTGATGTACCAAGTAACAATGTCACCCTCAGGCCACACAGTCCATTCATGGAAACTGATCTGCAAAGAAAACATCATCATGGTTGTGACATCAAAGCATGGTTGCATAATCTTGTTGGCTGTGTTAGACATAGTTATGTAAACATCATTATACAATATTTTTAGGCATATCTTTCACTCATCAGTCCATATGATAATGAATCATGTATTGTAATACTGCATCATGATTGTGACATCACATTGTAGTTCATATCTTTTTCCTTTTGCTAATTAAAGATGTGTGGCATGCTATGTAAACACTGTAGAGGTTTCCAGGATACAGCTCGCTCTCCAGTCCATACAGTGCATATATAGTTGTGACATCATATCATGGTGGTGACACAGTATTGCACCTTTTTAGGCATATCTTTCACTCATTGGTCCACAAGGTTTTAAATGATCATGGTTGTGACATCATATCATGGTAAAGGTAAAGGTTCACATATTTGTCACTGGACAGTGTACACTGTACAGCGAAATGTGTCCTCCGCATTTAACCCATCTGGTAGTGAACACACACACACACACACACACACACACACACACACACACACACACACACACACACCCAGAGCGGTGGCCAGCCCGGGGAGCAGAGAGGGTAAGGGCCTTCCTCAAGGGCCCAACAGTGGGAGCTTGCCGAGCCCGGGAATCGAACCCACAACCCTGTTATCGATATCCCGGCGCTCTAACCACTGAGCCACCACTGCCCCCTGCCCTGGTGGTGAGATCACGTTATAGTTGTGACATCACATCATGGTTGCATAATCTTGTTGGCTGTGTTTGATTGAGTTTTGAATTCATCATGGTTGTGACATCATATTATGGTGGTGACATCACATTATAGTTGTGACATCAGTTTGAATATATCATCATGGTTGTGACATCACATCATTGTTGTGACATCACATTGTGGTTGCATAAACTTGTAGGCTGTGTTTGATGTGGTATGTAAACAGTATTGTACCTTTTTGGCATATCTTTCACTCATTGGTCCATAAGGTTGTGACATCACATCATAGTTGTGACATCATATCATGGTTGCATAATCTTGTAGGCTGTGTTTGATGTCCATAGAGTTTTGAATCCATCATGGTTGTGATATCAGATCATGGTTATGACATCACATCATAGTTTTGACATTACTTCATGGTTGTGACATCACATCATAGTTGTGACATTACTTCATGGTTGTGACATCACATCATAGTTGTGACATTACTTCATGGTTGTGACATCACATCATGGTTGTGACATCACATCATAGTTGTGACATTACTTCATGGTTGTGACCTGTTTGTCTGTGTTTGATGTGGCTTGTAAACAGTGTTGTACCTTTTCAGGCATATCTTTCTCGTTGGTCAATAGGGTTTTGAATTCATCATAGTTGTGACATGCTTTTGGTTGTGTTTAATTTAGTATGTAAATACTGTTAAGAATTTAAAGGCGTGCCTTTCACTTCTCAATCCATTTATTCACAACCACGAATACGTTTACATAAAAAGATTCTTTCAGCCTACAGCAATTTAATTTGCTCATATCAAGTGCTGGAGCACTGTACAGTTCTGTACAGAAGAAGCTGAAGTGTTACACATATCTCAGCCCTAACTGCTTCCTAAATGAGGTACAATACAGGGCAGCCAATCAGTTATTTACATTAGTCTTAAAGAGCCTATATCAAGAAAAATTGCTAAACATTTGATAGCATATACAAACATTGCTAAAAACCACATTCTGAATCCTGTTTTGTGATGTCATGGAAAAGAACTATACATTTACTAGGAGTAGGAACTTTCTGAGTTGGGGTGGCAACTTTTAGAGGACATCGGTCATATTTCTCGCTCATCCATCTCGGGTCTCTGTTGTGTGCATGCCACAGACTGTCCAGGCGCGCTGGACCTCCATACTTCTCCATCAACATTCTGTTATTAATTAAAACCAAAAAAATCAGAGGGTTGATTTTTGACTCAACCGGTGAATTGAGTCAGTCGCCCACATTCACCTCGAACTGCACCTAAAAATCAAAGTTTTCCCCACCCCTAACATTTACATATATCCACCTACTTCATAGTTCAGTTTAGGCAAACTCACTCAGATCAAAAAGCTGATTATTTCTAATAGATGAAGTAAAGTCATGTAAAATTAATGTTTGATACTGTACATAAACTCATACAAACACCATATGTGCCCTTTAAAGCCTGTGTAATGCGTGACCGCTACGGAGATGATTGCTGTAATATTTATGATATGGAAATAGCACTCAAAACTCTGACTCTTTACAGGACTTGCACCAGTGCAAACTTCTGTTCTTCACCATGACTTGCTGGAGGGAATAAATTAGACTTTTCATTTTATGTAAGCTGCTTCTGATGAGCTGTCTTATTATAAAAAAATAAGCCATGTGAGTGGTTAATTGGAGCAGGCAGGTGCTGCCCTGCCTTGATTAGGATGGGTACAGTGGGAATAGCAACCCGTAAACCAGCTCGGAATAAGGTGCGGAGATGTTAGCGCGTGAATTATGGATAGTAACAGCGGAGGCCCACAGTTGGGAGTTCAAGCTTATGCAATGCATAGCGTACATATGGAGGTGATCTAACGACTCGGATGTAGTGAGAAGTTGAAATCGAGCCCGGCAGAAGCTCCCAAGGCTCCCGACAACAAGTACAGAGAGCGCAGAATGGACAGGTCAAACTGAGTTCAACCAGCCACTGAGAGGCTTTCTGAAATTGCTTGCCAACTTAAAACATACCCATAAATCACTTTTTCCATGGCCCGGATGCGGTGCCAATTTTTAGCTAATCACATTGGGAAGCCCCGCAGCTCAGCTAAGCATGACGAAGGTGCAGAAGCAGTGGTGCTCTCACTGAGTCACCAGATGAAAATTAGGCCAGAGCGAAAACATGAAATGCCAGCAGATACCAGAAATAATATAATAAGCATTTTTTATCCGTTTTGTTGATGTTTTTGAAAATGTATAAGGGCAAGTATTTATCATTTAGAGCTGCAGCGATAACAAGAGCATGGACTTCATGGCAATTTTTAGGTAGAATGGATTCTTTAACAAGAATTGGTGCATAAGTCTAAATTTAGGGAGGGGGGGGGTGAACCTGGAATCAACACAGGCTCAACATTATGCATACATACAGCACACTTAATATTTGGTTAAATGTCCCTTAGCAAGCTGCCGGACCGGACACTTTTGATAGCCATCAACATCAAGTTCTGGCAGAATTCTAGTTCTACTTCTTGCCAGAATTGGTAAAGTTCAATTAAATGTGTTGGTGTCCTGGTACAGACCTGCCTTTTAAGTACAGTCCACATATTTTCCATAGAGCTAAGGTCAAGACTTTGGGAAGGCCTTTGGGGAGGCCATTCCAACTGTTTCATCCTGGTTCCGCCTGACCTGGCTCTCCACTACACTCCTGCCTGCTGTCCTGCTCTGGGGCCTTTCATTGATTCATCCTCACCTCACTGCATGACTCTGCTGCTGCAGGACTTTATCATCTCACTCACATTTTCATATTGTATGGCTGGATGCCACGTTTACCTTTTTTTTCTTAATGTAGCTTAGTTTTTTTTGTTGTTTTTATTCCAGTTTTGATTTTTATTATTATCCGGTGTCGACCTGAGGAGGATGGGTTCCCCTTTTTGAGTCTTGGTTCCTCTCAAGGTTTCTTCCTTTTTCCTTGCCACTGTTGCCACTAGCTTGCTCAAAAGAGGCTCAGACCCGGATCTCTGTAAAGCTGCTTTGTGACAACATTTGTTGTAAAAAGCCTAAAGAAATAAAATTGAATAAAACAATTTCAAGAGCCTAAACTTTAATCAATTTATTAATTCCACAACCACCTATATTGTGTTTGGGGACACTGTCCTGTTGGAACACCCAACTGTGTTCAAGTTTTAACCATGTAGGTTTGTGTTAATGCTGAGGAATTCTGAGGTAGTACTCCTTCTTCATTATTCCATCCACTATGTACAATGTTCCAGTTCCACTGGCAGCAAACCAGCCCAGAGCATGATACTACCACCATTAGGGTTGTTAGGGTTGAATGCCTATTCCAAACAGCTTGATTTCTGTCTTATCTGACTATAAAAATGTTCTCTGGAAGATTTTTTTTTTTCTTCATTCAGTCTTTGGTTCACTTTGAAGATATCAACTTTGAATTTTGCAGTCAAAAATACAATGAAGACCTAAGAAATGTGCAGGTACAGCATGGTGGGAGATGCCTTTTTTGTGCATATGCTGTTGGTATAGTGTCATAGCGGTTGTGTGTAAAATTCATGTGGAGTTGGTGGCACTGAGCATGCATCAACAGTGCCAGTGGGGCTAAGTATGGCCTTAGGCCTCAAGGAGGCCATTGTGGAGTTGCATCGACGTAGGGTGTACAGTGTGTGTGGTGGTTGTAGTGCGTGGAGTCCACAGGAAACAGGTGGCACTGAGCATGCATCAGTGGTGCCAGTGGGGTTAGGTATGGCCTTAGTCACGGCCTCAGAGGGAGGCCAGTATGGCTCTATAGTTATGATGTCGGTTAAGTGATCGTTCAGTGAAGTGCGCTATGATGCCAGACCTCACTGTTGAGCCCTCCTGAGGTCCTGTGGGCTTAACTCAGGGAGGGAGGGAGGTGCCTATGTGACAACCCCTGTGAAGAGCTTGCCATGCTGTGGATGCCTATAGAAAGGGAATGGGCTGGGCCCTACGTGCAACCCAATTATTAGGTGCTTCTTGAAGTATTTGATTTGTTGGCCTGAAAATATATAGTCAAAACAGTTGTATAATCTGAAGATCTGATACCATCACCAGTAAACATTTCGTAGTAAATATCTTTCTAATATTTGCATTTCAGCATATTCAGAATTTTTATGACAGAAAATACATGGCTGGTATTTTAGGCTAAAATGAAACCCAAAATTGTGCCTCTGCAGCTGAAAACGAAAGCAAAGAACCGGAAACTATCCTCTCAGGATGCTGCTTAGGGACCACGAAGCCTAGAAATGTATCTAATCTTAAGTAAATGTTAAATCGATTGTGCAAAGACTATTTATAATCTATATAGTTTAGAAATGGATTTGAACTGAATGGAAATGTGCTGGAGTACTCACTGATGAGTCACTGAAACTGCAAACCATCGGTAACCCACTCTTATCTCCACCGACAGTTTGAGAACATCTAACAAGACTTTAATTACATTCTTGAGGGCTGCATCAGCTAGTGCGTTCAATGTGACATTCAAAGTCAAGTTGAGTCCTCTGGGAGGAAAGAAAAAAAAAACAGCCGTGCTTAATTTAAATATAACAGCGTTGGGTGTGGGTGGGTTGCTGAAGAACGTTACCACCAAGTGGGTTCAGACCCTCTTAGACCCTCATTAGCTACATTTGGCTGATGACTCAGTAATAGTTCAGCAAAAATCATATACAATATAGGTATGTCCAAAAGTATCCAGACACTTCTAATTAGTGAACTCAGCTACTTTAAAGTACACTGATGGCTGACACTGGCTTTTGAAATCCCTTCCCAGACTTATCTACTGCATCTACAACCTTTTTTTTCTGAAGGTTCTTCTGGATCGATCCCGCCATAGTGATCCCGAATGCAAACCAACCTGAGCTTTAAATAAGACAGCGTCCTCCTCCAGAAACTTCTCCAGCTAGGGATGTCCTGATCCAGGCATGCTATTAATGGATCTATTGTAACCCCAATCCAGTTCTGAGTCTTTGTTTTAACCACACCGTTACTCTGCGCCATCTGGCGTCCCCAAGGCGCCATTATCGGACATTATTCCCAGCTGGTTGCAGCAGTGCAGACGTTCTCAGAAGGTAAATAAAAGAGTTGACAGTCTGCAGTGTGGCGCTATTTTACAGTGGAGCATGTCAACAGACCAAAATATTTGACCCTTTATAGAACTATCACTGAAACGCTCCGGTTTACCAGCGGGAGAACCGCACGCCTTTCTTTGTTTTTAAACCAGCACTGAAGAGCGCATTCAGAACAGAGTGGAGGCTGATGCTAATGCTAACACACACACACACACTATAGAAACCCAAATCACACACAGCACATACACCCACTATAAACCAGTGATTACACACCAGTAGACCAACAACAACAGATACCAGTCCAGAGTGCGTACCACTACACACACACAATGGAAGTGATTAGACTGCAGTGTTGTAAAGAAGCTGGGAGCTGATTGGTCAGGGAGGAGATTCAGACTGGATTATAAGATATTAATAACTCCATAAAACAGTAATTTTAAGAAAAGTCTCGACTAAACTAAATCAGTCAGCTCAGAATGTATCATTACTGAAACTGAACGTATTAATCAGCAGCTCATCTTATCTAAACTGTGGGGCTGGATTATTTATATAAACACAAAGATCATATATATATATATATATATATATATATATAATTGTGTATTATTCAGTAACTACTGAGACTGTAGTCCTGGTGGGGCTATTCTTTGGTAAAAGTAATAAATAAAAGTAACACTTTCCGGCCCACTGGCAGCCCATTGGATTATTAAGGGTTTAATTACATTTTTGAAAGACATTTCTTCAATTTTATATGTTTAGTTATAACAGCTCAGTTATAATTTCTTAGTATTGTTAAAATGAGGATCAAACGTTTTCATGTGGTGTCCTAATATTTTTACATGAATCTTTGGCTATTAAAATACAGACACTGTCTGTAACAAGGTTCAGACAACATTCTCAGACTTTATGATGGCTGCTAGTACTGTTTTTAGCCATGAGACCTAGGTCTATTCTGTCCATTCTAATAAACAACAATAAACCACATAAAAAAGTCTTGCATCTCTACCAAGTAAGTCCACCATCTCAACGTGGTTTGAGGCAAGTGTGCGATGACTCAGATATGCAGTTTCTACAGTACTGAACTAGCCTTGTGGCTCTATTGCAAAGCTAAAGAAGTAAAAACAACTGTCTTGACTGATCGACTTTATTTGGGTTCAGGGGGAAAATTTGAATGAATCATCACTTTAAAGTAGAACTAGGCAGCAACAATCTCAAGCCCAAAGTTTGCTTAAAAATGAAATACCACCAAATTCCGACATCATTCAGTACTTGAAAGTCGTTCAGAGTGGTTTGGAGTGAAATCATGTCTGATAGGAACCAGTGCTCTGGATGTGGCAAATACAACCAATTAATAAGCAAGTCTGCTTAAAAGGGAATACCACCAAATTCTTGAAAATTTTAATATCTGGGATGTAAACAAAGTCGTTCCGAGTGGTTTGGTTGGAAATCATGCTCATCTGAGAAACCTGTTAGGAACCAGTGGTCTGGATGTGGCAAATAAAGTCAGTTTATTTGCTATATTGCTAACCAGTGTGATCAATGACTGTAGAACACATGGACGCCAGGGTTCTGTTTCCTTTCATTCTATAGAAATTAAGCTAAAATTGTCCACCATGTCAAATTTGCAACCAGAGTCTGTGCAGGACTAACTAGGGGATGAGCCAGACCCCCTACTCATTTGGTAGACCTGCCCACCTTCAGAAGCAGAGCGGACTTCCCCCTGGATTCCAAGTTTGTCCGGTATGTGAAAGGTCTCAACAGTAAAAGTGCAGTTCATGTGAGTCCTGCTACAACTCTATTAACGCTATTCTATGTAATGAACAGAAAGGGTGCCATGCAGGTCCTGCAGACGGACGTTTCCAGCCAAGGCCGTCACGCACTTCATTCCTAAGTGTAGCCCCGCCGTAATGTTTACAAGCGATTTCTAGGGGGAATAAAAATGGGCCAATATTACTATAAGGAAAACTAACTGTTGGAATTAGACGCTGGAGATGGAAGGACAGTTTAGAGGGGCTGAACGAGATGGAAAATGGGCTGTTTTGCCATTGAAACATATGGGGATAGGCTAAGCAACCAGCCAGCAGAGGCGCTAGACCTGTGGTGGCTTCACTTTTGAAAGACACTGCGCTATCCATGTTTTCTACAGTCATTGAGTACGACCTGCAAACCCCCGTCCCTCACTTAGCACAATGCTGGCTAATGTAACAGAATCAGCACTAAGAGTTCTTCTACAAGCATGTAGAGCATCATCTATGCTGTTTTAGTGGCAGTTTAGAAGAATGTACTCATGGTTAACATGCTATCTGCCACCATTTCAGTGCTGGAGCATTTTGTAATGGGGAATCTGAGCTAGTGGGCAAGAATTGGTACTGACTAAATCAGTAAAAAGTTAACCCCCGCCCCCAATAAAACATCTATTATGTAGCATTTAGAAGCTTTAATGACTGGTTCAATTCAACCACCACTTTCAAACTTACTCGAGCTTCTGCCTTTGAGAAAGAAACAGGGTGTAAGAATACCTATTAAATATTATTTTTCACCTCCTTTACTGTGCCTTTCTTGAGTTGCCAGCTATCAACATCGCTTTCATAAGATGGTCCTTTTTCCCTTTCTATTGTGTGCAGTCACAGGATCAAAACTTTTTGGCGGCCATAGCACATTTTGAAAACAGCCCATAAAAAACACACCCCACGACTTTATCATTTTCACCCATGAATGCATTTTCAAATGAGACCAATTTGGCATGAAAATTGCAAACCTTGCAACCCATGACTGGAGGTCTATGAGAGATTTGGTTTCTTTAAATGCATTTTTATTATTTTTCAGACATTTTATGACATTAAGCTTCTATTAAAGCTTCTATTAAGATTCTATTAAAAAAACTTTATTGTTGTATAATCTATTTAAGAATATATATAGGTTTTTATATTTATATATAGGTTTTTATATTTATAAGGTTCTGCAAAACCTCTGGCCTACTGTAATTATGATGATAAGAGACTGTGTTCCTCTGAGAGTCCTCAGTGATGTCTGTGAGAGGTACAATAGTCGTGACTTGTTTTGGCACTGCTTGCACGTCAGTGATAATCACAGTGTTTTGTACAATTTCTTGTTTTGGAGAGCTTCAGAAGCAGGAGACACTCAGACTTTATGTATGACTTCTGTGCCATATTCTTTCCCCCTCTCTTGTTCCTTTAAGCTCCATTTCATTGTCCCAGATCAAGGTTTTCATTATTAAGGTAAAAAGATTAGTAAGAGTTACATAAGTCTTATATAAAAGATCAGTACTATGGGCATAATTAATGTCTCACAGGCTTGATCGGATCAAATCAAAGGTGCAGAAAATCCCTAAACTCCTCCATTTTCTCACTTTCCGTCTTCACTGTATTTCATTATTTTCAAAGGACATATTGTTCAATTTTGTATATTCTATCCCACCACTATCGCTCAAAAGTTACAGATCTGTAGTAAAAAATGAGTTTCTTTTTTTATTTGAAATTACTTTGTATTTTTACTCTCTACGCTCTTCCTCTATTGTACAATTGTACAATTTGTACAATTTGTCAGACCCCCTTTACCCTATTCATCAGAGCTTTGAGACCTGACTCTGATGTGCACGTTAAATTTGAGATTTGACAGAGACTTGCACCTCAGAGAGTCAAGATATGACCCAGAATCTCACCTCTGAAATCAAGACATATACAGAAATATACAGCTCAGACTCAGCATTTAACTTAGACTCACAGCTCAGACTCAATATTTAACTTAGCCTCACACCTCAGACTCAGTATTTAACTTAGCCTCAAAGCTCAGACTCATTACTTGACTGAGCTTCACACCTCAGACTCATTATTTAACTTAACCTCACAGCTCAGACTCATTATTTAACTTAGACTCACAGATCAGATTCATTATTTAACTTAGACTTACAGCTCAGACTCATTATTTAACTTAGCTTTACACCTCAGACTCATTATTTAACTTAACCTCACAGCTCAGACTCAGTATTTAACTTAGACTCACAGATCAGATTCATTATTTAACTTAGACTTACAGCTCAGACTCATTATTTAACTTAGCTTCACACCTTAGACTCATTATTTAACTTAACCTCACAGCTCAGACTCAGTATTTAACTTAGCCTCACAGCTCAGATTCATTATTTAACTTAGGCTTACAGCTCAGACTCAGTATTTAACTTAGACTTACAGCTCTGACTCAGTATTTAACTTAAACTTACAGCTCAGACTCAGTATTTAACTTAGACTTACAGCTCAGACTCAATATTTAACTCAGCCTCACAGATCAGACTCACAGATTATATTTGACTCACAAACTTAATATTTCACTGAAACTTACATCTTATACCCAATATTTAACTCAGCCTTATAGCACAGACTCAGCTTAGTATTTAACTCGGACTCACAGCTTAGATTTAGTATTTGACTTATACTCACAGCACATTAAAGACTCGCCTGGACTTCAGACACACTTCAGACTTGCACCTTGGGGTCTCGAAACCTGACTTGCACTTCAGAAAATCAATCTTGGCTCAAACTCCTACTCCAGAGACTCCAAAGTCATCTCAGACTCAAACCTTAGACACTCAAGACTTGTGCTCCAGAAAATTGAGATTTACACTTCAGAAATTCACTTAGACTTGCACCTCAGAGAATTAAAGACTAACACTTGCTATATTCAATGAGGATTCCTCCCTTTTAACCTTGTCATCTGTCAGCTAAACTCCAGCCCAAAATTCCATACCTAGACTTGCACTTCAGGGACTCAAGACTTGATTCAGACTCATACTCCTGATACTCAAGACTTGAATTTGACTGGAATTAGTCAAGCCTTGTACTCATGTTCCTGTTATGCATATAACTTTGTTTGGAAACCACTGGTCTTTTAGCACTGGGCAACCCAAAAGGCTCAGAGTCCAGAGACATCCAGACTGATTTGTACATGCCGTGCACTCTTCTAGACCTGTGCATATATGATATGGTGCCAATGAGATTCACACTTAGATCCAAACAGTGAAGCTCACTTCTGAAACACCTTTTCAGCAGGAGCTCCTTAGGAGGCCCTTTATTCCTTTAGCAATGGTGAAAGATTGCCTTATCTCCTTCAAAGGCAGAGGAAGCTGCCTTGCATGAAAGTGCCAAGCCTCCAAATTCAGGGTGTTGATTAATGTGGTCTTCTCCCTCATACACTTTGCAAATTAGCTCCGGGCTCCATTGAACGTGCTACTGCACATGGTCAGGATCCTTGCAAACTGTAAATACTGCATAAGGAATGTGTATTCTTCCTGTAATGATACTCCTTCACTGCAAGGTCTTAGTGAATAGATCCATGACTTATTATGCAGAGATAGGTCTTCACGGGCTGCTAGCAGTACCTCGGAATTAGCGATTCAGTCCATGGCAGCAGTGTCTTGTCAGAACAAGTCCCTGATATTCCTCATCTTAATGCTTACAGTAAGTAGAAGGTAATTAGGGACTAATTATCACTTTATCAGTGGCAGGGAGATGAAGTCCTCCCATGATGTATGATCGCTAAAAGGACGCCTAATTATGATTAATTACCTCTAAATGACATTGAGGTTTTATATTCATTGATGCAGGACAGTGACCGCCCATTTTTTTATTGGCTTTTCTTTCCAAGCCCAGCTTCAACGCTCCTGAAGGGAGCCGTTTTAATAAAATTCATTGGAAAACAATTGGAAGGTTTTTGGTTTCAATCATCTACCTCCTCATTTTCAAGGAAGCATTGCTTCCCTCTTTGCTCACTGGATTAAAAGCTATGCAAATGTAATGGAAACAGCCATTTAGTGCACAATTTGTGCTCAAAGCTTTACGAAAGTACATGTGGGGTCACCGGATTTGGCCCCCTATTGATTCCGGAGCTCCGAGGATCGTGAGAGGATCCTAAACTAGTGATCTTTGCGGAAAGGGGTCACAGCAATTAAGTGTACAGCAGGCATGATGATGTTTTTGTTATCCGAACGCAAGGGCAATTAGATGCTCCTTTACCGTCTGGAGAACATTACTGCTCCCACAGGGAGGTAAAACTGGGGGCACTACTTCATTAAAGCATGCTTTCAAGTTTCTATTTTCTTTTAGGGTGCTTATTATTATTTTATTATCTGAAATAAATTCTGTACAAAATCAAACACTGTTTTTTCCCCTTTACAGGCAAGAAATATACAATCAAAAATACAAGCATTATGGGAGCTTGCTTTGTTGTAGAACGGCTAAAATTGCCATATCATTGACTTTATTATAAGCCACTAGCCGGTTAGTCTAATTCAGCAACAAGAGCATAAGCGAGGTCAGGATGACAGATGATCACCACCCCACCCCAAATCAGACAGATGTTTAGATTAGATTTGGTCTGTATTTCAAATGGAAAATTAAATATATACAGTGGTGCTCAACATCTCTTCTTCTAAGGTCCTCAGAAAGCTCTAATGTGCATGACATGATCAACCTCCACCATGCATACTTTTACCACTCACATATCTGTAATATTGGATCATCTTCCTCAATAAACAAATGAGAAGGCTTATTTTTCTCTCATTTGTTTGATTTGTTATCTATCTATCTATCGATCGATCGATCGATCTGTATGTCTGTATGTCTGTCTGTCTCTGTCTGTATTTATATCAATCAATCAATCAATCAATCAGTCTCTGTCTGTCTGTTTGTATCTATCTATATATCTATCTATATATCTTCATAATTTAAATCAGAATTTGAAATAATAGAAAATGAGAGCTAATGAGACTTGTTCACAGTGGTGATCAATGAAACCAGACATTCAGACACTGGAAGCCTCTTAAAGCAACATCACAGAAGGTCTGTACAGAAAATGCATAATACACTGCTTACCAAGTACCAAGTCAATACCAAAATTCTACAAATGTCACAGTACTTCTTTTATGTGGTATGAAAATGAACCTGGAAAAGAAGGAAGGAAGAAGAACACATGGAATGGCGTTAGGAGTTGAGTTGGATGCTCAGGGATCAGTATGCAAACACTGTCACAGAGCATTCAGAAACTAAACTAAACTCCCCAAATACAAACATTCAGAATCTGAAATGTTAGCACTATTGTTTGTGAACTGCATTCAGAAAGCCAAATGTTAGCTTGTTAGGCTAAAGCTGCAGTGGCTTATCTAGTGATATTAGCACACAATGTGGGCAGCAACCTCTGTGATTTTCTTAACACTGACCAACCTGCTTATACCTAGAAGCGCAGAGCTCTGGTCATCTGACCGCTCTGACTACTTACTAGAAGTTGTGCAGAGTCTTAATACAAGGAGGCTGTTACTGAACTATAATGGTTAAAAAAATTTGTTCTAATCGACCAGTTTTTTTAATGAACAGTCATATATTCATTCATATATTCAGTCATATTAAAAAAAGTAAAAAAAGCATGTGGACTGAGACAGCAGGGTACTATTACAAGATTTTACACAACATAACTCAGGTTGCACAGCATTCAATCTTGTGCAGCTCCACCAAAGTTCCATGGAGCAGTAGCAGCATTTGGCCCCGAAGTGGCAAAATTGCATTCAACCTGTTAAAGTCAGTGGAGCATCAACATGACTGTGAAGCTGTTACCCAGCCCGTTTTTCTTCTCCTATCGCATACAATGCTCCTGACACACCGAAGACCAACACATGCCCCCTCTGACATGTCTGCAGCCAGCCAACACCTCTATTTTTCGGACTGCCACCGATGCAACATCACCAGGCAACCACCGCGCCTGGAGGGAAGCGCCACATAAACCCGAGTCCGATGCATAGGCCAGCAGATGCCACTGTGGGAAAAGAGCACCAGCTACCCAGCCTAGAGAGAGCAAGCCAACTGTGCTCTCGGGGCCCCGGTGATCCGATGGCTAGCAGCAGGACCGGGATTCAAACCAGCGATCCTCTGGTCATAGTGACAGTGCTTGTGCAGTGACCGCTACTGTTTTAAAATAAATTTGCCAAATAATGCTGGTTTAACGGAGCATTTATTCAAAGTTCATTAGGAGGGAGTCTGACTGTTTCAATTTCAGAAGGAGGCTTTGTTTGAACAGACTGACATGCTGCTCCAATTAAACCTCCAGGTTTAGCCTTTCTTTTTGTCACAAAGCTGCAGTAGGTTAGCACAGAAAACAGGCTGTTGGTGTTTATTGCCATAGTGAGGCGACATATTGCGAAATTGTGTTGCCTGCGTCTTTATCAGAGAATCACTAATGCAGAACTAATTATCTGTCGCGTATGGGTGGCAATGGCACATACACACACACACACATGCAGATGCAAGCTAAGGAATAGGAATACACACACAGACACACACACACACACACACACACACACACACCAATATGCAAGTTAAAGAAGCAGCAAGCAAACCGCCAGCATGGCTGACAGAAAGGACTTCATTAGAGAGGGATTTCTGCTGAGCTGACAGAGACATCCTGACTTTCTCTCTTTTCCTCTCTCTTTTCCTCTCCCCCTCTCCTTCCCTCAGCTTACAACTCTCTTATTCCTCCCTCGCACTCTCTCCCACTCCAGCGGCAGCGCGGGCAAAACTGAAAGGTAGGAGGACGGGAGAAAGAGAGGAGGAAAAAAAAAAAGAAAAAGAAAGGCCTGTCAAGAGCGTAGTAGCGGCTTTTTGTCACTTTTCTCAGCGCGGGCCTGTAAGGGAGCTAGCGGCTGCGGTGGTAGTTTGTGGGAGGCAGGGTGAGACAGAGTTCATCCCGAGGCTAGCCGCTAAAAAGCTGCTCCAGAGAAAAGGGATTGACTCCAGGCTTTGGCACTCCGGCAGCAGTTTAGCAGTTTAGCCACACGGCGCTTTCACACTGTCCTAATCTGAACAACAGCATCAGCAGCGACCGGAGGGAAAAAAAAGAATATTCCAATAGATCTGTTTACGCATTAGTGCTAGCTGCTTTGTGTTTTTATGCACATTATTCATACGGCCTATTATTCCGTGTGTTAGCGTTTGCATTGTGCCGGACAGGGAGGAAAGCCTCCAGGCTTATTGTGTTTTTTCAGCCAATTAGCGCATCCCGCTTTTTCGGTGACCAAGCAGTTTGGAGAAGTCGGTCAGTTTGGGTTGCAGAAAGTGAAGAGTTTTCGTGGCTAGCAGCATCTTCATGTAAGCTGTAGGCAGAGGTGTCCAAAAAGTCCAGGGAAACTACTTTTGTGAAAGTTCGTCTCAGTACCGTCTCAAAATCTTCCTCAATTAAAAGTGGAACTGTGGAGCCAAAGTTCTACTTTAGTGGGACTCAAAAATATCTACAGTTATAATCAGGCTATTCAAGCGCATAAAATGTAAAGAGCAATTGTTTTAATGGGTCCAAATATGGTACATTACTTTTGCACAGTATTTGAGATCCACTATTTTGGGTTCGGGCTTATGGAGCAAAAACAGTAAGAATGAATTTTACATCAACATTTCATTTCCCTGTTTGGATTGACTCTCCTGTACTAAGCATATGGAAATGTATCAGTTCCAGGAAGACCCAGGACCCGCTGGGAGGTTCATATCTTGCGTCTGGTCTGGGAGCGCCTGGGTATCCCCAGGAGGAGCTGGTGGAGGTGGCAGGGGACAGGGATGCCTGAGCTTTTTTGCTCATGCTGTTGCCACATTTGAAATGGTTCTTGTCCTGATTTTGAGGTTCCTGTGGGTGGCATTGAATGATACAGCTTTTACTTAGGTCCTTTGGGCCAGTGTCCAGCACAGTTGGGTTCCCTGCTCAAACACACCTACACTCACAGTACTGAAAAAGGGTTCTATATAGGGTGCTGTTTTATAATGGACCACTTACAAAAGGTTTTGCACCAATGCAAAAAAAAAACAATTAACCAGACAAAAGTTTGGATATACCTGGTTGAATGTATGCTGACCAGCATGTTAAAAACATTTGCCATTTGATTCAAATGCCAGGGTGACCATATTTTTGTTTTTCAAAAAAAAAAGGGACCCTGGGGACACACTGGGGTATCCACCGTAGTTAGGATGTTGTGGTTGGGGGGTTTCGAGTTGGCCTAAGTTGTAGGACTGTGGCAGTGTGTATGTGTGAGGGTGGACATACCTCTCAAACCATGCAGCTACAGCATGTTAATGTATACATACACATTCACTCATTTCACAAAAGCAATAAACAGCCTCAATAACCTATATGACCAAACCATCTCCTTTCAGTTCAATGTACAACTTAGACCTACTCGAACCCCCCACAGCCATGACATCCTAACTAAGGTTTCAAGTAAGCGTAAGGCCTTAGTTGTAAGCTGAACTGAAAAAAGATCATTCGGACATATGGACTATTGAAGCTATTTATTGGTCTTTTATGCATGTACATTAACATACTGTAGTTGCACGTTCAAAACGTTTGACTTTGTGTCTATAATAAGTCAAAACTGTCACAAAACAGGTGTGGAGTTTTTGAAATTGACCCTTTTTCCAGGCCTGTTTTGGTCATGACAGATTTCCTTTTCTTTTAGTTGACAGACAACGGTGTGGAGGTGGTTCTAGGTTTGTCACTTCCATGTGCCGAACTCTCATTATTCGATTCTAGGGCACCTTTAAGGTTTAACTGTGTACCTTAAAGGTTCACTTATTTCACTTTCCCAGGGGAAATATGCATTTGTGTACCTTTGTGACCTGATTTCTTTTTTTATAGGAAAATAAAAAGCTGTGCTTTGGGTTAATGCAACTTAATTAAAGAACTGCAGAAGGAAAAGTCTACAGTTATCTTTCCCATGTAAAAGTACTGAAGACATACCCTTAAGGCTATTATCCCAGTAACAAGCAAGGTTCCACTCCATGACAGTTTGAAGTTTAGAGCGTACCACATCCCTCCAAAGACTCCTTTTTGGCACCTTTCTATTTAGGAGCAGATTGGTCGGTCATTGCTTGGGGTTGCAGAGCAATGGCCACAGGTAATTTCTCAAAGGTGTAACACAATCATGTCTTACTTGAATCATCTCTTTTCGCAAACAAATCGTTAGCGCCACAACCACTAGCGAGAAATTTTCCTGGGTTCACTCCAGGCGACCGTATCTGCCAACAGCAGCGAGGAAAAAAGAAGAAACACACAGGGGCCATTTTCTTAACAGCTGGGAGTTCAATTAGCAGCTGATAGGAGAGCAGGAGTTGGACCCTCCAGTTTCCGATTCCTCGTGAAAAGGGGGGCGGCGGCACCACAGGCCAGAATAGAAGAGTAATGTTCTTCCACGCACAGCTGCTAACTGACAACAAAAGGCTTGTCACGATGATTAATGACTGGGGAAGCCTCTCTTTGTTACCAGTGCAGCACTGTACTATGTTAAAAGCTATTAAAGTGGTGGAAGCCAGCGAGGCGGGCGAGCGCTGGGGAAAAGGATGCTTACCGTTTGGAGAGGTGGTAAAAAAACTTCCCGAAAATCGATATAGTCAAAATCTGTGCTCTAGCTGGGAGGCGTGAGGAGCAAGGGAAGTGCTCCATGCTATGTAACTGAAGGGAATATGAGGTTAGCAGGGGATAAAGAGTGTCGGTGCTAGATTTGCTACCTGGAATTGTTCTCCAGCATTCTCCGCAACAAACAAGGTGGAAAGTGTGTTGGGTGGCGGCCTATTTTGTTCCCCCCACTTTTTTCCCTTCCTGCAGCAGTAAGTGGAAGGGAACTATTTATGGCGGCTGTGATATGACATACTGTCAGGTAAGCGAAAGCGAGGGGAGCAACATTCTTACATTGATTTTCATGTCAGCGGAAAAATTTAGAGACCGGAGCCGCAGAGATGCCATGGCAACCCGAGACAGCTGTTCCTTTCTTCGTCGTCTCCAACCTGTCACAGTTGATTGGGGGGAAACTATTTGGAGGAGAGCAAATTGAAGGGTGTTGTAAGTAACCGAGAAACATCTTGATCTCACTGTGGATGCACTTACCGAACCTGAGTTCGCTCCAATGCTGCAGTTTAGACGAGGACAAGCATAAGGACGAGCATAAGCTCTTATGCCAGCAGACAGCCAGGTCACGGTATTTCACAAAATTAAAACCTATTTATACCATATTAGGCTTATTTCCTTACATTTGGTACTGTACGTTCATTTGAACAGCAGACCAATATTTCACTCATGAATTATCAATGTTTTAGGGGAAAACAAACTTCCCTCGTTTTTTTTTTATTTTATTTTATTTATAACACACTGGCTGACAGTTCTGGTACGATCTGTCATTGATTCCCACATCATCCGGCTGTTAGTGACTCATAACTGGCTTTAGAAGACTTGTATCAGACTTGTGTCACAACCGTTTACACTCACGCTCTTTGCCCTGAAGTTTGCACCCGATTCAATTCGCCACGATTTAGAGATGATCACATCACGCTTTGAAGGGAAAACTTTGGACAAAGACATCTAGAGGAATCTAGAGGGGTAGAAACTAGGAGAATCTTGAGGTGGAGGTGAAGAATGTGCTCTATATTATCATCAATTAGAAATCAGAGTTACAGAAGCAGCCAGGCTGAATATAGGGGTTATATTCAGGGGTGCACTAGCCAGGTGAAACAGCAAAAACATGGTTTATCAGCATGAAATGGCTTTCCTCGGTTGCTCCATTGAGCATGTGTGTGAAAAAGGTGTACTAAAATCATTTAGAGTGTACTCATGTTTTTTAGCCCTGTCTTCTTCACAACTTTGCCACAACTGGTCTACATGTACCTGTATCTACATGCAACCGCTGGTCAAACAGGAAATGGCAACCGTATATATGCAGCCCTAAAATACCTAAGCATAAATGTACATAACACACAGATCAGTTCTAGAAGAGCCTGACCCATCACCAAGATTGCTATGGGACATTTTCATCCATCTTTGTTACTGCTAAAGTAAAGCATACATGTCTACTTACCTGATCTTGCCTCGTGGGGGACTTTCTGTAGGAATGGCGGCCCAATCAGCTTCCTTTCTTATGGTAGGGAGGGGGAGAGTCTCCTACTGGAGTATCTGTGGAGGAGAGGAAGTTTTTACTTACTGGTAATATGGATATGGAGAAATGTAATGGAAAATATGTATAATGTTGACAGTATGGTGTGTGTGTGTGTTTAGATTTTAAGTTGACCCCCCTTAGCAGTAGTGGTTTCACCCAGTTTGATTAGACAGCCTTGCAGCTATAGACTTATTCTGGGCTGACATTAAGCCAGGGAAAACTGTAAAGGGGCTGTTGTGAGTGTGGACCAGAGAAGAGTGGACTGTAGTAAGAGTCCTGTGTACTAATTTACCTTTTTGTACAGTTATTTCTACTTTTACTATGATGTGGACATTAATACATTTTAACTGAGCTTTTGGAATGTATCTGGGAGTATTGAGCTATTCATTCCTTGCACTCATCCACATGCATGAAAAACCAAATGGACTAAACACTCTCAAGAGTGTCCAGTAAAACAGTAGGTTTCTTATGGCAACTGATTTAATCTCATTTATGTATTTTCTCTTTTTATATTTGCATTAAAAATGAAGGACATGTAATATATATATATATATATATATATATTTTTTTTTTTTTTTTTTTTTTTTTTTTTATTACTTGTGAAACTTATGAACTGAAAGGAACAAAGATGATCACTGAAGCAACATTATGGAGAATTGGTATTTCTAGCTCTTGGGCTCCGCCTACAGTTGAGCAAAAGTGTAATTTCCGCATTTCTGGACAAGCTGAGAGATACAGAACTAGGGCTGGGCACTTGAAAATGAATCAGAACCTCTAATCTAATCTAACCTCTAATATATATATAAATGCTGAGGGTAAGATCACGCCGATTAGAGGTTCTGATTCATTTTGTTAGTGATTCATTATTCATTATGTTAGTGATACGTCATCCTGCTCACGTCACTACTGTTTTTGGCCCTTCTTTCCACTGCAGGGCTCTTTTCCACTGTGTTCTGAGCACAGAGGATAACCGCTCAGGTGACTCTTTCACACGGACATGGTTTGGCACGGAGCGCTAACCAACCGTTGTGGGCCCAGTTTTCTCAGCGTGGTTAGCTTACCGTACTTGGGGTCACAGAACCGTTCAGTGGGAGGGCTTAATGTAAAAAAAAAAGTAAAGGTACTATGTACAGCAAGATAAGTGTTCTCCGCATTTGACCCATTCGTGGTGGTAAACACACACACCCACACGTGAACTAGGGGCAGTGAGCGCACACACACCCGGAGCAGGGGGCAGCCAACTCCAGCACCCAGTTAGCAGAGGTGAGCAGCGGCAGTTTACCGAGCCCAGGTATCCCCATAAGGAACCCACAACCCTATCATCAACAGCCCAGAGCTTTAACCACTGAACCAGCACTGCCCCCTAAAAAAGATGGCATAGGGGTCCTCCGATTGGCTCCATATTTACATCATCTTTGTGCCACGAGACCAGGGGTCTTCATGTTTCCAGTATAGAAAATGGTGCAGACTGTATCTAATAGTACAAGATTAGCTATTCCAGTTTAGCTCCCTTCGAGTGCACTGATTGTTAATGTGGTGACAAGTACACTTTAGTGCACTGCAGCATAATAAAGTTTAGGGTACTTGAGGAAGCTACAGGCCTCGCCTAACATTGCTAGTGGCGTCCGAGCGTCTGAGCCTGGAGTAGCAATGATAAAGGCACTGTTCTCATTTTTACAGGGCAGTGGAGCACCACGATGATTGTGAAGCTGATGTTTTGAAGGTCCAAATGTTGACGTATTAATGTTCATTAACATTGCTACATGGTTTTAGAGGTAGTTTACTCCCTCCCACCCTCAACCACCACACACACACTGACACAGTCCTACAGCTTAGGCCCACTTGAAGTCCCCTGCCCCTCCCACTTGAGCATCCTAGCCCCATTGTCCTCTTTTTTCTTCTTTCTCTACATTTGGAGTTAGTGAACAGTTGGAGGAGTTCAAGAGAAGTTGATTTTACTGAAGGACATGGAGAGCTGGAATCAGTCCCCGTGACTCTGCTGTGCCATATAATTCAAATCAGTCTGCTGGACAGTAACCATCTTCAGTCTGCTCCAGTTCCGAAGGCCGTCTGTCTCTTACATATTGTCGCTGTCAGAAGAACTGACCTCTTCTGTGACTAAAAAGAAACTACGGACTTTGCACTTTCATTAAAAACAAAAAAGAGACAAGGTTATCTACTGAAAGATGAATCACGTAACGTCTGAATGTGAGAATCTGAGATCCGTAGTTTTCCTACAGTAAAGGAGCATTTACTGTATTGTAAGTATTGTAAGTTATCATTTGACGTTTAGACAGTAGGTAGGGTGAACTAGCCTAGTGCGGGACATGTTTGCAGAGATGTACAGTAAGGAAGTAGAACTACTTCACTACTGTACTTAAGTACTAAAATACTGTATTTTTCTTTCTCCTACTTCCACTTTTACTTCACTACATATTTTGGATGAGTTTAATACTTTTACTCCGTTACATTGTTTATGTGCTGCATCTTTACTCATTACAATTAGACAAATGGTACGTATCATTTCAAACCCACATTATCACACCAGAGCCGTAGGTGGCGCTGTCACATTGAGCAGAACAAGTGATCGAGCCGTGAGCGAGCATGCTGCCATTCTTTCTCTCACTCCGCTGCTGCAGTGTGGACACTAACACTAGAGCTCTGTTAGTTTATCTCCAGATAGAAGAAGAACCACCAGAAGAAACACCATATTCACCACCTTCAGCTTCAAGTGATCGTGGCACTAATCACTTTTAGTTTTACATAAGAAATACTTGTATAGGATATTTAGATATGTATGTATATATGTATATGATATGATATTTATAATGATATTTAGACTTTTGACTGCTTTCGGTAATAATTATATAACACAATACTTAAGTAGTACATTTACTTACTATTGGAATAAAGTACTTGCAATAGTTAAGTACAAGAACACTTCTACTTCTACTCAAGTCCCTTTTTTGATAGAGCACTTGTACTTTTACTCAAGTCTGGGTCTCTAGTACTTTATACATGTCTGCATGTTTGCATTGGGGCTGCTTCCTGGTTGAAGATCCACCCTAATCTAAGACTGGACATCCGAGGATTTTGATGACATTCCATCACAGCTTGTGTTGACCCACAAACTTGTATTTATCTGAGGACGACCAGCACTAAATAAAGCTTAGGTGCCTCACATTAGGGCACGTTTAGTCGCTCAGATGCAGTTTAAAAAGCCCATTTACCACCCTGTTATTTTGCCTGGCAGTTATTCTTTACATTGTGTCCAAATTTCATGATGAATGGGCCAAAAGAAATGCTCCAAGTGACAAACTATTCATGAGTGTCCTGTAACCTTACCGCATAGTGCTGCTGTCCTCTCTGCGTCCAGCAGGGTTAACTTTTAGCCTAGTACCCGACCAGCTTCCTCAGCCTACCCGGCTCACTCTCACAGACTGGCCTTTGAAAAAGGACACAACAGCGTTCACAACAGTTCAGTTTCATGAACCGCACTCCCGTTGTACAGTTGTGCCGAGGTAAATACACTTATCCATTATAGGGGAATTTTAAGTACAGCTACAGTACATCACCATTTTTCTTTTCTGAACTTTATATGAATTTTTAAAAAAAGGTTCTAGCTATTTTAGAGCTAATTAGATTATTATTGTACAATGTTCTGAAACATTTGTATTCTGCAGAGGAGTTAACTGAAGCAAATCTACCTAAATCTGTCAATTTACATAAATCCTGTACTATCAAATAATATCAGCTGTGTAAAACTGAAAGATAAGGCTGAAAGATAAGGCTAAAAGATAAGGCTGGGAAATTATTAGTTATTTATCTGATAATTTTTGTTTATCTGTCATGTTGCACTCTGACAATCTACCATAGCAAACAGTGTGTCACCAACCTCTCAACATCTCATCCTCACACACACTCTCTCTCTCTCTCACACACACACACACACACACACACACACGTTTTCTTCCTCCCCTACTCTCTCTCTGACATTTTAGCTCTTAAAGTTTTAAACTAGCTAATGGCTAAACTGCTTTACAACACATTTCTACTCTGAAATGAAGCTAGCTTAGGTTAGCTTCTTATACAAATTTTGATTTAAGGTGGAATGAAGAAAGGTAGAACTCAAAGGTAAAGGTGCACGTATTTGTCACTGTACAGCGAAATGTGTCCACCACATTTAACCCCTCTGTGGTAGTGAACACACACACACACACACACACACACACACACACACACACACACACACACACACGTGAACTAGGGGCAGTGAGTACACACACACCCAGAGCGGTGGGCAGCCAACTCTAGCAGAGAGGGTAAAGGGCCTTGCTCAAGGGCCCAACAGTGGCAGCTTGCAGAGCCCGGGAATCGAACCCACAACCCTGTTATTGATAGCCCGGCGCTCTAACCGCTGAGCCACCACTGCCCCCTATGGGGCTTTATTACTTATAAAACACAACAAATTAATAATATTAGTGAACACCACTATGTTTTATTTTATGTATTTTATATTTTTCTAGTCCTTTCCCCTCACTGTTCCATGAGAAAAGTAGCTAGCTAAACATATCTTAGCTGTTTCAAACTAGCTAAGCTACACAAGCTTTACTACACTATTATTTGACAAATTAGCTAGCAATAGACACACTGGCCACGTAGCACCAGGCACAATAATAATGCACAATAACGTATGCTTGCCCTGATAATGAAGCTAGCTAGCGTTAGCAATCTACCACTGCTTCAATTCAGTCGATTCTTTTCAAACATACACAATATGGGGGGGGGTTCATTCATTTTTGGGAGTTTTGCTCTTGCTTTGCAGAGAAGACTTTCTACAAGATTTTAGAGCATTGCTGTGAGGATTTGATTGCATTTAGCAACAAGATGATCACCACCCCACCTCATCCTTTCCCAGCTCCCCAGCTTATCAGAAAAGTATTGGATGGAGCTTCACCATCCATCATTCCAGAGAACACAGTTCCACTGTTCCACAGCTCAGTGCCGGGGGCGCTTTATACCCCTCTAGCCCACACCTGACATTAGACATGGTGCCATTAGGTTCATGTTTATCTTCTCCAAAGATTCCTATTTAATGGGTGCCATTTAAAATAGCTAAAATAGCTGAATGCATTCATTAGTAAGGGTGTCCACAAACATTTCCCATTTGAGATTGTTATCAGATTAAGTATTAAAAAGACTAGAAGTCAGGGGTGGCATTTATGATCATGCAACATCTAGCCAAATAAAGTATTTCCTAGTTTCAATTCTGAGTTTAGATTCTGATATACTTTCTGCCCCGCTTTAAAATATCCTTACGGTGGCCGAGCTCATTGTGTATTCAGCTGGACGTGTGTCTGGGTAAGCGTCCCCCGCCGTGTATTCTGCCAGTTGTGGTGTGAAGGCGCTCCCGACCCTGCCCTCAGAGCAGACAGCTTACGTCTGATGGTGCTCGCCAGGGACTGCGCTGTTGTGATGCTTTAAGTGAGAGAGAAATCGGACCTTCAGACACAGTGTCACGCGGCTCATGAACTGTAGAATAGCCTCTGCTCCTCGCCGACAAGCCGCCCAACGTGGGAATATCCGAGAAGGCTTTCGCATGACAGGCCGGGCCAGACGGAGACCCGGTGGGGTCATACAAGTCGAATCTAGGCACGATTGAGGGGACCGGGGCTAATTGTGCACCTGTGTAGAATGCTACTTAGTCTGGTATGCTGATAGCAGAAAAATGTTGGCCACTGGCCCTGCCCTTGTCCACGGGAGAGCTAAGTAATGGTGCATTTGGACGGTTCATCACCAAAACGTAACTGCCAGGTGTTCACGTTCAGGAGGTCATCTGCGATCACCAGCAGATTTTGAGGGGGAGCGAAGGTGCACTGCACCTCCCGCTGGCCACAGCTGGAACTGCTTTAAAGTGTTTACGTTTAAACGCCTGAGAGGATAAAAATGGTCAAATTGGAATTTTCACAGCTTTCCACGTCTCAGACGTCTGCTGGGAGGAACTGCATTGAGGGTTTCAGCTTCTTTCAACCATGTGGCATACACTCAATGAGAGCAACATTCTGTGAAAACTTTCTCTGTGCTTCAATGTTTCCATCCTGTCTGGCATGGCGGAGAGAAGAAAAAGAGGACGTTCATGAGATGTCTATCTCTAAGCCCAAGGCGCCATCCTGCAAATCTCCTTTGGAGACTCTTTGAAGTAGCTTTCATAGTTCTATATTCTCTAATTACTTGGGAGGGTTTGCGGTTATCACTTCTTTCTGGCCGCATCTGACTTTTGACTCTTTGCTCAGTTTTTATCGACACAAAATAGTCCTCCAAGACCGAGATTAATCTCCTTCGAAAAGAAAAATGTTCCATTGCTGTCAGATGAAAGCCCCCAAACTCAATTCGAAACTATGGTTTTACCTTGAAAGTGACTCTTCGCTTTAAGTCATGGTGGAATCTTATCTCTAACTGTGCGTCTTTGTTTCCATTCCCTGCATCTTTCCTCATGTTTTAGGCCCTCCATCTGAGGAGGCCAAGAAGAGATGCAAGGATAAGGTGCCACTGACACCTTCGTCGTCCATCACTGGACTTCAAGATGGAGGCATCCTTCTATATGGAGTTTCTTCTATATACTCAAAAATCAACTCTGAACATAATTTTGGCCAATTTTGGAGACCAAAAGAGGGGCTCAGAGTGGCCATTATGACCTGTGGGTCACAAGATCGAATCCTGAGCCATGCTGCTTTGCCATCAGCAGCCGCAGTCCAAGTGAGCACAATTAGTTCGCTCTGTTAGCTGGTGCGTTGGCGCTAGGGACCCCGTGCTTTCCTCTGAGCATGTCAGCCGCCCAGTTCGAAAAAGAGGCAGTGTCTGACTTTGCATGTATCAGAGGACACATGTGCTATTTTGCTACATTGCCAGTGCTATGAGGAGTTGCGAACAGGTTCAAATTACAAGCAGTACCAAACTGGGGGAAAAATGGAAAACTTTGACAAACAATTCACCAAAAAAAGCATTCAAGTTCTTTAAAGAACCTTTCACAAATGGTTCTATACTGCCAAGGAATCTTGTTTGGTATTTTTTGCTAAGAGTGTAGTCCGGGACACCCATTGAAATGCTGCAAAGCCTTTGACATAAGTGACATACAACGTATACAACATAACATTAATACCACCTCCTTGTTTCTGCGGACATGCTGCTGGAGTTTTTAAACACTGTGTCGACTCACTGTTCACTTAATTAGACACGCCTACCTAATTGGTCTGCCTTGTAGATGTAAAGTCAGAGACAGACGCTTATCTGTTGCTGCACAGTTAGTGTTGGTCATCCTCTAGACCTTCATCTGTGCTCACCGGACGCTGCCCACAGGACTCTGTTGGCTGGGTATTTCTGGTGGGTGGACTGTTCTCAGTCCAGCTGTGATACTGAGGTGTTTAAACACTCCAGCAGCAGCACTGCTGTGTCTGATCCACTGGTACCAGCACAACACACACTACTAACACACCACCACCATGCCAGTCAGTGTCACTGCAGTGCTGAGAATGACCCACCACCTAAATAATAGCTGCTCTGTGATGGTCAGTCCTGCTGGTTCCCTAGCACTGACAAAGAGGTTGAAGAAGGCTATATGGTGTGCTATATAGACAATGAGTGTAGAAACAAGGAGGTGCTTAAATGTTATGATGGCTAATCAGTGTAAATCTATATGATCACTTACACAGCTTACAGCGTTTTACATAATCTGATAGTTAGTAGAAAATTGCCAAAAAAAGGCCTTGGATACACAACACAGCAAGACATGCCTGTGAGCAGTCTGATGATGGTGATGGCATGGTGAAGAAGAGCGTGTGCTGGCACAAGGACAATCAGTGACAAATTGCTGATCCCTGCCAACCTTACAGCATGGCCCATAAAGAGAGCATTGTCATTTTACGACCCTGTATCGCTCAAGCACATTTCACAATTATCACAACAGTGTGTAATCCAGGTGTGTAATCAGCATAATCAAAAATATTACAATATAGTGTGTATTCGAGAGCATGGAACTAACCTCTGCAGGTCTGTATTCAGGGTACTGAATTAGTCCATGCATTAGTGATTGCCCTGATCATTAATAATGAGACATTCAGAAATCTCTCTTCAATATTTTGTCATTAATTTGCAAAATTGAAGCTTTGCAGTACATTTCTGGGTAAAACACTTATTATCAGGGATTATTTTTAGGAGATGTCTTGATCTGATCCAGTTGACTGGGATGGGGGCCTATCCAGGCATATAGTAATGGATCAGGTATTGGCTATTTTAAGACCAATCCAGCTCTAATCCTTTGTATTTACCAATCTAGCATTGTGCCCTCTGGCAATTATTATTATTAGATTATTCCCACAGTCTCCAGCAGTGAGGAGTATTCTTTCTCAGAAAGTAACCACACTCTAGAGTAGCAGCGTGAAACTATTTTACAGCGGAACATAAAAACATACCATAACATCTGGGGTTCTAGTGCTTTTGAGACGCTTGTCCTCCAGATGTGTGTCTATTTCCATTTGTTTTCCCCAGGCAGAATAAACCATGTGGAGGATTACCCGGTGGGTACTCCTGTATACTCCTGATACTGGCTGTATGTGATTAGTGGTGGAGTGGAGTGTGTTCCAATGGAGGGTGCTTCAGCTCAACATGCTTGGAGGAGAGCATACATGCTGAATGATTGGGGGGAGAGGGAGGGCCGTCCTACCCGCTCAGAAAGAGCGAGGCCAATTATGCTCTCTTGAACTCCTGGCCACGGATGGCTGTGGCATCACTGGGGATGGAACCAGAGATCTCCCAATGAAGGAGCCAACGCTTAGACAGCTGTGCCACTTTGAAGCCCCTATATTTTGTTGTTCTAAATAATATATCAGTAAGTTTACTGATCAACAACACACTCTAGCTATTGTATGTATCGTGTATTTAGTTGTCCTGCTTCTAATATGAAATGGTGTATCACAGGCAAAAGACCCTCACTGCTGAGATACATAGTCTAAAAGAATTTCGTGTCTGCCTAAGACTTTTGTTATGTAAATTCACAACTATCACCAGACAGTCTGAATACGCAGCTGAAATGGTTTAACTGCAGGCTATTGTTTGGAAATATGGAGCAACATCAGAACAAGAACGACTGCAGTTGGCCATACCAGCTGATTTGTTTAGTCCTCAGCTGAACTCTGGAGCTGGAGCAAATTCAGCTACAGCGAGGGCATCCAAAGAGTGCTTCCCACAAGCATCCAATTCATTCAAGTTCATGTTCAACTGTTGGTTCAAGCCAAAGCAGTGTTGGAACAGTTTTGGAAGTGGATCATAAGCAGTGGAGTAAATACAGGCAATGCAGACTGGGGCCTACAGCAGTAGTAAATGTGTAGCTACTTATGATAACTTAAAAAAAAACCTAGGAATAATATAATAAACATTAGTATTAGTTATTATTCCAGTACTGAAAGTGTGTGGTTAGGTGTGGTTTTTGTGGTAAGTAAGTAAAGACAGCTCTTAGTTCCACAAAAATATTGCATTATAACATTATGATATTTTTGACATATTCTTTTCCCAAGGGAAATAAAGTGGGATGGTGTAAAGTGAACCAGCCTCACTACGTAAAAAATAATGTTTTAAATAAAAATTTATATTCTTCATATAAAAATATATGAATAAAAAAACAAAAGTGCTACAAATAAGTAAATAAATAAAAAGCATGTCAGAAAAAGTCCTTTGTAGTCACACAAGTAAAAGATGACCTGATTTCCAAAAGGTTTAGTCATATCAGAATATTATGCCCAAGCACATAGCTGACCCTAGCAAGACGACGGAAGGTGTTCATTCAGGTTAACTGGTCCACAGTGGTGCGTCGTGGTGTTGCTCTGTACCACTCGCTGTCAGAGACGTTGTTCCCCTCTGGCATCAGTGGCCAGAGGGGTACCTCTCTTATGCTGTTGGAAGGCACTCAATGTTTGAGACGCCCATTCTCGGTACCCCTTTTCTATATTAGCGGTTTCCAAGATGCTACCACCCTTCACCCACTGTTACAGTCCAGAATATCATGACCACCTATGGTTTGGAATGCCACATGACAGGGTTTGCTGCATGTTAAATAAGCGAGCACACCAGTCAGTTGTAGCATGTCCAAAAGGACATGATAATAGGGTACCAGTCAAAGGGTGGTAACTTTATAGGATGTTCTAGAGCCACAGTAGTGAAGGTATATTGAGCCTTTGATGCCAGAGGGAAATTACGACTCTGGAGAGTGATACAGAGCAATCAATGCAACATTTTCAATGATGTATAGGTTGGGGGACTGTGAGGGTGAAGGCAAACGAAAGGTGTTCTTCTGATAGTAGAACAGTGCACCACCATTCCAGAGTCTGCTTAATCTTCCTGAAGGTCTTTTGCAGTCAAAGGTTCCTTATTACATTATGAAGTGCTTTGATCTTTTATTATTTATGGACTGATTAATTTATTAAAATGTACAACCAGCCCCCGCATCTTTTTGACCTGCCACCAATGCAATGCCACCAGGCAACCAGCGTTATGATAAGAACCCAGCTCTGACGCAACGGTTAGCAGACATCCATGCCAACCAGCATCACATTGATGTGATGTGGAGACAGAGAGATCCATCTACCCACCCAGAGAGAGCAAGGCCAATTGTGCTCTCCCTGGCTCTGGCTGCTGATGTCAGGCAGCATGATCCAGGATTGAAACCAGCGCTCCTCAGGTTGCTCTGATCTCTTCTTATAGTCTTCTCCTGCTGTGTGGGCATCAATTATTTGAATGTTCAGAGTGCTAGGCAGCTGCTTAGAGGAGCCCATGGTGGCTGATTGTCGGGGCAAGGTTTGAGTATTTAGAAAGCTTGGTCTTTCCTGACAATGATTCCGAGCAAGCCAAAGCTCTAACAAGTAAATTAAAGGTACAATAAGTAACATTCTTACGTCTTATTTTTTGTTAATTGTGCTTCATGTTTTTTTTTCATATTCACCATACTTGCTGCATGGTGGGCCTGGATTATAGCTATAGATATGGATAGACTGGGGAATATCTTCTGTGTTCTTCTGACGTTTCTAGGTCTGTTCGGGAGGAATGTCAAAGCTCATTAGCAAATGTGCAGCATTTGACAGTCTTTGTTGCAGCACTACTAAAATCTGCTCTAGCGATTTAAATATTAATTTAATATTAATATTTAATATTTAATTATAAACTACTTTTACTCAAAAGCTGCCAGAAATCGTACTTTAACGTCTGAGACCATACTGAAAGGTATCTGAGAGCTCAAATCTTTTGGAGTGCCCAGAATTTGATGCCACTGTATGGCTGCTTTAATGATATGGTATCTTCTCTTTATAGTGCTCCGACTGCAGCTGTTTAGACAGGTACCGAGACAGATCTTCACAATTACTACAGCATGGTACATGCCAAGGCTGTCTTTTGAGTCCTCTTCTGCTTATTCTGGCCTTAGAGCCTTTAGCTCATGCGGTCTGTCAGACCTATATAACAAAACCAGTTTTCATAAATGAAACACCTCACTCTATAGCGATATTTGCAGACAGTGTTCTTTGCATGGATAATACAGACAGTCTGGTTTTTAATGCTCTGTCTTTTGGTCAATTTTCAGGCCATAAGGTTAATTGGCAGAAATCTGGTTTAATGCTTCCTCAGGTTAAAACCTTGTTAAATTCACTTCAAACTCCTCTATCCATTTCTAAAAAGTGGGTTCACATATCTCGGCATGAATATTAGGAAAGCGCTTTCGGGAACGAAAATGTACATTTCTCTCATACTCCGAGGATGATTAGGGAAACTCTGGAGAAATGGACCACCCTATGTCTCTGTTTGTCTCTACAGGGCAGGATTTCTATTATAAAAATGGTAATTCTTTCTTCTATCAATCCTCTGCCATTCTCTGTTTTCTCCATTCCCCCTTTGCACCACCTGTCTACTTAATCAACCTTTCTTTAGGATGGCAAACGTCCACATATGCGTGTTTCTACCCAACAGAGACCCTAGAAGGTGGATGGCCCAGCTCTATCTAATTCTGAGGTACGTTTTGGACGTTTTAAATGCGGGCCTTCCAGCTTTGGCTGTGTGAGGATTCTTAGGATCCTCAGGAAGCTTTGGGATATGCCTTTCTCTGCCAAGAAATGCCGAACCCAATTATTAGTCACTCCCCTCTGGTTTTGAGGAAGCTATTGAACACATGTATCAAAGCACCTACCTATTAAGCACTTCTTTGGTACAATGCTGCATTTACGGAACCTGGTCTTCTGAAGGTATCTGGACATTGAGTGAATTCTTCGATCAGATTTTCTTGCCTGCAAGATCCCTCTGAATGCTCCCTTATCTCTTCGGCTTCTGACCAAACACGTCTCAGCTGGGGCACTACTTTCTTCTTGTTGAGGAACTTCAGTTGGAATGCCATCGAATCAAGCATACTGATAATCCATATTGTTCATTATGTAGTAACAAATCAAATGGAGAAGAACTACATATGTTCTGGTTTAGCGCTGCTACTTCAAAGCTCTGGGCTGAAGTGGCCTCAGTCTGATGCATTGATTCTTGATATAATGGCTCACCCTTCTTGTTTCTTTTCAATAATGACTCCTTATTATGGTTCGTTCTCTTCTACACTACAGATTTTTATCTTGCTACACTTACAGCTGTAAATTTTACAATCTTGGTTAAATTCCTACCCTACCTCTGATAAATATACGTAAGAATTTGTTGTGAGATAGGGCCTCCATGGATCACATCAGTGAGCCTTGGGCATCCATGACCTTGTAGTGGTTCACCAGTTGCCCTTCTTTGGATGACCTTTGGTCGGTATTGACCACTGCTTACCAGGAACACCCCACAAGACCTGTTTGACCATTTGTGTTGGACACAATTTGACTGGAATTTGACTTCTGCCTTTAACACATCGGTGTAGTGAACACACAATTCAGTGCACATGCCCAGAGCGGTGGGCAGCCGCAGATCAGAAAGGTTTAGGGGCCTTGCTTAAGGGCCTAGCAGTGCCAGCTTTTTTAAACCCAGGTATTGAACCCAAAACCCTGTGCTCTGACCACTAAGCCACCACTGGCCCTAGCCATCATAGTTTGGCTCAGAATATTTGGCTTAGTAATTTTCCAGCATCCAAAACATCAACTTCAAGACCTGACTGTTCACTAGGTGGCTTTGTAAACAGATAATCAACGTTCTTCACTTTGCTTGTCAGTGGTTGTAATGGCGGATTGGCTGAAGTATCTTCCACTACATGTTGTCTTACTGACACCCTGAGCAACACCTATTTAACCTATGGTTGAATATCTAGATGTCTTGCTGGTCCTACTCTGGCCTTGATGACCGCCTCACACTGCTTTGCCATATTTGTTTAACATTTTCATAAACCTATCTAAATGAAGTGCTGCCCTCACATTCTTTACTGCTGTCCAAACACCATCCTGTAGTGGCTGATTTCCCAATGTACAGTACTGTGCAAATGTCTTAAGGCACTTAAGCAAACTGTTTAATCTTGAGAGTAAGCCTTATACCTTTAGATAGATGAACCATTTAAGGAGAGATTATTGCATGTAAATCATTAATGGGCTATTACAACAGTTTGTAGATGGGAAGCACAGTCAAGAGTAACGCATTGGCAGTTTGTTGGTATGCGTCATGCGTAACCCTTACTGACACTTTATCTTCCGCTGCTTTTATGGCGTATTGTGCACAGCCATGCGCATTGTCCTCAGTTCTGTTTGGTCTGATGCATTACGCCTTCCTATTCTGTTCACGGGCCCGAGCTTTGTGCGAAGCCTCGTCTGCTCGCTCTCTCCGCTGCACCGTGCTCGTGGCTGTACAGTAGCGGAAGCTGGCAGGCTGCTATCTTCTAAATTAGAGCTGGAAACAGAGATAAGACCCTCCAAAATGGAAAGAGAGAGAGAGATGGTCCGAGCCATACGGCGCAGTGAAAGATTAGGAACACCCATCTGCAGAGCTGGGCAAAGCTTTTCTTCTCTCCAGCGCCCGCCTCCACCACACTGGAGTCCCTCTCTCCCACTTGCAATTTCCACGTTTGTGAAAGTTCCGCAGCCCCAGATTACAGTCAGCTGGGGTTGTTCTTTATCTCTTCTTGTTTTGCGGTTGGAGTAGAGGGTGGGGGGGCCTAATAATTGCAGCTCGTTTTAATTACGGCCAAACGTCTGGCGGAGGAGAGCACGGGAATTCAGGGACTCCCGTGCTCACCGTGGTGCTTTTCTTGCATGCTTTCAATTCTTAAAAGCCCATAAACAATCAAACGACTGTTTACCTATTTGTTTTCTTGCGCCTTCTGAGAGGAGCCCCGTCCTTCGGCGAATCTTGAGCCTTGATTGTTCACAACCCATAATGCAAATGCCGTGTTTAAACACAATAACAGTGCCACAAAGCTTCCTGGAGAACTGTGCTTATTGCACGCCAGCTAACATTGCTGTGGTAATTGTGAATGATCTAGTGGTCTGAAAAGAATATTAGCCCGCTAATTACATTCATTTAGAAACAGATGGGCATTATACAAGCCGTGAGATGGGAACACTTCTGAAGACGCTCTTACTTAATGCACAAATTGCTCCCGAACTTGTGATATAAGAGTTGGTGTTCTTCATTATTATTCATCACAGGGCCACATACAGGGCAGCAACAGCTGGCGGGAGAACCCAGTGCCACCTGTCAGCTAACGCAAGCCACCAGCTAACGTTAGTCCCCCACCAGGCAGCTCTGAGCTTCACATGCAATCTCAACTCAGTTAGGGTCATTATAAAATTAACACCTCAGACCTGGATGGTATTTGTAACCGCCTCTACTGTCCTGATAGGCGTTACAGTAGATGGTGGAATACTGCTGTGACGATTCCATTGCTTTCAGCCACAGGAGCAGTAGTGAGGTCAGGTATCGATGTCATCATGAGGGAACTTTTTATGGGTCCTTGTCCCAAAATTGAGTGATTTTCAGAAAACCATCTAAACCAGGGTGGCCAGACATCCTACTTTTCCCGGACATTTCTGATTTTTAGGATTTAAACGTTGGGGAATTCCCTTTGATTTTAACTTGGTGTTCTACAAATGCCTCTGAATTCCACATTCTCTCTCTATTAAATGCTCTATATGTATCTACACAACCACTGGTGCTCAAACTGCTTGAGAAAGAGAGAGAGAGAGAGAGAGAGAGAGTTGCAGCAGACTTTACAGCAGAAGGAAAAACCTTCTTAACTGTCAATGCAAGTCAATGTAAAAATGTTTACTCCCAGTCATCTTGGAGCATTTTTACTGGACCATTCAATATGAAATATTGCCACAATAAAAATAACACTCGCCAGATTCAAATTATG
Organism: Salminus brasiliensis; assembly: GCF_030463535.1. Lineage (NCBI taxonomy): Eukaryota > Metazoa > Chordata > Actinopteri > Characiformes > Bryconidae > Salminus > Salminus brasiliensis. Next base: position 7,865,879 of record NC_132898.1, read on the forward strand.
TCAAAAAGTGTGAAATAAAAAACGACAAGGCTCCGACTGGTCAAATTGGACCCAACGATTGTTTCTTTGAATCCTGGGTCATGCTGCCTGCCATCAACAGCCGGAAGCTGAGAGAGCACAGTGGCTTTCTTCGGGTGGGTAGACAACCTCAGAGCGTGTTGGTTACCCAGTAGCAGCAGCAGTTCGAAAAGAGGAGGAGGCTGGTTTGGGCATGTGTCAGAGGATGTGTCCTAACTCTCCTAGCGACTGCCTAAATTCTGGAAAAAAAAACTGTTGCTGACACAGATACGCAAATGCACACGCACAGATTGTCTAGTCCCTGTAGATAAAATAGGACTCTCTGGGGCAGATCAACATGAGCCTGTTAGCACCGTGCTCAGTGCCTACAAAGCATTGAGCTGTGGAGCAGTGGAACTGTGTACTCTAATGATGGTGCTCCAACCAATACTTTTGGGATAAGTTGAGATGTTGGGAAGGGATGGGGTGTAGTGGTGATCATCCAACATCCTGACCTCACTCCAACTCCACGCATTCCAAACATTGCATTCATCCATTTGTCAACAACATGAGGAGACGACCTACCATCAACTACAGATTTGAAATCTCCACCCAATTTGAGTGAGAAATCCCTTACTCGTAACAGCACAGCTGTTACACCCCTTGAGAAACTTGGATCAGATGAATATGGTGCATAGCTAGAAGCAAAGCAAAAGTTCATAAGCGACAAGGTACAGAGTGCATAAATAAATGACCCTTCAATTTTATTAACGTCTATATCTAACGTCCTTCTGGACGATATTATAAAACCTTTCGATTTTGACGGAGCATGCAAAATCACATCTTGTGATGCTCATTCTGGAGTGTGTAAACATCTGAAATTCTGAAACGAGTCTCTTGGAGCATAGCCACATCAATGTGCTGGCGATATAGTCACTGAACACATTTCACTCTCTTCACATTCCTTTACAAAACAGACCATAGAAGTACACTATGTTCAAAAGTTTGCGGACACACCTTCTAATGAATGCATTCAGCTTCTTTAAAGTCTTGGGTACACGACAGGGCTTTTAAAGTCTTATCAGGTTTTGCAGATTTTTACAAAAATGTCCATCAAAACAATAAAAGACTCGAGATGATACTCTACACGACTGGACCAAACTCAACACACCCCAAAACACGTGTGCCTCACGATGCCTAGGAGATGCAGATTTGTGCTGATTCAAAACGGCAGAAATGTGAAAACAGAAGTCGGGGTCAGATGTTGGCTTCCAATACGAATCTGCGTTCCACCCTTAACTGGTGCTGCTGTATCAGATGGATGTGTGTATATACTAGCGGCAGAATGTAACTGCTGCAACATTTAAGGTGAAACGTGAGGTTAAAATAAGAAACTATCTAAAACCTGACAACTGCGATTTTATTTTTGTGTTGAGTCGGGCTGAAAAAAACAGACGTTGGATATACTCTGACTGGTCTGAAACACAATCGGGAGGCCAAAGATCAAAGTCTGCACCCCTCCCACACTACTCAACGCTCTCTCTAACTGTCAACTCCAACCAGCGAAAGAGCTAAATAGCACAGACTCAACCAGACTGGGAATCAATGCCTAAAATTGGGGTAAAACTTGTGTAGTGTAACCCCGGCTTGATTTGTACCCATTGCTGACACAGATGTGCAAATGCACACACACACTTACTTACATACTTTTGGGATGAGTTGGGAATTTGGGGATGAGGTAGAGTGGTGATCATCCAACCTCCTGACCTCACAAAGGCCCTTGTCGCTGAAAGCAATCTAATCCTCAAAGCAATGCTCCAAAATCTAGTAGAAAGCCTTCTTCCCTGGACAGTAGAGATAGGTAATACAACAAAAGTGAATAAAATCTTGATTTCGCAAGAAACAATGAATAAGCAGGTGTCCCAATACTTTTGTCTAAATACTGTACTTGCCTTGCCTTGCTTGGTAATAACTATGAAAGCCTTTTGCGTCCGTAACAAAAATCAAGAGACCTCTGACAGGGAGTTCTTAAACTGGTATTGATGATCCACTATCAAAGGATTAGTTCAAATAGTATCAAAGGAAGTCCTGCAGGCTAGCTTAGTTTTCCAACTGTTGATCCTCAGTTGCCACATCTTCATCCACTGGAAAACTCATGTCTTCGCTCATTCCGGTCATTGCTGCCTTTAGGGTGTTATAAAGCTACACCCTAAAGCATGAAGCTGGGAATGGACAGATCTTTCAGGTGCTTCCAGATTGGCTGAAATGCCTTTTGGCATCGTGCCATTTCATGACAGCAATCTTGGAAATGCCAAAGCTGGTCTGCGCTGCGCAAGAGGGATGCACTTTTCTCTCGTGCTGCTTGCAGCATTGCTTGTTTATCCTTGAAGTTGAGCATCCTGAATATCCCGGGCCTTGGAAATTTCCCTCTTGGCTTGCCGGTCCGATGCGCCCTTTCAATTTCCAAACGTTTGCCCGCTAGTGAAGGAAGCCACTGGGGCAGACAGTCTTGCAGAAATGAAATGCAATCATTCCCCTCTGCTCCTTCAGCGAGACCGATAAGCCTGAGGTTTGACCGGCGGTTGCGGTCTTCCAACGCGATTATGCAGCTTTAGAGCTTGGACACTTTTTCGGCCCAGCTTTGTGTGTTTTGCCTGTCCTCGCGCTGGGCCTTGGGAATGATGTCGACTCGCATCTGCATTGTATGCAGGTCAGCCATTTGCAGCTCCTTTGACTGCTCCTCGAGCTGATTTAGCTGGGGTTTCATGTCGTTGAGGTCGTCTCAGGCACCTTTCAACACCTGTAACAGTCTCAGATGAGTGTCCATGAGTCCATGACGGGCATTGCTGTAGCCTCCAGCTGTGCTGAGGTATTAGCATTGCTAGCACTGGAGAACATCTCAATCAGTAATCTCTATTTTTTCTGTACTGAAAAACGTGGGCTCATATTTGAAATGGGAGCAGACATTTGCTTAGGAGTATACATGCTTGAAGTCTCTCTAAATAAAAAATAAAAAGTTTTGGGACACCTTCTCAATTGCTTCTTTTGAAATCAAGGGTATTAAAAAGAGTTTATCCTACTTTTTTAAAGCAACTGTCCCTACAGTCCAGGGAAGGCTTTCTACCAGATTTTGGAGCATAGATGAGTATTAGACTCAATAGAAGTATTGAATAGAGTACCATCATCGCAGAGAACACAGTTCCACTGCTCCACAGCTCAATGCTGGGGGGTTTTCTAACCCTCTAGCCCACGCCTGCCTTAAGCATGGTGCTAATAGGTTCATGTTAATCTTCGGCAGAAAGTCCTATCCTGTTGGCAGTACTTATCTACAGGTACTACAGTGTTTCAAAAAGAAATCTCTTTGGAAATGTGACTTACAGCATTTGTCGAGATTCAAGAAAACCACTTCTCGTGTTTAAGAGGTGGTGAACACAAAAACACTGGATTTTTTCCCCCTTTAGATCTGCCTTGCATTCCCAGACACGAATACAAAGCCAGCCTCGAAATTCTCATCATTTAATCATGCTACAGAAGTGCATAAACAAACTCTTAGTAAAGCAGCAGCATTTGGCCAGAGCTGACATCAAACTCCCACGTTTGAAGGCCTGTGACAGTGTTAGCATTTCACCCTGATCTGTGGTGATGCCCACTATGACATTTAGCTTGCTGAGAGTGAAATCATAAACCTATAAACATTTAGAATTTTGGTCATAGTGATTAGCTGCTGTGAGAATAATCAGGTGTATTTGCTGTCCGAGTTCTTTGTAATGAGCCCCTATGGGTTTATCAGTCACTACCTGTGTTAGAGAGTAAGCATAGTTAGCTGAAACTGTTGTTGTTATCCACATCTACTTGATTTGTTTTGGAAAGTCTGTCACTCAAACAGTTCAGTGCATTATACAGATTTACAAACCTGTCCCGAAGGAACGTCGCTAAATCCGCTGCCAACTTCACCCCATTCACATGTAATAATAATCTCCATTTTGGAAAAGCACTTCTAATGTCGTGTTTTTCCCTTTCTTGATATGACGTTTTTGGACAGCACAGAGTGTTTTGTGCCAACACTGATACAGGGCACTGACCAGCCTTAATCATTTTGTTTTCCAGTGTAGTCTTTGGTCATGGGACAGTCTTACACAGACTGATTTTGTAAGGCAACTCACCTACTCATTTGGTAGACCCAGACCAAGCGTCTCAGACCTCCTTCATTGAGTTTACAGCACAGCCTGGACCTAAAAAAGCAGATTTTGACAGACAAAAGAAGAAAAAAATATGTATTTAACAGTATTTGGACTCCAGACAAGAAAGTAAATTTGTAGAGAGTGCTGGAAGAGAAATTTGCCAATATTAGCACAGGGAAAGCTAACTGTTGGAATTAGATACTGGAGGTGGAAAATTGGCTGTTTTGTCATTGAAACATATGGGGACAGCCGGACCTACAAATCTCACTGCAACCAGCCTCTAGAAGTGCTAAGCATGTAGTATCCATGCTTTTCTTCACTCATTTGGTGTAAACACAGACGAGGAGCTGGTTCCCCGTCATCTAAAACATATGTGCTAATGCCACTGCTAATATATTTTTTTCCTTGAAAGTCCTTGAAAATACATTGCATCCAACACCAAAGACAGTATGGTTCTTCTTTTATATACTGATAGAAAACACTGAGAAAATGTTTGGTTTTAACATGCATGCAGCCTGATTTCACCGGAGTCAGGGCAAGACCTCTGTATGTGTTGCCAACAGATAAATTCATTGTATAGTTTTATTCTTTTCCATAAAGCTCCTTTAAAATCTGAGCAGGGTAGTATATTAAGGCTGAGGCTGGTTCTGGTGTCTGCGTTAGTTTTGGTGCCCTCGTGACCCCATCCACTCATGTCAGCCGGATGGAAAAACATGACAGCCTGCTGATCCCCCATCCAGAGAGCAGCTTGCCAGGGTTGTGTCTTGTTCCTTTTCTTCCTTCTCTCTGGACAGTGGTTGTCCATTTGAGTGTTGAGGGTTGTCAGAGTCACGGCGGGACAGTGACAGTCCATAGGATTTTTCTGTGTCTGTATCGATTGGTCCCCAATGTGGCTACAGAGCAGGGTTTTTTTTAAGATGGGGATGTGACTCTACAATCTTATCTAGTGCTACAAACCGGTAAAGGGCATACACTCTGCAGAACAGAACGAAGCCAGGTTTAACCCTTTTTGGGGATCTGACATTGTGACAATGCACAATCATGAGGTTATAAAGAATTAAAGGACCCATATCAGGAATTTAATATAAACTCATGTATTTGGCTTTTGGAAATGCTGTAGTGTATTAATGGATTTCTAGGGAATATGAAGGTCAAATTAGTTTAGTTCTATGGGGGTTTTGCCTTTTTAGGAATCCTGTAAGCAGTCCCTATTGAATTCATTGTTTTGTGATGTCACATAAATCAATTTATATATAGCATTTATATATAGCCACCTATTTGTCCTACAGTAGATCCACTAGTCCTACTACAATGACTTATAGTGTTTTTTTTATTTATTTATTGAGCCTGGAGTGCCTGTTGAAAGAGACAGTATATGCAGCCAATCATAGCAGAGATAACTGGCATGAGTGGATCAGACAGTCCTACCAAGTTGGTCCACCTTGTAGGTGCAGGGACTGTTCTCAGAGAAACAGATGGACTACAGTGTGCCATTTTAGAACTACAAAGCGTTCCTATATGATAAGTGGACAGGACAGAATTAAGAATTGAGTGGTAATAATATTCTGATATGACTGTGTAGATTTTAAAACAATTTATGCCACGATAATAAAATCATATATGGGCCCTTTAAAATGAACATTCCATTGCCAGACTCTAATAAATGCATTGTACATCCTTATTAAACAAATAGCCTGAAAGTAAAAGGCCTAGTGGACAGAAATGCAGAACATGAGAAATGCAAGATATATATTGAATAGAAATAACACTATATAATATCTTGTAAACATGTGTGGTGAGCCTGGCTGATAACTGTCTAGAGGAATCGTAGCGATTGCTAAATAAAACTGCTAATGCGTTGCTAGGCTTCATAAAGAAAAGGACCTATGGGAGAATGTTGGGGTCAAACTTGATAAGATAATTCATTTGCATTCTTTGTAAAAAATGTACATGTTAAAGTTTGCAGATTAATCGTTTGCATTAACATGTTAGCATAGACAGGACTAATATATATACAGTGGGGGGGAAAAGTATTTAGTCAGTCACCAATTGTGCAAGTTCTCCCACTTAAAAAGATGAGAGAGGCCTGTAATTGACATCATAGGTAGACTCAACTATGACAAAATGAGAAAAACAAATTCTGAAAATCACATTGTCTGATTTTTAAAGAATTTATTTGCAAATAATGGTGGAAAATAAGTATTTGATCACCTACAAACAAGCAAGATTTCTGGCTGTCACAGACCTGTAACTTCTTCTTTAAGAGGCTTCTCTGTCCTCCACTCATTACCTGTATTAATGGCACCTGTTTGAACTCGGTAACAGTATAAAAGACACCTGCCCACAACCTCAAACAGTCACACTCCAAACTCCACTATGGTGAAGACCAAAGAGCTGTCGAAGGACACCAGAAACAAAATTGTAGACCTGCACCAGGCTGGGAAGACTGAATCTGCAATAGGCAAGCAGCTTGGTGTGAAGAAATCTACTGTGGAGCAATAATCAGAAAATGGGAGACCTACAAGACCACTGCTAATCTCCCTCGATCAGGGGCTCCACGCAAGATCTCAGCCCGTGGGGTCAAAATGATCACAAGAACGGTGAGCAAAAATCCCAGAACCACACGGGGGGACCTAGTAAATGACCTGCAGAAAGCTGGGACCAACGTTACAAAGGCTACCGTCAGTAACAGACTACGCCGCCAGGGATCTTGCAGTGCCAGACCTGTTCACCTGCTTAAGCCAGTACATATCTGGGTGCATCTGAAGTTTACTAGAGAGCATTTGGATGTTCCGGAAGAGTATTGGGAGAATGTCTTATGGTCAGATGAAAGCAAAGTAGAACTGTTTGGTACAAACACAACTCGTTGTGTTTGGAGGAGAGTGAATGCTGAGTTGCATCCAAAGAACACCATACCAACTGTGAAGCATAGGGGTGGCAACATCATGCTTTGGGGCTGTTTCTCTGCAAAGGGACTAGGATGACTGGTTCTGTGTACATGAAAGAATGAATGGGGCCATGTGTTGTGAGATTTTGAGTGCAAACCTCCTTCCATCAGCAAGGGCATTGAAGATGAAACGTAGCTGGGTCTTTCAGCATGACAATGATCCCAAGCACACTGCCAAAAGAGTGGCTTCGTAAGAAGCATTTCAAGGTCCTGGAGTGGCCTAGCCAGTCTCCAGATCTCAGCCCCATAGAAAACCTTTGGAGGGAGTTGAAAGACTGTGTTGCCCGCCGACAGCCCCAAAACATCACTGCTCTAGAGGAGATTTGCATGGAGGAACGGGCCAAAATACCAGCAACGGTGTGTGCCAACCTTGTGAAGACTTACAGAAAACGTTTGACCTCTGTCATTGCCAACAAAGGATATATAACAAAGTATTGAGATGAACTTTTGTTATTGACCAAATACTTATTTTCCACCATTATTTGCAAATAAATTCTTTAAAAATCAGACAATGTGATTTTCAGAATTTGTTTTTCTCATTTTGTCTCTCATAGTTGAGGTCTACCTATGATGTCAATTACAGGCCTCTCTCATCTTTTTAAGTGGGAGAACTTGCACAATTGGTGACTGACTAAATACTTTTTTCCCCCACTGTATATATATATATATATATATATATATATATATATATATATATGCCAATTCACTCCTTCAGAACCTTCAGCTCTGTTGAAATACTCTGCAAATGAGGTCTGCTCTACATTTCCTACAGTGTGTGTGTGTGTGTGTGTGTGTGTGTGTGTGTGTGTGTGTGTGCGCTGTTTTTTTCTTCTTTCTTTTCCTTCATCGGCCTGTAAGAAACATAGAGCATCAGGAGATTTATCTTGTACGTGATACCGTGCCCGCAAATGACTCTGCAGCGATCTATTTCTGTCTAGCTCAGCAGGAGGCTCCAAAGTTTTTGAGCCGGAAGCGTAGAACACAGATCCGATCACACCCTCTCGTTCGCAGTGTGATTTGGGCACAGTTCATTAGTTCAGATTATGTAAGTATGCTAATGAGCAAATGGGTTTTTATTGCACTAATTACACCTCGAGGATTTGAGGGATAAAAAAGAAACTGGAGAAACGCAAACGAGCCAAAGTTGAACGTCTGCTTGACGACACAATTAACCCACCAGCCCTGCTGCACTATCAGGGGTTCAGCGAGCTCCAGTGAGCTCCAGACGAAGCATCTGATGGTCAAGCGTGTCGTCTTCTTTGTTTTGTCTATTGTGTGCCTGAGACTGAACATCTGGGTTGCAGAGCAGAGATGTTCTGATAAGGAAGACGGCATGTACTGATGTGCCAGGCAGGGTGAAGTCCCCCTTTAATCACCGGAACTTAACCACATTTCACGGAAAGCATGCTGCTTTTACCAGGCTAGGCTAACAAGAAGAAGCTGTGCTACAACACAAAACACAGCATTTGGAGAAGCACTGGAAGAAGCCGCTGTTCTCCTTTCACCATTCGTTCTGTACATGTTGCCTCAGCCATGTTTCCTTGTGTAAAGTGCTTACCTGCTAAACCGCTGCTAGCCCAGTTCAGGGCTAACAGTATTCCCCTCTCCCCATTCTAAGCTCGCTGCAGAACAACCTGTGGGGTGTGAAAGTAATTATCTGCAATGATGAAGTCATCCCGGCCTGCAAAACTCTCAGAGAGTTGCCGTACGTTTTCATATAATTGGTTTCCTGTGTGCTGATACTGCAGTACCCACGGGACCCTCAACACACAGCAAAGTGCTTATTACAGCTGTCTTAATAACAAGCCCACAGTCAGTTCTTTCATTCTTGATGCATTATCATCATATAAGGATACAGTTCAGATTACGGTCACTCGTGACTCATGATAGACCAAACTCAGCTTAACAGATCCAGGCTATTTCGAATAAGCAGACTGAATTAGCATGCTAACAAAAGGCAAGCAATTGGTGTGAACACAGCATGTATTGACACTGTATACCCAACACTGCATGCAGTGGTCTTTAGGGTCTGCGCAGTTTCCTACTTTACCTACTTTTCCTACTTTATTAAACCTTGTCCCCTGGTTCTCTTGTAATTTCCCTGTATTTTATTACATAATTCATAGGCATTTTAACCGACTGAAATTTCCAAGCAGCTGGACAAGTAGAAAAGTTTGGAAAGACAAAGGTACATTAAGAGAAGCAACAGTTACAGCGAGTTATGAAGACTTCAAGGTGATGTATACCTCTTTTTCAACAAGTTAACACAGTTCCCTAGGGTCTGAATGAAATGCTGTGACATGCTTTAGTCAAAATAACAAAAAAAATAAAACATCTAAAATTAAAAGTGACTTTGGAAATGATTCCAAATTAGGTAAAGCAAAGTTAAATAGACCCCAAAAGCTCCACAGAAGTTTTGGGATTCTGTTCAGTGCAGCTTTTTGCGGCCTATGGATGAGGTGGGATGGTCCATATTGTCGCTGACTTTACACAAGAAGAGAAATGCTAAATGCTCTTAACTCTGAATGGAGGACAAAGTAAAATAAGAGTGTATTCCAAGTAATTTAGAGCATTTCTATTGGCCCATTAATCAAGAGCTATTTACACGGTGTACAGAAGCAGCTACAGGGTTCAAACCATGGAGAACATTACAAAACAAATGGAGATACATGGTGATACAGCAGTGATATAGTGCATGTGCAGAACTTTCCAGAAGCAAAGGGAAGCCAAATATTCCCTTAATATTCCAAAATGGACAAACGTCCAGCCATTACATCAAGTTTGCCTGTAAGGGACAGTAATGTTTAGTGATGTGCAAACACTAGCTAACTAAGCACCAGAGTGCAGTCCACTACTTTGACGTTCAGTGCTAAAGAACAAGTTAACAAAGACTTACATCGCCCTTCAGAATCGTTGGCAGCCTCGATGAACATGAATAGAAGCTGCGGGATAAAACACCATGCCTTTGCCAGGATAACAACACACTTGTGCACACTCCTGTAGTCTAATGCCTAATGAAGTGTGAGGACCCAGTTGCACATACATTGCATCTGTGGCCAAAAACACTGTTTTTAGTCTCCTCTGACCGAGAGAGTTCCAACCAGAGTTCAAATGGCATTTAGCAAACTCCAGGTGCTTGCATTGCTGGTGTGATTAGTGTTGAGCTTTTCTTCTGGCAAACGTTCCAAAGAGCATGTTGGCACTGAGGTGGTGTCTTATCAGTGGGGACAGAAATCAAGCCAACATCTGCAATTTTTCAACTGTGATCTTTTGAGATGTTTTTTGTTGTTGTTGTTGTTTTTGGGGCTCACACACACACTCACACACATACAAACACATCGTCTTTATCATGGAGGTTTACTACATACTTGTTCTAAAGTTCTTCAGTTCTTCAAAACATATTTGTAACTTTTTTTTTACCCATTTTACCCATTTTGAACAAATTCTCCCCCTATTGATGCAGTGCTCCCGACACTAGTGAGGGTGAAGACCATAACACGCCCCCTCCAAATGTACGCAGCCAGCCAACGCCTCTTTTTCAAACTGCCGCCGATACAACCGATCACCAGGCAACCTAGAGGGAAGTGCTGTATATACCCGGTTCCAATGCATCGACCAGCAGACGCCAGTGGCCTCCAGCACTGCACTGAAAAGTTGTGGCGGAAGAGCCCCATCTACCCACCCTGGAGAGCAAGATCAAGGCCAATTGTGCTCTCTCAGGGCACGGCTGCTGATGGTTCGAACCAGTGAACCTTAGATGAAGATTTTAATAGCAGTATTGTATTGTTACCATGTGTTTTATGGTATACTATGTGATGTTTGTGTAAAATTTGGTCATTTAACTAAGCCCAAAATACACTAGCTAATAGCTAGAATACACAGCAGCTCATGTCACAAGCTAGAAAGATGCTAACTAACTTTAGCTTATTTTATACTGCAAGCTAACATAGCTAATGTTAGTTTAATTTCTTAAGATGGAAGCTATGATTCATGTTAGGTAGAGATATAAAAGGAGCTTACATTAGCCTTTTCTTTCATATTGCTGCCTCTATGTTAGCCGGCTAGTTAGCTAGATAAGTCTGGTTTATGTGATGGCGTAATCAATACTGAGCAACATGATGAAAACATGATAAGCTGCACATTGTTCAGAAGCATTTGCTTCCTAATACCAAATGTTTACTTTCTAAAGTTATAATATAACTTTATAATAATAATAACTTTAATAATTTCCCTAATGCTACAGTGTCAAGTGACAGGGGACATATGGCACCTTTTTGCTTTAATTTTTTTGTTTGCTTTTTTTTTTAACGGCTCTATGTTACCCCATCTGTCCCACAGAGGCATGCTTCCTTAAAAGTAATAAATGTGGTTATTCATGTTTATACAGCCACAACTTTGTCAATGTAAAATAAAAGTGTATTCCAGGTAGAGCATTTTGATTCATCCAGAACTATTTACACAGTGTACAAAACAGCAACAAGGTACAAACCATGGTGAAAACTAAAAACGGACAAAAATGGAGATACATGGTTTTCATTGGGCAGTGATATATCTAAAAATGTACAGTATTTTATACATAAAGAGACTAGAGATCTAGAGATTAAGATAAACTTAATAATAATAATGCTATTAGAAGCTATTTCTATTATTTTCATAGGACACTGCATATTTCACAGATGTACAACAGTTATATCCCACATAGTTATTCAAATTTTATATGCAGGCTATTCAGTCAGTATAATTGGAGTTATCATGGAGGATTTCAGTTAATGCTTCCTTCTTAGTCTCAAACCCATCTGTTTTTCCTTGGCGCTTACCTCAGACTAGTCTACCACTGTGGGATGCGAAAAACAACATTAGTGTGCCGTGTCCCGCCAGAATATCTCTGTGTTCCTAGCAAACAGGGTTCAAACAGTCATTTTTCATAGCGCCTATTATTCAGCCCAGTCCCTAAAAGATGAGTGAGTTTTATATATTTTGGTGTGACAATGGGATTACAGTAATTGCGTGTCCCCAATAAACTGCCACTGACTTAATCTGTAAAGAACAGAACTAAATTGACATTGTCCCAGTTTCCAGACTGAGTAGCAATCTATGTGCACGGGCAATTGAACGGCGGTAATTATTTGTGCTTATATTTATTTATTTTTTGTATATAATACAAATTATTTGTCAAATTTATTCACCCACTCTGATCTTTATCGGGTTGGTCAGATGGGTTGTTCATGAGAATTAGTAATAGTGTTGTCATTACTTAGAATTTTCCATGTCCATCTTGTTGTTGTAATTGTATTCATTATCGTTGATAAATGATACAGTCATTTTCGCTATCAACACACGTATGATTTGTATTGAAGTAGAGACAGACAGCCGTGTCCATTACTGGTCATATTCAAGAATGGAATGGGTTTTAAACTTGGCCCTGGACATTTGTCCAGACTGTGCCATCACAAACCATTCATGTTTCACTGTACACTCAGTTTCACTAGCCATCAAAATTGGGCTCTTGTCAAAATGACCCTCATTCTTACACTTGTCCATTTGTCTGGTGCCAATGCATCAACCTCAAGAACTGACTGACATCAACTTCACTTGCTGCCGCGTAATATATCCTACCCTGGACAGATGTTATTGGAACCAGAGCATCAATGTTATTCACTTCACCTCGTAGCATTATAACTCTTAAAAGTGGAGCTATGGTAAGCACAGTTTCCTACACCATCAAAAGACTCTTGGGAACTGGAGGAAACTGAAGGCGTCTGGTACAGGAAGAGGTCTGATTGACCCTAATTCACAGCGGCATCAGAAGACAAGTTTCTGAGAGTCAACAGCTGGTGCGATTGGCAGCTTACATGACAACACCTTGTAGCAAAGCGTAACACTGAACCTCAGTCTCAGGTTCAAAGCTGTGAGGAGAAGACTTGGAGCTGCTGGTTTGGCAGGTGGAGTGGCAGTACAATTATTACAAAGACTTCAAAAATCAATGTCCTGTTAGTACAATTACTAATTATTATGATAGCAAACCCCCAGTAACTCGCCCTTCACAGCTGGGTTAATACTGATCACAGAACACTCCCTTATCCTCCCCTGTCCTCTATGACTCACCCTGTCCTCTGTTTAGCCACACTTTTATCCATTGAAAGTGCCTGGAGGCTCCACACAGAGTACAAAGCTGGAAGGCCAGCCTGTAGCGTTGGGCCTAATGCTAATGTTACCTGCACACTTTCTCCTGCGGAGGAAGAAGAGCTGATAACTGACAGCAGGGCTTTTTTTTCCCCCTCCCCTCTCTCTCTATTCTGGCAGCACGGAAAGACATCCTCCAGTGGAATAAGAAAGAGCCTCTAAAAATCCCCATCGAGACTGCTTGTTATCTACCAACAAGATATCTTAACTGTGGATTGAGCGGCGGGTGGGGAGGGGGGCTGCTCTGTTGGGGGAAACGGAGGCAAAGAGAGTTCTTAGCAGCATTAAGACGTCTAAACTGAAACTGGACTGGGCCAGGGCACTGGTTTCCTGCAGCAGAAACAGAAGAAAGGCTTAACTATGAGTAGCCATAGAAAAAAAAGCATGCGGCCATTTTCCATTTGAGTTTTTCTCACAAACTTTCTCTCAAGAAATTGTGAATAGTCGTCTAAAATGATACTGTTACTGATTACAGAGTATCTTTTTGTTGAGTTAATTCACTTGGTCAGCTTGGTCAAAAGTTCTCCTAACTCACATTCTGTAGTTCCGAATCTCAGTTTGGTCAACAGTACAGGTTGAGCCGTGCATTAGTACATTAGTACATTAGTAAAAGCTGCAGACTGTCTCTCTCAGTCTGTATAGTGTTCATTCTTATGAGCTCTTCTGTTTCTTGACAAGCAGGCAGTTAGACATTGTAACGCGGTTAGAACAAACCAGAATCTTTAAGTTGGCAAGCCTTATCAGTTTCCCCAGTGTTCTCATATTCTCAAACTAACTGCATGCCTCTTCTGTAGCACTGGCAACCTTGGTGTCCTCTTGATGGCACCCAATGATTTGAATCGTATATTAAAGCTCTAAAGGCACTTTCTTTCACCTCTGTATTATCGCTCACCTGCGCCCTGTACTAAGCATTAAACTGATGCTGAAACTCGACTCTAATTCACGTCTACATCATTGTAATTCCTTCCTTATTAGAACTCCCGGAGAAATACGGCAACACCTTAAATATGTTCAATACTTTGTGATCAGTGTTCTAATTTCCTCCAGAAAATCTGCTCACATCACTCCAGTTCTCCAAACAGTTGCATTGGCTCCCTATTTTAGCTGGTATTAAGTCCAAGGTCCTGCTCAGGAGCGTTCCTACACTATGCGTTGTACTGGGGCACACACAGAATTTAGAGGGGCACAGCTGTACCCCTCTGCTTGCCTAATAATATTACTATTTTTATATATTTTTATTATATTAGTAATATTATTGTCACACACATGCATGACATATTTCATTTACGGTCTACAACTATATGTAAGATTGTGATTTTGTCTTTGCATCATCAGCTCATGTTAGTTAGATAACCCAGGCTATTAAAATGAGTACTTTAGTTATACTGTCTTCTTGATAGGTGTAATGTAGGCTTTTCTGCCTTGTCTGAGAACTAGGGTTTTGAGTGCTGGACACAGTGACAGGTGAAATGTGGGTGGTTAGAATCAGCAATAGAGCTTCAAAGCCACGTTCTCTGAAGCTGCAGAGCTCAACCCTGCTTGTAGGAGTCTAGCTTGCCCAGAAGGTAAAACCAGAACCTTGATATAATCGTCCTAACTTAAATATTCACGTTGCTGAACAACTCAGTGCGCTGGATCAGATAGATGGATCTTAGTGCTTGGAGCTCAGCTCTGCAGGGCTGTGGATCTCCAGATGCTGGAGCACCAAGCTGTGAACAAACCCACCAACGCCCCACTGAGCTGCTGCCTGAGCCAGACATTAACAAAACAGCAAAAGCATCGTTAATTATTTCTCACTTGCAACTCACTGAAGATTGGAATGTGATCAAAGTCGGAGGAAAATCCATCTTTCAGTTTGCGCTTTTGTTAATTCTGCAATTCCTTGTTATGTCACTACATTTAAATAGTAAAGAAAAATGACAGCATTGATACTAGACTACCAGGTGCCTATAAATTGTTTCTCTTTATACATCAGTCCCCAGAGAGAAATTCATTAATTATTAAACTACTGTTACTGTTACTAACAATGATTCATGCTGCTTGCCATCAGCAGCCGGAGCCTGAGAGAGCCCAATTGGCTTTGCTCTCTGTGGGTGGGTAAATGGCCCTTTCTGCACGTCGCTTATGTGTGATGCTAACCTACTTGCCATTGAGTGCTTGGTACCCAGCACTTACCTGTGAGTGACACTGCGAGGGGGCAGTTAAAAAAATGCAGAGACTGGTTGTGCATGTGTTGGAGGAGACCTCCCAGTGCAGTTCTCAACCTCCCAGCGTTGGGCGCATTACATGTGATAGGGGAAGAGTACTAATGAGTGAGTTGGGTAATTGGCTATTTTCCTGCAAAGGGAAAATGTGGGCAATATATATATATATATATATATATATATATATATATATATATATATATATATATATATATGTTGTTGTTTTTTTTTATGATGACACAATTGTTATTATTGACTCATGCATTAACAATGTTATTAAAGGGCTCATATTCTACAATTTTCTTGTCTTTGTTCCCAGATGTATCAAAACATCTCTTTTCTAATCTAATTTCTATCCCTTTAGGAATAAACAAGGTGTTTTCTGCTAAATTGCCTAATTTAATTAAACTGTCTCTGTTCTTATTGGCTGGCCTCATTGAAAAAGCAGTTCAGGCTAAAACATGAAAGAGCAGAAGAATATACACTGACTAAGCACTTTCTTAGGATCGTTTTTGCAAATTCGGTTTTTGTGTACAAAGCAGCGTAGACTTCACTCTGCAAATGCCAAATGAAGTACAGTCTGATATTTTCTATAGTGGAAATATAAAGACTCCAGATCTTGCGGCACAAAGGTGGTGCACATGTGAAGGCAATCAGTGGCCCCCTACACCATTAAGCCGATTCTGCTGTCCCAAGCATGGTTAGCTCAGCCCGGTTTGCCAAACCGTGGTGAAAACCCATCGGAGCGGTTACCAACCGTGCTCAGAACTATTCGGCCCTGCAGTGGAAAAGAGACTAGAAAGGCTACAGCAACTCAAATAAGCAATCTGCACAGTTGTGTAGAGCAGGAGACCCTATTAGGTTCCCCTTCTCTCAGCCAAGAACAGAAAGCTGAGGCTGCAGTGGACACGGGCTCACCAAACCTGGGCAGTTAAAGACTGGAAAATGCAGCCTGGCCTGATGGATCTTGATCTCTGCTGATGCGCACAGATGATAGGGCCTGAATTTCGCAACAAACAGCCTGAATCCATGGACACAACTATGTGTCAACTGTCCAAGCTTGTGGAGGTGGTGTAATGGTGTGGGGCATGTTTTCCTGGCACACTTTGGTCCTGTTAATAACCCTTCATGACCTCGACTGACCCATTTTCTAATGGCTACTTCTAGCATGATAAAACGTCATGTCACAAAGCAAAGATCATCCTGACCTGCTTTCATGAACATAACAATGAAGTTCATGAGTAAAGATTCTTTAGTGGCCTTCCCAGTCACCAGTACTGAATCTAACCGAACACCTTTGGGATCTGGTAGAATGAAAGTAGTCCTGAAATATCAGGCTGGAATACGGTGACATGATCACCAACCATGTGTGAACATGGACCAGAATTTTAAATATTGAGTCCAGCACCTCGTGGAATCCATGACGCTGTTTAGAGAGCAAAAATGAGGCTCGTACTCAGTATAAGTGAATACTTTGCTTTTAATGATATCACAAAAAATGAATTCTGAATGGGCAGTTTCTGCAGCTTTATGGACAGGACAGTGAGCGATACACTAGTTTTATTTCCTAAATGTGTGGGAACTGTGGTTTCCATGATATCAGCCCTTTAAAAATGGCCTTTTCCTTTCTTCCAGCTTAAGAAACTGAATTCTTCATCACAGCACAATGCTTACACTGTTCTACTTGACTGGATTGCATAAGAAGGCTATTGACAGTTACAGCTTATATGAAAAATTAAAAAGTATAAGGAAGAATATTAGCCCCGTTCTTGCATCACTGCACTGCTTGCTTGTCTCCACGAGAATTGATTGTAAGGTTTTTTTTTAAGTGTTATTTCTTTAATGCTATAAATGGTTTGGCACCTTCATAGTGCCTGACAGACTGTATTTCATATTGAATGGTCATTAAATGCTAGCCGGATTTTCTCCGAGTAAACTGGAGAAAAAAAAGTGGTGAAGCAGCCTTTTGCTTTTCTGCTCCAAAGATTCAGAGTTCTGTCTTCTGCTGGAAGTTTTAAAGAACAACTCAAAAGTTACGCCATTCAAAAACATTACAGGCAAAAAGTACGGAAACAAGCCAAGATGGCTTTTTGCCAACAACCTGCACAATGTAACATGACATCTAATTTAACCAAAGAAGTTGGGTTCCAGAAACTTCCAGGGGGTTGGAGTGTTGTATTCGTACTGTAGCATATTTTATGAGAAAAGCCTTCTATTGTTAAGCTGCTTTTTGAAGGCTCCTCTTAAGTCACACATCTAAAAGGTCCTAGTGAGTGAGTCTAGAATGACTCTCAAGTCTGTAAAGTTCTCCCAGAAGACTCTATCTAAGAACTATCTTTGGTGTAGGCCACGTAGTCAGCCCAGGTCTTGCAACATTGGGATCCTGAACTCATAGGCAGGGGGCGAGGTCTACTCCCATGCAGCTGTCGGGACCAAACTGGTGGCGGTGGGGAGGAAGGAGGGAGAGATGTGGTGTCACTTCTTAAAGCAGCATTAAAAGTCTGCAATTAGAGGCCTTTTAACACAGGTGGAGGCTGGTGATTGGCTGAAAAAAGGTGATGCTGCATTAGAGTCTCTTGGTAGAACTTTCACTAGAGCTTTCATTTCAAGTCTGATTTGAGTCACTTGGGTGTTTTTGACTTTGAGTCAGGTCTCAAAATTGCCATATTGTGATATTGTGATATGAGTTTTGACCCTAATCTACAGTAACATGCTGTATTCAGGCTCTACAGTGAACTATTGTTCATTATACAGCAATAATGCTGTGAAAAACTACAGAAATGTGTTCAGTACAGCACGGCTAGAAAATGTTAGTGCCAGAAGTAAACAGGCCCTAGACTGCAAGTAGCATTTCCTTTCGTTCACAGTTTTTTCCTTTTTACACTTTCTGTCTTTTTCTGTAATAAAAAGCTTGTAACTCTTAGAAGAGAGTGGCACTGCATCCATGCCTCACAAAAACAGGCAAAGTCACTCACATTAGGTTGGACACAAAGGTTATTATATAAGGTAATGGTCCAAATCGAGAGGCTAGTCACTTAACCTCTTGATGGTCCAAGTCACAAGTCAGTCAACATGCAACTCAAATCTCAGGGCTCTTTCCTACACCCTGCAAGGTCCGTCACGATGCTCATTGCCATCTTCCACCCCGCCAACAGTCTATTCTCACGCCTCGAAATGAGGTGTGTTCAGGCCATCTTGGCAACGGAAAACACAGGTGCACCACTGACCGAAAACAACCTAGGCAGACGTCAACAGTCAGAGGTTCATTGCTATCTTGAGAGTGACTTGCCAACACAGGCGCGTGCCCAACACGTGTACACGCTCCATTGCAATAGCAAAAAGTCAGACCTCACCTGGCTCTTAAAGGGAAAGGCGAGTGACACGCTGATTGGTTTATTGCACATTACGCCCAAAACACACCCATGATTAATTAAGAGACCTAGTACATGCCTTTTGCACGCTTTTCCCGTCGTTGCGATAGCAAAGACACACTGACACGCCCCAAATCAAGCAGCACAGTGATCACTAAAAAGATCACTAAAATAGGGCCCTGAGCCGTCCCCATCTCAAGACTAAAGATGCTAAAGAACATTCCACCTGAGTCCATTCCAGCTTCTCTCGCCCACACTTCAAGGATTTCAGTAAGCGGGACAGCCTCCAGTGCCATAACAGCCAAGAAATGCCGCCTTCTCCGATTGCATCCTTGGCTTTGAGACGAGGCTTGTATTGATAACAGTCCCTCATTCGTGATATAACGCACTTGATTGAGCTGATCAGGGCATCAGGAGCGTCTGAATGAGGGATTCTTGCAGATCTAATTGGAGCTGCTGTAAAACTCTGTGGGAGAATCAGCAGGAGATAAACTCATTAACAAACACTATTGTTGCAGCTCAGTGTTAATACACGTATTACTGCCTATTAGCTCCAGAACACGATTTTCCCCTCACAAACACTGTGACCAACAACAAATAAAAAGACGGAAAGAGAGCAGCTGTGTAGATCTCTAGATGTCTAGATCTACACGTCTGATGGCAGGGGACTTGGTGAGACGACCCCCTGCTGACATCACCTCCATATGTCAGGAGTGAGATATAATTATAATGATTTCTGACCTTTCCTCAAGTCAACTGCATTCAGCGCTGTTGCATCCATGCTTTAATAGGGCTGTCATCTCCTATCAGGACAAAGGGGAAAGTTCCAAACATGCCCTGCACTGACCTTTCCTCACACCTCACACCTCACCAGACCCTGAATCGCCACCTCGCTGACCTCCTGTTATCCCCCCGAGTCGGAACCAGTGAGACTCTTAGGAATCTGTTTCGAAGAAAAATGTAGGCAGAGATAGCTGGCTCTTAATTAAACCTCAGAGTGCCCATCGCTATCTCTCTTAAGTGTGAAATAGCTTTATTAATTGCAGATGGCATGGAAGAGTACATGAAGATGATGAATATTTATACGAGGTGGGGGTGGGGAGATGTGGAGAGATATGGCACATTTTCTCCTGGAAAATGGAGCTTTCTTACATGAGAGTGAATGAGAATATGAGAAGTGTAAATGGCAAATAACTGAAAACACTAATCAAGATTACTAACCAACAGATTTGAATAATCAGTCAATACATGCTTTGTGTCTAAGATTTGAATTTTTAGTTTTGCACTGGAGATATGATGGCCTAAATACAGCATGTTTCACAGGTGGCCATTAGTGGCCATTCTTCTGCTGGAAACTGACTTGTTGAAAATGCTGTTGTGCATAATACAATACAACAGTGTAGTATCCGCAATATGTCAGTGTGCCACCATGGTTTTATTGCTGTAAAAAATAAGGTTTTCATTCTTGTTGGATGCACTATGTTTTTGGGTTTTTTAGTGATTGTGTGATCTCATTTAAAGCTCAGTTTTGATCTGTATTTTTAACAGTTTTTCCACATTAGACAGAGTAAAACTGGGGGTTACATTTGTATTCATTCATTTTCAAAATTTTGAACACTAACAAAAACAAAATTTTGGGCTTTTTTACAACATGGTCATTACATATAGAATAAATGCAACAGCATCAGTGAGGCATGATGTTATTAAAAGATACAAGTAGATTGAACCGTAGACAGTAGACGTATGAAGGCTTGTGATGGCCAATGTGGATTGTGTAAACTGAGCTGTAGACGGTTCTGTAAGGACTGAAAGCTGTAGAACATCAAGAAAGAATGTATAATAAATGCATATCCAGAATGTCTTATTAGTGCTGATCACATCATGAGGCAGACAACATGACAGGACAAACTGAATAATTACATTATTTACATAACATCTAGCCTTGCCTGGACCTACTACTGCTTTTCTAGCTAAGCAACACACTTGTGTGCTTTTACATAGACAACAGTGTTACAAAAAGAGTAGTCGAGTCTGGCACAGACTCTGGTTGCATATTTGACAACATGGCGGACAGTTTTGGCTTCAACTCTATAGAACAGAATCGGTGCCCTTGTTTTCTACAGTCATTGTAACAACCAAGGGTGAATTAACCCCTTTACACACCAAGGCTTATTACACACTGAGGTGTATTATTGCAGGGACTTCTGTACAGAATAGTGAGGCTATTTTCTGGTAATACAAGTTTGTAATAACACTTTCTGCCCATTCATGGTCCATAGGCTTTTTTAAGGGGTTAAGGCATGTCATATTAAGTCTTTCGTTAAGTATACAATCAAATTAAGCAAAGACAATAACACCATGTTACTGGTTAGCTACATTAGTCTGGTACCTCCAGTGCAAATTGTATTTTTTGCCAAACGTTCACTTTTCGCCAGCACTTTGGTGACTGTTGGCCTAATTAGGCCGACCAGCAGTGCGTGCTGTTTCATGAACTTCGAGAGTCCATTGTACAAGGACACTTAGGCTTATAAAGATGCTAGATAAATACTCTAAGTATATTATTGTTTGAAGTCATAGAATGGAGCCAAGTTATATTTCCCATGTGTGTGATTAACTCTCTTCCGAAGAGGCGGCCATGTGGCCAGCTTTTAATCCGATCAAGTCGCTTTGCGCTGTAATGTGTTGATTTTCTCCTACGCCGACCAAAGGCAGCAGCCCTACGTGTGGCAGCCCAGGCAAAGCCCCCCCGTTCTTTCTGTATTTGCAGCATCGCCCTGCATGAATCCTTGTTTTTAGTTTCGAGAGTCCTTCAGCACTGTGGCCTTTCAACTTTTTTCCCCCCACCGCTCACATGCTCTCACTACTCTTCAAGCTCCACGTTCCTTTCTTAAGATTCCCCTCACGTTAACAAGGTCCGACATAAATAGGCTTTCGGAAGACATGAGGGAAAGTCCCGGAGGATGCGGCAAAACCCCAGGGGTGTTAACGGAGCTCCAGAAGATGTGCGGCTTTTCTGCCCTTGCCAGCCAACGCACTGTGGACATATTTGTTTTATGTTTCCTTTTTTAAAAGGGGGAAACACAAGGTATAGAGAACAGGGGAACAAATGAAAAGGAATCCTTGTGAGATTTCACACGGACAGTCCAAATGCTAAAGTATGGATCGTTTTCTCGTGGCTGACATTTTGGAATTTGCTAACTGGAACTGGGAATCCCCTGTGAATGGTAATTATTCTAAGATAGAAGTCTGATGCCAATTCAAATATGTCCCAAATTGTAAATCTGTGTGAATTTCCAAATTTCGAATTTTCTTTGGAATCAGATACAGAAATAATGAACCTAATAAAAAAAAAAGGATCCAACATATCCCATAAAGACTCCAAAACTCTCAGTTTTCCACAATTAGCGATGAGATAAAAGGTCAGAAATGAGAAATTTCAAGATGGGTGTATTTATTAATAATTATATATTAATTTTATTTTACTCAGTAAAAATTGAATACACAAAGTAGTAAAAAGTAATGTTCCTACAGGGCCTCCTACAGATGGACAATGCAAAATTTTGAATGTTGGATGGTCACCTCATCCCCAACTTCCCAACTCACCCCAAAAGTAATGGATTGAGTATCAACCATCATTCCAGAGATCACAGTTCCACTGTTCCACAGCTCAATGCTTGGGAGCTTTATACCCCACAGCTAGCCCACGCCACCATCAGGCAGGGTGTCAATAGGTTGACGTTTATCTGTTCCAGAGAGTCCTATTCTATTGGCACTACTTCCCTACAGGAACTGGGCGAGCTGTGTCAGCAGTGGACGCAGCTTAAAATAGCTGAACGCATTCCTTGCTGTGCACAAACATAGTGGACATAGGTGCTTGTTGGTGAGCAGCAATTCCATGTCATCCAGATCTCTGCAGGGAAATTGTGTGTGAAAACCACTTGGACACCCAAACAGTGTGTGTGGAGAGACGGTGTGGTCATTAGCACTGACTCACTGGTGCTAATCAGCTGTAAGTGAGGGGTGGGAGGGGGAGGGGGAGTAATCAGGAGGACAACAGAATCGAGCGGCCCAGCCGCTGCATTGTTAAATAGCCTTTAATTCTCCTCCCGCACAATGCGGCGTACACGGGCCGATAAAAGGATTAAAGCAAGTTGTGGGTAAACAGGGAGGACTGCTGCGGTTGCTGCTGGAGGACACATCCCTCGAGAGCATGGCACGCGACTCTTTGTAGAGAGTGTGAGAGTGTGTGTGTGTGTGTGTGTGTGGGGGGGGGGGGGGGGTGTTGTGAGGGATGTTTTCAAGAAAAAAATGTAGAAAAACTGAAAAAGAACTGGGTTAACCTGTAGTAACCTCTATGATCTTTGAATGACAGGGCAAATAAAGTGTAAATCTTAGATTTTGACGTTTTTCACTTTTTGACATCTACCAGTTGTTCTCTACATTGTTTCAATTAACAGACCAATAGAAATGCTCCAAAAAGTCATGGAATTAAAAATCGTTTTACATTGACTTCCATTGCCAGTTAAGAAGCTTTCTATATAACATATACAACATTACTATTACATATAAGCATATTTCTACAATACATGGTATTAACATATGCATTGTCTTATTTAAAGCTGTGGAAGCTCCAGGTTTACACAGATAAAAGATACTGCCCTAACCAGAACACAACTGGATTACAATCTGCCTCTATCTGTGATAGGGTCATGCTGCCTGCCATCAGCAGCCGGAACCAGAAAGAGCACAATTGGCCTGGTGACATTGCAATCGGCTGCAGGTCAAAAAGAGGCAGTGACTGGATGCACATTTGTAGGAGGAGGCATGTGTCAGTCTCCTAGTGTCAACCTCCCAGTGTCGAGAGCATTACATGTGATATGGAGAGGATACTAACAAATGGGTTGGGTAACTGGTCAACTAAAATTGGGGAGGAAAATTGGAGGGCTCTATAGCCCATGCCTGCATTAGTCCTATTCTATTGGCAAAACCTCTCTACTTCTCTACATTTGAGGAAATGGAAGCTGCATCATACCACTCCTACACAAGGCCATCCCTCAAAACTTATTATCAGAGCTAGAAGGTAAGCAAAGCCACAGAGAAGCCAACAATCACTCTGAAAGAGGTACAGAGCTCAGTGGATAAGACGTAAGATGTGAAGGAGCACCAGTCAATGATGTGCAATACAACCTCTTTGAGTAAAGCTTACATATTTTCTATTGGCTCCTGGCATTATTTATTTACATACTGGGCATGTCTTCCCTCTCCTCACTCACCACCAGTGTGTAGTCGTCCCCCACAAGCTACATTCATTGTTCAGTCCTATTTAATGTAATGGTTGACTGCCTGGCCTTAGTGTTATAGGCTGTAAGAGCGAGTAACAGTTTGCTGCTAGGCGTGACTTCATCCTGTCTGAGAACTGAGCAGAACTAGCTTGACCTTGAAATGTCATGTTAACTGGAAAGCGGTGTCATTTTGTCCTGTATTAAGAGCTACTATTAAAAACTACTTTGAGAGTGAGAAGTTCTAAATGAGTATTTACCCAACTGAAATTATTAGGTAGGGTCAAACTGCTAAATATCAAAAATTTATTACATATTTTTAAATATATCAATATTAAGTTAGGTTAAGCTGAAGATTGTCATGTTGGCAGTATGTAATTTAGTTTTAGCTTAACAACATTAGTTGTGATTACGTAACCCTTTAACACAGGAAGGCTTGTTACACGCCAAGTTGTATTACTCAGTAAAGACAGAGACTTCTGTATAAACTGGTGGGGCAAATCTTTGGTAATAGAAGTTTGTAATAACACTTTTGCCCCACTGGAGGTCCATAGGCTGTTTAAGGGTTTGAAAGGGTGAATGCAAATTATTACATACAGTGTTTAAGCAGATCCAGCAGATTTTTTTTAGAGAGCAACCTAAAGACGATCTGAAAAACCCCTCAAACAGTCAGCCAGGCCAGTAGAAAGTGACCCAACAGACTAAAAACAGTTTCTGCAGTAAAATGTGGTTCACCAATTAGTATTCTGAAGGGCTTGAATACTTATACAATCAGTTTTTTCCTTTTTTTTAAGGTCTCAAATAATGAGATTTGACTTTCAGAATGTACTTTAAGAGCACGTTGGAGTGCAATAAAAATAATGTCTGGAGCAATCTGTGGAAGTGTCATTTGCAATCCAGACAAACCTGATTACCTTTATAAGGCACTGTTTATGTAATACACATTATGGACAAGTATTGAATAAGTATTGGGACACCTGCTCATCCCCTGTTCTTCTGAACTATTAAAAAAGAGCTTATCCTGCTTTTGCTGAAGTAACTGTCTCTACTGTTCAGGGAAGAAAGGCTTTCTACTAGATTCTGGGTTTGCCCTGCTTTGAGGATTTGATTGTATTTAGCAACAAGAGTGTTAGTGAGGTCAGGATGTTGATGATTACCACCCCACCTCATCATCCCCAACTTCCCAACTTATAAGTACTGGATGGAGCACCAACCATCATTCAACCATTATTCCAGAGAACACAGTTCTTCCACTGCTCCTCAACAAGCTAAAGTACTTGAATGCATTCATTAGAAGAGGTGTCCACAAACATTTGGACACATAGTGTGGCTGCATGTTGGTGAGCAGCTACTCATGTCATCCAGCTATTCGTGTCATCCAGGTCTCTGTGGTTAAATTGTGTGTGCTGGGGGCGTTATGCCCCTCTAGCCCACATCTAACTTTAAACAAGGTGCCAACAGGTTCTTCTTTATCCTATTCTATTGGCAGTACTTCTGTGTGTGTGTGTGTGTGTGTGTGCATTGCACATCTGTGTCAGCTGAATGTGTTCATCAGAAAGGGGTGTCCACAAACATCTGGACATATAGTGTAAGTGTGACCCTATGTCTTTACATTGTATAAAAACCAGTTTGCGTGTGTGTTTGTGTGTGTGTGTGAGGGAGAAAGAACCCATGAAATGGATGTGTGCTCAGAGACGTCTAGAGCACACAACTAGAGCATGAAGGCATGTGTGCGCACACACTGAAAGGCTTGCATGCCAACTCAAGCAGTTTTGATTGTAAGTCTAAATGCACGAGGCATATGCGCATGTGTGAGCTCGTGAAAAAAGCCCAGACGGGACTCTGCTGTGTGTTGGGCCAGGCACATGGTGAGTGTGTGTGAGAAGATGAATCTGTGTAACGGATGTGGGCGCACACAGAAGTCCACGAGGTCTCCAGAGCATGAAAGCGTACATCGTTCTAAAGTCTTGAATGCTATTAATAATTTTGATTGTTATATACAATATATACATATAACAAATATAGTGCCATTAACCCCACCTCCTTCTACACCTCCTTCTACACCTCCTTCTACACTCGTTGTCCATTATATCATCTCGACTTTGCATAGAGGAGCACTGCAGATCCATAAGTGCAGACTGTATCCATCTGTTTCTCTGTTGCATACTTTGTTATTTGCCTCCTTTCACCCTGTTCCTCAGTGCTTAGAACCCCGCATGACTGACCACCACAGAGCGGGTATTATTTAGGTGGTGGGTCATTCTCAGCACTGCAGTGACACTGACTGGCATGGTGGTGGTGTGTTAGTAGTGTGTGTTGCGCTGGTACGAGTGGATCAGACACAGCAGTGCTGCTGCTGGAGTGTTTAAACACCTCAGCATCACAGCTGGACTGAGAATAGTCCACCCACCCAAATACTCAGCCAACTTCCTCACAAATCCCCTGTGGGCAGTGTCCTGTGACCACTAAGGAGAGACTTGAGGATGAGCAACAGATAAGTGTCTGTCTCTGACTTTACATCTGCAAGGTGGACCAACTAGGTGGGAGTGTCTATAAGAATGGACAGTGAGTGGACACAGTGTTTAACAACTCCAGCAGAACAAACAGAACACGCCACCACCAACACCAGTCAGTATCACTGCAGTGCTGAGAATGACCCACCACCCAAATACTACCTGCTCTGTGGTGGTCGGTCCTGTGTGGTCCTGAGCATTGAAGAACAGGGTGAAAGAATGTAGAGCTAAAGGATGCAGAGAAACTGATGGCTACAGAAGGTGATGTTTAACTACAATGGACAGTGAATGTAGAAACAAGGTAGTGGTTTTAATGTTATGGCCAATTGGTAAACATTGTATCTGTATTTTTGTAATTTTGTCATTTTTTACATAAACCCCAGATGTTACTTATGCCGTGTCAAAATTTCAGGCAGTAGGGCTCCTTTCATGAAGGCTATGTAAAACCTTCATAAGCCTTTAAAGGGCAATGTCCATAAAGGCCTAATCCAACAAGAGTCCATTGTCACAAAGGCTGCGTTTGTCAATTTTGATGGTTTTTAACCCCATACAGTGTACAGACAATAGATGATTGTTAGAATAAGGCTTCATAAATGTTTATGTAGGCTTAGGTCAGTTGCCATGAGATGTGTGTCTTATGTAGGTGTCATTTAGCCTTACGAATACTGCACTGGCTACTACAATAAGGCATTACCAAATTTCATAAAGAACAGACCAGCAGACATTACGTAAAAAAAAACACTGACCGACTAAACTGTGTCTTGCTGATGGTAATTTAGGTAATCATCTCAGAATGCTCAACATGTCAGACTTTGAGGCAGAGAGTCTGCAACAGCAGAAGATACTTCAGGTTCCACTTCTGTCTGCCAATAACAGAAGACTGCATCAGCATAGGCTCACCAAAACTGGGCAGATGAAGACTGGAAAAACGTAGCCTGGTCTGACGAACCTCTAGTTCTGTTGATGAGTCAGAATTGGTAGGCGTCAAGTTCGATTGGCACAATGTGGGTTTGTTAATACTAGTCGATCCTTGCTTGAAGGCCACAGCCTATTTCAGTACTGTTGCTGACCATGTGCATCCCTTCATGACCACAGTCTACCCATCTTCTAATGGCTACCTCCAGCATGATGATGCACCATGTCTCAAACTGGTAACATGAACATGACAATGAGTTCAGAGTTCTTCAGCGACCTTCCCAGTCTTCAGATCTGAATCCAACAGAAGAGCTTTGGGATGTGGTGGAACACGTCGACATGGAGCAGAAACTCAAGGGACTGTTTCCAACAGTTTATGGAATCCATGCCATGAAGAATAGAAGCTGTTTTGGGAGCAAAACAATGCCCTACCCAGTGTTAGAAATCAGTAAGTAGTCCTCTCCTATTAAAACTATAGACCTTTTTTGTTGTATTTTGACATCATTTGAAGAAAGCAGCTGTCACTTTACACCATGTGAACAGTTCATGATGAATAGACCAATCGAAATGCACCAAAATGCTTCATTTTTCATTACAAGTTAGCATTTGCCATTTGCCGCCATGTGTGAGCTTTGGTGAAATAGGTGTGTATGGTGTTCAGTGTGTGTGTGTGTGTGTTTGTGTGTGTGTGTTGGGTGCAGCCGTAGCGTGCGCCGGAGCTGCTCCTTGCTGCTCTGTGCTGGGGCTTCCGTGACTTCCCGGGAGCCCCCCTGCTGAGATGGAGCCGGCGCCCTCCCCTCCGCGAGCATTAAAATAAGATGAGCGGCAGGCCTGGTTGGGGACCGCCGTACTTCCGTGGGTAATTGCCTCTTAAGTGCTGCACGCGCACTTGCTCAAGTGGCCCCCCCACTCCTGTGTAAAGGCTGCAGCAAACTCGGATCGCTTAGCCATTCTTCCGGCAGGACCAACAACAGCAAAACCCCCACGCTCCTCTCCGGCCAGGCTCGGGGCTATTGACGTGTCCTTGCCAAACAGACCTGCTCCTTTTGAATGAAGTCTTTTGGGTGAATGAACTGAACTGATTCCCTTCCTAGAAAGGTTTGTTCTGCTTAGCTACACTCTCAAAAATAGGGGCTACAGGGGCTACAAATGCCATAGAGGAACCCTTTTGGTTTCATAAAGATCCATGTTTTGAAGGCTCTTTACCTAAGTTAAAGATTTATTAATGCTTACACCCCTCTATTACGAGCGTGCTTCTTAATGGAACCAAAAGCGGTTCTTCTACGGCATCACTCCACTGACTGCTCACTTGCTGCCTAATCCGTGCACTATATGGACAAAAGTATTGGGACACCGGCTCAATTATTATATCTTCTGAAATCAAGGGTATTAAAAATAGTTGATCCTACTTTTGTTGGAGTAACTGTCTCTACTGTCCAGGGAAGAAGAAGGCTTTCTACTAGATTTTAAAACATGTGAGGGTTTGATTGCTGTGTGAGGGTTTGATTGCATTCAGCAAAAAGAATACTGGTGAGGTCAGGATGATAACCCAAAGGTACTGGATGGAGCACCATCCATCATTCTAGAGAGCACAGTTCCACTGCTCCACAGTTCAATGCCCCTCTAGCCCACGCCTGGGATTAGGCACAGTGCCAACAGGTTCATGCTTATCTGCTCCAGAGAGTTCTATTCTATTCTGCAATACTTCTTTACAGGGACTAGACCAGCTGTGTGTGCGTGCGTTTGCACACTCTGTATCCGCAATGGGTGCAACATTAAGTAGCTGAATGCATTCTTAAGTCCCACTGCTTTGATATATCGCTGATTACAGCTTGTAGTAACTCCCAGTGATGTTTCTCAGACTTTCCGTAGGCCTAGCGGTATCTTGTGGTACTGTTTAGTGAGTTCTGTAGCTGGCAAGACACACAAGCGAAGGTGTGGTACGGACAGATGGTCCAGGTTACTGAGGCAGGACGACAATGTTGGGTCACTCTACTGACAGAGTGAAAGAAAAAAACATACTGCTTCCTTGTTTGACATTTTCTTCATCCCTGCAAACCCATCAATATTAGCAATGCAGTATTTAGGCAGATCACTCTCAAATGACATCCCTTTTATCCAAAACGTTTTTCTGCAGGTTTTTTGACTCAAGGCTCTGTATTATTCCTGCCCGGCCACTCCTCCCGCTCCTCCCCATGTAATATTGGCATTTGACATTTTAAAGGTGTTGAGAGTTTCCTCCTGCACATTCATTATCGCTGACAGGACATCTCTTCCTCTGTGCAGGAGCTATTTGTGGATAGACTGTTTTTATTCTGTCAAACAAACGGGGGAATATCACGACTACATACCAGACTTCCACATCCGCGTCCTAATGGAAAGAGAAGTGCGGTGAGATGCACTTGAGATCGTTTCGTCGACTTTCAATCTCTTTATCAACGAGGTCATATTTTATTTGCTGGTGGAGAAAGAAATGATGGCATATTTAAGGAAGAACTGTAAAGTTGGGGTCTCTCCCTAACCTTGCTGACCAGGCTTTTCGAATCTAGAACCTGGCAAGTTTAGAATCTCAATCAGGTGCATCCATACATCTGGAGGGTCAATGAATTTCTCAGTGTATAAATTGACAGTTGAACTTGCATCACATTCCAAGGGCAGGTTGGTACATGGTTATTTGCTGAAGATCTGCTTTTAATGTGCAAGACGCCACAGAAGGCCTTCATTGAGTATTTTACTGGTATTTGGCTGGAAGCCTATTTACCACCCTGTTACTTTGGCTGAATATGAAACCTGCTTTTCCTTCTATGATGGGCTCATGGCAAATACAAAGATAAGCTCTGCTTCTATGGCCTATTTTATGTCAGCATGAGCCAAAAAATCGTCAAAATTGTTGTATAACAGTTTTGAGGCTTCGGAGTTGATCTGTTTTACAGCTTTGTTTTAGTTATGATCCATTTTCTTTTCAATGAAGTAACAAGTGACAAGTGTTTGAGATTTATGCCAAGAAAAATATAGTTTTTCATTCTTGGGCACTAGATAAAAAACACATACTTTGTAGGGTAAGTTCCCCTGTATAGAAACCTATATGCTAAATAACAAGTATACTAAATACTTTTGGAGTAATGGCATAGAAGAACCCTAAAGAACCTTGAGTCTTAACCATCCCAAACCACACCACTGGTTGTTGGAGCTTTGTAAATATCAACACTGCCCTCCTCCATGATAGACTGAGGTGTGATTCCATGGCAGGTCGAGTAAACCAAACTACACCAATAATAGTCAATAAGGGCAAGACCCCTAACACCACATTTTACAAAGCTAAGTCACATGTGATAAGAGGTTCAGATCATTGTAATGACCCTGTCAAGGAGTGGGCAGTGAGTCAACAGTCAGTTCTTGAAGTTAAGCCAAATTGTGATAGCTTGCGACTGGATCTGAGCATCTCCAGAATGGAAGGCAGATCTTGTGCGGTGTTTCCAGTATGCAGTGGTCAGCACCTACCAAAAACCAACCGCAAACCAGATATTGTATAAACTCATGAATGCTACCAATGGAGGCCCAACCTCACAACTTACAGGGCTTGAAGTCTCCGCTACTAACATATGTATTGACCAGATACCACAGGGCACCTTCAGAGGTCTTGTGGAGTTCATACCTCAACAGGTCAGAACTGTTCTGGGGGCTCGAGGGGGATCTACACAATATTAGGGAGATAGCTGAAAGGCCTTCCCTTTAACGGCTCTTGAACCAGTTTCGCAGCATAACGCTTGAGCAGAATGCATCGGAACTGCTACATCAGGCCCTCTGTCTCGCAACCACCATCTATCCTCCGGATTTATCAGCAGTTAAATCTTTCTCAGTCTTTCTCTGCAAATGCAAAAGCCGCTGATTTGAATTCCCTGCGATCCTCAGCCTTGGTCCATCGCACAGCCGGGGCACACAAACCGGAATCACGGCAGCAGGACTAACCTCTGCATTGTAAAGCGCTTCTTAAATCTGCGCCCGTACCCTAGCTGTGAGCGCATGCCAGAGTTCGGCTTTGGCTGTTTTCGCCTGCGCTCAGAGTGAACTCCGACCGCAGGCTAGAATTCACCAGCACGCACTAAGCGTTTCCCAGTGGAGTGCCAGTGCACTCAAAGGAAAGGAAAAGGCTTGTCTGATAGCTGGCCTGTTTTCACCGAAACAATTCCAGTGACATGCAACACAGGGCTCCCTCAAGTCCTCCCAGCCTAGTTCCCTCAGTCGCTCCCCTACTTCACTCTCTCTCTCTCTCTCACTCTTTCTCTCGTTCTCTTTCACCCTTACACTTAGGAGGAATCTAGCCAGAGTCACGAACAGGCTAGAGAGCTCCCTAGCACAGCCTCCCTGCTGTGATCACTCTCCCTGTGTCATTTCAAGCCAGCAATAGAGCAGCAACCCAACTGCAAATGGGATAAACAAGTAGACATGGGCACTGTATAAAATATGCACTTCCTTCTTAAGTTTTATTTACCCGGTTCGGAAGCTGCTGATGTCGTTCAAATTGTTAGAAAGTTTCCTAACAGGCTTCATGTAAAGCAGAGTAAACACTGCAGGTCCAAAAAGGTTGTAGACGCCTGCTTATCTAACGTTTCTTCTGAAATGAAAGGTTTTAATAGAGAGCATGTTCTTCTTTTGCCACAGTAACAGCCTCAACTCTTCTGGGAAGACTGTACGCTAGATGTATACTAGAACACCGCTGTGAGGATTTGATTGCATTCAGCCTCAAGAGCATTAGAGAGGTCAGGTATTGAAGTTAGATCATTAGTTCTGGTGCTCCAAATCATTCCAAAGGTATTGGGTGGAGCTCCATCACTCCAGAGATTGAAGGTCCAATATCCAATAAACACACCAACAGGTCCACACATATCCAAATATTCTTGAAAATGTGGGGTTTTCTCTTTGACTCCAGCAGTGTTTAAAAAAATTTATTAAAATTGAATCAAGCGAAATTGAAAAGGGTCCTAAAACGCTTACATGGGCATGCCAGCCCAGCAGGGGGCGCTAACATCTCTCAAAATTTGACTTCAAATGGATACCTAATTACTTTTTTTTGTGGTCCAGTCCTGCTGTAAGATGTTTCACTGTGTTCCTCAGCATCACAAATCTAACCAAAAACAGCCATACCTGGGTTTTCATAAACCTTTGACCAAGCACACTATTACATACACTACTAAGACCTAAATGGATCCTGGTAGTCCAAAGCATTGAGGGTCCCAACTTGTACTGTTTGTTTAATTAAATAATTTTTTATAAATTGGTCCGCATCACAACATCACCACATCACTCAAGGCAACATGTAAAGCGTCTCACTGCCATGTTTTAATACGCCCGGCAGGGTAACCTGCTTAGTCGCTATTTCCTTTTAGCCGCATTGGAGTGTAAAAAAGGGTCCATTCCTTAGGAGGCAAGTGTAATGGCCAAAATAGACCTAAATACAGTGTGAAGCTTAAGCACATCTTCTAACACCGACAGTGATTTTCTCACTGTGTTCAAACTTCTGGTCTCTTCTCTTCACTAAAATCAGTTTTTTACATTGGTATGATTGCTGCCTCTAAATCAACCACCCACTCCTGTTCAGGCAAAGGTGTTTTGCAGCTGAATTTGTACTCATTTTGTACTCAATTTGTAGCATTTCCTTATTTTAAAAATATCTAAGCATGTGAGAACAAGGCCTTAGATATTTTAGATATGTTGGTAATACTGCATTTGTGCTGTGTTCTCAACCAATTAAACAATAGTCAACAAGATCACAATAGTGGAAATTCTCCTAACCATAAGTGAATTTTTACTGTGGAGGCTCATTTTTGGCCCATTTACAATCCTCTATACTCCTATTATTTAATATATGAGTGTGTGCGCGCATGCCTGTGTGTGTGTGTGTATGTGGTGATTCTCCAAGTGCAGTCGAGCCCACACCAGTTTCTGATATGCCAAGTACGCTTTGATTGGGCAATAAAAATGTAAATAGAGCAGGAGGAAAACACTAATAGCCGATTGGTGCAGAGATTGGACTAATCCATTATGACAGTGTTTGTTTGTGGCAAATTGGATGCTAAAAGACTTTTTCCACTAAAATCACAAACAGGCCACTGACATTATTAATATGTGGGGGGTTGGGGGTGCACTACTTCTGCAAAAAATGTCATTACCGAACACATTCTGACAGCTAATCATTTTACGGTTATGAAGTCATTGGAGAAAAACACAGCTCAGACCAAAGTGCTGGAAACTGCTTGTAGTTTGTGTTTTACAGTACAAGCAATCATGCTAAAAAATGAAGTGAGATTTAAAAAATTAAGTAAATATGGATTTAGAAAACACTGAGTTAATACAGGCTAATTGTGATGTTTTGATGTGTTTTTATATTTTATATTCATAGTAAAAAGTGCAGTAGTAACTACACCATTTAGCCTATTATTAAACAACTCAGCGTTTCAGTTACATTTTATTTACATTTTTTATTTACAATATTTTATTACAGTTCAGTTACAGTTATGTAAATAAGGATAATTTGATGTTTTTATGTAAGTAATGTCTACTTTTGTGTCAATTCTTTTTTACTTAAGCCTACAAATGTTTTGATTTAGCAGGGTCACTCATCAAATTAATAATATATTTTGAAAGATTATGAGATCTACAGCTCAGTGGACAAAATCTGATTGTTAGGGTCTGTTTACGCCTGGCTAACACAGGTTTTTGGTGATCAGATCGCATTTGGATTTCACTTGTCTGCATGAAAAGCCAGGTGTGAACACCCCCAAATTGCACTGTGATTAGATTTCGGTCAAAGTAGATGCAGATATTACCTGGGTACAAACCACATGTTAATGCCAAGTGTAAACAGGCTCCAAGCATGTGGAGGCGGAGCTTAGTGAGTAGCAGGAAGGGAATAACAGAGCCAATTAGAGAATATTTTGAATTATATATTGCCAGTCAACCAATGAGAGTGTTAACATTCAGAAGGTCGCCTCCCAGCACCACATAACTGAACTGTACTACAGAACTGAATTTTCAACCTCTTGGGGGCGCTCTAGCCAGCTTTTGAACAGCAAAAGTATGATTTATCTACATTAATTGGTTCTTGTTGGACAAATTCTTTGCCTTAGAAATAGAAAATGTTACAGGGAGTGTGTCTGGTGAGGTTTGTAGATATAAAAAACAAATACTCACATTTTAAAGAGCAAATAATCTTAAATACCTGCAACTTTTGCTAATAAAAAGTATTATATGTTTAATGTGTAAGGTATAACAAGGCTAATTAAAACGGGACAAAAATAATTGTATATTAGACAGTTGAAAAGAAATCTGAATCAGAACCAGCAAAATTGTCTCATTTAAGTGATAACATCACAAGAAAGGTAAAACTTTCAATGGATGTCAATATAAATGGGTTTATTCCAAATGTTTTGGAGCATTTCTATTGGTCCAATCATCTTAAATGATTCACAAATGTAAAGAACAGGTTCAAATTATGTCAAAGAGTGAAAAACAGAGCAATTCTTTTTGTAAAAGCTGTTTCCCATTTCTAACAACTGTCTAAATCCTGGTTAGACTATGGCTCATAATCACTGTCAGTGATGTAGTGACATTTTTTCATAATTTTCTTATGAATTGGTCCCACACCCTGTATATCAAAACAGGATTGGTTGATTCCACTGTCACTCCCTAATGATGATAACAGTAGTTAAGCCTTCAGTCCAGCTCCTGAAGAGCTACCCACATGAAACCAATGCTTAGGTGTATCTACCCAGATACCACATGGCATTTCAAAATTTCACCCCTTTTGCTTCCAACCAAGGCTTACTAATCTACATACTGAAATTGGTAGAGTTGAAACACAACAGAAATGATTCTAAAACTTATAGATCTATACTTTCTAGTGTCCAGACATCATGAGGCCTTTTCATAAGGCCTAGAAAACCCTGAGCATTTCCCATTGGAAACCTAGGTTACAGTAATGTACTCCATTGAAGACACTGTAATCTAGGTCAAAGTCACTCTCCATTAGTTTTTGTCCTTTTACTTAAACTTCAGGCTTTTTTTTACTAAAGTAACTTTACTTTTATTTAACTTTATTTAACTTAGACTCAAATCTAGCCTCAGATGAGCGTTCCTGATTGCACTGCAATCTCCAATGGGTTGCTTTTCCCAGTAGACAATGTCCATGCTATGTGCCTCTGTATGTGTCTCCAGTATGAATCATCCTGGACCTAATTAGCAGGCTTCTCACATCTCGATAAGAGCAGTGTGCATTCCGTCTGGTGTGAGACGGAGTGATACACGCAGCCACTCTACAAAGAGACGGAGGGATTACTCTGATCCTGGCGCGTGCCGTTTGAAGCTCACGTCTCCGATTGCAATGGCACTAAATAAAGAGAACCACTCCACGATGAAGAGCTGTTTTTCTACCAGGCTCGTTTTCCAGTTGTCCAAAAAAGAAATCTGGCAAGCTTCCACCGAGTCGATGCAGAGTGCGTTTCTGATCTGTCAAAGGGAAGGATAGCCTTTTACTCGAGCGCTCCTGACTTTAAACAACTAGCTGCGATGTTTCTGTTTGCAGTCTCAAAGCATTATGGGACAGATGAGCTTTAACCCTTAGAAGCTGCAGTAATCGCTGGCAATAACAAAAGCATGTTGGTATTTTTATACTCATTATTTCACTGAAGCAGGCTGAGAACGTCTGGGGAAAAGTTCAGATTCCATACTGTCAATCATACTGTTTGTATGTAGACAAGGAGATATTTTATTAGGATTTGAATTTGATAATGTCATTTTTGTGTGTACAGTGTTGAGAAATTACTTTAGCATGATGATAGTAATACTCTATATGCCCAAAAATGTCCAGTAACACCTTCAAATGAGTCAATTCCGCTACTCTAGACTGCCCTGTTGTAAAGCCTCAAGCACTGGGCTGGGGAACAGTGGACTGCGTGGACTGGAGCTCCATCCAATACTTCTGGGATGAGTTAGAGTGGCGTTTCTGATCCAGGACTAACCATCTATGATCATTACCTGAGCTTACTAATGCTCTTGTGGCTGAATCCAATCAAATCCTGTTCTGACAACTAGTGTAAAGCCTGTCCAGAAGCAGCAAAGGAGCAAAGGAGGACATAAAAAGCATCATCAATCAAATGGAATGTTCTGGAGCCTTGGTCAGCGCCAAACATCAGCTAGGGAGGTCTAAAGCACCCCGGCATTGGGCTGTGGAGCAGTGGAACTGCATTCTCTGGAGTGATGGAGCTCCATCAGGTTCTTCTGGGATGAGCTGGTGATGTTTGTGCTCAAGAACAAATCGTCCAGCAACAGTGCCTGACCTCAATGCAATGAAATTCTTACAGCAATTTTCTGACATCTAAAGCCTTCTGAGAAGAGTAGAGGCTGTTTCTGTAGCAGAGCGGGACAAACTCTGATCCCTATATAATCCTGATACTCAGACGCAGAATCTGAGTCTAGCCTTCTATGGGTTAATGTCTGGGACTTGAGAAGGTCAGCGGTCAAACAGTGTCTGTGGACACAACAGGACAGGCCGACAATATTGAACGTGAGCATCATGCTGAGCAGGCTTCATTGGGGGACGCAGTATGTTTCACATTATCGTAAAGGCAGATCACTTTGGGTTTAATGGCCCTCGTTAATTTAGTCTTGTTGGTACATGTAGAAGCAACGTCATTCCATAGCGGCTAATTGACGCTTATTGGAGATAATGAGGCAGCGATCGTTGAGTTCTGCTGTGAGAAGAACACTGAATGCGAAGCTGACACTAATGCGAGCCCCGCAGAGTCTGGGCGTCTGGGGAACGCCTCTTTTGTTTACTGGTGGAAGATCTGTACTGTACGTGAGACTGCTTTATATTTTGCAAATCTGTAATTCATGGAATTCGCTATGCTGAAGGTGTCTGAATGGCTGAGGCTCAGTTTTGGAGAGAAAAGACAAAGAGTAAGTGGACTGCACATTCTGTATGACTATATATTGTACTGTATATACTGTCTGAGTATATACACTGTATACTGCAAATACTGCCTGAGTATGTACTGTACAGTGTATACTGTATAAATATCTACTATACTATAAGCACTGTATGAGTCCAAACTCGACTGTGTATCTTGTATGAGTATATAATGTACTGTATATTCTGAATGAGTATATAATGCACTATATATATATATATATATATATATATATATATATATATATATACTATCTTAATATGTACTGTACTATGTATACTGTATGATTATATACTATACTGCATATACTGTATGAATATATACTTTACTGTAATGCATATTCTGTCTTAATATGTACTGTCCTGTGTATATTGTATGAGTATATACTGTACTGAATATACTGCTTGAGTGTATACTGTATTGCATTTACTGTATGAATATATACTGTACTGAATATACTGTCTGAATATATACTGTACTGAATATACTGTCTGAGTATATACTGTACTGTACATACTGTATGAGTATATACTGTACTGAATACACAGTATGAGAATATACTGTACTGTACATACTATATAAGTATATACTGTACTGAATATACTGTCTGAGTATATACTGTACTGTACATACTGTCTGAGTATATACTGTTCTGTATATACTGTATGAGTATATACTGTACTGAATACACAGTATGAGAATATACTGTACTGTACATACTATATAAGTATATACTGTACTGAATATACTGTCTGAGTATATACTGTACTGTACATACTGTCTGAGTATATACTGTTCTGTATATACTGTATGAGCCTGTTTACACCTGACATTATTGTGCGTTGTTGGTGATTGGATCATGTTGGGATTTTACTTGTCCATCTGAAAAGCCAGGTAAACAACCCCAAGATGCGTTGTGATCGGATTAGAATCGGATCACTCAAACCACATTTGGAGGTGGCCATACACGGATCTTATCCATATATAATACAAGTGTAAACGGAATGTGTTTTCTGTGATCAGATTCTGTCAGGCAAGAAGAAATACGTCTATCTGAAAAAAGAAAAAACGTTAACATGAGTAATTATTACTGTGGATCTTGGCTTTCCTCTCCCTCTTGTCCTGTAATTCGCTGTGTGTGTGTGTGTGTGCGCGCGCACTCTTTTTTATTTACCGGTAGATGAGAGCAGTATTACAGTTTGTTGCATTGCATTTAAATAGTCAGTTGCATTTTCTGACAGAGCCGTTCTGGGAATGCAAGAACCATCTACTGTTTTGCTGCACTGTAGAACCCCCACCGCTCCTCTAAGCTGTTCACAGTCTCCCGGAGCGGGACAGTGACAGTTATGATGAGAAACCATTGTTTACAGAAAGTAAAGCGGAAATGATTTACGCATTGTGTGCTTTTTACACATGACAGTGAAAACGGATCTTATCTAATCACACTGGGGACGCATTTGAATTACTAGTGTAGACAGAATCCGGTCAATGTAGATCCAGATACTGTCCGTGTACAAAACTCATATCAATGCCAGGTGTGAACAGGCCCTACGCATAAATTGGGCTATGCCGACTCCCACTATGCTGTTATGAAGCCATGAACTTGTTCAAACACTCATTCTACGAAGTAAAAGATGAAAACTGATCCATCTTGCCCTCCACATGTTGCAGGTTTCCAGTGCCAAAAGAAGCAAAACAGCCCCATAGCATCACCGAGCCACCGCCACACTTCACTTCTTCACTCCTCCAGACATCGCTGAACAGAACAGAACCCCAAAACCTCTGTGATCGATTTCTATGGTTTTGAGCAGATTGAAGGCGACATGTCTTGTGCTTTTGGGTCAGTAGAGGAGTACGGGCATGGAGGCCTTCAGTACTTAATAATCCAATTAAAAAGACATATTTTGTGTTAAATTTGGAGAAAGCACTTGTTATATTAGCTATTAGCTATATTATACTAGCTAATGCTAACATCTGAGGTAATATATTAGATGTAGGCCTAATGTCTCTAGACCATTATTACCGTTATTGTAATTGTTATTGTTGCTTTTATAGTCTTTACAGTTGTCTTTCATAGAACATGGGTAACTAACACAATTACACAAAAAGTAAAGATGGCCTCCCTTAACGTAACTCACAGTATTTCATTAACCCCTTAAACAGCCTATGGAGTCTTTCAGCAGCTCACACGTAGCAACTGAGTCAGCGCTGAGTGAATGCAGATTTGCCTCTACCCTGAGGCTTTTGCTGGCAATCTCTATAAACAGTCGGTGACTTGAAAATCAGGGCTAAAATCATGTAGTGTGACCCTGGCATTAGCCATTTTGTAACAGTTTATACTGTAATGGCTATAAGAGAACTGGCAGTTCACTGGAACGGCGGAGGCTTCAGGAAGCTTCAGCAGACTCTGGATTGGCAGTGCACTATTCTACTGTGCAGCGAATGGTGAATTACTTTGATAGTGTTCTTGGTGGGGACACAAATATACCCAGACAACATGCTCATGTGGGGCTCACATGGGTGGAAAGTGGGCTAGATGTGTTCCAGGTGGGCTCTTAATGAGTTTGTACATGTGTTTTTACTGGAACGCGTTAAGGTGTTAATCATATTCATAATTAATATTGTCAATCTATATATTTATTAGCAGACAGACCAAGTATGGTTTAGGTTATGTGCTAAAAGCAATCAGCTTTATCTTCCCTGAATACAGAACAGCTGTTCTCTAAATTAAGGACAGAAGTTGGGTCTATTTCAGTTCATTCAACTCACCAAAGTAGTTGCGTCAGACAGCAGAGGAAGATTTGAATTCGAGGCCTAACCATTACATATTAGTGATCTTATCTGGCTTACACCAAAAGATACGAATAGGAGTGCTTAGACAAGTGCTGAGTTGTTAGGTTAAAAGGCGGATTGGCAAGACGGTGGCTGGGTGGACCCGCTCACAGTAGTAGAGTGCAGGACTCGGGCACCCTGCTGGTCCTGGCTCAGACTACAACACCGCTCAGACATCCATGAGCCGAGCCACATGCACAACCCGAGGGCGGATTAGCTCTGTCTGATTCCAGAAAGCTACACCCCAGCCTTAGGTAGGTTTCAGAAAATGATTACTTCTTCAAGGTACAGTGGCATCCAAAAGTTTGGCTACCCCTGGTCAGAATTTCTGTTACTGTGAGAGGTCCTTGAGTGAAGTCAAGTGGGTTTTTTGTCATTTGAGCTCTGTACAAGTAACAAAACGAGAACAAAACAATACAGGACAAGTCAACTCAGATTTATTTGTATAGCTTTTTACAACTGTTGTCGTCACAAAGCAGCTTTACATAATTAGTAATTAATAAAAGACAGAGACAAAAATAAAAAATAACGTAAGACATGAAGGATCAAAGACCTCCAGTGAGCAGCCAACAGCGACAGTGGCAAGGAGAACCTCCCTCAGAGCTGGAGGAAGAAACCTTGGGAGGAACCATGAATCACAAGGGGGAACCGACCCGTCCTCCTCTGATCAGAACTATTTAAACATTGTTGATAAAAATGACCAAACCAGATACAACAGATAGTTAATAGTGGTGATATTAATAGTGGCAGATAGTTACGAGTCCATTTAGGTTTTAACATGGTCATTAGACAGGTAGCGGTGGTAGGAGGGTGTGCCGCTGGTCTGTCATGGGTGGTGGTGGGTGGGGGGGTCTGATGGTCGGATTGGTAGGTGGCAGCTGGTCTAACGCAGAAAAAGACAATACAATAAATACAACTCATTACTGAGTAGAGGTAGTGATAATAAGGTGCGTAGCTTTTTAACTGGTCAGTAGTGACCAGTTCCACTTCCAGACCACTTCCAGATAATGTTCGGGACTCAGACACAGTCTTAATCTTTAAATCTAAGCTGAAAACCTATATGTTTAGTTTACCTTTTGGTAATTAATGTTTCTTAGATAAGGGTTGCAGGTCCAGGGGTTCGCAGACCCAGGGAATTGTAGTACACTGAGATGCTGGAGCTGTCGTCTCGCTGCTTACACACGATCACTCAGGTTTGTTGACGGTGGAGCAGATAGATGCTGGTGTTCTCAGGGTGCTCCCGTGTCCGTGTTACCTTCTGGCTCTCTCCTT
Source organism: Salminus brasiliensis (assembly GCF_030463535.1). NCBI lineage: Eukaryota > Metazoa > Chordata > Actinopteri > Characiformes > Bryconidae > Salminus > Salminus brasiliensis. Next base: position 7,907,541 of record NC_132898.1, read on the forward strand.
TTAATTAGGCTGTTATAATCAGACCTGCCGGAGTCGTCAGACACACTCAACATTCTCCGCCCTCCATAAAATTCCTCTCAGAACTAACTTTCTCTTTCTCTTTTTACCTTCTCCGAGTATATGGCCACCCAGCCCGACCTGCTGGAAAATTTCCCACTGATGTCCCCTCTACCTGCGTCAAACCAGCTGCCACCTACCAGTCCGGCCAGCGGCCACCACCCATGGCGGACCGGCGGCTCTCCCACCTGCCGCTGCTGCCTGTTTGGTGGCCGTGTTGAAACCTAGATGGACTCGTGCCTGTCTGCCACTATTAATATCACCACTATTAACTTTCTGTTGTATCTGGTTTGGTAATTTTTATCATTAATGTTTAAATAGTCTGGCCAGAGGAGGATGGGTCAGGTCCCCCTTGTGAGTCTTGGTTCCTCCCAAGGTTTCTTCCTCCAGCTCTGAGGGAGTTTTTCCTTGCCACTGTCGCCGTTGGCTTGCTCACAGGGGGTCTTTGATCCTTCATGTTATTTCTTCTTTCTTCTCTGTCTCTGTCCTTTATTAATTACTAATTATGTAAAGCTGCTTTGTGACGACAACAGTTGTAAAAAGCTATACAAATAAATCTGACTTGACTTGACTAGTGAGAATAAGGTGCATCGAAATTTTTACATGCCATGACATTAAATGTAGATAGCTTATTGAGCATATTGAGTAGAACTCAATACAGATCTCCAAATACATAAAGTTAAGATGAAGATGAAATAAGCAACATTGGTGCATTATATTTTATTGTGTCACCATGCAAAAGTTTGGGCACACCTAGAGATCTGAGATCTCGGATAACTGTTAGCAAGGTCTCAGACTTTAATTAGTTTGTTAGCACTACGGCTTGTTCCCAGTCATCGCTAGGAAAGGCCAATGTGATGCAAATTTTGAAGCTTTATAAAAACTCTTAAAACCTTGTCTCAACAAGGCACCTTAAAGCAGGTAAAGCCTATAAGAAGATATTGTAGTGTTTTAGGTAATGCCAGGCTTACACTACACAACTTGTTGTCTTGTCGGAAATCCTTTAGTTATTGAGGTTTGGACACTACACTAATCAACTAATCAGCCACACAGGGTCACCAATTACAAGAACTTTCACCGGCAGGAAACCGTGATGAGTCTGCCGGCTCTCCAAGAACACATTTTGCCACAAAAACACACGCTAGAACTGATTTTTTCCTTTGAAAATGGATGTCTGTTAGAATTGAGCAATACACGTTTTGGTGTGCTGATTTGGCACGGAAGATAGATGGCTAGAATCTGGTTGAGAAATCCTCTGCTTTCTCCTCACCCCGTGCCTTGCACTCTAACTTCCAGTCTCGACACTTTTCACACTATCAGATCACTACCAGAGTCGCCGTAAAGTCCAGATATTAAACCTGCCAGATATGTGTCAAGGGCTTGGAGGGCATCACCGTTAATTCTTTCATTGACGTTCATTCGTTCATTCAGCTCACACCTAGCAGCTAAGTCAGCGCTGAGGATTTTGTCAGCAACCTCCAAAAACAGTCGTCAACTCAAAAATCAGGGCTAAAATCATGTAGCGTGAACCTTGCATTATCCATTTCCTCAGTTCATACTGCAATTAGAAACTGGTGGTTAACTTGAACGGCGGAGGCTTCAGGAAGCTTCTGCAGCCTCTGGAGTGGCGGTGCACTATTCTACTGTGCAGCGACTGTGAATTTCTTTGACAGTGTTCTTGGTGAGGACGCAAGTATACCCAGCCAACATGCTCATGTGGGGCTCACATAGGTGGAACGTAGGCTAGATGGGTTTCAGATGGGCATGGACATTGGCATGGCCCCACCCCCCATCTCCCATCTAGGCCCTGTATGCAGTGTACAACCCAGAAAGGGCCCATGTTTAACCCCTCCTGGACCCTGGAGGGCATCTATGTGTAAGGCCGAAGTGAAACGTGAGGACTACCTGAAACTACCTGATGACTTACCCATACAGGCCCCACATGGACATGTTAGCTTAGTAGCCTTTTACAGGAAAGCTACATGTGTCTGCTGTGTTTCATTCATAATTCTTCATAATAACTTCTCATAACAACTGTCTATGATATAGTTTATGTCTGAGACATTCAGCTCTTTAGACTTGGTGTGGTTCACCACCACTGTGAACAGCTCTGAGTAAGTCAATTCCCTTGCACCTTGAAACCATCATCGGACTCCCCCTTTAAATTTCTAGGGTATTAGAGTGAGGAGGCAACTCTAAGGTAAGACATAAGCTTCTCGACAGTTGGCTTGCTGTCTAGCTCCATCATTATGTATCTCCCACTGCTTCTCATCTCCAGCTGACACATCTCGTGGTAAGTCGCAGAAAATACGACACCGGCAACTCAACTCAGCGAACAAAGCAGCGACTTGCAGAAAAGGAGCAGGCCGATGACAGAACCAGGTGGGACGCCAGTTTACGGAGAGCGTTAAATCCGGAGAGTTCCTCTCACTGATCTGTTCCCAGACAGGTGCAACAGTGCCCCCTGAGAAAGGCCTAACCTCGCGGTGAACCCACAGTGCGACGCAGATATGACAGCTTCAACCAAAGCTTCCATCTTGCATCCTGGGTTGATCCTCTTCATCACAGTGTCGTTTGAATCGTAGCAGGAAAAACAGGCTTCCTTTGACAACACAGGCTAAAGAAGACAAGAGCAGGAAAATACGGCGCCCTCCTTGAAAGAAGGAGAAGAAAACAAACGAGAACCTTTGGCGTGACCTTTTTGTTTCTTGAAAATGTTTTGCTCTTGACATCTCACTGGCATCTCAATTTCCCCGGTCTTATTTTGGGTCGTTCTGTAACTTTGGGGGGAGGACGGGGATTTGTTAGCAAGAGAACAACTTTGATCAGGGTTTCTTTTATCCCAGGATAAGAAACCAAAGAAGTCCTGTTTGGAGTTTTGACACAAACATTATAATGAGAAAGCAGACGCTTCTTAAACCAGGACAGATACGGAGTTGAAACACCGGCTCCGCTTCTTTGCTATAAGCATTTATACAGGAGCACCTCGCCAATTAGCTAAACCTCAAAGGCAATCTACCGTGCCCTATTCTACATAATCCGCCTTAGAGTTCTAGGTAAAGTGACAGGGAATAGGTTTGTTAGGCTATAAGTTCAGAAAAAGACATTATTACTGGATTATCCCTACATACAATACTTTTCAAAAGGTAAAAGTGTTCATTATGTAAACCCCTCACAAATCCCTGATGTACAGTGAGAAATATAACGGTTGCAAGTCTTTTAAAAGACCAATACTGTAAAAAACCTTCAAAATAAAGGAGCTTCACATATAAGAAAACTAAGCCCTCTAATTAGAAATTTACTGTATTTATAATGCCACAGAAAACAATGCATTTATATATTGTCGCTGTCCAATTAAAAACATGTATCTCCAAAATGGTGACTTTTGGTGACCAAATGGTGAATTTCTAAAAGCAATTCTCGAGCATTTCTGTTGGTCTATTGGAGATCATGCAGAAAACTAAAAACAGACAAAAATGGAGATACATGTTTTCGTTGGACAGCAGCCATTTACACAAAAATTCTGTTTTTCAGCCCAACAGCAGTTCAGCCTCGTTAAAAATCTCGTGCAACTGGTAAGTAACGTTTTGGACACGACACAGCACAATCAGCCAATAAGAACCAATCTCATTTACATATATCAGTCTTAAAGTGCTTACTCCTCATTCCACAAGCTGCTTTACTTGTTTCTCATTTTTGTGATGTCGCAAAAACCAAAGCACTCATCCGCTTATTCGGCCCCCAGCCTTTCAGTCCCAACCACTCACATTAATATGAGGGGTGATTCAGCCAGGACTGTTTTTTGAACGAGACAATATACAAGACAGCCAGTCAGAACAGAGCCCATCTCCATGTTAAATTAGTTACAGTATTAAAGGTACAGAAACAGCCTGCAATTCTATCAATTCTATTGTAAAACAAGAGGTTTAAAAAATGATCCTGCCTGGTTTTGAACATAAACCATGACACCATTAAAAAAAACTCATCAGGACTGGACCTCACCAATGCAGGAAACTTCTAAAGGGAACCTAATACTAATTTTTAGAAGTTTCCTGCATTGGTGAGGTCCGCAGCTCGAGCCAGTATCTACATATGGGCTGGTAACTCGGCTCCGGATATCAGAACCTCATTAAACCTTAAAGATCTGTGAAATCATAACCACAGTTTAAAGTCAAAGCTCTGAGTGTGATCATATTTCTACTTTGTGTTTTCTATTTCAACTTTGCTAAAAGCTAAAAAAAAAATGGGCCCTTTACATGAGGTATTAAATTATTTTTAATGAGAACACAGAGGTTAAAAAATATTCCTGTAGAAATGAATTATGACATTGTTATTGGTACATAAATCTTTGCAAATGTGCCTAGTGAAAACAACAAAATAATGCTATGGGCTCTTAAAAATCCACATTTTTAAATTCTCATCATTTCCCAGGCTAACAAAATACCACTTCAACCTTTCTCGTCCTGGTCTGACCCCTGTATCTAGCGCGCCGTTGATATTTTTCCCGCAGACTATGAAAACCTGCCCCATGTTCACAGCAGTGTTGGGTGACAGCCCTCTGCCCGCCATGAAAGTCCATCTCCAGCCCCTTTGAACTGAGCCTCGGGGTACCAGCAGACAGGTAACGTTCATAATGGCTCCCTTGTGTGCGGCCGACGGGTCCGGCAGCCTGGGAATCGATTGAAAGCCTTTTGCGGTCCCGGCATCTCGCCATGCAAGCTAATCCTCCAGGAATCTGAAGGCAAATCAGAGGCCTCTTTTGTTTAAACGTGTTTTAATACTGTTTGCGCTCGCCTCCGAGCAGGGCCCGGGCTCTGCGATGGGAGTATTGACTGATATCCGGCGCAGAAATAAGAAATATACATTTTTTTATTTTTTTGGTGAGTGCCCTTTCCTGGCCATTCGCTCACAGGGCTGCTCATTGTTAAGGAGGCCTGTTTGATCTATGTGAGAATGTTAAAAGTATAACGGATCCGAGGGTTCCCAGGCTGACAGGTATGCAGGTTCACAGCTGTGTTTGGGTGGGGGATAGTGGATTGACTAATGCTAAGGTCGTAGTTCAAGACTTCAGGACATTCTGGATGCTGGCTTTATAAATTGACAGGTTGTCTGGGCTCATTTTCTTGAACACACCAAGAGCTGACTCCTTTGAGATATGTCTGGAGGCTACAAAGCAATCCTCAGTCTGTGCTGTTGCAATATGGCAAGTCTTTTAAAGAGCCCATATCATATAAAACTTGCACTTGTTTTTAGATTTAAAAGATAAATAGACTTTGCTGTAGAATGTAAATAAACTGAAAAACAGCCCACTGTCAATTATTGTTTTTGTGATGTCACATAAATCAATTTGCATACATCTGCTCATTCAGCCTACAGCAGTTTAGCCCTGCCCACTCAGGCTTAAGTTCCGAGAAATGCTTTAGCCCAGACCTCTTTTTTTTTTTGTTTTGTTTTTTTGCACAAGGCACAACACATGGCAGCCAATCCAAAAAGAGCTAATTTACATACAGTATATCAGTCTTAAAGGCATAGTAACACGAAACAGCCTATCTACTTCTAGAGGCTGAGGCTGTGGGTCAAGGCCTCAGCCTTTGGACGCTCGTTTTATACACTGACAGGCTGTCTGAGCTCGTTTTCTTGAACACACCAAGGGCTGACTCTTTTGAGATACGTCTGGAGGCTACAAAGCAATTCTCAGTCTGTGCCGTTGCAATATGGCAAGTCTTTTAAAGGGCTTTAGGAAACTAGGCTTCAAAAACAGCCCGCTTTCAATTATTGTTTTTATGAGGTCACATATATACCAATGTATTTCCCTATATATCTGCCTGATCAGCAGTTTAACCCCGTCCACTCAGGCCAAAGTTCTAAGAAATGCCTGGACTTTTTTTAATGACTGTATGAACGAAACACAACACAAGGCTGCCAATCTGAATAGCGCTCATTTACATATCAGACTTAAAGGCGCAGTAAGGGAAAAAACTTCAGTTCTAGAGGCTGAGGATGTGGGTCGAGGCCTCAGACATTCTGGACGCTTGTTTTATACATTGACAGGTTGTCTGGGCTCATTTTCTTGAACACACCAAGGGCTGAGTCTTCTGAGATACGTCTGGAGGCTACAAAGCAATCCTCAGTCTGTGCTGTTCAATATGGCAAGTCTTTTAAAGAGCCCATATCATATAAAACTTTTTTAAGAAAAATAGACTTCGCTGTAGCACGTAAACAAACTGAAAAACAGCCCAGTTTTAATTATTGTTTTTGTGATGTCACATAAACACAATTTGCATATATCTGCTTATTTATGTTTAGCCCTGCTCACTTAGGCTTATGTTGTAAAAAATGCTTCAGCCCAGACTGTTTTTTTTTTGTACAAGGCACAACACAGGGCAGCCAATCTGAAAAGAGGTCATTTGCATAAAGTATATCAGTCTTAAAGGGACAGTAACACTAAACGGCTATGGGTCAAGGCCTCAGCCTTTGGACGCTCCTTTTATACACTGACAGGTTGTCTGAGCTCATTTTCTTGAACACACCAAGTGCTGACTCTTGAGCAAAGCAACGCAATCCTCAGTCTGTGCAGACTTGCAGTTGACAAGTCTTTTAAAGGGCCCATATAGAAAACTAGAGTTTGCTGTAGCACATACTTCAGCTCACTTTCAAAAAAGCAATGTGGGTTGCTCACGTGGGCTAAGGCCTCTAGTGTTCTGGACACTATGGAAGGTTGTCTGGGTACATTTTCTTGAATCCACTAAGAGCTGACTCTCCAGCGACCTTCTGAAAGTTTGAGATATGTCTAGAAGCTACAAAAGCCAATGCAGTTACACGTTATGTAGGCAGAGTTCAAGACATTTCATATATCCCACTTTAAGACATCAAAAAGAGACTGAAAAACCGAGTTTGATGGCTGCTAGTGCTAAGGAAATTGGTGTGCATTTGATGTGCTACGACAGCTTCATTTTTACCCTTCCTTGCCTGCGTTACAGAAGTCCTTTTCATCACGTTAGAAGCTTTGCCAGATCTTGTCACGCAGTTCAAATCACAATACGTTCCTATATCTCCATGTTTTCAGAGTGGTGTGAAGTTGGGTGCGCTCCAGATAGAGCCATTTTGAGGCTGAATTTTAAAATCGTGTTCTTTTTTGAAGGCTTGCTGGGACATAACTCATCACAGGTTCCAGGACCTCTATTTAAAAAGCCCTGTTTTTCAGCGGAACCCAACATTCCTCTATTAATTTGATAAGGATGCCGTCCTGACCTCCCGTTGGCATCCGAGGGTGGCAGCACTGTCTGCTCACCAGGTTTCTGTCACTGTTATAAATAACCACAATCAATGCCTCAGCTGGCTTTCGTGAGCTCACTAATTGCTTTAAGTGCCCGAATATCACCTCCAAAACTTTCCCACAAAGCTGTGTGTGCCTTGCCGTGTGCTCTTGGTGGATGTGAGGGAGAATGTGCTTATTTGAGCTTGCAGAAGTGAAATCTAATGACAGTACAATCCGAAATATTCAAATATTAAAATTCTAGCTGGAAATACTGAAAAAAACACAGGTCTTAACAGCTTAATAAGCAACAGATGAAATGATTTCCAAAAGGTATAAAGTTAAAGACGACACATTTCTTTAATTATTTTTTTTTACAGTTTTAAAATAATAAAATAGGAAAGGGACCTAAGGCAAACGTTTGGCAAGTATCGCAGTAAATACTAAACACTAAAGGCCAAAGTAAATCTAGCTAAAGGCCAGAGCACACAGACCGGATGAACATGAACAAATGTGAACAGAAGCGAATGTTGGGTTGGTGTTGTTGAGTATTAAGCTTCAGGGTCAGTCAGATATAGCCTGTTGCAACTGCCTAGATAGTGAAAGTCCTAAAGATTGATCTGTTTAGAGAACCAACTATAAAGCTGTGTACTGAGACATAATACTTGTAAAGAACTTCGGAAGTACTTGGGAAGAACTTGGGAAGTACTTGGGAAGACCTTGAAAGAACCTTGGAAATTACATGCAAAGAACTTGGGAAGTACTTGGGAAGAACTTGGAAAGTACATGGAAAGAACTTGGGAAGCACTTGGGAAGTACTTGGGAAGAACCTGAAAAGAATTTGGAAAGTACATGCAAAGAACTTGGGAAGCACTTGGGAAGAACTTGGAAAGTACATCGAAAGAACTTGGGAAGTACTTTGGAAGTACTTGGGAAGTACTTGGGAAGTACTTGGAAAGAACTTGGGAAGAACTTGGGAAGAACTTGGGAAGTACATGGAAGAACTTGGGAAGTACTTGGAAAGTACATGGAAAGAACTTGGGAAGTACTTGGTAAGAACTTGGGAAGAACTTGGGAAGACCTTGGAAAGTACATGCAAAGAACTTGGGAAGCACTTGGGAAGAACTTGGAAAGTACATGGAAAGAACTTGGGAAGTACTTGGGAAGTACTTGGGAAGAACTTGGGAAGTACTTGGAAAGTACATGGAAGAACTCGGGAAAAACTCGGGAAGTACTCGGAAAGAACACGGGATATACTTGGGAAGAAATTGGGAAGTACTTGGGAAGAACTTCGGTAGAACTTGGGAAGAACAAAATTTTCCACATGCAGCTGCACACCCACTGCAACTCATGATTTCCTGGTTTACCATGGCGGACAACTCGCTGATTCCACTGTTTAGCTCGTTTTGCTAAGCTAAGATACCATAATGACATTGTCATTGTCAAATCTCAAAGTACACTTCAGATGTTCCCCTGGGGAGATGCAGTGCCTATTATTGGTGTTTTGTCATCTTATGTGAGGTGAAGCTAGCCTTTTTCAAAAGCTGGTGGTGCTCCAGTGCAAACCATGTGAAGAAGATGAACTCCTTTGGTTTGTTTTCATTTTCCAGTTTCTCTGTAGTCATTCAGAAAATATTTCATTTACACGAGTGGAGCTGTCATAGGTTTCCTTTTTTTTTGCCAATTACCCATCCAAGACATATTCTCCCCCTATCACATGTAATGCTCCCATCTCGGTGAGGGTGAAGACGCCTCTTCTGCAAGGTGCACAACCAGCCATCGCCTCTTTTTCCAAACTGCCCCAGATGCAGTGTCACCAGGCAACCAACGTGCTCGTCAGGAAGCGTCTTGAACCCGGCCAGCACTGCACTGGAGTCATGTGGGGAGAAAGTGCCATCTACCCACCCTGGAGAGAGCAAGGCCAATTGTGCTGTCTGGCTAACATCATGACCGGGATTCAAACCAGCGATCCTTTGGTCATTTCACCAGACTTCATAATTTCACCCGGGACCTGAACGAAAAAAAATTTCTGACGTAAGGCGCAAGGCAATTGCCTGGAAAAATTCAGAGATGTGAATCTGGACAGCTCTAAAATGATCAGATAGTCGCTGAGTTCAGAGAAAACAGTAGGTCATGTAATCTGATGGACATGACCGACATGGTCAATCCAGATGAGAATAAACTCACTAAGGAGCTCCCATGAAAGAGAGAATTATGTTACCCCATGTTAACTAAGTCCTCATGATTCTCCATTTTTCTAGTAATGACGATCTGCTGTTGTGCTTGGTGGTGTCTGACCGTTGGTGTCTTGTTGGGCTCTGTCTTTGTATGTTTGGTTGGTGCTCTGGACTTTCTGGAGTTGTTCAATTCTCGCTTGTCTAGTATGTTCAAATCACCTCAACAGTTTAAGAGGTGTTTTTTTTTTTTTTTTTAATAAAATTCTGCCCCTTTTTTCTCCATACATAGCTTTGCCAAAACTTAGCCAAAAGTTCTATTTTAAGTCCAGTCCACAGAACTTGTTCTACAAATGCATCAGGCTGACACTGAATTTTCTCCAAATGACTCTTCCATGAAGATCATATTAGTGCAATCAGATTTGTTTACTGATTGTACACACTGTTATTTGCAAGTGATCAGATTTGCATATCCGGACATCACAAACCTAGCTATGTAGGTTGCTGTGGTAACAGCATAGGCACTAACTAGCTACTTATATAATATGCGGAAATAAGAGATGGAGGTCACTCTGGAAACATGGTATACCAAAAATCAGATTTGGGCTGGCAGTCTGAACATAGCCTTAGAACATAGAGTTAAGACACAAAATGATGGAAAATGTTAACTGGGTTACTGTGAACTCTGTTAATTGAAGATTAACAAATTTGAGTGATGTTATCAAAGAAATCTGTACAATCTGTTATAAAAACAAAACAAAATAGAAACTAATAAAAATATTAAAAGAATATTAAAAAAGAATATATACATATAAATATATAATTATATATATATATATATAATATTTAATTATTTTAATTAACTTTCAATATGTTTGCTCTTAGTCAAGTAAGGGATTTGAGTACTTCCACCATCTCTGTACTTTTGCAAGGTGTTCCTTTTCATGTTTTTCATTCAGAAATTGTATAACACTAAAATAATACAGTAATCTTGCATCATTGTTGACAGGATTGTTTAGCTTTATGCCTTGTGAAGATCAGTTCATCTTCAATTCACAATAACAGAATTTCTGACCGGTATAATAATCTATTTTATTCTGTTTGAGTTTAGTACTTTCTGTGCCTGTTTCATTGAATAACGGCTGAGAATGTGATAAAAAGGTGAGGAGGTGTACACACCATTGGAAACCTAGAAGGGTTAAAAAAAATCGAGGAGAAACTGAGCTGTATTGGCTTTGATCGCTGTGATTGCGTGGCAGTGTGATAGAGAATAACAGCTCCGATCACAGGAACACTTGATGAGACTTTTATCTTGTCGCTCCCTGCTGAGGAGACGGCGTCGATAACCACCACGCTGAAGATTCTGCACAGATTCTATACACAAGGGCAGCACACCACCCTCCCCTAACCCAGCACTGTCCCCGACCTAGTGCGACTCGAGCGCTTTGATGGCTCATTCCTTTTTTAATTTAGGCTCCTCAGGCTAAGGCAGACAAGCTAATTGCTACGTAGCATCAGAGCGCGGCGCGCGATCCAGGTCTAGCGGGCAGGGTGCCTGTTTCTGGAATTAACTAGCCATGTCGGGGGGCACATTCCCACACCGTCCGCGGTGTGCCTCCTCCTACTCGCCCGAGACGACGTGTGTTCCTGCCAGTTAGACTATTTCTGAAGTCCTACGTCCTAGCATGGTAAACAGGGGAGGAAGCATCACCTGCTAACAGAGAAAGGGTTGGCGAAGTTGGCTAGCTGAGAGGTGCTGGATGAAAAACAGGGTTGTCTATGTCTGGCCAGTTGGATGGGACTCACATGAGATCTGCATGGTGAAAGACAGAGAGAGAGAGACAGAGAGAGAAGCAGAGAGATAGTGGGGCTTAGCCCAAGTCTTACATGGCTGGAACCGATTGATGTGCATTCGCCTGGTGCTCCTGGACGGCCAACTTTGTTCCTCGCCTCAAACGGACAGCAGCCCAAGCGTTTGTTTTTCAGCCCAGGCGCAGAAATAGAAACCTCAACCCCGTCGCCGCCAGGTCCAGTCACATCACAGCGCCTGAGCCCAGGTCACGGCGGGCCTGGCTTTCCTCGGGATGCAGCGCAAGCTGGGCAAACTTCTCTCAAACCTGGGGACGTCATATTTATCTCGCAGAGTTACAGGCGTCGCGGGGGGAAAGTTTATTATTTGGCGCGATGAGTGCCAGAGAGCGGGGAGGAGTGAGAACGGGGCAAAAACGTTGCAATAAAAATGATGTATGAGACGTCAATCCGAGAGCAGCGTGATACATCACTTTCAAGGCATGTTCCTCAAAGCCCTCCTTTAATGAACTACATGGTGGAGTCATATTCCACTGTAATAGATTTTGCGATGAAATAAGCCTTGCTTGTCTTCCCAAATATGAAGAAGTGGTGCCTGTTTTATTACTCAAGATTAGTTCTTCAAAAAGCTATTAAACTTGCTACAGCAGTGGCCACTGAATCTAATTCCTATCAAAGCAGATGTGTGGAGAATTCGCGGATTGATCGATGTTGGTGCCATTAGGTGTTCTCGGATCGCGCGCCGTAAGACCCGGCTTTCGTCGAAAGTTTGGATGAAGCAAATGTGTCAGAGCTGCGAATGGTGTTATCGTCCAGGATTCGTCCTTAAGCGTGCTACTGTACTGTGAGGGTACACAGGTCCTATGCACAGCTGGGTACTAGTCAGTGCCAGTTCTTACCATACACAAACTACAGAAGACGCAGAAGGTCCCTTCTTTCCAGGGGGCGGTTGCAGAGCACCTTCCTTTCGAATCACCCCACACAGAAATCTGATATATGGCCATATATGCACATTTATCATAAACGTTCTGGCATATATTTAAACACAAACATATATACACAGTCATAGCAGAATATTATGACCACCCCCGATTTGAAAAAAACTTGGATTACCAGGATGTCACAAATGCCACATGACAGGGTTTCCCAGCAGAAACACAGCGTTGTCTACTTTTACAACGTTGCTGCAATGTTGCACTGTGTACGTTGTCTTAACAACATTGACGGAACGTTGTCACAACCTAATCATTAACTTGTAACACTGCCTCTTGATCATGAGGCTACCTTTTGACAACTTCACAGAATTCAGAATATAGAACACACCTTGTATTTGTGGAGTTTCTGGGAGACTGGGATTTCTGCAACTGCTGGTAGACCCGTATGACCAAATGCTTCCATACACCTGCAAGTTCAGCTCCTTCCTTCACACTACAACCTTTGGTACACCCAAATGCAATCACACCTTTCATTAGCCAGTCATTACCATCTGCTTTGCGACCCATTTTCCACACATCCAACGAGACGTTCACTGCACCTTACCACCTCTTCTCAATCTATGAATCCCACCACACACCCCGCAGGTATTCATAGGCCGAGCATCCTCATGCAACACCACCTGCAAGAGTCTCAAGAGTCTTATTACTATCCCACCATAAACACACAAGGTAATTTAATTTTTGTCCGGGATTATGTCTGTATGTATGATGACTGTGGGTATCCTGTTTTTCACTTTTTGGCATAATCTGAATCCAGTAGTTGCCCTTTAAATTGTTAAGAACTTCAACTCCATCAACTGAAGATTGTTTTTCAGACTTTTAAAAGGTTCTTCTAACACATACATATCACACATCTCTACTCACCTTCCTTATGGAACCAACAGTGGATCTTCCATGACTTTGCACTGTTAAAAAAACAGTTGATGCACTTTTTTAACCAATAAGAGCCCATGGTGACATCTGTCACAGACCCTTAAAATATGTGCAAAGTTTCTTACAGTACTTTATCCTTCACTTTAATTAAGTGACATATATAAGTAACATCCTGGATGCTGCACAGGACAGTTTGAGAATGTGTGTACATGTGACCTCATTTACATAATGATGATGTGCCTGGGTATTGCTTGAGAAAACACCAGTGGATTTTCTGCTTCTGAAGGTTTGTTCCAACCCATTTATCCATTCAAACACTTGAATAAAATGTTGCATGTAACCAGTTCTGTTGTGACATATATGTCACATCTGGATTTTTAATCTTAAAATATGTACAGAAGAAGCCATGTGACCTGTTTATCATAATGAGAAAAAAACACTAATGCCCTGCTCAGTTAATTGAATGAACTGCATGCATTATTTTGAACAATATGCAAAGCTGGGCTCTCATAGGTTAAGACTATGAGAATGAAGAAATGAACAAAATTACCCAACAGGCTCAACCTGGCCTTCAGTACACTTTATATAACTAATGTAGGCCAGGAGAAGAGATCATAGCTACTTGCTTATAGCATTCATTCCTAGTGCTGTGTGGACAGTTTCCACCAGTGGCCTGGCAGGCCAAAAAAGGACAGTACATATTTCTAAATGGACGCCTTGCGAAGACATTTCCCTGCACAGACGTGTCCACATTAGTTTTCAGAGCGCACTTAAAAAGGCCAAGCATCACTCAGGCTGCTAAGTGACAATCTTTCACTAGTTTTCATATTCATCAGCCCTCTCGTCTTGGCTGAAATTGAATAACTGTCTGGGGTACCTGCCCTAATTGCTCCGAATTAGCATGTGACTGAAGCCTATGTTGGGTGGCGGCATGGGCGAAGACATCTTCACTGGGCCTGACGGGCTGCTTTTAGGTGACAGCAAGGGCCTCTCTGAAATGCAAATGGACGGGCGAGCAAGATGATGGCTCTCCAGCACCGATGCACATTTTGACATTTAAATGGCAGACGCTGTGACAGAGGTCACTGGCTTGCTGACAGTGACATCACATGACCTCTAATCACCCCTTCTGTAGCCAATCTGCCCACCACCCCCCCCCCTGCCACCCCCTCAATTCCTTGTCATTTAGGCTTGAGATTGAAGTGTCTGCCTCCTCATCTTAGCAGCCTTGCTTTCAGAGTGCTAAACAACTATAGAAGGGCCAAAAAGGCATAGACACTTTTGCTATGTTGCTTGTTCTTGTTCTTTGCTCGTTCTTTAAAGAATAGTTTTTGGGGGAAATTGGTGTAAAGAACCTTTTTTAAGCTGCTGTAATTACCTACATTTTCTAAAAACCATATGCCTTCATCTAGCACCAGCCCCAATTAATCTTCACCCTAGCATTTAATAACTTATTTAGGTTCGTCAGTTTTGTAACTGTGCCTTTAAGAGGTTTATGTAAATAACCAAGGTTTTGATTGGTTGCCCTGAATTGGTTGACTGAAGCTGTCCACGTTAAAATTCTACGTATAAGTTTACAGTGATTTTACAAAGCTAAAACTGTTAAACTGATAAATTTGTAGATATATGTTAATGTGTTTTTGTGACATCACAAAAAACTACAAATTCCAACCAGGCTGTTTTTGCAGCTTAATTACCAACCACGGGTCATGTGGACTGGAAAGCAGTGTAGTCTTAAACCCCCAGGGAACCTAAATGTGAGTTGTCTTTCTAAGTAACATAATCTGGCTGCTTAGTAGAGTTTAAATTCTTTGCCCAAGCCCGACCCGATGCCCAACCTGAACTCGGGCCGAGATATCCCATGTGACGTAGGCCTCAGTTTTTTAATGCTAGCTGTAGCGTGATAATCACAATATAGCAAAGAAATAAATCACACTGCGATCATAATAAAAGTTGCACAAGTTGCGCATTAACATCATTCTGAACAGATTTCGCTCATTCAAACAACTCAGAATTGTAGTTAAAAAAGGTCTTAAAGGTTTTAACGGTCTACTTACTAAAAACATTCTGGGCTCGGGCTCATAATGACAGTTTATGGGGCTGGCCGGGGCAGGCTTGGACAGAACGTGCATGGGTAGGGTCGGCTGGATTTTTTGGACCTGACCTAAGCTCTACTCCTCAGGGTCCCAGTGTAGTAACAACTAAAAGTATGTAAATAAAGTATGCTTTATGATTATCCTCTCATCTAATAAATGTTAAGTCTAATAAATAAGTTCTCTTCTTTTAGGCGGTCCTAAAAGTGGATCAGGTTTACGTCAGTATACCCCTGACCAATCACAAGGTTAAGATGCTCTGCTCTCTCTTTGAGTCTGAGCAACCTGAGGAGCTAAAGCTAAAGGTAAAAAGCTAAAAACTTGATTTCCCTGTCTCAAGGCTGTGTGCGTTGAACTAATTTTGCTTAGCGGTGATAGAGGGCTGTCAGTCAGGCATGTTCACTATAATATTAAGACAACGTCCAGGTTGTTCTCAGAGAGCTGTGAGGAGTGCATTTGGGTGATTCTTAAGTAGTATTTTCACATATTTCTGTGTTTTCAATATATCAAAGAATTCAATATCAATATCAAAGAAATATATTGAGAATTCAATATATCAAACTGTGTTACCAGACGCTTTAAACATCATTGGTACCATGGTATCATCGCTGTCACACAAAAGCACATGTTTACTTCTGCTGGTTTCCACTTTTTGACAGAATTCAAAACTGCCAGTTGTTTTTACATTGTGTCAAAATTACATGATGAATACACCAATAAGCAAGACAAGACAACCATATTTACAATTTATGTTGGACACATGGAATTTGGCCTCCGCCTTTAACCCCATCCGTGCATTAAACACACAAACACACTACTGATCAAACACACACAGTGACGGTGAGCACACATGCCCGGAGCGGTGGGCAGCCATCACTGTGGCGCCAGGGTGACGGGGCCTTGCTTAACAGTGGCAGCTTGCTGAGCCTGTGTGTTTAACCCACAACCCCATCAATAGGCCCTTCAATGGATGTCACTGTCCATTTTTTCCCTTCTGCTGTAAAGCTGCTGTTTGTATGACACAAGCTTTTTGAGCAACAGTGACATGATATAAGCCCTTTAAAGTTTAGAGAACCCCCACATAATGTGAACTATACCCATCGTTCTGTTGTTTTTTAGCCAATAAACACACTTTCTCCAGAATTCTCTCCCCAATTTAGTCATTTCCAATTCCCACCCACTATCTGGAACTCCCCATTACACAATGCTACCAGCACTGGTAAAGTAGCATCATGTGATTGTCTTGGGAATGTGAGATTCCCTGACAAACTTGGCTCAGAGTCAACTGCTTCAATTCAAACTGCCACTAACCCAACACCATTGGCCAGCTGAACATGCTCGGAGGAGATCACTAATGGAAACCGTGACTAAACTGGCTGGGTCTGCACTGTGAGTGATGGGTTAGAGGTAGAGCAATCCTACCCAGAGGGAGCGGGGACCATTATGCTCAGTTACACTCTCTGGGACCATGGTTGGCTGAAGCATTACCGGAGACCCTCTGATAACGGGATCAACCAAGGCTTCTTCAAGTGAAGACGTCTGGGCCACGCCGGGGGCCCTGGGAACTCTCGTTTTTAGGAGTTACAAAGTAACAAAGTCAGGAAAGAAAACAGTTCAGCTCAGAACGCTTGGCTGTGCTCTTGGACAATGACGTTATTCTTTTTAATGGCAAAAATGTATTAACAATCAAAAGCTTAATTAATATGTATATGGACTGAATCTATTTAATCCTACACTAATGTACCTTTTCTTGTCTACGCATTACACATGGCTAATTTCAATTTTGGTCTCTACTCTTAGGCGCCCTAGAATAATACGCCATCTCCGCGAGTGTAATGGCATTGTTTTATCTCTCATCAGACATAATGACAGTTTAATTGCTTGGATAAACAGCCGGAGCAGTTTGACGCAGCGTGGCACTCGGAGCACTATAAATGCTTCACTCTCCTCTGCCCCCCCTTCACCCCCCACACTCCCTGACTGACTGATTGTATTGCCATCTTGTTTGACTAGAGAAAAAGCAATTAAGTGAGGAGAGGGGTGACACCAGTGCTGCTGAAATTGTTTATTTATCTGGATAAGCAGTCGGACCGTGTGAGGCATGAGGAGGAGTGGAGCGTCTTCATTTTTCTCATTCCTTCACTCTTCTCCCGTGCCGTTTAACCTTGACCCGGCCGGCCAAGGCCTTCCCGCGGAGGCCAGCGGTGCAGGAATGATTAGATTTGGTGGTGGAAGCCATTTATAATTAGAGGCCCGGCAGGCCAGTTCTTCAAGAGAGCGCTTGTTAATCTGCGCGACTCTGGCAGGGAAGCAGCTACGGCCATTTTCCCTCTAGCCTTTGATACACTACACAACTTTCAAAGCGGTAGTTTGACAAAGAAAACCTGTCAAAGTTTGCTTTGATGAATGCCGCCTTTGCTACCGTTTATTTTTATAGATAATAGTTTGACAGTCAGACAGTGTCAGAAACCAAAAGTAACCTTGGCTGATTTGCTGCTTTAATTGTAATGGGAAATTTGGGTAAAGTGGCTAGTTATCTCACACTTTCCAACTGATTCTCGTAGCTTTGTATGACAGGTGACAGGAAAGAAATGAGGGTAACACATTACCCAGTTAGTAATCTAGTACACAGTGAGCTCACACGAAAACACACAACCATTCCACAGGGCAGGAGCCGTATACACTTACACAGTGGCTAGTCCACGGCGCAGGGAACTACTAGGGCAACTGGAATGTACCTGCCCTGTTCCAGTATTAGGACACAGCAAAGGAAAATAAAAAGCTAAATATCTAGTTTGCTTCTGTTGTATATATTTAGGACTGATGATGAAATTGGCTAATTTCGGCTAATTTTAAAGAAAGTTGCATTAGTTAGCCTAACCGAGAAAAAGCTGTGGTAGTCCTCAGCATAACTGAGGAAAGTTTAATAGTTAGCATAATTCAGAAAAAGCTGTGGTACTTAGCATACTTGAGGAACAAATTGTGTTAATTAGCCTAATTAATAAAAAAAAATGTTGTAGTTAGCATATCAGAGTTGTGGTTATTAGCCTAGTTATCAAATTAAGAAAAAAGTTATAACTGTATAGTAACTATAGTAATAACTGTAATTAAGTAAACATTGTGGTAGTTATAATAACTGAGAGTCACAGTGAAAAGTTTTTATTAGCTTAATTAAGAAAAAGATGTAGTTAGATGTAGTTAGTAATTGAAAAAAGGCTGTTAGCTTCATGAATTTTTTGTTTAAGGTAACGTAACTGTGAAAAAGTTGTATCAGCTTAATGGAGAAAAGACTGTGATAGTTAGCCTAACTGAGAGAAAACTGGGAGTTTGTTTATTTGAGGAAAAAGTGAAGTGAAAAAGCTGTGGTACTTAGCATACTTGAGGAACAAATTGTGTTAATTAGCCTAATTGATAAAAAAAGATGTGGTAGTTAGCATATCAGAGTTATGGTTATTAGCCTAGTTATCAAACGACAAAAAAGTTGTAGTAATAGCTGTAATTAAGTAAACAATGTGGTAGTTATAATAACTGAGAGTTACAGTAAAAAGTTATTAGCTTAATTAAGAAAAATATATAGTTAACCTAATTGAAAAAGGCTGTTAGCTTCATGAATGTTTTTTTGTTGTTGTTTAAGGTAACGTAACTGTGAAAAATCAGCTTAATGGAGAAAAGGCTGTGATAGTTAGCCTAACTGAGAGAAAACTGTGAGTTTGCGTATTTGAGGAAAAAGTGAAGTGAAAAAGCTGTGGTAGTTAGCATAGCTGAGGGAAAGTTGATAGCTTAAATTAAAAAAAATGTGTTAGACAGCATAACTGAAAAAAGGCTGTGGTAGTTAGCATAAGTGAGTTTGATAGTGTAATTCAGAAAAGCTGTGGTACTTAGCATACTTGAGGAACAAATTATGTTAATTAGCCTAATTGATAAAAAAAGATTATGGTTAGCATATCAGAGTTATGGTTATTAGCCTAGTTATTAAATTACAAAAAAGTTGTTGTGATAACTGTAATTAAGTAAACATTGTGGTAGCTATAATAACTGAGAGTTACAGTAAAAAAGTTGTTATTAGCTTAATTTAAGAAAAGGCTGTTAGCTTTATGATTTTTTGTTTGTTTGTTTGTTTAAGGTAACGTAACTGAAAAAGTTGTATCAGCTTAATGGAGAAAGGACTGTGAAAGTTAGACTAACTAGAGGGAAAATTGATAGCTTAAATAAAAACAAAATGTGTTCGACAGCAAAACTGAAAAAAGGCTGTGGTAGTTAGCATGAGTGAGTTTGCTAGTGTAATTCAGAAAAGCTGTGGTACTTGAGGAACAAATTGTGTTAATTAGCCTAATTGATAAAAAAAGATGTGGTAGTTAGCATATCAGAGTTATGGTTATTAGCCTAGTTAGTAGTAATAATTGTAATTAAGTAAACATTGTGGTAGTTATAATAACTGAGAGTTACAGTGAAAAGTTTTTATTAGCTTAATTAAGAAAAAGATGTAGTTTGATGTAGTTAGTAATTGAAAAAAGGCTGTTAGCTTCATGAATTTTTTGTTTAAGGTAACGTAACTGTGAAAAAGTTGTATCAGCTTAATGGAGAAAAGACTGTGATAGTTAGCCTAACTGAGAGAAAACTGTGAGTTTGTTTATTTGAGGAAAAAGTGAAGTGAAAAAGCTGTGGTACTTAGCATACTTGAGGAACAAGTTGTGTTAATTAGCCTAATTGATAAAAAAAGATGTGGTAGTTAGCATATCAGAGTTATGGTTATTAGCCTAGTTATCAAACGACAAAAAAGTTGTAGTAATAGCTGTAATTAAGTAAACAATGTGGTAGTTATAATAACTGAGAGTTACAGTAAAAAGTTATTAGCTTAATTAAGAAAAATATATAGTTAACCTAATTGAAAAAGGCTGTTAGCTTCATGAATGTTTTTTTGTTGTTGTTTAAGGTAACGTAACTGTGAAAAATCAGCTTAATGGAGAAAAGACTGTGATAGTTAGCCTAACTGAGAGAAAACTGTGAGTTTGCGTATTTGAGGAAAAAGTGAAGTGAAAAAGCTGTGGTAGTTAGCATAGCTGAGGGAAAGTTGATAGCTTAAATAATAAAAAAATGTGTTAGACAGCATAACTGAAAAAAGGCTGTGGTAGTTAGCATGAGTAAGTTGGATAACGTAATTCAGAAAAAGCTGTGGTACTTAGCATACTTGAGGAACAAATTGTGTTAATTAGCCTAATTGATAAAGATGTAGTTCTTAGCATATTAGAGTTATGGTTATTAGCCTAGTTAAGAAAATGCTGTGCTAGTAAGCAAAGTAAGGAAAAGGTTGTAGTAATAACTGTAATTAAGTAAACATTGCGGAAGGTATAATAACTGAGTTACAGTAAAATTGTTATTAGTTTAGTTTAAAAAAAAGATGTAATTACCTTAATTGAAAAAAGGCTGTTAGCTTCCTGTAAAATGTTTGTGTAGTGTAGCGTAACTGTGAAAAAGCTGTTGTGGTTTAGCACAGCTGAGGCATTTTGATAGCTTTTTTATTGTGTTAGACAGTATAATTAAGAAAAAGCTGTGGTAGTTAGCATAGCTGAGGCATTTTAATAGCTTTTTTATTGTGTTAGCATAATTAAGAAAAGGCTGTGGTAGTTAGCATAGCTGAGACATTTTAATAGCTTTTTTATTGTGTTAGCATAATTAAGAAAAAGCTGTGGTAGTTAGCATAGCTGAGGCATTTTAATAGCTTTTTTATTGTGTTAAACAGTATAACTGAGAAAAAGCTGTGGTAGTTAGCATAGCTGAGGAAAGGTTGAAAGCTTAATTAATTAAAAAAGATGTAGTTAGCTTGATTGAAAATGTTGGCTTTATTAAACATTGTTGTGTAAGGTAGCATAGTTGAGAAAAAGTTGTGGTTAGTTAGCATCAGTCAGAAAAACTAAAGAAAAACAAACTATGCTAGTCAGCATTATTAAGGAAAAGGTGATGATAATTCCACCAAATGAGAAAAAAGTTATAGTTATGGTACTAAGTATAACAGAGACATGTGATAGGAACCCTAATTCAGAGATTGCTGAGGTAGTAAATACATCTATGAACAAAGTTGAGATAATTACTCTAATTGAGAAAAAGCTGTGATACACTGCCAGTTTAAAACTGGAAGGATCCTCAAGGATCTTATTCTTTTAACAGAGTAGTTACTTAAGTTAACTTAGAGATTCATGTTAGTTAGCGTAATCGAGAAGAAACGGTGGTATTTAGCATAACTAAGCATTAAGCTATGGTAGATAATACTGCAAGAACTGTGTTAGCAAACCTGTGTTAGTTATTGGAATTTACGTTCACGGGCAACAGGTACTTGTGCTCCCACCACAGCTCAATTAACTTGTCCTTCACTGAAGACCTCCACTGCACATGTGAATGTCTGTTCACCGTTTACCTTCTCTTCTCCCCGTGCTGTTTTCGTTCTTTTCCTCCCACTGTCAATTTTCATTAGCTATTGATGAGATCCATTCAGATTTGAGTCAGCGACCAGCATACAAGTCTGCACGATTAGCTAGCAGGCTGTCTGTGATTTAACTGGCCTTTAGAAGACAGTGATGCCCTTGTATTGCAAATCAGGCTGACTGTAATCCGTGCACACTCTCTGAGGTTGAGCATGGACTCTATTCACATGGTTTTCTGGAGGGCTTTTTGTGCCAATAGTACCTTTCCAAAAATCCCTGCAGTTGAATATTTGAATAATATACAGCTCACTTATTCCACTTAAATACCTATTGCTTATGTGCGCTAATGGAATTCTTGGTAATGGGGGCATCCATTTGCGGCGTGGTGCTCTGCTGTTGGGGTAGTGCTGGCAGTTCTCTGCCCGCTGTGCGAGAAGAAATGTGGCCCAGCTGTGATTGAAGTGTGCTATAGATCCATAGAGTGTGAGGACAGATCAATAGAGTCAGTGAGAGGCCTGCGCTCTCTGTGTCGCTTTAACACAGATCCATACTCTCTTACTGAAGAAAAACTTCAAGGTCAAAGCAGGAGCAGCGAAAAAACTGAGGGACAGCTGAAAAAAGGGACGCATATTTGCAATTACTCAATGTAAACGTGTACATCGATTGAACATGAATAAAACACCAAAACCTCATCCCAACTGTGAAACTTGGTGGAGGGTGCATCATGGCTGGGGGTCTGCCTTGCTGCCTCACAGCCTGGACGCCTTGCGATCATTGAGAAAACAACAAATCTCAAAGTACATCAAAACAGTTTACAGGAGAATGTCAGGGCAGAGGTGACCTCCATGACCTCCAGCTGTATAGATGTTGAGTGCAATAATGCAATAAGACAGGGATCCAAAGCATACAAGAAAACGAACTAAGGAAAAGCTGAAAAAGAAGAAGACTTATGTTGTTTTGGAATGGCCAAGTCAGAGTCTTGACCTTAACTCTTAGTGAGAAACTGTAGTATGACCTGAAGAGGGCTGCGTACTCCAGACGTCCTACTAAAAATACTGATGAACAGCAACACGTATGGAGGTCCAAAATATGTCCATAACACTGTGTATTTGTAGCTACAGGAAATGTGTAGTGAATGTGCTACTAAAGGAAATTCTATTCCAGGGTTCACTTACTTTTTCTAGCATGCACTGTGGATGTTTACTCAATTTGCTCAACAAAAGCCATGAACAGTACAACCGTTTGTGTGCTATTCATTTAGTTAGACATTAGTGTTTGTCTATAGGGATCAGACCACGTTTAATTTGTAATCAAGGCAATAATCCAGGCACTTCCAAAGAGTTAAAAGTGGGCTGGATGGAGTGGCACTGGCTACCCACGAATTCTGGGGACTACTTTAAATTTTCTTTCACATACTAATAATATCCATCCTATTAAAACACAGCACCTGCCACTGCCAGCTGCTAGTAACAGTTAACTCTGTCGATTTTGAAGAGTTTGTCAGACATATTGCAAATACTTATCAGAACTAACGACTTATTTGAGAGAGTTCTAGGTTCATCAATCTAACAAACATATGTAAACATCCAAGAATGATCCACATTGTCCAGATAAGAGGCCTTGACAACACTCAACACATAAATACACGCTGATTCATGCATGGCTTCTGAAGCTGGCTTCTGGTTCGAATTTTCCATTCAACCTTAAATGATGCAGGAGTTGCATTCTGGCACCAGTATGACAAAAAGAATAAAAAGCAGTATAATTGGCTGTGCCATTTAAGGTGGAACAAGAGATTCAAATTAGAAGTAAACTTCAGCCTTGTCACAGTCCAAAAATCTTACATGCACTCTCTCACTCAGACACCCTATATCTCTCACACACAGCTGTTAAATCACGTCGGTTCTGATAAGCATTTGCAATATGTCTAACAAACGCTTCTAAATTGACAGAGTTAACTTTCACTAG
Organism: Salminus brasiliensis; assembly: GCF_030463535.1. Lineage (NCBI taxonomy): Eukaryota > Metazoa > Chordata > Actinopteri > Characiformes > Bryconidae > Salminus > Salminus brasiliensis. The sequence continues at coordinate 7,931,184 of NC_132898.1, forward strand.
CAGCTGGCAGTGGCAAATGCCGTGTTTAAATAGGATGGAAAAGAATTACAATGTGAAAGAAAGCCTGAAGTGGTACCCAGGGTAGACAGTCAGATTTCTTTTTTGCATTGTGTTTTTGCATTGATTACTAATAATAAATATGGTTCGATCCCTAGCACTACCTACGTTACCATTATAGACAAACGCTAACCTCTAACTAAACTAATCAACACACAAACAGCAGCACATGTCTTTTATTGAGTGTATTGAGTAAACATCCACATTGCAGGCTAGAAAAAGTAAGTGATAAATAAGACTTGCGCAACATTGATGATACATTTTGGAGTATTCCTCCCTTCAAATGTGTTTCATTTTACCAATATTTCCAGGATGCCTTGCGTGCACAGCCCTCTTCAGGTCCTAGACCATAGATCTTTATCTTAGTCACTGTGTTATCATGTCTGGCTCTGAATGGTAATGCATAATTTAACAGGCCACGCATTCACTGCACTGATCACACTGATAGACACTGTTCATGTCTATCTTACATGAGACACAAGGAACAAGTCATCCAGTCCACCAGTACATGGACATACATACAGTATTGCAGATGTGTGGAGGAGGAAGGGGATAATCCTATAAATCAAACGTCTACGTTTTCAGCATTCCTCAACTTGTCCACAAACTTCACTGAGCTTCAACACAGCCAACAGGACGGCAGTTAACATGTCTGGAAGGCCCTCCAACATGGACAAAAGGCTAGTTTCTAAATATTAGTGTGGCCCTGCACCCTGCAATCAGCATTGGCAAGTTTGAGTAGCTGCTTCCAAATTGTGTCCATTTGATTTGTTGGTCGAAATGACAAAAATGGAAAGACGGGAAAATGTCCCTTCTTTTTGCAAAACACCCAACAATCTGGGTGGTTTGAAGGGTTTCCCTCTGTTCTTTATGCAATGTGTTCTCAAAAACCCTTGGTGCACATTTAGTTGTGCTCTATTTGGGTCAAATTTCTCATAAACTGGACAATTTAAGTCGGTAACTGTTATCGTGAAGCCTGACTTGACTAGAGACTTGGCTGTGTTCTCAAGCATTTGTTAAGTTCCTTAATTTACTGTTCATTTGATTCAGAGTCGACTCAGTTGAAGCACTATTAGCTTCACTAAAAGACCTTAACTCTCTGTGGACGATACTGTATTTTTACGTTATCGTCCAAATTACCCATGACTCCTAAGGGTTAAACCAAGCAGATCCAGAACAGCCCTCCGTGCATTCACTGCACCGATCACAATTCCGTTCAATTCTATCTCACATGAGACACATGGGACAAGTCATCCAGTTCACCAGTACAAGGACACACATACAGTATTGGAGAAGTGTGGAGGAGGAGGGGATAATCCTATAAATCTCACCGGCTTCATCCGCACTGATTTATCCCCAAAAAGTCCTTATAGTAAAAGTTCTCAAAGCAAAGCAATCTCCTCTCACACAGAGAGCACAATCTGGCAGAGGAATTGAGAGGGTTCACCCGAAGACCCGCAGTAATGGCAGCTGTGGACTTTTGGCCTCCATGTTAAAGGACTTCACCCGCATCGGCCACTCCTGGTGTCCACTCACAAACGTAATGCCTGGTCTCTGGACAGAGCACACCGTCGAGTCAAGGCAAATTACACACTTTCTGAACTCAACGATGCTTAATAAAGTCATTTCACTATCAGCTACTTTAAGTAACATAATAAAAAATAAAAAAACAGAAAGGGTTTAGGCTGGTGGCTCGATTTGATGCTTCATGAGCATTACGAGAGGTAATCTGCTGTACAATTTCATATGCAGAGCGGAGGCCACAGAGCCACAACACTTCAGATAAGCACGACACATTTTCCTAAAGGCCAAAACTGATTAACACTTCCCTGGAAAACGCTTGCTAAAGTGGTGGAGTTGGGCTAAGTGCATCCTTTGGGCTTGATAAGTTTGTTTATATAATACGTAAATAGGTTTGACATTTTTTATATATAAAAATTAATAATAAAATGAACATACTGAAGCTGTATATAATTGATATAATGTAAAGAAATTAATTCATATTATATATATATATATATATATATATATTCAAATATAACCATTTTATCTATGTATCTGGAAGGGTGAAGTAATAAAACGAAACTGTTGTTATTTTATTTATCTAATTGTTTGGAGAGCAATTATTTGAGTAATATGTTGAAAATTAATTAATAAATTAGGAATAAAATAAAAAACAGAAACAAAACAAAGAAGAAAACACTAATAATAAATATTTCATTTTATTACATTTATATCTAATTGTCTAAAAAAAGCAATTTTTGGTTTGGAAATATGTTTAGCATTTAACACTTTTCATTGATCTGAACAATCAAATGAATTTCTAACTTTTGGCGAGCAGCTTAGTTTCACACTTTTCTAAACTCTTCACTGGCACTGTTCATAGCAAACTGCAACATTAATTAAAATATGTGTTAATAATAAATGTGTTTGACTATCAATGCTTATTTTGAAGATCTTATATAGTGCATTCTGCGACAAGAGCATATGTGAGGTTAGGATGTTGGAGGATCACCACCCCACTTCATCCCCAACTCATCCCTCATCACTCATCCATCCATCATGCCAGACAACACAGTTTCAACACAGTAGATTGTAATAGACTTCTATTGGTAATAGACTGGCTGCTCTGCATTGGCTCAGTGGGTGGATATACTGTATGTAAATGTGTGGGGTTTTGTGACACAAAAACAGACAAATTCCAGGCAGTTCCAGGCAGTTCCAGGCATTACGATGTCTATCATTAAAACTATAGGGATCAGTGCTGGAGTGAGAAACAGTGGCGGCAGTGACCTCTACTGGTAGATGCTGGTATTGCATGGCACCCTAATCAGCCTGTCACAGATAATCTACCAGCACCATTTTCAAATCCCGAACATCTCTATCATCTCCAACATTTCAAAGCCAGAGCGGTCCAGCCTGGGCCGGGGCATGGAGAGGGCAGTTGGGAGGGGCGGAGTTCATACCCCCATCTCTGCATTTCTATCAGAGCCTCAGGCCTGTCTGTACAAGGCCCCCCTCTTCTTCCTCCTCCTGCTTTACAGCGATGCGTCACGGCCCCATCCGTGCTGATGTAAGCCACTGTGTAAACAGTGTAACTGCCAAACAAGCAGACGCTGCGTCTCACCTCCAGGGGGGGCCGCCGAGCCCTTGATCACCAGGACGTCCTGTGGCAGCAGGTCTCCAATGGCCTTGTTAGCTGATGTTGCTGCATGTCACTGTGTTGGAAGAGGTGGAGGGGATTAGGGGGGGTGATGGCTGGGGGGGGTAATGTGGGGGGGGGGTTTCGAGACTGAAACTCACTTCATGAATCTGTCGGAGAGAATTAAAGAACACAAGGCTTTGGGGTATGCCGGGCTAGAAGCATCGGGTCAACCTCAGTGCCAAGGAGTCGATTCAGGATAAGCTCAAAGAGAAGCCAATGTGGGTGCTCTCAGCTCCAGCTGCACTGATATAATGATGAGATGTTATTAAAAGGAGGACGCAGGAATCCAATTGAAGTTTGCATTTTAAACAGAATTTGCTGCTTTTTCTGGCTTTTTGGCACTAGTCATTAAATCGGTACCTCAGTGCCGGCACTCTGAGCTCATTATGATCAGTGTTTTTCAGGTCCAGGCCAGAAACCATGTACCAGTCCACCACACAATGATTATTTAATCAAAAGCAGTCTGTTTTAACCAACCTGAGGAGACTCAAGAACCCCGTTTCCCCCTTTTTCTCACTCACTGGAGTTTGAGGTTTGATGTCTTAACTCAATATGTTTTCAGAAAAAGAAGCAACTTCTCGCTAACTGGGTTACCCTGCTTAAGCTGCGCGACCGTGTCCTCTGGTTCACCCCGAAAGAAGACTGTTTACTTGCTGACTAATATATCCCACCTCTTGACAGGTGCCATTGTAACCAGATAATAATTGGGCCTCATTCACCCTATATCACCCTAAGCATTGTCTTAGGAAGCACTGTACTTGGGTGGTCCTTTGTTGATGGTCTACGTCGTAGATGCTCACCTGAGATTCAACTGAATGTCTATTAAAAGCAACTGAACTCTAAGTTGAATGTAACCCTACACCTAACCCTAGTCTTGTAGCCTTGTAGGGTTAGGTTTAGGGTTTGATTTAAGGGTTAGGGAAAGGTTAGCATTGGAATTTAGGGTTCTTTAGTCTGTCCGTTCAGAGATGTGATGTGATGTGGAGTTGAATATAAACACTCTGCCTTGCAAAACTGCTCACAGATCAGGCCAATACGCTCTTCCGCTGAGCTCCGTGCAGCGGTAAACAGCCTGCTGCAGCAGACGGCGGGGTCACACAAAGTTCACATGTTTGTAACTCCTGCGTGACTCGCTTCACCCAAGACAAACTAGTCTCCGGTCCATTTTGGAGGGACTTCCAGACATGTTAACTGTCCTGCAGTTGGCTGTGCTTGAAGTCCAGTGAAGATTTCTGAGGGAGGTTGAGTGCTCTGATAAACGGTGCAAGCAGAGGTTCAATAACACTACTATTCAGAGCTGAACGTGGCGGCGCAGTGACAGTGAGAAAGATCTGTAGGGAGCCATTTCGTTCACAGCATGTGTGGAATGTGTGTGTGTGGCTGGGTTAAGCTGCTGGTGCCCTCATGTGGCCAGCGCAGAATCGGTTATATATATATAGGAAAGTCTGTTCACTGTAGCCTTTCTGTCAGCTCCAACTAGTCTGGCCATTCTCCTTTGACCTCTTTCATCAACATGTGTTTCTGTCGGTCAACCAGTGTCCGTTTGAAACAATTTGTTGATGAAAGAGGTCAAATGAGAATGGTCAAACTGGCTACAGTAACTGAGATAACTCTGGCTGCATTTGGAATTGCTCCCTATTACTGAAATGAACACTATAAAGTGTTATAGTATACCATAATGCAATGCAGTGCTGTCTTACTATCCTTGCAATGCCAGACAGCAATGTCCATTCACACAAGACCAGGTTCTGACCTCTAGGAATGAGGAGAGGCCAAAATACTGGAAACCAAAGGTCAGATTATCGTTTCTGAAACACTGATTAAAAGCTTATGAATAGTTTGCTTGTCGACTTGATGGCTTGTTCTGGCTACTGCACTTGTGCAGATATCCACATTGAGTATTCCTGATGCTCTGGGATATGTCTAACCAGAGGACCCTCCACCCACGGCATCAGTTACAAGCTAATTTGCTCTTTTGGTTGAAGGGGGGGATTCTATCAGGAAACAGATGCCAAGTTGAGTGTTATGAGGACTCCCATTCATATTTCAACCAGTGACCGATCTCCTCATTTGTAACGTCTCTGGTTAGACATATCCCAGAGCATCAGGAATACTCATATGGCCCGAGACCCATTTTTTCCCTAGTCGGGATCTCCAATTATCCCTCTCTACTGTATTATCCTCTCCCTATCACATGCAATGCACCCAAAACTGGGAGGGTGAAGGCCGACACACGCCTCCTCCAACACGTGCACAACCAGCCAGTGCCTCTTTTTCCAAACTGCTGCTGATGCAACATCACCAGGCAACCAACGCGCTTGGAGGAAAGCATCATGTCCCCGGCTCTGATGCATCTTCCAGCAGATGCCAGTGCCGCCAGCCTCGCACAGTAGTGATGTGGGAAAAAAGGGTCATCTACCCACCCTACAGAGAGCAAGGCTGATAGCTAGCAGCATGACCGGTATTAGTAAATGTAAGTAGATGTCATTTTATATGTTATATTAATAACAATGCTAATAAAGCATAGTGAATTGACAGTGTCTACTTATAAAGCTTATAAGAAAGTCGTTAGAATGTCAACCAATAAACAAAAAACTTGATTGAGATTGGACTGTTAATACACATAGTGTGTGACCATCCTAATTACTGCATGTATTCTCCAAAGCTACCAACAGCGACTTGTTCTTGGCCACTTAGTTCAGCCAAGAACAAAAAGCTGAGGCTGCAAAAATGTAATCTGCTTAATCTCGACGCAGGATTCATTTTTGAAGTGTGCTTTCGTTGCTTTTTCTGGCTTTTTGGCGCTAGTCATTAAACCTCTAGCCCTGTGCCGGCACTCTGAGCTCATTACGTTCAGTGTTTTTCAGCTGTTTTTTTTTTTTTTTCAGACCAAGGCCAGAAACCATACACCAATCCACCACACGATGATTATTTCATCAAAAGGAGTCTGTTTTAACCAACCTGAGGAGACCCAGAAACCCTGTTTTTTTCTTTTTCTTTTTCCTTTTCGCTCTCGCTGGCAGCAGAGTTTGAGGTTTGATGTCTTAATTGAATATGTTTACAGCAAAAGAAGCAACTTCTCCTCAAGCTCCCAGTAACTGGGTTACCCTGTTTAAGCAGTGAGGCGGCGTCCTCTGGTTCACCCCGAAAATCTCTCTCTCCCTCTGTCTCTCTCTCCATTCCGCTCGCTCTGCAGACGCCCCCTCCCCTCTTTGATCCTTCTCTGCAGACGGCGGGAAAAGATGACAGCTCCTCGACGAGTGTGTGCGGCTGGAAGAGAAAAGAGGAGAGGACTTTTTGAAATTTTTATCAGCGGGTGACATGTATGGCATCAAACAGCCTGCAGGATGGGTTAAGAATGCCTCAGCCTCCAGAGCACACACAGGCTTTTGTGAGACAACACCTGATGCCTGGCCCCCATCACACACAAACACATGTTTTATATACCTTGTCAGGACACTGGGTCAGACATACAGTATGTATCATTGGTATTGTACAGTATATTACATTATATGATAATAATGATTCATACACCTGTCATATATGCTCCAGATTTCTCTTGGATGCCCCCAGCCATCCCATCACCAGCACACCTAATTTACCATCATTAAGCCCTGATTTAGCAAACCAGGTGTTGGATGATCACTATAAATAATACTAGACTCCCATGAGGAGAGCTTTGGAGATGTTTTACTGAGCAGATAAACACAACCTGCCCAGTTATGGAGCATATCCATTTTACCTTACAGTTGTGGCAAAAGTATTGGGACACCTGCTCATTCATTGTTCCTTCCGGAAATCAAGGGTATAAAAAAAAAAAGAGTGAGCACTCAGTGACAAGAGCATTTGTGAGGTCAGGATGTTGGATGATCAACACCATAGGTTCATGCTTATCTGCTCCAGAGAGTCCTATTCGGATGGCAGTACTTCTCTACCGGGACTAGACAGGCTGTGGGTGGGCATTTGCACATCTGTGCTAGCTGAAGGTGTTCTTCAGAAGGGGTGCCCACAAACATTAGGACTGGTTGTTTGTCATATTTCCTTAGTATGTACTGTATATGTATTACATAGCCCCAAACATACCTGTGTATCTCAGTTTTTCACCTGTACAACCACTTATTCGTCCAATTATCAATGATCTAATCAGCCAATCGTGTGGCAGCAGTGCGACACAGAAAATCATGCAGATATGGGCCAGCAGCTTCAGGTAAAGTTTACATCCATCATCAGAATGGAGAGAAAAATCTGATCTCTGTGATCTCTGTGATATTAAGTCTGGCATGATTGTTGCTCCGGATCTCCTGGGATTTTTAAGTGGCAGTTCTGCTGACAGAGAGGTCAACAGAGAATGGCCAGGCGGAGAATAGTCAAGCTGACAGAAAGGCAGAAATAACCACTGTACTATTAGTAGTGAGCAGAAAAGCATCCTAGAATGCTTGAGGCAAATAGGATACAACAACAGAAGACCACTTCAGGTTCCAATCCTGTCAGCCAAGAGCAGAAAGCTGAGGCTGCAGTTGGCACAGGTTTATCATACCTGGACTGTTGAGGCCTGCAGAAATGGTGCCTGGTCTGACAATCCTAATTTCTGCTAAGGTACACAGATGGTAGAGTCAACACTTTGGAGCCAACAGCATGAATTCGTAGACCCAACCTGCATTGTGTCAACAGTCCAGGCTGATGAAGGTGGGGAATGTTTGCTTGGTACACTTCAGGCCTGTTAATAACAACCAATCATTGCTTGAAGGCCACAGCCTGTTTGAATACTGCTGCTGACCATGTGCATCCCTTCATGACCAGCTTTTTCCCCCATCTTCTAATGACTTCTTCCAACATGATGGTGCACCATGTCACAAAGCAAATGTCTGGTTTCATGAACATGACATTCAGTGAACATGAGTTCAGTGTTTTTCAGTGGTCCTTCCAAGAACAGTATCCAGACCAGTAGAACACATTTGGGATGTGGTAGAATGGGAGATTCTCAGCATAAATTTGCTTCTGAAAAATCAGCAGGAACTGCCTGACGTGGACATGTCAACATGGACCAGAATCTCAAAGGAAGGTTTCCAACAACTTGTGGAATCCATATCACAAAGCATAGACGCCTAATGCACTGTTTGGTTTAAATACACTTTAGAAAAACGTCAGGAGGGTTTGCAGGTCTTGTAAATCAGTCCCGATTTCCTGAGGTTTTCCATGCATCCTAAAAACATGTCTAAACAAACACATAGCCCCTCTGCTTCCTGACCTCCTGTCTCCTTATCAGAGCAGACTTTCTCAACAGGTGGGTGGGTGATGTGTATGGAGATGAAGGGAGCTGACAGAATCGCCCGTCTCTGTTTACCCTCCTGAACATATGGCATGGAGACACTCATCTGCCTTGCATAGCTCACAGCAGCGCCGAGCAGCAGCTCAGGCTGAATCCATTTCACACTGCATATCACACACCCTCGGCCTCCTTCCCTAAAGCCTTTCCAAAACTTTCTCAACTACACAGTTTACTCTTTAATGATGTGAATGAATAAATATGTACGCTTCCGTTCAAAGGTTTGGAGCACACAGGAGCTTCCTGTCATTTAAAGCAACATTATGTAGCATTTTTACCTTGAATTAACAGCTTTATAATAACGTCGAGGCTCCAACAACCGGTAATACGCAGCATAGCGCCTCTATTGTTGCTACACCGGGCTAAAAGCGCTGCTAAATGCTCTATGTAACTATGATGAAGTGTTGGCAAGAGAATGGTGAACTGCCTAACTGCGCAAGTCATATTCCTGTAAAATCAGTCCACATAAGCCTTTCACAGTGACGGTTCTGTATCCCTCAGCTTGTCCAGAAATGCATATGTAAAGCGAGTCCTTTAGTGGTGGCACAAAGCATGAATTACGATTCCCAACTAAAGGGAGCACGAAATACCAATTCTCACATAATGCTGCTTTAAAATATCAGCTTCAGAATCATGTAGATGCTTCATTGACTTGTACCAAAGAGATTAGCATCGTTGTCATAGCCACGCCAGGCCAGGCATTTCAAAAGAGGGGATGAAAATCTCAAGGCCCAACCTGGCAAGAAATGACTAAAATTAGAAAAACACCATGTAAAAGGCAGCTGGTTCTACAGATACATGTTATACAATATACAATAAAATTATATAACATTATACAGTACAGCACATAAATGTCAATAAATACACTGACAACCGTAATTGTTTTATCATAACTGGGGTAAGCCTAAAGACACCAGAAGGTACTGTTTTTTTTTGTTGTTGTTGTCTTTAACACTTTAACAGTATATACTGTATCTAAATTACACTAAATGTCCAAATGTTTGTGGACACTGTTTCTAGGTAATGCATTATGCTACTTTAATTTGCACCCATGCTGACACATGCACGTGTAAATGCACACAAACACACAGCCTTTCTACTCCCCGTAGAGAAGTACTGCCAATAGAAAAGGATACTCTGGAGCACAGGACTTAGTACTCTGGTGGTCTAGAGGGGTATAAAGAGCACCAGTTTTGTGGAGAACTGTGTTCTCTAAAGTAATGGAACTCTTGTCGCTGAATGCAATCAAATTCTCACGACAATGCTCCTCCAAAATCAAGTAAAAAAGCTTTCTAGACACAGTTACTCCAACAAAAGAAGGGTAAACTCTTTTTAATACCCTTGATTTCAGTAGAAACAATGCTAGAGCAGGTGTCCCAATACTTTTCCATGTCCATATAGGATGTCTCTGTTCTGATTGGCTGTCATGTAGCGTGTCTTGTTCAAAAAAGCAATCAGGGAAAAGATGTGTGAAACAAACTGTTCAGTTCTGACAGAAACTCTCAGAGAACATCTAATTCTGACGCTTGTTTTTCATCAACAATTCCTCAAACCTTTTCAGTTGAAAAGTGTAGAAAGTAAAAAAATAATTTTCCCATGATATGGGCCCTTTAATCCTGAACTTCAAAGAGACAGAGAGGCTAAACACTCATTTTTTGGGGGCTAAAGAGGATTTTATCTGTGTCGGGTCGATTTGTAAGGAGAGGTTCAGGTGCAGGTCGCTCCAAAAGAGGAGTAAAGACACCCTGAGACTTCGCTCTCGCACTCAGCATGATGCAAAAATGAACATAAAGGTGCTATACGGTGCAGCGTTGGGCTCTGGAGACCCGCAGTGTCCCTCAGCTGAACTCATGGTACTGTGCTTCACTCAGCACTGTGGGGACTTTATTCAAATCACCCTCCTCAGCAGAGTCAACTTTCACACACACACACACATACAAGTAGGTTACTATAAGCGGTTTTGTATGTTGCATGTTGGTTACACACACCCACATGAGGAAGTGTGTGTGTGCAGTACAATACTGTGCAAAAGTTAGAGACCAGACTTTACCAGTCAAAACCATTAGGTACCAAAACCCTAAGCCCCCAGCAGCACTTACAGCTTTCATCTTCAAGAAGCATTTTAAATAGCTCAATACAACTAATAGAACAAGTGCTTTCTCCAAATCCAACACAAAATACCACTTTTAATGACGACTGCAGTCTCAGATTTATCATGACCATCAGCTACCAGCTTCTGGCAGCATTCCTAAGGAATCTCAGCCCATTCCTCATGAGCAATGGCCTCCACTAATATTCTTGGGTTTGCTGCTGCAGACACCTTCTTCAAATCCCACCAGAGACTGTCTATGCAGTTCCAGTCAGACTACTCCAGACTACCGTAACGATCACTCAGAATCTTCCAGGACTTCTTCTGAAACCAAGCCTTGGTGAACTTTAAGGTATGCTTGGGTTAACTGCTGGAAGGTTCAATGATGCCCAAGCTTCAGCTTCCTCACAAAAGGCATGCTGTTTACTGCTGGGATTTTTTCTTGACACTTGATTGAATGCATCTTGCCCTCCATACACTGCAGGTTTCCAGTGCCAGAGGAGGCATCACCAAGCCACCGTCATGCTTCACTATAGGCAGGGTGTTCTTTTCAGCATATGCTTCATTCTTCCTGACCCTGATCCAACATACCCATGGCTCCATAGAGGTTTTAGGGTTCTTTTCTTGTGGAGTGAACTTTTTGGGCTTATAGATCAGCGGTATGTCTGAGGGAGAGAGAATGAAGCATATTTTGAAAAGAGCACCCTGCCTACAGAAGAATATTAGTGAACTAGAGGCCCCTGCCCATAAGGAATGGGCTAAGGTTCCTCAGGAACGCTGCCAGAAGCTAGTGTCTGGCTATGCATCAGGTCGTAACAGCAGAAGGGAGCTCTACTAAGTGCTAAGGACGCTTGTCATGAAGGGGTGAATAATTCTGAGACTGCAGTCGTCATTGAAAGCGGTACTTTGTGGTTGAATTTGGAGAAAAGACTGGTGTAGTTTGATTGGGTTATTGCAAACAGCTACACTTGGCTAAAAAACCTAATTTTCAATGGGGGCTGAATAATTTTGCATGCAACTATATGTAAACCTACGTTTTAAACCTACTGTTGTAATTATGTCTTAACATTTTGTTATGCTTACTCCGTTAACACGCCAAGGCTTATTCTGCACTAAGGTGTATTACTCAGTAACTACAGGGACCTCTGTAGACAATGGTGGGGCTATTCTCTGGTAACAGAAGTTTGTAACGACACTTTCAGCCTGCCGGCGGACCAACTTTTTAAGGTATGGGATTTTTTAATGTTGAAGACAACACTCAGACAAAGCACCAGGCTAATGGTGGCATGCACTGATGTTGCACTGCACATGTTGTACTCTCTCAGTAGTTTGGGTATGAACATTTTCACATATTTGCAGGGCTGATCAGTCGGTTTCTCTGAGGGACATAATTCAATTACTGAGACCTATTAAATAACATCCACAGTTCCTCAGGTAATATCCAAAAGAGCTCATTTAAGCAGTACTGGGAAATAATATTTTTTTTGTATTGCCCAGTTATAAAATGTTATACGGGTGTCTGATATAATGTGTATTAAAGTGTTTCTGTTTTTGCAGTCCTTCTCACCACATTCTAGTTGTCCATCAACACGCCAGAGAGATGATACCAAGCAATGCGGGTTACCTAACCCACTGCTTGTGGTTTAGTGACACTTCACTCACAGGAAACTGCCTCCAGGGCTTTTTTAAAAAATCGTCCAGGGTATAACGGTGAGTGATAATGTAACTGCTTCTACGGTTTTGCAGGTTCTCCTGCCACACTCCAGTTTCCGTCTCTCATCACACCAGAGACGGAGCTGGATCCAAACTTGTTTGACCTGTGTTATGCTTGTTATTTGTGAGTGACACTCATTTCTTGTGTTTACGGGTCCTTCTCCCTTATCTAGAGGGATGACTAGAGGGATGACACTGAGCGTCATGGGCTTCCCACTTTTAATGAACAAGGTTTGCTAGCATGTGGTCATCTTTAATTACGGTAGGTTTTGTCCATCTATACATTTTCTGCCTTGTGTAATATTTGCTTACATTTTTTCGTCCTGTTTCTCCTACAGGTTCTGCCACAGTTTCCAGTTCCCAGTTGTCCGTCATGAATCAAAGTTTCTTCAAATTACTCTGCTGCATTCAGTTCCGATTTCTGTAGGTACAGTCAGAATACAGAGCAATGCATTGCATGCAGAAGTTTTGGGGTGCACTGGTCAAACTTTCAGTTCCTATGAAAAGTTAAGACAGTAGATCTCTAGAAGATTTAAGCAAGATCTGTGTTTTACTTTTGTGATTTGAGCTTTCAGATCAGACCAAAGTCTCAGACTTTAATTAGCTTATCAGAGCTATGGCTATAGGTCACCATCATTGTTAGGACAAAATACACTTTGGGATTATTAATACTAAGCAGGTTGCGAAAATAGCATTTACATGGTTTCCGTACTATCCGTGGAAACTGTGGAACGCAAACTGTGCACAATTTAAAATCAACATTTAATAAATGTTAATAAACATCAGTCTGAGAACAACTGCAAATGTTAAACTTTTAATACTCCAAGGCTTATTACACACTAAGGACTTACACAGTACGTCTGCAAGTTTGTAAGTTTTCACTATCATGTAAGTTACCTATATACATTTTAAGGTCGTATTAACTAATTGTTGTGGGGTTTTTTTTAACATATGTATGTATCAGGCCTGTACATACCTTTATTGGTCTTAAATCAAGCCACACTTTATCTACTATAGATTTGTGGTCTACGTTTGGGTGTAATATAGTGCTGAGTGGTGTCTGGCTGAGGTGAGCTAGCCTGTAGCGCTAATGTTTTGTGTAGCCTGTAGTCATATTTTTTGTTTATTATTTGATCATTATTCTTTTCCCGTATCATTTTTGACCAGAGAAGCAGTAAATGCTCCAGTTTCTAAGACCATGAAAGCTATATGAAAGGTGGTGGATGCATTAAGCACTAAAACTCTGATATAACTGATATTATATGTAATTGTTGTAATTGCTTCTGTATCGTTTCCTGTTAAATATGTTTCAGCATTTTTACAGAAATTATGAAAAATAAATAACTCGTACTTCCTGAACATTTTGAGTGGATATGATACATATGGAGGGTGGTCTCTGACTTCTACACAGTACACAGTAAACGCACAAGCAAGTGTGTCTATGTTGGGCAACTCACACACACAGGAAAGTGTGTGTGGTGAGTTACAAACACACAGTAGCCAAACACAATTTCATGAATATGCACTCGTGCCGAACATGCCGGAGGCATTTTGGAATGTAATGCTACGCTTATTTACTGTACACTCGTCTGCTTATTTCCTGTGGGATGCCTACAGAGAAATAAGCGTAGATTTTTTTTCTGCAGATGGCAGAATAATAATATCCCGCTGCAGACGGTGACATATTGCCAAATTCTATTAAACAGGTTGGTTATAATAATAATAAGTCTTAATAAAACCCATAAATCAATATAAATTCAATTTGACACATTTGATAAATGACAGGCCGCTAATTTTCCACTTAACAAAGGAAGAAGTGGAAAACTCTCTGCATATATGAAAGCAGATCAATCAACTGCACCTTGTGGCCATGGCCTTTGACAGTTTAGCCTGAACATAAAAACAACACAACACACTGTGCGCTCATGTGACCTCAAAGAACGTTGCCGTTCAAACTATGAAAATCATTCGTCAAAACAATAATGTTAGTTAAAAATGACGCATTAAAATATTATTTGAACATATTTAATATTTTTTGGCACTAATTAAATATATTTTAGAATCACATAGAGCTCAGTTTTATATATGTAACTAAAAGAAAAAAATACAGCTTCCTACTAATTACTTAAAACGTCAGGTTTGTAGAGCATTAAATCATATTTAAATCATTTTATTTTATTTTATTTTATTTTGCATTTTATCTGCTACTGGTTTTATATTATTGACAACAGGGACACCAACATTACTGAAAATAGTTTAAATGTAAATATGCATATGTGGATATGTGAAAAAGTATTTAGTCAGCCAATGATTGCATTGTGCATTGTGAAGTTCTCATATTTAGAAAGATGAGAGAGGTCTGTAATGTTCATCATAGGTACACTTCAACTATGAGAGAGAAAATAATTAAAAATAATTTATTTGTAAATTATGGTGGAAATATTTGGTCACCCACAAACAAGCAAGATTTCTGGCTGTCACAGACCTGTAACTTCTTCTTTAAGAAGATCCTCTGTCCTCCACTCGTTACCTGTATTAATGGCACCTGTTTGACCTTGTTACCTGTATAAAAGACACCTGCCCACAACCTCAAACAGTCACACTCCAAACTTAACCATGGCCAAGACCAAAGAGCTGTCGAAGGACACCAGGAAGAAAATTGTAGACCTGCACCAGGCTGGGAAGAGTGAATCTACAAGGCAAGGAGCTTGGTGTAAATAAATCAACTGTGGGAGCAATTGTAAGAAAATGGAAGACATACAAGACCTGTTGCCATGATTGGCTTATTAGATGATTGCATTAATAAGTAGGTTTACAGGTCTTTCTTATTAAGTGCTTGGTGAGCATTTATGTAAAATATACACTATATATACACATACATGTTTACTCTATATGCAATTCCATTCTTTTGATCAATATTGTATCTTGTTTATAGATGCTGAAAGATTCTCCTCTCCAAAATACTCCTAAACATTTACTGAATGCAGCGCTGGTTCCTAATCGGAGACTGAGCGCTCCAGATGGCTCGCAGTTGGACTTTGAAAGCAACATGAAGAAATGGCTAGAAATGAAGAACTCAGCTTCTACACCCCCTGAAGCAGCTAATTTCAATAAGAACAAAGCCGTTGCGGGATGAAACATTTCTTTCAGCCAGAGGCAATTTAAATCCTACATTAGTTTCAAGTTGCACATTTTTAGTTCCTAAAATCAGTTTAAGAAGTCCTCAAAATGCAGCTGGAATTCTTCAACTGGTCAAACAGGAAAATAATTAGAAAATAATTCAACATCTCCGGCTGATTGCTCTCATCATCAACAGAAGATCCGGCTGAGGATGAAGCTGCATCAGCAGGATAAATGAGGTGCTATAATGAACTTCATTAAGGGTAAGTAAATGGCCCAGTGTTTTTAGTGTCTGTATCCGTGTCCTCAAACTGCTTTGAAACTTTGAAAAGGGGATCTGGATGCACTCAGTGTGCATTTATTTTCTTCAGTTTTCTTGGAATCGTGCACAGAAATAAGCCATTCCCCAGACCGTTCAGTTGCTTTTATTACTATTTCATTTATTTAAATGTTTGTTTATTATATTTTTATATTTCTATTGTTTTTACTTACTTTACATTTACATTTGATTCTTTCTTTCCTGTTGTGTTTATGAATTATGTTTGTTTATATTTTGTTATGTTTTTTATGTTTACATTTAGATTTTATTATTTGTTTTTTAGTTTACTGCATTTGTTATATTGTATTCTTTACTATTGTCTTTTTATTTACTGCTTGCATTTATATTTGATTCTTTATTTTATTATATTTGTTTATATTGTGTTCTTTACTATTGTCTTTTTTATTTAACTGTGTTCACGTTTTATATTTGATTTTTGATTTTTATTTTATTGTATTTGTTTATATTGTGTTGTTTACTTTTGTTTACTTTTATATTTTATTCAGAAATTATTTTATTTTATTTTACTATGTGTGCTTTTATTGCCTAATATTGTTGTTTGTATTTGTCTTTTATTTAATATATTTTACTTTTTATTATTAACTTATTAACATTGTTTGCATTTTAAGACATTATACAACTAAATGAACTAACTCAGATAAGCCAAAACACCTTTTGAAAGCAACTCCATGGTTTTAAGACAATCTGTCGTGATCAGTCATTTTTACATTTGGGACAGAGTTAACTGCAGCTCAGTCATTTGGATTCAACTATAGATTCTTTATAAACAGGGTCTGCATGTCAGTAAATTATATAGATGTGAAAGACACATACAAAAGTGTCATACAACGTACAGTTAGTTTGTTAAATGTGGATTGAAAAAAACACACCATTCTCAAACAGAATCAGTGGTTAATACTAGATGATAAAACGAAGTGTACATTAATAAGTTGCATAAGAAAGTCTGTGAACCCGTGGTTAAGGACTGTATTTCCTTCATAGAGCTGTCTAACGCTGGCTTAAGCAGTGCTGTAGTGACCTCTTATGGCCATCAAGTGCTACTGAAGTTAATACTGTTCCTCTATATGCATGTCGCATCACATTTTACTTCCAATTCATTAAAATATACTCAGAAAATGTTTAAACTAATGAAATGAGGTGAGCCATTAAGCAGAGGGCAAACTCTGACCTCAGAGGAGTTATAAGATCTATATGATGAAAAAACTAAATTCTCATCACTTTACTAAAATAAGATACACTACAACATGCTGCTGATACACTAAACGTACTATTTAGTCCATATGCCCCTATATTGCCCCTTTGTCGAACAGTGCGCAACACATGACAGCCAATCAGAACAGAGCTAATTTACATACACTATATGTTCAAAAGTTTGTAGACACCTGCTCGTCCAGCATTTATTTTAGGGTTTCTTCAAGGGTATGAAAAGGAGACTCCCTGCCTTTTCTTTTGGGAAGGCTTTACAATAGATGACTGTAAGAATCTGATTGTAATCAGCTACTGGTGAGGTCAGGTATTGGTGTTTTATGACTAGGTCTGGATCACAAACATCACTCAAAACCTCATAAACATCACTGATCAAACATAACTCATTCCAAAATTATTGGATGGCGCTCCATCACTCGAGAGAAGTGATCCATACAAGCTGTGGGGCACCCGTATCAGCAATGGGGGCCCTAACAGGTTCTGAATGTACTCATTAGAGGGAGCACTTCTGTGACTGTGAATGTGAGATATGAGTTCCAAATCTGAAAGTATGAGAACTAAGTTTTGTACTTCAGAGTTGGTAGAAGAATGAGCCTAGTTTCTTATAAAGTAGTTATTCTACAGATTTCTAATTTAAAAAACAGTGTAACTGTGTTACCACCCTGTTATGCACATTATTGAGCATTATTGATTTATTACCAATACGTGTTATTCGTCTGTAATTGGCAGCAGTTTGATTCATTGTGGGTTTTATGTAGTTTAAAGTGTATTGCTTTATGTGAGTTCATTGTGGAGTTAAATAGATATGAATCCAAAAGGATTTAAAATACTTATCACTGAGTAGAGACTAAAAAGCACTAAATACGTATTTAATGAGTCAATTTGTGACACACTTTCAGCATCTAATTATGTCCCTTTTTTAAGTTTATCAGTATTTGGTGGTCAAATATGGTCTAAAATTAACATCTGCCCAGTTTGCAGGGTGAGTAATAGATATTTGAGGTGCTATGGGTTATCCTCATCACTAATGACTGGCAAAACAGCACTAAATAACTTGCATAACAGGGTGATAAACAAAGTGTTTATTGTGCGTTATTGCAACTAATAACCAAAAAAATTGTGTTTTTCACACAACAAACTGATTTAAGCTTTACTGAACTGTAAACAACTGATTTATTTAGAACTAGACCTTAATAAGCTTAACATTTGTATTACCCAAAATTTAACATAGGCCTCTATTCATTATAATTAACATTATAATAAAACATTAACCTTATTATAGTTAGAATAAAATCTATATCTAGAATGCTTTGTGTTTCCAAAGTAATGATCTAATGTCGAGGCAGAAAACTTGACAAGTGACCATTAAAATGTAATGTGCATAAATGTATACAGTTGCACTGTAAATTATTCAACCCCCAGTGCAAATTAGATTTAATAGCACACATTCATTCAGATGATTGCAATACAACCAATCAAACAATTGTTTGTTGATAGCTCAACACAGCTAATAACAATGCCATTTTAATGACAACTGCAGTCTCAGACTAATTCACCCCTGAACAGAATCGCTAATAAAACCACACATTTTCAAATCAGGTGGGAAATCAAGTTGCATCAGGTGTGCTTGAGATAAAACACTTGAAATACCTGGACTGGCTGGGGGTTTGCTGACTTTGACGTTTAACTGCATGTTAGAAGTGCTGTCACCAGAGTTGTCCAAAATGTTCAGAGAAGAGATAACTTCCATCACAAACAAGGAAAAGGATACAAAAAGAGAGCAAAGGCACTAAATGTTCCTAGAGATACAGCTGGAAGCATAGTTCACAAGCTCAAAGTTGAAGGGACACTGGCTATGCTATTTGGATGTAGCAGAAAGAGGAAGCTATCACCAGCTGCCAACAGATTCCTGAAGAGCCATGTGTCCAAAAGCATACGCTAAAAAAGAGCACCCTGCCTACAGTGAAGCATGGCGGAGGCTTGTGATGTTTTGGGGCTGCTATGCTTCCTCTGGCACTGGAAACTTGCAGTGTGCGGAGAGCAAGATGGACTGAAGCTTGGGCGTGATTGGAACGTTCAACAGTACAATGATCCCAAGCGTACCTCTAAGTCCACCAAAGCTTGGCTTCAGAAGAAGTCCTGGAAGAATATGGATTCGCCTTCACAGTCACCTGATTTGAACTCCACAGAAAACCTTTGGTGGGATTTGAAGAAGGTGTCTGCAGCACGCAATCCCAAAAATATTAGTGAATTGGAGGCCACTGCCCATGAGGGGAATAGGCTGCCAGAAGCTGGTGTCTGGCTATGAGTCACGTTTGTCATAACAGGTCCTAACAGCTAAAGGGTGCTTTACTAAGTACTAAGAATGCTTGTCATGAAAGGGTCGAATAATTCAACAGTCAACTGCAGTCGTCATTAGAAATGGCATTTCATGTTGAATTTGGAGAAAGCACTTGTTCTATTAGTTGTATTAAGCTATTTCAATTGGTTTACTGCAAACTGTGCTAATAAGCCTACTTCGCCAATCTTCTGGTGAATAGTTTATCATACTTATATATATATTGTGCCCGTTTTAATGTGTACTCAAGAAAAAAGTATTAATACAGCAACCGATTCCATACTTTTGAACAGAACACTTGAACTGGTTGCACTGGTTCTAAAGGTTATTTGACTTATAACAATAGCAGAACCCTATTTTGGAGTCTGTAAGGAATTGTTCTATTGTTCTTAAAAGAGCTGGATACAATAAATGTGGCATTCATCTCAAGCATGAGTTTTATTGAAGGCTTACATACGTTACATACTGCCTACTGCATCATATGACACCCTGAGTTGGTTAGAGGATGTTCATTTCATCCCGTATCAGATTTCTAATTTCCCTTGACTGTCTTCTGCTCAAACTGTTTAGAGCCACCATGCTCTCTTGGAGTATAATTACCTGTGGACGAAGAGCTGTCGCAAAGCATTATTGAGGGGGTCTGATGTCCAGCGCTGGTGTACAGATGCTGTCCTCCATGTTTCTAGGTGCTAAAGAACAAATAACACAGAACACAGTTCTGACCTCCATGTCCAAGACAATGAATTAAAGGCAAGGGCTCATCTCAATCAGTACAGTATGTATATGCAAGCTAAGCTGCCAAAGCTGACTGTACACCACCCCACTGGATGAAACAATATATGTGAAGACTTTTAGCTTCAATTCAATTAAAGAATTACAGCCATTATATAGACCCTCCATTTCTACAGGCTCTAAAGGAATGGGAGAAACCAACAATTATAAATATAAGGATTTATATTATGAGTTGTACTTGGATGCAAATCATCTGCATTCACTGACTGCCTGATGTCTAGAACCCATGGGCATCAAATTATGCTCAGTTTCCTCCCTTGAGATGCTTTGCCAGACATTTCCTGCAGCCACTTTCATTGGCTGCTTGTTTGTGGATCTTCATGCCTTTAGTCTGTCTTCAGTAAGTGAAAAGCTGCTCAGTAATGTTGAAGTAAGGTGACTGACTCCATTTAAAAACACTGCAATTCACTGCAATTTAAAGAGGCTTTTGGGGACTTCTATCTGCAGTCATATCAACAATCAACACACATGATCCAGTTCCACTGGCAGCCATACATGCCCATGCCATAACACTGCCTCCACCATGTTTGCCAGATGATCAGATGGTACGGTTTAGATCATGAGTAGTTTCTTTCTATCTCTCTACTCTTCTCTTCCTAAGCTAATCTTGGTTTAGTCGAAAGATACTTTCTAACAAAGTCTGGTCTGGCCTTTCAGTTCTCGAGTGTACCAGTGGTATTACCAGAGGTTAACCCGTCGTATTGACATTCCCAACGAAGGCATCTCCAGGTTGTAGACATTGACAATTACATGCCTACCGCCCTCTCTGCCCTCTCTGATTGGTTTGCTTTGTATTTTCAATCTAATGATGGCCTTCTTCATTTGCATTAATGTCTCTTTGGACCACCTATTGCCCTGTTCCCATGAACAGCTACAGAATGCAAATTTAATACTTGGAATCAGGTGGGCCCCACCACCCCACTGCCCCAGTCCATGCCAACCCTGAAACGTAACAATGTGCATACAGTGGACTTCACTATCTAATGCAACAGTGCACTAGTGGATAACTTCTAAAAGAGTGAAATCAACTTGTATATGTGGCAAAGTCTAAAGTAGCTAGATCGCACCTTACAACACTCAAGAGGCTCTAGATGTTTTTTTTTATTTAAACATTTTTTAAATAGTTGTAATGTTTTAAATAAAATATTATATAAATAATGAAAGTTTAAACAGTTTAATACAGTGTGTGCAGAATTATTAGGTAAGTTGTATTTGAGAGGATTCTTTTTATTATTGAACAACAACTATGTTCTCAATCAACCCAAAAGACTCAAAGCTTAATATTTTTGGAAGTTGGAGTGGGTTTTTTGGCTTGGCTATCTTGGGAGAATATCTGTATGTGCAGGTAACTATTACTGTGCAGAATTATTAGGCAACTTAATAAAAACTAATATATACCCATCTCACTTGTTCATTTTCACCAGGTAAACCAATATAACACCACAAAATTTAGAAATAAACATTTCTGACATTCAAAAACAAAACCAAAAACAAATCAGTGACCAATATAGCCATCTTTCTTTACGATGACACTCAAAAGCCTTCCATCCATAGATTCTGTTGCTTGATCTGTTTACGATCAACATTGCGTGCAGCAGACACCACAGCCTCCCAGACACTGTTCAGAGAGGTGTACTGTTTTCCCTCCCTGTAGATCTCACATTTTATGAGGGACCAAAGGTTTTCTATGGGGTTCAGATCAGGTGAACAAGGGGGCCATGTCATCATTTATTACTGGCCAGCCACACTGTGGAGTATTTGGATGCATGTGATGGAGCATTGTCCTGCATGAAAATCATGTTTTTCTTGAACGATACCAACTTCTTTCTGTACCACTGCTTGAAGAAGGCGTCTTCCAGAAACTGGCAGTAGGTCTGGGAGTTGAGCTTCACTCCATCCTCAACCCGAAAAGGTCCCACAAGTTCATCTTTGATGATACCAGCCCATACCAGTACCCCACCTCCACCTTGCTGGCGTCTGAGTCGGAGTGGAGCTCTCTGCCCTTTACTGATCCAGCCTCGGGCCCATCCATCTGGCCCTTCAAGAGTCACTCGCATTTCATCAGTCCATAAAACCTTAGAAAAATCAGTCTTAAGATATTTCTTGGCCCAGTCTTGACGTTTTATCTTATGTTTCTTGTTCAAAGGTGGTCGTTTTTCAGCCTTCCTTACCATGGCCATGTCCCTGAGCATCACACACCTTGTGCTTTTTGATACTCCAGTAACGTTGCAGCTCTGAAATATGGCAAAACTGGTGGCAAATGGCATCTTGGCAGCTTCACGCTTGATTTTCCTCAATTCATGGGCAATTATTTTACGCCTTTTTTTTTTCAATGCGTTTCTTGCGACCCTGTTGGCTATTTGCCATGAAACGCTTGATTGTTTGGTGATCACGCTTCAAAAGTTTGGCAATTTCAAGATTGCTGCATCCCTCTGCAAGACATCTCACAATTTTTGACTTTTCAGAGTCCGTCAAATCTCTCTTTTGACCCATTTTGCCAAAGGATAGGAAGTTGCCTAATAATTAAGCACACCATTGATTGTTGATGTCATTAGACCACACCCCTTCTCATTACGGAGATGCACTGATTTACTTGATTGGTAGTTGGCTTTCAAGCCTATAGAGCTTGGAGCAGGACAACATGTATAAAAAGGATCATGTGATCAAAACACTCATTTGCCTAATAATTCTGCACACAGTGTATTGAATGTTTTTAAATATTCTAACACATTTTAGGGCTTGTCAGTCACAGGCCCTTATAATCGTCCCCCAATTTGACAGGAAATTTTATTTCCTTAAGTTGCTATGAAAAACCAAGGCAACAGGTCACACTTGCCCATGAAACTGCTTATTGGAGGCCATATCCAAAAAATGGCTTTGATTCCTAAACAATAAATGCAATATTTTTGTTAAACCCCTTGAATCAAAGCTGGATGTCTAGACTTCAATCACCTCATTTCATGTTAAAAAAAAGCCTCATTTGAAATCCAATGAGGTGGTGTACAGAAGCAAAATTACAAACACTGTGTCACTGTCCAAATACTTATGGACCTAACTGTATATATACTCTTATATTACCACTTGCATTAAATGTATAAGGAGCCTTTCAACCTAGACTGCTCTTTAAATGAGGTACAGTACACGACAGCCAATCAGGACACACATTGTCCTGAAAAAAGAAAAAAAAAGGTAATAATATTTGTTATTTGATTATATTATTTCTTCCAGCCAAAATGACAGCACTCCCAACACACATTCCTGCGTTCCTGCAAATGTCATAAGTGGACCTCAGGCAAAAACTAAAATGCAAGAAAAATCCAAGATACGGCCCCTTTGTTAAAGGAACGATTCGCTGATGAGACTGTTGACAGTCTACTGTCATTGTATGTCATTGTATGTCATTGTATGTTATCTAACCAAACATGTCTTGTTTGTGTTAAGTGACTTAAGCGAGTTTGGAAAATCATTGATTTTGGGGGGAAATACCATACAAGAATGATAATATAGGAAAAATATAGGATATGGCCCCTTTAACAACCAGGACAGGCTGTGTAACTGACACGACATGGAAATTCTAGTTCTCAGGTGTAGTGGAAACACCAGTTTCCACTGCCTGTTAGCCTTCGTCTTACCATCTCAAAATTCAAGAATTTATTGTCATTTGAAGATTTTGCTGATGTTCTCAATCAGTACAAATGATGAAGTCTCAGTTCGATGTGGTGTGACACTGAGCACAGCTTCGCCAAATATTCTCTGCTTGAACCGCAAACAGCAAGCAGCCACAGTGGAAAGGCTTCAAGAGAACATCGCCAAAGGTGTCTTTCACCAAGCCCCAGGAATATAAATATCACTTCAATGAGCGAAATTGAATTCACTGTGAAATCTACTGTGCCTGTAGATTGAGTTAGGGCAGGATGTTCATATTCCCAACCTCCTGCTCCCGTGACACTACGGGTCTTAGTGGTCAGTGTGAAGCATGTGTAGTCTTTAGAAGCCTACGATTTCCTAGCCGTAGATCTGCAGCAATGCTCTGTTTGAAGGTTATGGAAGGTTAAAGAAATGCAAACAACACACAGATTGAAAAAGAAAATAGGAGAGAGGCAGGCAGGGATGGAGGGAGAGAGGGAGAGAGAGAGAGATTGAGCACTGCCTCACCTGGTTGCCATAGAGACGTTCCCTCTCCTCACTTCAATACCCGCAAAGCAAAGTGGGTTCCCCAGCCTGAGAGAATCTGAGAGCCTAGCAGCGACGAGAAACATCAATTTTTAGCCCTGCCCCGGTGGTATGCTGAAAGAATGAAGGGGGGAAAAATACCAAGCTGAAAAACAATGTAAATGCAAGAATCTGATCAATGAAAGTACACAAAAACAGTAAACACCCCTCACTGCCCTCCATTCACATGAAACATAGGTTTCCAATCCAGATTCGCCTAGATCTGACTCTGTCAAGCTGATTTCTCCCTTATAAGATCCAGA
Organism: Salminus brasiliensis; assembly: GCF_030463535.1. NCBI lineage: Eukaryota > Metazoa > Chordata > Actinopteri > Characiformes > Bryconidae > Salminus > Salminus brasiliensis. The sequence goes on from NC_132898.1 coordinate 7,955,845, forward strand.
GAATTCGGTCTTTCCTATCTAGAGAGGCAACCCAGGTGCATCTTAAAAGTTCAGCCATGTTCAACTCCTCTGCTGCGTTCTCTTCACTAGCTTCCTGTAGCTGCTGCCTGCATCAGATTCCCTGACGTTGGCCTACAAAGCCAAGACTGGACCAGCCCCTCCGTACTTGATGGCACTGGTCAAAAATCGATCTGCACCAAGAGGCCTTCGAGCTTCAAGTACGGCTCGGCTCGACCCGCCATCCTTTAAGATCCACAGAGGACAAGCGTCCAGACTGTTTTCTGTCCTGGGAATGAACTTCCCCCGGGTGTCCAAACAGCAGAGTCGCTCGCTGTCTTTAAACGGCGTCTGAAGACCCACCTCTTCCGAGAGTACTTGGGTGAATTGCAGTGTAGAGTATCATGGTCTCCATACTGACTTTTGTGTTTAGTAGTATGGAAGCTTAGAGGGATCTTTTGGATTCTAGTATTTTCTGAGTGAACAATAAAGCATTTTGGGAAGTCGCTCTACAGAAGAACGTATGCTAAATGCCTTCAATTTAAATGCATCAGAAGGTAATCTATGACTGCAGGCATGGTCTGCTCCATTAGCATCAAGCTAACAGTGGTGAATTTAGCTGGTTTATTGCTAAATGACCTGATCTACAGCTATTTTTACACAGAAACCTTGTACTTCACTTCAAAAACAGCTTCCATCTTATAGCCTATATCCTTACTAGCCTGGTTTGCCTGTTGCACTGGCATCAAACTTAATCAAAGTTTTCCATTTTAGAGTAACTCTAGCAGATATCTGTGGGGAAAAAAAGACATAGGGCCCTATTTTAGCAATCTTTAGGCGAGCCGTCAATGGCGCCGCTTGATTTAGGGCATCAGTGTGTCTTTGCCATCATAATGACGGGAAAAAAAAGTACACCTTGCGCTGCTCCAAACGCTCAAAAGGCCTGTACTAAGTCTCTTAATTAATCATTGGTGTGTTTTGGGTGTAACTTGCAGTAAACCAATCAGCGTGTTACTTGCCAATTCTCTTTAAGAGCCAGGTGCTGTCTGATTTTGGTGGATTGCTATTTCAATGGCGCATCGCGCACGGTCTGGGAGGGCGTGCTGACGTGGTGGAGCACCTCGCCTCCAGAAAAATTCAATTCAATTCTGTATTCTGTTTATTATTGATGTAAAACTGGCACACGCTATGGGTTTTTACACTGCTGCGTGTCCATGTGTACGTGGCCACGCAATTCACTGTCAAGATAGCAATGAACTGACTTTTGACGTCTGCCTAGGGTGTTTTCAGTCGGTGGCGCTACTGTGGCGAAATTGACCTGAACACACTTCATTTCGAGACCACCACACCCATCGGGAGAATAGACTGTTAGGGGGGTATGTGGTAGCAATGAGCTTTATGACATGGCTTGCGCAGGGTGTAAGATAGGGGGCATATTCTTTAGTGGTAACAGTTTTGAAGCACTGTACCTTGAGTGCAGATTTAAACTCTGTCTCTGAATATTACTACAGTCTGTTAGCTAGCTAGCTTAGCTGCATGCCCAACTTACTACGGACAGAATATGGTCCAATCGTCCCTCAGGCAGCCTTTTAGCGTCAACGACAAAGAATCTCCCAAATCCTAAATGAGTATTTACACAGAAATGTAATGTTTGTGATTTGCCTGTAGAACTGCATGTCTTTTGTGAATTGGAAATCTGCCAAAATGGCAATATTTTTTCAGATACTACAACAATATTCTGAGATTCTATGACAAATAAAGGTAAAGGTGCACATATTTGTCACTGTACAGCGAAATGTGTCCTCCGCATTTAACCCATCTGTGGTAGTGAACGCACACACACACACACACACTAGTGAACTAGGGGCAGTGAGTACACACACACACACCCAGAGCGGTGGGCAGCCAACTCCAGCGCCCGGGGAGCAGAGAGGGTAAAGGGCTTTGCTAAAAGGCCCAACAGTGGCAGCTTCGAACCCACAACCCTGTTATCGATAGCCCGGTGCTCTAACCGCTGAGCCACCACTGTCCCACTAAAAAATCAGGGGAGAGCGTGAATGTAGTCCCCCATTACCAGAAATTATGCAGTCGAGATTCCCACATTTGGGGAATTCGCAGGGGTCAGCACAACCGGAGTGCAATGGCTGAGCCTCACCCTGGGTGAACCACCTTCTTGATCATGGTATCTCCCCTGCCAGGTAAGTAATACTGTATTTGACTATAAAAATTCATTCTTTTTTTTCTTCACAGTTTTGAATAATTAAGTTGGTCATACCAGTGGCTTCAACTAGACGCTTCGTATGAATTCACGAGCTAAATGTAAGACTTTCTGATAACTGTGGCTTTTTATATAGAGCTTTAGGAAATAGGTCAAAGAAAGTTCAATTATGTCCTCAGTGTGTTTTTGATTACACCAGTGACACGGCTTCAGGGGACCACGTCTATTATGACATTAATATCATATATTTGATAGTCGTTTCTAACCTCACAATATGGCACTTGAACTCTACACATGTCTATGAGGACTGTGGGGAGAATTTTATTGAATTAATTAAAAAACAAATATTGCCAAACTAAAGGCTGAATAGAGTATAATTGTTTAAATCACATGGTTTATATAATATATATTTTTGTGTAACTCTAAATAGTTTTTAAGTGGTATGTTTTCAGGATCTGGAGCCGTTGAACACCAGTGCTACAAGTCCCCTTCTACCTCAGCTGTAACCTAGCCTTTGGGACGGAGCTAGTGTTTAGGCTATTTAGGCCATCTCTGTTTTGTATCTCCAAAATAGTAATTTTACAGAGAATAAAACACAGTTAACTTGCAATAAAAGTCAATGTAACAAGATCTTTTCCCAAGTGCTACACTCAGGAAAAACATCCAAAGAGACATTAGCATGTATTTATGGCACTGGAAGTGCTTTTTTGTGCCACTGATCCATTAGGTTCTTTTACCTTGCCAATGTATGCTGATAAATAATACACCCGTTTAGAACAGCAGATTCAATAATCAATCAGAATGAACGATCAATAAACCACCAAGCTAGCAGTGGTTTATATTTGATAGCAGTCTCTCTACTGTTGGAGCTGATCTGCCTATTAGCTGCCTGCCAGGTTATCAACCTGTTCCATTGATGGCAGAAAATATTCAGTTACAAAGAAACGTACAGAACATGTAGGACAATTCAAAAGCATGATAAAGTAGAGGACATATAACCTCGCTTCATTCGCAGGTGTCAAACTCAGATTAGATCAGATCAATTCAGTTGACAGGGTGTTTGGGGCGTGCAACTGTGGACACTTGGCCTAAGTCGGACTGCATGCTTTTAAGAGCCCATAGCAGACGAATGATGGCTTGAACGCCCGCGCACACACCTTTAAGATATATCCCCAGACAATTTGCTAGATTTGCTACCTCTGATAAGGAAAGTCAGTCATTCCACTTCTGTTGGCAAAGTTCACAGGCGTCTTTGCAAGGTCAAATGACTGGAAAGGGCCTATGGCGTGGTGCTTCCATTCATCGATATGTTATCATGATATGTGAATACAATGTAAAGAGTAACTGGAGTTTTCCAATTATGTGAATAAGCAAGAAAGTGTAGATACAGGGTTAATTTGTGAATGTGCACCAGCCAGCTTCTTTCGCCCACTGTGGCATCACAGCAAAAACCGTGGATTTGTGCTCTCCGTCTGAACAGAGCCATAATGTTCAACAGGACACGTGTGGATGTTGACGCCCTTCTGCATAACATATATATGGATATTTAGTCTTAGCTTTGTCATAAAGACCTAACCTGTAGTGTCTCTATGGTTAATTGTGGCCATGTGTTAAGCTCTGCAACAAAAAGTCCCCAGGATGATGGGAAAACATGAACAGGCTGATACTGTGGGGAATTCAAGCTGCACCCATGAACAAAAATGCCTCTCTGTAATAAAAACAAAGCTTTTTATATAAAAGGTAAAAGAGCCAGACTCCTAGCTGTTGGGTGTCTTTTGTTACAGTAAGACTTAGGTGGGGTTAGGTGTAGCAGCAGCACAGCAGCGTTTAGCTTTAGTAAGACACGTCCCACCAAGACAGGAATACAAGCATGTGTGTGTCTGTGTGTGTGGCCTTCTACATATGACCTGTTCAAACAAGCTATGGCTGCTGGGTCTTTGGCCACCATTTTTAGGCGGAACACATTGCAAAATAAAACAAAAAGCTTCACTGAATAGCCTTTCAGCCCAGCAGATGACTAAAATGAACAACTGTGCCTAATCTTACCAGAAAAAAATGTCATTTTTGCCCGTAAACTGGGCCACTTCGCCTCCACTCAGGGCCTCTTTTTGTTTTCTAAGCAGTGACTCCTCAACCTACCCGCCTAAAGGGGGGAGGGGGGAGGACGAGAATCGCTTTAACGGACAGAGAAGTTGACCAATCGGAAAGCAAAACGCGCGTTCAAACCGCCCAACCGCGTGCTGCCGATGGCAAGAGTGGGCGGTGCTTTGGCCCAAAGCCTCGCCCACTGGCCGACGGGGTTTGGTTGCGCGAGGGCTGCAGTTTCAGTTTGTTTTATTCACCATTTTGAGTAGCTGAAGGTAAAAAAATAAATTAAATTAACGCCAAATCCTTCAGCAGCACGGAGACATTTTACTCTTTTAGTTTTACGACTGGGAGAGGGGGTCGGTTTTTTAAAAAAAGCGACGTCGCATTGAGGTTGCCCGTTTGCTGAAAACCCCCTTTTTTGCTTTTTATTTTCTTGATTATTTTGCTCTTTTAGCTACCGATTTAAGCTTCACAGTGTTCCTGCAAAAAAGCAAAAAATGTCAAGACCAGTGAGGTACGTGTGTTTCATCTGTCCTCCTCCCTGAGGGGCTGCATTGCATGCAACTCTTTTGAGTTTGTTTGGCTTCACGCGTGTGTGCATTATGCTCAGCTTTTTTTTCCTCCCTTCCTGCACAATAACCTGCATGTTATTTCAGTGGTCCTACACGTTCAATCCTTTGTGCATTTTTGCATGCAGTAAGTTCTCTCTTTCCCCCCTCTGTGGTGGTCGCCAGGTTTCTGGATGCGTTTTGAAAAATCGGTTGTGCTTTTTAAGGCATTTTTGCGCGCGCTTCTTATCTCGCGTCGCCGCGTGCAATCTGTTGTCCCGCTTTGTGGGCCGTTCAGCACCCCTTGCACCCTAAACACGATGCACATGTGTGTGGAAATGCATGTAGATGTATAAACGTCGGGCAATTAAACGTAATCCGCTTCAGTGTTTCGCTCAGTGGCGAAATCAAGTAAGAGAATATGGCCTCCCCATTCATCCTGGCAAGGCGGTGATAGAAAACCCACGGCTGGAGCTGCTTCCCCATTGGCTCGCCGATGGGACTTATTTATTTATTTATTTATTACGGCTATATTTATTTATTTCTTTATTTTTGGGGGGCCTGTATCACAATGTGCTTGCAAAATGCCCACCCAGGCGTGTGCACAGGCGCTCTCGCTGCGTTTTTCGATGCTATAGCAGAAACAATGGAGTGTGTGCTGATCAACGGGGGCCGGCTAGGGTTTTTTTTTTAACCCCCTTTTGCTTACAACAAAAAACGCGTTGGAGAAAATCTCTGCTGCGTCTTCTACGTTAACATTCGCGGCGTGACGTCAGAGGGGGCGGGACAGCGACATAAGGTGCCACACCCCCTTTTTTTTTTTTGCATTCGCATCTTTTAAAGACTTCAGCAGAGAAGAATAGCGCGAGGTTCGGTTTCAGTGGGTGGATAAAGCTCCAGGTCCGGTCAGCTGTAGATGACTTAACAAGATGTTACAGAAAAGCAGGAGGTCGCTCCATCGAGAAGCAGTGGTCACCAGCCCCCTGCCTGGAGATCTGCCGTCCTGCAGGCTTCACCTCCAACCCCAATGGAACCCCTCAGACCTTCCAGGCTGGATCAGGGTGGGCTTGATTAGGGGTGAAGCTATAGACTGACTGCAGGACAGTAGATCTCCATGTGTAGAGGTGTTGGTGACCACTCTGAATTTTATGTAGGGGTAGCAATTATTATGGTCATATTGGTCATCATGGCAAGGTATATAATTTAATAATGGTTTGCATCAGATGGATGTTTAGAATGTCCAGGCAATGTTGGACCACTGCACTAAGCATCTGGTATTAATTTAACATTGTGATGTTAAATCTATGCCATACCACACCATGTCAGAAATAGTCAATTCATCTGATTGGGCAGACAGTAATCTGCTGCTGGTATATTTGGGTTATTTTTAGTTTTGTTTTGTGTTTTCCTTTAAAAAAAATATTATAAATGATTTTCATATGCACTACACTAAATTCAGCCACTCCTTAATTTTGCTGTTTTGAAACATGTCTCAAATCCGCACCCCGCTGTTCCATACTTAACTAAATTATGAATTTTTGTATGTTACACCTTTAACATACATTTATTTAAAGTGTAACGGCTAAAGTGTAAATTTACTCCTGTGCGGTAGAAAAACCAGTAAAAAAAAACAGTAAAAAATCTAATATATAATATAGATTCTAATCATTATAATATAGATATTTTAGTGTAGTAACCCAGCATTGCCTTGACATTCTGCTCTGTTCATTAAACACATTTGAAATATCAGTCAAATCTAAGCATCTGTCCGATTTTGTAAATTTGTAAAGCATAATTGAAAGATTGGTGCATTAATCATTAGTAATTTTTCACATATTTACTATATTAAAAATATAGAATTGAGACATTACGGAAAACTGGATTTTGAAATTTGAGTCTATAGTATATTGTTGAGTTTATATTGAGCTTTTCTTACATCCTTATAAAATATATCCTAAAATTAGCGGTTTGTCATTAAATGTAACATTTATTTGTATGCATGTTTCAATTTGCGATGCCTACGTCCAATTCCACTCTTTTTTTTATTTATTTATTTGATTGTTGTTGGGGTTTTTTGGGGGCCTAAATCCACCGGATCAACATACAGAGAAGTTTAACGCTTTTGTTAAGGGTTAAAATACAATCAAGTGAATAAATGCAGATATTTCACCACAGTGGCCCATGTCACCTATATCTAAACATCTCCCAGTTTAGTCATTTTAAGCGGTTGTCGGATAATAACCGTTCATATTACATAGATTTTTATTTAAAATTAGCTACACTCCTCTCAGTCAAACAGGACTAATCAGCTTTTTGTAATGCACCCTAAAGATATCCACAAGAAAAAGCACCTTATGTATGATCAAATTGATCACAATACCATATAATCAGTCATATTGCCCACCCCTAATGCCTAACTAGTGTTCCATTCACCTGTAGACAGTACAGTAATAGTAAAAAATGCATGTAATCATCTCTAAACCTGACGATTCTTTATGCATTTTTATGGCCAGAATGGGACCGGTGGGCCTAGAGAAAATCTTTTCTTGGGGACGATTGGTGAATGAGGCCAAATGCATTCAACGCAGGTCATTTTTTGGCAGCACCCGTTCACTCAATGCGAGTCCCATTGCGCTGCTCTTTCTCCAGCTGGGATTTCGCGTCTCACATCGTTTTTACATCAACAAGGCAGAAACAAACCGTGTAGTGGTGTTGCCCGAGGAGATCACAGTGGAAGAGGACAGTGGCACCAGTGGCACTATCCTTTTTCTTTTTCCTGTAATATAACCCCCAACCCCCTCCTTGTTAAAGGGTTTTATTGCGGCGGCTCCGCTAACATTTCACCTTTATTAGGCCGGACGTGGCGCGACTTAATTACTCCAGCAAGGCCAAAGCAGTTGCGGTCAGATGCTTAGCACTCGCTCTTTATCTCGATACATGTGCTCCGGTGGCCCAAGGAATTGGACGGAACAAGGAAAACCGAGGACTCTGGCAATGATCAGGAGGGCAACATCCCTCAGTTTGCTTAAACAGGGCGCGTAGTTTAGGTTACAGCTAGCCGGCTCCTGTGTTGTCTACTGTAAATGAAGCAGATTTTATTCGTCCATATAAGCACATGTAGTGACGAGACCTGGAAATTAAGAAAATGTTTCTTTTTTTTTTTTTCAGTGAGTTGGTAATCTATTTGTTTGAAAATGTGGGAAAGCAGGTCTGAATAAGGCGCAACCCCCCACCCCCGGTATCCCATCAGGAATGTAGTTGTTCAGGGGAGGGGGAAGGATTTCGTAAACAAATGTTAGAAAGCTCCGATAATGTTTGTTCCCTGGGACTTGATTCGTTAATGGTTCTGATTGAATTCTGGCCCACAGTTCCTCTGACTTTCTCCTTCAAGGCCTAATATCTCTCCTGCCTAAGTAGCTTGTGTCTAATCGTGCATGTTGAAAGGCCTTGTTTGGCAAGAACGGCTAAATAGGGCACAGCTTAACTTTTAATGAAACCCCATTGAAATGGTAATTGAAGAGCTTGTTTTGATAGTCATTAATTAAGCTAATGGTACGTAGGTATGTTAAATGGTCTCTTGTAGTCTTGACAGGGTGCTGCTGTACTACTTCATTGACTTGTGAGCTCTGAGCTACCATTGCTTCCAGTTTACTGGTCTAACCGTGGTCCATTTTGTTTACTCCACAGGAACCGGAAGGTGGTGAATTATTCACAGTTCAATGAATCTGATGATGGAGGTAATGTCCCATTTGAGACTTCATTTCTTAAGATTGAGACAGATCTTGGGCGACTCTGTCCTGCTTTAAAACAGGAATGTTTGTAGCACTGAGTTAACTGGAATTAAAGGCCCAATATCATGGGGAAATAGTGTGTAAATGCTGTTAAATGATCAAAGAGACATTTACACCTAGACCATCCAGGTCAAGCTGTAAAACATGCCTTTTTGAATTCGCTGGTGTTGTGACGTCATGAAATCCAGTGCATTTACATGTCTCCTGCAGTTTAGCCCCACCCGTTCATGTTACCATTATAAAGGGTGTTCAAGCTCTTTTTAAATGAGGCGTGATACTGGGTAGGCCTTAAGAATAGAGCTCATTTGCACATATCTGCCTTAAAGGTGCAGCAGTAACAAAAACAGCATGTTTAATTAAGATATTGAATTATTGTAATTACATAAATAAAATATTAAGAAAATGTAAGTAAATTTAGATACTGGCATAATAGGATGACATTCAGTCAGATACTTGTTACTATACAGACTATGGGGTTTCTATACCATTAGGGGGGGAAAGGGGGTCCAGACATTTTTAACAGATCGGTGATTGGTTTTTAAAGCCTGATCCACTCCCGTTTCTTGATTTGGTTGTAGCAGAGCGCCCTCTGTCGTCTTCTAGGCGCCATTAATGGACACGATTCTTAGCAGCAGCAGTGAGGAACACCCTAAACGTTTATTTATGACCTTATTTTAGCAAACAAAACAAAAATATATATTAGCTGATAAGTGCTGCGACATTACTAGTTAGCAGCCAAAACAAGGCTGAATTTGTCCTCTAACTCAAATTTGCGTTCCACCTTAAGTAACGCAGTGAATAATAATAATAAATGTCTGCTGTTAAAATGGAATGGAGAGTTAAAAAAGCGCACCACTTATCAGTCAAAGTAAAGCTCTGGCTTTTGTTTTGTTTACCAAAGTTTAGGGTAGTTTTTTGGCAAGGTGGAACGGAAAGTTTGGGTAAAACTTTAGCTTAGCTCTGAGTCTTGTTGTAAACAGGATGCAGCAGCAGATTTGACTGCAGTGTTTGAAATGAACTGGGAGCTGAATGGTCAGGTAGTTTGGCCAAACTGGGTAACAAAACATTATACACACAAGTTTAAAACGGTCAATTAAAAAGTTGCTACCAAGCAAAATTAATGAGTTTAGAATCTCATTATAGAAACTTAAATATTAACAATATTGATTTTACTGGTGATTAGTAGTGTTTATTAACAGCACATCTTAACTAAGTTGTAGGGCTGTGTTATTTATAGAAACCCAAAGATCAGATCTGATCAATATCGGCTGACCGTCAGCATAAAGGTTACTCTGAACAGAGCGGAGGCAGTAAAACATAATCGGGACATCCCCGTACACTTTAAGCAAGAAAGGGTTTATATAGTACATGGACTCATTACAGTGGAACACCTTTGGCTGCTATAAAGAACCATCTACAAGAGGATTTACCTGGATTTGAAGCTGTAGGTATGTAAATGGTTCTTTGGGTTGTCATGTTTCTGAACAGAACCATTGCATTTACTAAAGAATCAAATTGTTGTAATTGGTCTAAATCTGTCAAGTTTTGTGATTAATAAATTGAGAACTTACTGATGGAGTACTTACTAAAAAAAAAGGGAGGGGGGATTCTTGAGTGGTTCTTTAGTAAAGGCAGTGGTTCTGTAGAGAACCATGCAGTTATTTAATTTATTTTTGTTTAATTGACAGTTTTGATCATGTACAAGGAAAGCCTCTTGTAGATGGTTCTATATAGCACCTAAAGGGGTTCTGTTATTGTTAGTGGTCAGCAAATTCTTTTTCAGTGCTCAGACTGTACAAAAATACTGACAATGCCCATGGTATACTCAGTGTACCTAATGTAATTCATCATGATGATTTTTATTCCTCCCACTTAAGAGCGTTTCAGACCCTACCTAGCTTGTACTGCAGTCTCTGAATAGTAGTTGATTGCAACAAGCTTTGGTCCAGTAAGAGAGACTCATTTAACAGATTAATGAGGAGCTGAGCTTCTCAGGTTTGGTCATGTGTCTTTTGCAGATTCAAGTTAAACGTTTTCCTTGTCTATCTTCCAGAGGAGTACGAGAGAGGCTCTGAAAAGCCCAAGAAGGTGCGTGCACCACCACGTGAAATCAAGCACAAGAAGACCAAGAACTCCAAGGAAGAGAGGTAGCGCCCCCCCCCCCTTTCCTCTTAATACCGTGGTATTTACTGATAATGGTGCTTAAGCCCATCATTTTAATTGTTCCCTCATTATGGGAGTAGTTTAATGCCTGCTTGAGCAGACCGTATTGCCAGTGCTAATTCTGTTAATGGAGTGCAGGATTATGAGTGTTTAAAATCCACATCCTGCATCTGACCCACATAAGTGGTTGCTAATTCGAACTGTACAGTCTGCACAAGTTTTTGTTCATTCGTTACTCTACACGCCTAAGGATTTTTCTTTTTCAGTGAGGACTCAGATGAAAAACTGTCCAAATCCAAAAATGATTCAGCCGGTAAGTTTTTTTTTTTTGTTTGTTTGTTTGTTTTTTAAAATATGTATATAGCTTTGGTTTTAAATCTGCTGTGCAGTAACTGCAGTTTTCTTGTCTGCTGCCTGTCAGATGACTTTGGTAGTGATGAAGACAATGACTTTGGAGAAGAGGAGGAAGAAGATGGCGGAAGCGATTATGAAGCTAAAAAGGGCAAAAAGGGAAAGAAAGGCAAGGTGGAGAAGCCCGGCAAAAGATCACTGAAGAGGAAACGAGACTCTGGTAGGTGCCTGATGTGTCCTTTATGGTCTTTCAGGAACCCTGAAAGGGTACTATTAACATAGGTTTATACATCAAATGACACAATATATACAGTTGCAAGCAAAAGTTTGGGCACCCCTGGTCAAATGTTGTTGTTATGAACAGCTAAGTAAGTAGAAGATGAACTGATTTCCAAAAGACAGAGTTAAACATGACAAAAAAACACAGATTTTTAACATGTTAACAGTTGTTTTTCTTTTTTGTAAAACTCCATCATACTCCACCATACACATCTGGGCACCCCAACAACTCGAAAATGACTTTTTACAAGGTCTTGGGCCTTATTCTGATAGGACAGTCTGTTAGGACTGTGGCTTGTCATGAAAAATCATTGTTGGGAAAAGCCAAATGCAGATGCAAGTTTCAAAGCTTTATAAATAGCAAGCCGCAGCCATGGCCTCCTAATCAGCTGGCGAGCAGTCTGAACATTACAATAGCTGATTTTATTTATTTATTTTTTTAGGTAGCTTTTTTTCAGTTTATAATGTTAAGAAACGTGTTTTAACAGGGATGCTAATAGTCACGTTGAGATCTGGAACACCAAGAAAACTTTGAGAAGACTGCTCCTTAACAGAGAACCTTTAGAAATATTTAGCAGACTCTGGAGTGGTGGTGCACTATTCTACTGTTCAGCAATGCCTGCACAAGTATGACCTGCATGGAATAATCATCCATCCTAACCACAAAGGAATATCTATGCAAGCATTTTTGCTTTTGGATGAAGCAAAAGTATGAAGCAGAATTTAATGAAAAGGGCATCTGTTAAACACAGCATGGACAGATTGTGCTTTGGGGTTATGTTGCAGCCAGTTGCACTGGGCAAACATATCACTGATGGAATGGATTCAGTTGAATACAAACAAATTCTGGAAGTGAAAAAAGGCAGACAATGGCTTCTGCAGCAAGATAATGTTACTAAACCCACCTCAGAATCCACAATGATATACCATAAGAGGTGCAAACTGAGGGTTTTACCATGACCTTTACAGTCCTCTAACCTAAACAAAAATCCATGCATAGACCTCAGAAGAACAGTGTCCATAAGATGGCCCAAAAGCTCTCAAAACTAGGACCCTTTGGAAGGAAGAATGGGTCAGAATCTTCCAGTTTTATGTGTCAGGAAATAACATCTGGTCCTCAGAAGGTCTTGAAATTGGTTAAATACAAGCTCAATTCCACGGTCATTATTTATTTAACACAAATGTAGCCAAAATGGAAAATCTGTGTGTGGAAAACTAAGTACACCCCATGAATCAATAACCTCTCAATTACCCCTTAACCACCATTCTTAAAAGTTGGTATGAGGTCTTTGTGCTGATATGTTGTTTGTTTTTTGCCAAACGTGGTGCATTTCTGCAAACGTAAGCCATTCTGTCATGTTCTTTCTATAAAGAAGAGGCTATCTCCTGACATGCCTTCCAAACAAACCATACATGTTCAGTCTTTTTCTAATTGTACTGTCACAAATTTGAACATTTAACATAACTCGGGCCTATAGTGTCTAAGATGTAGCTTTTGGGTTGTTGCAGTTTCTCTGAGCTTTGCACGGCCTGACCTCTGGGTGAATTTGGTGGGCCAAAACTTCTGCTTTTATAAAGTGCTCACACTTGCTGCAGATCGGTTGATCAGGGGCATTAAATTAGCAGCACATTGCCTAGAAAGGATGTACTTAGTTTTTCACATGGCTTTTCCCATTTTGGCTTTATTTTTGTTGAATAAATAATATGGCATCATTTTTGGTGTTGTGTAGTGGGGTTCAACTGTGGTTGTATTTACCTCATTTTAAGACCTGCTAAAGACCCGATGTTCATGTCCTGATACATGAAACCATAGAATTCAAAGAGGATGTACTTTCTTTTTCCCATGGCTATATATGGAACTTCCATCTGGATTATACTTAATATTTCATTAGCTTTAGTATTTTACATTATGCCATAATTGGACATGTGCACTCATTTTAAGACGTACACGTATTAACAGTAAGTTGCATTTAATGACCTGTGCATTGACACTTGTGTTATTTACTGCACTGTGAAGCTGGATTGTTGCAAATACTGTAGCTTATTGAAACGACACAGATTGGAAGTGATTAGGGATGCACCAATATGGGGAGTGTGGGCTGATTCTGATTATACATATACATTTGCAGATACTAATTTACTAATACAGTTTACTCGTTAGGCTGAATAGGATTTTAGCAGTTGGACAAAAAGGCATTTGTGGGCAAAGCACATGTTTAAATACAGTAGAAAATGCCAGTAGAAACTTGAAGACCCTTGACCATGCGTTTGTGTATTTGCCCTACACAGATGACAGTGATGAGGACAAAGGGGTGAGCAGGAAGCCAAGACAGGTGAGGCAAGCTGCCTCTAAGGCTGCATCCAAACAGAGAGAGATCCTGCTGGGAGGTGGAGGAAGTGAGGATGAGGAAAAGGACGAAGAGGAGCAGGCCTTCATGGACCGTAAGTTTGCCATGTTAATGATGTGAGGTGGCATGGGTGACTTTCTCTGGCATTGAGCATTGATGGCCAACTCTAACCTGGAGCCAGTAGAGACAACACTCTGCTACTGGACCAGTCTGTTAATTTTCTACACATTTGGCAGGATGTTGGGAGGGGTTTCCACACTGATAAAACGCTGACAATGAAACACGATCCAAGAACACACTCTTAAAAACAACAGTGCAGTAAAAGGTCTTTTGCATAATGCCATAGAAGAACCACTTTTGGTTCTATAGGAAACCAGGTTTGTGAAAGAGGTGAAGGTTCACCTTCACTTAATGTCAAGTGTCTGTACCAATTTAAAGGTTCTGCACACTTTCCGTCAAACCTATAGTTGAAGTGTTTGTTTTTCATCAGCGCTTCATGTGTTTAAAACTAGCGTTTTGGAGTAGCGGGAACACTGCTCTGTTGGGTGAAAAACTAGTTTAAGTGGAAGAATAACAACTCGAACCTTTTTCTGTGTTGCTACTGGAGTAAGAGTGTTTGGAGTCCAAATATTGAGAATGTGTGAATGTGTGATTCATTGGCGTGAACAGGAGCTGTCAGTATTTGCTTTACACATGCAATTCCCTTCATTCTGGCAGGCTTTTCTGTTCAGCTTTCCAAAATTACTGCAGCGTAATGATCATGATGAAATGGAGAGAGTTTACATAGCAGTGCTGTGAAGATTCATTGTGCTGTAACGGTTTGGAAACCTGGCGCTTACTGTTCCCGTCTCCTTTCTGAGACTGAGTGAAGTGGCTCCGTTCATAAAACCATATGCCAAATTTACTCAAAGTGTCCTATAATGCCAGTAATAATCATAATAAATCATTTTAAAAGAGGGAGGCTTCCTCTCCTTGCCATGTTCTTTTACAGTATTAGCCTTTATTGAAAACAAATAAGAATCTGTTGGGACTTAATGTGGGAGCAGATCAGTGAAGGCTTCATGATAATTTTTTTACTCTACAGTAGACATTCTAACTAATGTATATTAACTATTCATTCAGTTTTTTTCATCCCGTAGCTTGATTAATTGTCTTGAAACCACCTGCATCTCTGTGTCAAGGTTAAACTAGTCATGTACATTTAAAATTTATTTACAAGCTGCTTTTATATTTATATATATTTTTTGTAGTATGACAATCTCGTCCACAGTAAGTAGATATTTAAGACATTTAGTTAGTTAAAAGTAAAAGTGAGAGGTTTTCCAATTCTTGTAGTTGAATTAAAATGAAAATGTCCTACTTTGTTTGGAACATGACATACTCATATGTCTCTTCTATGCTGTATCAGCCAAGTAACTGCTTAGCAAAAAGCAGGTGGCTGCAGATGTTCGTTTAACTGGTCTAGGTGTTCAATATAGGCCAAAGAGTGGATTTTTTATTATTTTTCAAAAATGTGTTAATGGGTTTCCATGTGTCCTGAAAATTCTTGTTCCAGTTATGAAGACACCTGGAAAAGTTTGAGTGTGGTCATGTATGAAAGGCATGGGAAACCTTTTTTTTTTTTTTTTGTTCACAATTTGTAATATTTTGCCAACAAAGACTCAGCTGCTCAAGTTCAGTCTCAAAAATCATTAAAAGGCTGCCCAAAAAAAATACATCCCCAGCTGGGCAGTAATGTCCCTTAAAACGCAGATTCAAATATGCCTGGGCAAAGATTTAGTACTGAGCTGTACTGTGCTGAAGGGAAAAGTAGTACCGCTTACTCAAAATACCTGCCTTGCCTTCAGCTTCGTTCAGCTTCATTTTTGTGTTCATAGACTGAAGTATGTCATATTGTGTTCAAAACCAAAGAGATGTGTCTGTACCTAAGACACAGGCTGTAGTTTAGAATCATTACAGGGGTGTCTGCAGTAAGAGATCATCAGAATAATTGCATGGTTTTTGCTGTTCTCTTAATATAAATCCTTCTAATTTAATTGTTTGTTTACTTGAAATTTGCATTTCTTAAACTCGGACAACTGACAGTCAGTTTATCAGCTACCCCTTAATTAGTATTGTTATCCCCCCCCCCCCCCACACACACACACAGGAAAGTGCTTTTTGGTTGCATTATTCTCATGCCAAAAATTCTGATGACCCTTTTTTGTTATTTTAGTGAAGGTTGTGTTTCATGTTCAACACTTGTTTGGCTCCTAAGGGATGTGACCATCTATCTTTCTATATACAACATCAGCAGGAGATTGTGAGTTTGAATTTCAGCAATGGCACGACAAAAAAGTTGTAAGACCGCTGTTGTATTGGCCTCAGAACAGAAACAGACATGGGGGCCCTAAGGAGACATGCTTGCCGTTTACCAAGACACTTCTCTTTCATTTTGCAGAAGAATCTGGCAGCGATGAAGATTTCATGGTGGATGATGACGATGACAGCGACTACGGCCGTTCCAAAAAGAAGGGCAAGAAGGTGGCCCCAAGAGGGAGGAAAGTGGAGAAGAAGGAGAAAAAGTCCCCCAAGCCCAGGCTAAAGGCTACAGGTAGACATTAATTTTTGTTATAGACCTGTAATTGTGGAGTGGTGGTGAAGGGTTTTTGCTCATTAGCTTGTAGTTTGGTTGTCGTTTCACCAGTTTTGGCCACTTAGAAAATTGTAAAATTAAAACTTTTTTAAAGCAGTAATAGTAGCTTATGTCCACCAGGTGGTGGTAAAGAAACTGGACAAAATTCAGGGTTAGTTTTTAATGCGATAGTGAGGTCAGGTAGTGATGTTGGGTGATTACTTCTGGATTACTAACGTATTGGATGAAGCTTCATCGCTCCAGAAAACACAGTCTGATCTCCCCACAGCCCAAATACTAAGAGCTTTATACCTTTCTAGCTGACGCTTGGCCTTGGGCATGGTGACCTTAGGCTCATGTGTGGCTTCTCTTGAGCATCCCATTCTTTTTGGTGGGACAGTGTATTTTGACTTTGCTCCCTTGATCCATTAAAATTCCTCTAACCTTCCTATATTCTCCCAGTCACCCCAAGTCCCATGAAGGGCAAGGGCAAGGGTCGCCCGAGCGCGGCTAAGGCCCTTGAGAAATCCTCGCCCAAAGAAGAGGAGGAGCCCGAGAGCCCTGTGGAGGACGAAGAGGAGGACGAGGTGGAGAAGAAGGACTCTCCGCCCCCCGCCAAGAAGAAGGACGACGCCCCCGACGATGAGGAAGATGATGAAGAGGAGGACGGTTCAGAAGAAGATGCTCCGTCTGGGGAAGACTAGCCAGGTTCTGAATGGCAGCCCCACATCTCACTTTTCTCTCTTCTCCTCTTTCCCTCATCTCTCTTTCTCACTCTCTCTCTCTCTCTCTCGTTCTCCCCCACCCTTGTCTTTCTTTCTCTCTTTCTCTTTCTTGTTATCTCTCTCTTCTCCTCCCTCCTTTTTCTGTTGCTTTATTCTCTTCTTCTGAGGGTTTTGTTTTCGGAGTCTGTGGTGACCTGGCTCAATGGTTTGAACTGTTGAATTGTTTGTTTTTTGTTGTTTTTTTTTTAACCTATAAATTCCATATCACAAACTGCATTGTCCCAGGATGCATTAGACTTAACGGCATTTATGTATGTGCAGGAGAATGTGACTGAATTGGTTTTATTTATCCATGTAAAACTGAGGATTCCCCCACGTTTCAGCTAATACACTTAAGATTATGATGATTTGCTGCTTAAGAAGGTTATTTTGCTTACGGTTACAATTCTTACGGTTTTCTACTAAAGTACGACCCCTTTACACATGCTCAGCCTTACTAGGGTCTGCCCCCACATTCACTACAGTGAATTTCTCAGTCTTGGTTTCGGAGTAACCACCGGATTTTTCATTGTTTTCCTTGACCTGGCCGTTAAAGGGGAAAAATTACTGCCAATCCCTACCCCCAGCACCCTCCGCCCCCAATTTCTGCTGGTTTCAATTGTTGCAATGTAAATAAAATCGTGCCGAGTGGGTTGATGTAAAATTGTTCGTCGTGGGGAAACTTTACATTTCTTTACACTGGTGGTGCTGAGAACCAGGGTTTGCTAATGTAGTCCTTGTTGCTTTCTATCCGGGTTGACCAGCCAACCCACACAGCTTTCTTTGGGGACTATTTTGCCTTAGAACACCATGCATGTATCTCCTCACCCTGAACGTTTTTCTTGCTTTAAAAATACATTTTACATCCTAAACTATTCTTGAAACTAGCGCAAAGCAATGTCTCGAGCGTCAGTCAGCAAATCCACAACCCTTTTATGTAATAATAACTAGCTGCAGGGGAGCTTTTAGAAGCTATTGCCGCTTTAGACCTCTGGTTCCCATCACTACCATTTGTGTTCTTTCTTCGAACTTTTCAGAAAAAAACAGAGCTTTTCTCATTAGACCATTCTGAATATGACTCTTTATACCTTAGTTATGCCATTGTGCAGGGATTTTGTCTTGGGTGGAATTCCCCTTTAAATCCAGTAGATTAGCAGGGAAAACACTTACAGTATGAGGGAACATGAAGGTCAGCATTAGGAAACATTGGTGAGGCTCATTTGGTTGTGAAGTGACCTCTGGAGAACTCACAGTTATTACACACACACTATCTTAGCTTTATTCCTTGTTTTGTTTTCGTTTTATTGTTATTTTGACCATATGATCAGTGACAGAATTTCTTAGATCAGTGACTCATGTTATTGACCTATTTCTTAGTCAGTCAACCCCCTATGTCCGATTAGTTTCTGATAATACAGCAAGCCTGGGTCTCGTTCTCCTCACAGGTGAGGTTTTGGATTGTTCTTGTGTTGAGGTTGCTTATGGCAAGGTACTGTCGCTTTAGTCCCTCCTCAAAGGCTTTTTTTTATTTTACAATTTTTTTTTATTATTATTTTTTTTTTTTAAGAAAACTGTCACTTTTTTTTTTTAAATAAACTGAACTGTTTAAGGTTTTAACTGAAAATGTCAATGAATTCCTTTTGTCATTTCTTAATTATTATTATTTTTTTCATTATTCCCCCCCATCCACCAAGTCATCTAATGTTGGGACTGCAGTATAAAGTTCTGATGTGCATCGCATGAGTGCGTTTGTGTGTTTGTGCGCGCTCGGACAGAGCCTTAAGCAGTGAACTATATGGGAAGCATTTAAATGAAGGTTTTATGCGCCGTGCTTGCCTTGCAAAGACTTGTTTGTTTCTGTTTTTGTTTATTTGGGAGTATTGCCATGCTGAATGGAGCCCGTGCAAGCTTTGCCATGTCCTGGTTTGAGCCGGAGTTGATAAATGGTGATAAACGGTTGTGAAAGTTGACACTCAAGCAAAGTACACTAGAACTGAAGGTAGATAGGCCTGAATTGACATCATACGTGTCTAGAACGCTAAACAAATGGCAATTCCCGAATGAATACATCAAAGGTTCTCTACCGCTAGCATCAACCAGTTTGGAAAGTTTATGGAGCTTGATGTCCCTGTGGATGTGTATCATGCATCAGTAGAGTTTTGCATTCGGATTCGAGTTACTTAACTATGTGTTGTTCATTTCTTTGGTGTGTTCACTCCTGGATCTTTCCATTAGCTGCTTTGTCCAGCTTCAGTGGGTGCTTTAGGATTGCCTACATGTTTGTGTGAGGAGTTCCTGATTTCACTGAAGTGTACTGGACGCACAGGGCTTCGCTTTTCATATGCATGAACAAACACCTTAAGGCAAAACTAGAAAACTAGCATCCTGACATGGTTCAGTCTTTTGTGCCAGGCATCATAAGTTACCCCCCCCCCCCCTTTTTCTCCCAGTGTGTTGTCTCTATTGGTTTTGAATCCACAAATGGTGTAACAAAAAAAAAAAGTTTGTTTTTTTGGTTTTGTTTTTTGTCATTCTCCTCAGATTTTTTTGTAATTTGTTTTTTAAGAAAAGAAATAAAAATGTATCTTGATTTTAAAGAGAAAATGAACTTATCTATGTCTTTTACTGGTACAAAAAAACAATTTAACAAGGTGATTTGAGTGCCTCTTATACCCCAGCTGAATTCAGTAGCCCTCATTTATATAACTCTTAGCATCGGAAGTGGTCCCACTGTGGCGTATCACTGATTGTACGTTATTGTAGGTCTCGTTTCAGCTTTAGAAGCGGCCGATAATGTTCATATTTAAAAGGCCACTTCTTTCGATTGGTGTACCAATCTCTGTCTTGAGCTAATAAGCTTCTAAGTTTTATTTTCTTTTTTTTCTTTTTTGGCAACTGCTTGTCTGATTTATTTATAAATATTAGGGATGCATCAATATGGGAATTATGGGCCGATACTAATATTCAAAATTTTATGTATACATCTGCTGATGCCACTACGTCAGTACAGTAGTGTAGTGGAGCATTTACGCAAGTCTATAAGCATTTGACTTGCCCTAAACCCATGTAAACGTAAAGTCAGAGATGGGCCTTTTATTATTTTGCGCTTGATTATGATTTAGATTTTGAGCATGAAGAGCAAAGACGTTCCATTGGTCCAGTCACGAGTAGCAGAGCCAGCTCACCTTTAGTACTTTAGAGATTGTGTCTCGTCTGGTGGCCGTCTGAATCCACATGCTAGTCAGCTCTTCTAATAAGTCCATGAGGTGAAGATCTGGTATAAGCACAAAAAGCAGACCGGAGAAGTGGGTTCCATGTTAGCTTCTAGATACAGATGTTCTGCTGTGGTTCTTTTTCATAACATGCTAAACAGCCTCAGATGATACTCTGTAATGTAATGCTGGCTAGCTAACATGGAGGTCGGGTCCCTGGAAGCCACGGCATACCCACTTATCCAGATATCTCTACACAAATGCATAAGCATTAAACATTCATTTAAATGTAGGAATGGGGCTTAATGTACCTGGTTTAGAACAATATAGAAATGTGATGTTTATTTCTATTAAGCAACATGCTGTAAAAAGAGTAAAACATGCAGTTTACCTGGTGGTGTGCTCACAGCCACTGAGAACGCTGAGAAATATAGCTAGCTTTAGCGAACACTTGCTAGGTTGAAGGTGCCCTAGAATGCATTTATTCAGTGTTAAGTTATTTAATGTGTAAATATTAGCCAAGTATACTTTCACGTTAGGATTCGCAAGCATATTTACATCCATTAATTTGGTCTTTGATTAAAACTCACTTTTTAAAATTTTTTATGGTGAGCTACAGGTCGTAGTAGCCTCATAGGCTAGCTTAGCCTAGCCTAGTTTAGCACTGTAGCTGACGAGAACAAATAAACGTTTTAGTATGGAGTTCCGAGTCTTCCTGAAGACCGTTTCTGTCCTCTTGGTGTCCTCTCGGCGTGGTGTGGGATTAGTGCTAGCTAGCTGAAGAGCTTGTAGTCAGTCAGCTGAGTTGCAGTTTTAGCTGCTCCCTCAACTTTTTCCAGTCAGCCTAGCGTTAGCTTTTAGCCTTTCCCCCCTCATTCTCAAGTAGTTGTTGCGTTTAGTCTCAAAAGGTTTTTACCTCTAGACATCATTGTTAAATAACACATATGGGGTTTTGGAATTGTCTGCTTTGGCTGTGCTGGGTTTTCTTTAGCGTTTGAGGTTCATGGTTTATCACTTCCGTGTACCAAACTTTCCCCTCCACTTTTTTCCCCAGCAATGTCAAGATAAGTAGTTAGCTAGCACTAGCTAATGTAGCTGGGTTAAAGGTGCCATAGAATGCATTTATTCAGTATTTGTAGTATTTGATGTGTAAATAGTAGCTAAGTATACTTTCACTTTAGGATTTACGAGCCTATTTACATCTATTTATTTTGCCTCAGAATAAAACTCTACAGATACAGATCATAGTAACCTCATAGTACAGCTTAGCCTAGCCTAGCACTGTAGCTAACAAGAACAAATAACCTTTGGTATTTCGTCTTGAGTCTTACTGAAGACTGTTGCTGTGGTGTGGGGTTTTAATACTAGCTAGCTGAAGAGGTTGTAGCTAGTGAGTCAGCTGAGTTAGCTAACTGCTCCCTCAACATTTAACGTTTTTAGATGCGCTAGATTACAGCGTTGTTAGCGATGTTTGTTTAAATATTGGGTTCAGATTTGATTTTTTTTTTGCAAGAACAATTAAAGTTAAAATGCCTTTAAGGTGGGAGCCTTACTTTTTAGAGTTTTTTAGAGAGCGGGCGAAAATCTGCAATACGCGGAAATGGGCGATATTGGGGCGGCCATTGTTAACAGCTAGCTAGCACTAGCTAGGCTAGGTTGAAGGTGCCGTTGAATGCATTTATTCAGTATTTTAAGTTACAAATAACTTAACTGTACTCTTAGTGTCCTCTTAGCATGGTGTGGGATTAGTATTCGCTAGTTTAAGAGCTTGTAGCCAGCCAGTTGGCTGAGTTAGCCCTTTTAGCTGCCTCCCTTCAACGTTTTCCAGTCGCCTAGCGTTAGCTTTTAGCCTTTTTTCCCCCAGCCTTTTCTATAGTTTCCAGAAGCAGCTGTTGCATTTAGTCTCAAAAGGTCTTTACCACTAGTAAAGAAGTTCACCGTTTATCACTTCCATGTAACGAACTCTTTTGTTAAATATATATATATGTAAAGTTCACAAAATAAAGTTGCTGATGTTGGGGAAGGCCGTTGTTAGGGGACTAACTGCTATCTAGCGCTAGCTAAGTAACTGAAGTTTTCCATTCTAGGGCACTTTTAACACATCATTTGAATCTGTGGAATAAAGACAGCAATGACTTTGACTCCTTTTCAGTCCAGCAATTCTGATTTCAGATCGTTCTTTAATTATTTGGAAAACCTTTACATTAGAAACACTTAGAATATCTTTTACTGTATTGTTTATGTTGACATGCTGTATATAGACAAGACTGTAGGTCCCCAGATTTAGAACTCAAGGCGCAGCCAGACACCAATACACCACTGCTACATCCACAACATCCTACATTTATGTGAGAATTAAATGTCGTAAAATGAATAAAATAATTTCACCACCTAAACATCTGTGGGTCAAAACTATACATCCGTCTGATGCGGTTATGTTTGTTTGTTTTTCGGGTTTTTATTGAGTAATTATTAGCCGATTCTGATATGATTCCGATATCATCATGCATCCCTAATAAACAT
This sequence comes from Salminus brasiliensis, assembly GCF_030463535.1. Taxonomy (NCBI): domain Eukaryota; kingdom Metazoa; phylum Chordata; class Actinopteri; order Characiformes; family Bryconidae; genus Salminus; species Salminus brasiliensis. The sequence continues at coordinate 7,978,741 of NC_132898.1, forward strand.
ATATATGTAGAAGCCATATAAAGGTTGAAAGAAATGTGTGTGTGTGTCTGTGTGTGTATATATATATATACATATATATATTGCAGGTAGGTGTCCAAAGTAAAGGCCTAGATTAACCAGACTTTACTGGTACCATATGTTTGTTTGAATTTAGCCCAGTAGTTACTAGCTCTTGAGTTCCAATTTGATAACGACAATGGATTTTTGTGGACGTGTACGTTTGAGTATCTTTAATGTTAAGAGTTAAATGACTGCAGTGTGTAAAGTAATTGTTGTGGTTGGAAAGCCGATTCTACCAGCTGCACTGCGCTGTTGCAACTTTGAACTGCTCCTCAAACGCCGGCCGTTTGGTCAGAATCGTGAAAAGAAATGTAGTCTGTGGAGCATTTTTTTGTTGTTACAGTTCGGCCTATTGTGTTCTCTGTTCACTTCGTCTGAATGGCAAACCGCGGTCTTTCCGTTTTTTTTGTAGTCCTCTGCAGCTCTGCAGGGTCAGCTCTCGAACAGGACCGAAGATATGGCTACAACTTCTTGTACATTTTATATTAAGAAGCGAGGCGAAGATTTTTAAATCGCTGGGTTACACCGTTATTGATCGTGATGACAAAAAAAACGGCTGAGGGCCCATCAGCTTCACGAAGCCATTTCTCCTCAGCAGCGCCGTCTGACTGGGACTGTACATAAAACAATGTTTTTAAACTACTCATTTTCTTTTTTCTTTAAAAGCATTTTAAATGGACGCATGCGCATCAAGTGGACATCCTCTGGAGAATTTTCACTGTATATTACTTAATGGCTATTTTCTTTTTTTTCCCTTTTTTTTTATATTGTCCAAACCTGGTGAATCCAGTATGCTAATGTGAGTCTTGGGCTAAGTCTGTGTCTGTGTGGATAGAAAAAAAAATGGCTAGCTTGTCACAGTTCATTTTTCTTTTCTGGTTTCTTTCTTTTGTTCACTCTGTTCACTTTCAGTCGAATCCTGGAGTCGCCCATAGGACGCGTTGCAGTAGGAAATGTACATACGAATAAGAAAATGTCCCTGTTGGTTAAAGCTGAGAGCCTTTGTCAACAGAAGGGCTGTGCATGCTGGGAACTCAAATGTATGACAGCGGCAATAACGTGATCTGTACACTGAAGTGACAAAGATGAAGAGTATGATTCCTGGTCTGTAATAAAAGCAACATCATTTTTATACCGTTTTAACTAGTTGTTTGTGATTCTCAATTGTGTATGCTGTTAAAAGAGACCGCCCCCCAGAATAAGGCACTATGACCAGAGGATCGCCGGTTCGAATCCCCGGTCATGCTGCTAGCAATGGGCAGCCAGGGCCCGAGACAGCACATTTGGTCTTGCTTTTGCTCTCTCCAGGGTGGGTAGATGGCGCTCTCTCCCCACATCACTCCAGTGCGGTGCGTTTGCTGGCGCCGGTGTCATGACACATCCTATCCCCCGACTGCTCCATTGGTTAAAATCGTGCATGTGATCACTTGCCCTTAAATTTGAATATGTGCCGGATTAAAATTGATCTAAAGATAAGTACTAATCCTGACTGAGAAGTTTTTATCTCAATAAAGCATTGCTATTTAACTATGAGTCACATATTAGCAAGTTCAACAATATAATATTGTTGTTGCTACGCTGGCATATAAAGCTGATACCAACAGGTAAAGCTAGTTATCGTGCACTTGCTATCCGCTATCGAGCTAACTTTGTGCAAGATCAGCAGATAATTGAGATCCAAATAAAATAATAAAAAATAATCGGCTGGCTAATCAGTAGCATGCTAGTCTAGCTAATACAATCGAAAGGGGATCAGCTTGACTGACTAACTAGTAGTATGATACCTAATACAGTCGAGGGAGTGGATCAGCATGCTATCTACATTGGCTGGCTAACGTATCGGGTCCTAAATGGTCCTTCTGTAAGATGACGTCAGAGGGGATAGGACACCAGGTCATGACACCGGGTAATGTGGCACTGCCCTCCAGGCATGTTGGATGCCCGGTGATGTTGCATCGGCGGCCTGTTCAAAAAAGAGGCGTCGCCTAGCACACATGTCTATAAGGGGCGAGTGTCGGGAGCACCGCATGCGACAGGGGGCTGGGTAATGGGCTAGTTAGCGGCAAGTAAACCGCCCAACATTCAACATTTGTTAGCCTCATAGCTGCAGCACTGAAGCAAACCTCAGACACCAAACATGACTTAGCAGTGTAAATTTGTGTGTAAATATGATTTTTGGCCAGTCCATGGCTTTAAAATTTGGTAACACTGGAATCAGCTAAACTAATTTACTTAAGTTGGCCAAAATTGTTACGTTTGGTAACACTGGAATACGTGAGTGACGCTCTTAAAGAACAAGTTTGGAGATCATTTGCCAACAGCGTATCAACTCACACAAGCGTCCACTTCCTAATACACTAATTCACTGCATTACTTTCAGCTCAAGCTGTTGTAGACTGTACCTATCATGTTCAATGCACATGCCTTATTTTCCTTCCAGTGGAGAATAACAGCAGGCATCTGATAAAGCTTTCAACATATTTGACCACCTTATACCTTGTCATATACAATAAACTTGAATCCCTGACTGGTCATTCACAACACACTGGCCTGCATGTCCAAATGTCTGTAGACGCATGTTCGTCCAACATTTCTTCTAAAATCAAGGTTATTAATTACTTTTACTTTAGCTACTTTAGCAAGTAGCACCTTGGCCAGACGTGTTTGGCAGCCAACAATCTTCTGGCAGAATTGGTTGGATATTTGACCGCTCTTCTGTGCAGGATTGGTTCATTTAAGTCAATTAGTTGGTTTTCTGGTAGGTTTCCTGGTTGGTTTCCTGACTTTCCTGATCTTTTTAATAGGGCTGAGATGAGGACTATGAGAAGGCCATCCAGAAAGCTTAATGCTAGCCTGCTTTATTCATTCCACAACCACCTTCGATGTGTTCTGGAGGTTAATGCTCTGTTGAAACACCCAGCTGTGTCCAAGTTGCAACCATCTAGCTGATGGTTTGAGATTTTGCTGGTGGATTCTGAGGTATACAGCCGTAAATAAAGCTTGGGTACGTATCTCTCCAGTGAAAGATTTCACAGCAGTCTGAATGACTTTATTTTTTAATCAGTGATTAAATTCTGCAGCTATTTAGAGAGGTAAAATGTCAGAATTCCTCTTAAAGACATAAGACCTTTGGGTTCTTCTGGAAGGTAGCTTTGTCATGCTGTCTGAGCTAATCCCAGTAACTTAACAGTAGTAAATACAGTGGAACTAAACTGACCAAAATGATTTACATTAAACAGAAGAAGGTTGTAATGGCCTAAAATTAATGTGAGGAAAATGTAGATTCTTCCAAAATATACACGACCTGAGCAGAAGTACCATAATTCAAATGTAACATTAATTGTGTAAGTAACATTAATTCCACCTGTCTAATACTGAGAGGGTCCCCCTTGTGCCATCACAACAGATCTGACCATTCAAGGCATGGACTCCACAAGACCTCTGAAGGTGTCCTGTGGAATCTGGCACCAAGACGTTAGCAGCAGATACATTAAGTCCTGTAGGTTGTGAGGTGGGGCCTCCATGGATCACATCAGTCCATGACCCTGTTGTTGCTTCACTGGTTGTGGTTGTCTGTTCTTAATCCACTTTTGGTAGGTACTGACCACTGCATGCCAGAAAAACTTCACAAGATCTGCCTGGTGTTTTGGAGATGTTCTGACCCTGTCGTCTTTAGGGGCTCAGATTTTTATGCTTGTCCATTTTATTTCTGCTTTTCAGACAGTGCCACAGATTCTGGACTGGATGAAGATCTGCACTTGAACTTTAACCAAGAACATGCACCTTTGCCTTGTTGTCCTCTCGTCTTGTGTCTCGTGTCAGAATATTATTGTCCTGCTGACAGGTTTTCTCCCAAGCTTTAGTTTTAAGCAGACGAAAGCAGGTTGTATTGCTGTATCCCCTATTTAGCTAGATTCCTCCTAAATATACACTACCTGAGCAGAGGTACCATAATTCAAATGTATTCAGGAAAGTACTAATCCAACCACAGGTAGGTAGAGTAGCCAGACGGGTTCAAGCATTTAACACCAGCAAACACTATTACCCAACAGCTCACATACTGCTATCTTACACATGGAATGTTTTAACACATATCTCACTTTTTTCTCCACGGTTTTCACAGCAGATAACTTTGTATTTGACCATTTCTTTGCAGAAAGAAACATATCCAATCAGACTTTGCTTTGCAACATGTTTTTTTTTTCCAGCTTCCCCATCCTTTGTTAAATATGTCACATCTGACTCCTTTACACCTCAAAACGATTGTGAAACTCAAAGAAGAAAAGGCTGTACTGCTGAACTCGCTCACACTGTGTAAAGTGTTTATTCATACAGTATTTTACAGTAATACCACCCCCTTAGTTTTTCTTAAAGGGAAAATGTTTCCATTTAGACCCAGCTAACATGCTTTTGTGGGGCTCACATGGGTAAAATGTGGCGTTTGAGGCGGGAATGGGCTTTGAGTGGGTTTGAGTGGAATTTACAGTCTTGTTCTGGTCTTGTGTTGGATATCATTGTCCTGCTGAAAGGTAACGTTTCTCTCAAGCTTTAGTTTTTAGCAGACTGGAACAGGTGCTTCATTGTTGGGGTGGTATTTTCACAGGTAAAGACCATTCTAACCAGTTGCGTCCATTCAATATCAATATCTTTCATCTGTGTAAACTTGGAGCTTTCACAGCACAGAGACTGAAGTTATTTTTTGACTCACTTTTCTTTCCAGAACGTCTTTAATTCAGATATATTTAAAGGCTTCCAGTCTATATTTGTTTGAGGCCCTGTCACAACACCTCTATTGAATTCAAATAGAAGGAGTAAAGGCAATCTCATTATAACCTGAGAGTTTAGACGACGTAGGAACTAACGTAACAGATGTTCATTCACAGCAGAATTACCAGGACATCATGTTTCCTTTTATGATGAATTACAACACCTACCAGGATGTCTGTCTGGGTTTAACTGCATCTGTATTGACCAACGCCAATCTGCTGACTGTGAACAACGTCATCTTATAAAGGCGAGGTGGCTTTAACATGGGATTAACTCGTTGATGTGTCTCAAGCTACTTTTTCTTGTAGGCTTTGGTCTCGCTGTGTTTAGACACAATGTCAAACAAGACTGGCTACACTGTTATTCATTTAAATATAATTTCTAAATATACATTTTATTCTATTGCAGAGCAAAACTACAGGATCCGGCCACATTAGCTACAGGTTCTGCATTTCCCATAATGCCCACAGGCCTTTCCAGACGCTTTCACTCAGAGCTTTATTTCGTTTTTTTGAGCAGTTTAGTTTTCTTTAATAAAAGAAAGTCAGTCACAGAGCAGACAAGGTAATGATAGCCCATAGCTATATGTTATAGTTAAGGCCACTTATAACCTTATAACCTACAGAAATACATATTAGGCCACTAAAGTGAAGGCATCAGTGATGTTAGCATAGGCTTTATTTATGCTAGCTAGCTGGTAACAGGGGCATCATAACACAAGCTTGCAAATGAGCATCGAAATATAGCCAATATAACTAACCTGTGAGTTCTAGCTATAGTTCACATATAGTTATATGCAGCAAAGGAAATATTTCATGCATGTGTGTGACACTACTATTACTAATATAATATAATTATTAGTAGTAATATTTATTATTATTATTAATTATCATAATAATATAATAATAATAGTAATAATAATAATAACAACTAATATGTCTACTATTATGGTTACTAATTATGTCATTATTATTATTAGTAGTAGTAGTAGTATTAATATTATTATTATTTGGCCAACAGTTCAGTAGAGTTGTGCCCCTCTAAATACTAAGTGTACCCCAGTACAACAAGTAGTCCTTGGTTCTTTGGTCGAGGCACTAGTACGTGGTAACCGGTGGTTGGTGTGGCGCAACAGATAACACCACTACCTGCCACTGAGCTCAAACTCCATGTGGGAGATTGGGGTTCAATTCCCGCTCTGGGTGACTTTGCTGCGCCACACCAATAAGAGTCTTTGGGCCAGACTCCTAACACTACACTGACCCCCCTCTGTAATACGAGTAACCCTGAAAGTCACTCTGGATAAGAGCGTCAGCTAAATGCCCTAAATGTAAATGGTAACCGCTCACTGTGGGTCCGAAGCCTACCAGGAGTCACTGAGGCAGGAATACCCTCCTGGACAGGGCACCAGTCCATTTAAGTCCAACGCTTAGGCAGTTGTGCCACTTTTAAACAAATCATTTTAAATAAATCTGCCTGTTATTAAATAAAATTTCTACTTAGTAAATTTTTTTTTGTGGCTGACCTGAAGTTTTTCATTTAATGAAATATTAAATAAGTTATTTCATTTTAAAATATTGATGGCCACAGACATTTAAGTAACATGGCCCCCCAAGTGGCACAACTGCCTAAGCGTTTACCCCATCATCAGGAGATTGGTGAGTACAAACCCCAGGGATACCTGAGCCAGCAGAGAGGTTCAAAGATGACTAAATATTCTACATTATTTAGATCTGGTTATAGAAGAACAGTTTTTGGGAGGAGGAACATGCCTGAAGCCCCTCCTCCCTAATCTAGCGTCTTATAAATTGCATCTCTACTTTGATCACCTGTCTACGACAGGTCTGCACAACCCATCACCTCCCTTTTAACCCTGTCATCTATCACATCTGGCTCCACATATATTGGGGGAGGGGGACTGGCTTCCTACCACACAGCAGAAGCCAACCGAGCTCAAGCTCAAAACTTTTGAATCCCAAACCCCACCCCACCCCACCCTCCCCTCTCTCTTACAGTCTTCTCCCAAATATCATAATCTGAAGGCATGGTCCGAACAAGCTGAATGTGAGCTAGTTTTGACCAAAGAAGTTCCAGTTGAGTAAACTGGTGCCCTCAAGTTGAGGGAACTAAGGCAATCTGTGGTGCCAGTCCTTGGCACTGCCATTTGAGGGTGAAAACTGAGCATATTACCATGACGGAAAGGAAAGGGAACTGCTCTGTGTTCTTTACCCACCCTTGTTTTTTCCTCCTCATCCTTTAGGGATTGTTTTTTGTTTGTTTGTTTGTTTAAATACGTGAAGACTTGTGGTCATTATGGTAGAGCCCCAGTGTGATCAATGCTCACATGTGTCTTCTGAGAGACTCCGATTTCCCCCTTATCTGCTGAAACCTTCACCAATTCACTTCACCTCAGGCTTTAAGCATATAACACTAAACAAACTACTGGAGGAATTCCAAGCCCAACGTGATGAAAGAGGGGAGGAACACAGCCTTCCTGCTGATGTGTGAGGTTTTGGGACTGGTTTGTGTGACGTGTGGTCGTGGCGTAACTGCTGCACGCACTAATACAGCTGAATATCAAGTTCTGGAGTGAGTGGTTTCCCTGCAGTCGTGAGTCGTCTCATTACAGGTCCTCTCATTTCCTGCTTCTTCAGACTCCTCCTATCTGGCTTGATTCTTGCCATGCAGTTTGTACTCACAGTTGCGTGGGGATAGGTACAGCTGTCTTTTACGAGGAGGACTGGAGACAAGGGGAACATCACAGACCAGCCAGCCAGCCAGGAACCTGCAATGTAGGTATCTTCAGGTTTGTCCACTCTTACCCAAAGTGGAGTTACTGAATATTGGTATTTTTTGAGAACTTTGAGAAGCAGTTTAAAAGTAATGATGATAAAGTATATTTAATGCCTCAACACTCCAAGGCTTCTTACACCTTTAAGGCTTACTACTCAGTAACTACAGGGACTTCTGTACAAACTGATAGGGCTATTCTTTGGTAACAGAACACTGTAATAACTTTAGGCCCGCCAGTGATCCATTGGTTGTTTTAAGAGTTACTGAATAGCTTCTATTACAGAAACTTGATAAATGTTCACATCAATATATTGTTTTTCAATACGTTTGGTCTAAATACAAAATTTCATTGACACAGACTGGTTCAATGCCTACTTTTTTTTGCTCAGTGTGTTTAATGTACATAAATAAGCCTTGATCTATGAAAATAACAGTGTGTATACACATTTAGGAAGATTTATGAAGGTTTTAGCATAACATTGCCATTAGAATAACAACAAGCATACATTTTCATTGTAACATCTGTAATATTAGTGCACACATCATAAGACTACAATGACATTACATTATAACAACACATTTCCCCTGCAGGAAATGTCATTAGCGCCCCATGTGCTGACTCTAAAGTTACATGTCAAAACCAGCCTCAGATTTGAAGGCCTCTCCATGTCAGCGCTGTTGTTTTCACACTTAGCCCAGTTAATATTTACGCTTATTTAATGAGGGTAAGCCTGAGGTTACATGTTCAGCTCTCCGCCAAATGAAAGAGTGTCACGCCTAGCTTTGCAAATAGACTATAAAACACAGCTGTCCTGCACCGTATCACTTTCAGACCTCTTAGCAACATGCTTTAATTTCTATCCGCACAGCCTTTACCCTACTTGTGTAGTTTGGAGGCTTGGATCGAATAACCACATGGCGCAAACGAAGGAGAGAACTAGCCGATTCAATAAAATCACCATACTTTATAGGAAGGCCTGAAAACCAGTGGGACCAAAGGCCAACTGGACATTTTGGGAATTGACCACCCTACGCTGCACCCACTGACAAAAATCCTATTCAACCCAATAAGAGAATGTTGCACACTTTACTTCACTACTACTTTTAACCCCTTAAACAGACTATGGCCCAAAGTGTTATTACAGTGTTCTATTACTAAAGAACTGTCCCATTAGTTTGTACAGAAGTCCCTGTAGTTTCTGAGTAATACGCCTTAGTTTGTAATAAGTCTTGGAGTGTTAAAGGGTTAAGTGCTACACTATTGAGCTAGACAACAGCCCATAAAGACCACACATGAGGGTGGTGCACGTAAGCCCTTAGTGCACACTTTGACAAGGACTGTTTTTAGTGCATATTAAGTTACTCTGCTTTCAAGTGGTCTTAGTTTTATTGGACAAAACAAGCAAAAAAAGGGTTCCACTCTCAAATAACCTGTGTTGCTTAGAGTGTACAATTAACCCACATTTTATTTAGATTTTGTTTGTGTTCAAAACACCAGTAAAGTAGGTCAAAGCCAACAGAGGCCTGCTAGCTAATAAACTTAAAAAAAAAAAAAAAACATTAACATTTCTCATCGGACAAGACTACAGTCCAGCTTACACTTGAAAGCACGGAGGCCCACTGGTGCCATCCCTTCTTTATAGAAAGGAAGCAGCAGACATTCATTAAAGGTGCACGTATTTGTCACTGTACAGTGTACACTGTACAGCGAAATGTGTCCTCCGCATTTAACCCACACACACCCAGAGCGGTGGGCAGCCAACTCCAGCGCCCGGGGAGCAGAGAGGGTAAAGGGCCTTGCCCAAGGGCCCAACAGTGGCAGCTTGCCGAGCCCGGGTATCGAACCCACAACCCTGTTATCAATAGCCCGGCACTCTAACTGCTGAGCCACCACTGCCTCTTTATTCTTTATTCTTTTTATTAATTAATCTAAAAAAAGTAGGTTCTGCAATGGCCACTGGCTCAAAATTTCAAACGCAAGCAGACTGGGTGGGTTTGTTTACAATGGTCTGCTTGAGTGTACAGCAGTTTACCTGAATAGTTAGCACCCTTTAGAAGGTGACCAGGCATTGAGTTTTAGCAATGAGGCTAAGAAGATACTGAAGTGAGGCTCATAATAAACATCTTTAATAATTTACCTTTCCATTGAGGGTCATTAATATTTAATGCATGTCATCTGGACTGGGCCACTGAAAATCAACTAGGTAACAGCCGGTTTATCCTCATAATGGGATCTTTCAAATGCACACATTTACATTTTGCATGGCATTCATGGCATTTAGCTGGCGCTCTAATCCAGAGCCACTTCCAAGGCTACTCATTATTTCATTCATTATCTGCATTTAGCTGACGATCTTATCCAGAGCGACTTACAAGGTTATTGGTATTACAGAGTCTTGCCCAAGGACTCTTATTGGTGTAGCGCAGCACAGCCATCCAGACTGGGAACCGAAACCCAGTCTCCCACGTGATGTGAAAGCTCAGTGGCAGGTAGTGGTGTTATCTGTTGCGCCACACCAACCACCCCACACCAGCTACTCGTATTATGGAGGTGGGCTAATGTAGTGTAGCACAGCACCCAGACCGGGAGTCGCTCATTAGCTCTCTGACAGCCAACCACACTAAAAATATCACTTTAATTTAAACGTGGAAGCACAGTGATATCGGAATCACAAAAAAAAACTTGGTATTAAAGTGTATGTGACTTTGGTTGGGGTGAAAAATGCTCAGATGCGGCTTAACAAGCCCCTTTACAACCCTGTTATTTTGCCTCAGATTGAAACGCTGATTTTTCTTTTATAGTGGGGGTATAAAAAATAGCTGATTTTTATAGCTTTTATATATCTGCTTTTATTAGCTGGTTTATGTAACTGCAACAGATCCCCGTAGATACATCATCCCACAGCATAGCCTGGCCTAGCCTAGATTAAACTGTAAAAAAAAAATATATATATATATATTTTTGGTAAATATTCCATACAGGACAACCGGACAATGTTGCTGTCCTCTCCGTGTCCTCACAGCATGGTGCATGGTCAGCTATCTGAAGAGATTAGTGTTAGCTTTTAGCTGTTTAGCCTTTTTCACCACTTTTTTAAGCCTTTTTAGCTGCTTCCCTGGGTTCCACTGTGAAGCAGTCCAACAGCTTCTGGATACCTATCAGTTTTCCCTTTCCCAGATGGCCTAGCATCATCGTTTAGCCTTTTTGGCCTAGCTTTCATATTCTCCCAAAGAAGACGCTGTGTTTAGCCTCAAAAGCCTAAACTTTAGAATTGACTGAACTCAGAAAATGCTGAAGTGCAGACTGTTTAGCTGTCGCTAGGCTACTGCACTGAAATACCCACAGAAATAAATGTTACAATGACTAAAGTCAGTTTGTCATTAGGGCTGAAGGACATTTTCAGGGTTCTGTGATGACTTTATTTGTGCATGGAGTAACATTCTGCTATTCTGTTGTAAAATTCTAGTTCACAAACCACACATATCTAGATGATGGTAGCTGGTTTCTAAGTGGTCTAAGCTGGTCTTTGATGGTAAAAGCTTGGTCATCCAGGGAAAAAGATTCCCTGCCAGCTGGATGACCAGCTTTAATTGGAAAATCTTGGCTGTAGCTGGTTTCCAGTGGTCTAATTCTTGACTGGCTGGTAACTGGTTTCCAGTGGTCTAATTCTTGACTGGCTGGTAACTGGTTTCCAGTGGTCTAATTCTTGACTGGCTGGTAACTGGTTTCCAATGGTCCTAATTCTTGACTGGCTGGTAGCTGGTTTCCAGTGGTCTAAGTCTTGACTGGCTGGTAACTGGTTTCCAGTGGTCTAAGTCTTGACTGGCTGGTAACTGGTTTCCAGTGGTCTTATTCTTGACTGGCTGGTAGCTGGTTTCCAGTGGTCTAAGTCTTGACTGGCTGGTAACTGGTTTCCAGTGGTCCAAGTCTTGACTGGCTGGTAACTGGTTTCCAGTGGTCTTATTCTTGACTGGTTGGTAGCTGGTTTCCAGTGGTCTTATTCTTGACTTGCTGGTAGCTGGTTTCCAGTGGTCTAATTCTTGACTGGCTGGTAGCTGGTTTCCAGTGGTCTAATGCTTGACTGGCTGGTAACTGGTTTCCAGTGGGCCAAATTCTTGACTGGCTGGAAGCTGGTTTCCAGTGGTCTAAGTCTTGGCTGGCTGGTAGCTGGTTTCCAGTGGTCCAAATTCTTGACTGGCTGGTAGCTGGTTTCCAGTGGTCTAATTCTTGACTGGCTGGTAGCTGGTTTCCAATTGTCTAAGTCTTGGCTGGCTGATAACTGGTTTCCAGTGGTCTAATTCTTAACTGGCTGGTAGCTGGTTTCCAGTGGTCTAATTCTTGACTGGCTGGTAACTGGTTTCCAGTGGTCTAATTCTTGACTGGCTGGTAGCTGGTTTCCAGTTGTCTAAGTCTTGACTGGGTGGTAAATGGTTTCCAGTAAATGTAAACAGCTGTCAGATCTTCTAATACAGAGATATAATGATGTATCCTTAAGACATATAATTTGTGCTGGTTATGTTTATAGTTCTGGTAGACTAACTGGAATGAAACAGACCAGTCCAAACAGAGGTAAATGTCTCATCAGTATCTTTTGAGCAATATGTACATTGCCTCTTTCATGATGGTCCACACTCTTTGGTGTGTGTGTGTGTTAGCTGCAGTGTTTGCACAGTGTGTACACGTGTGACTTGGCCAGCCGCAGCAAGTTGACTAAATGGGTGGCGAAGTTATCTGTGGCAGTTATACACTTCAGCTTCCTGCTTTTTGCCCTTTTTCTTGAAGCCTAGTGTGGATTTTGTAGTCTTAACAAAATATTTCCAGTATTCCCCACCCCCTGTTTTTGTGCTGGAGCTATGAGGCTAATTTAACAAGTAATGGAAACTCACATCTCACCACTTACCGTTGTGTAATCACCTGAAATTGCAGTGAGTTGTGAAATATTAATGGGTGGTTTCTGACACTGCAAAACTGTTATCTACAAAAAATTGGCTAAAGGTTTGAGATGCTGTTCCTGACGCTAGCGTTTTTAGCTGGGCAACATACTTTTGTCTGTTTAAAGATAGACAAAGTGTGAGACACAGTGTGAGAAAAAACTTAAGCATGTCTATTTTAGATCACTCAGCAACTCGAGGCAAGTGTGATGAATCAGGCCTCCAGTTTGCACAATGCTAATTAATGAGTAGAAACACCCATTGCTTGTTAGCAACTGAAGAAGCAATGAGACACAGACACCCAACATGTCTCGACTGACTGTAATTGGGGTAAGGAGCAAGGTTAAGAACATTGCATTTTTGCCAAGCTATCACTGTCAGTCTGTAAGTTACCACGCTTCCATTCAGAGCTAGTTTTAGATTTCATTTGCCTGAGGGGACTTTATTTACAAATTTTATTCACTTAATCCACCTGGGCTGGGTTTCCCAAACAACACTGGTATAAAAATCATCCTTCAAGGGCCAAACAAGAATCATACTGAATATTAAAAGGTCTGTACTCTCAAATTTGATCATAAAATGAATGTATGCAAATTCCACCAACAGTTTTGTAATTTATTTATCTTCTTTGAGAAAAATTGTGTATTTGTACACCTAAACTCTTGTCTGGTTAGAGTGTAAATGTTAGCTTTACAAAACTTAAAAATGCTTGATTTTCAGTCAAATAACCAATATTATTAACAATATAAGAAAAAATGTATCCAAAAAATATAAAATTAAAATAATTTCTGCTAAAAAAAAAAAAAAAAAAAAAAAAACTCAGCTAGCAAAAAACATCATGGAAATGTTTAGTAATGTTTTTAAAAGGTTCCTGAAAGGTTAGCCTGTAATGTTACAGGAATTATTAGAACATTATTAGAATGTTTTTCATATTTAGAACATTCCCACTTGGACCAAAATTATTATCATTATAGAAAAAAACTAAAATATGAATATATAGAAAACTAAAAATACAAAAAATAAAATACAACACAAACACTGATCAAACAGATACATAATTGATGCCAAACAGATGTTAATAGTTACAATAGTTAATGAATGTGTCATAAAAGTTTTTTTTTAAATGTAAGAATTGAACATTTATTTAAACATTGAGCATTTTTTAAATTCATTTTAATTCACACTGCTAACAAAAATTGTAAAAGATGAACTTGCATTACATTTTGGAAAAATACCTAAAAAAAATCCATATTCAATTGTGAAAATAAATGCATAAACATAAAAAAGTTGTTAACCTGGTAGATTTAACGTTAGGAGAACCAGTATGTATCACGTATTATGTTCTACAAACCAAAAAAATCTACATTAATAAAGCTTGGTAATTCAGGTGAAGACATTCCCTGCCAGCTGGGTGACCATCCTGATTCTTGACTTGCTGGTAGCTGGTTGCCAATGGTCTAAGCTGGTCTTTCATGGTGAAAAAGCTGGTCATCCAGGTAACAGCTGGTTAAGCTGGTTGACCAGCTGGTTGAGCATCTTAACTCTTGACCAGCATAGCTAATGGTTTCATCTGAGTTTGTTGGACTAGCTGGTGTATCTGCATAACCAACTTGACCACAAATGCTAAACACAGGTTACTTACTGCAGTATGCAGCTTAGTATTTTAACGGACAGGTCTAAATTAACTCAGCCTTACATGAGCTGATGTGAATCAGGTGTGTTAAATGAGGTCAAAAATCTGACCCTAGAGTTGGAGGTTCGAACATTATCTGGGCCCTCGCCTGGATACGGACTCCTAAATTTGTAGAAGATCATTAGAAATAATTTTGCAGATAAAAATAGATGTGCAATTATTAGTCAGTGTCAGCAAGCAAGCAGGAAAGGTTAATTAATCACATGTGTGACAAGTCCAAAGCTAAAGATTCTAAAGATCCAGCTTTTGGAGACTTGAGGGGAGAGCGGAGATGAAGATAAATTGACAGCCATGAGCTATCCTGCATAATTAAAGGATAATATTGAGGAAAATAATCAGCGTCTCTCAGTTCTTCCCTCCACGCCTCTCTACACAGAGTTACATGTTTAGAAATGGATCATAACTGCTGTTCCTTTTGTTGTTCCTCCAGGCAACATGAAGCAAACATGGTAGAGGACGAACTTCTCAAGCCTTCAGTTCTTCTGCCAGCTTCTCAAATCAGCATTCGCAAGAGTCTTCTCTTGTAGTATAGCCAAAGAATCAGGTTCAGAGAAGCAGCATTAATTCAAGCAGGAGGGAGGGAGAAGTGGAAGAGTTGAGGTTCTGGACATGCGTAGCAGGCTCTCTGACCTGTTCCTGGTCAATGTACTGACATGTGGGCTGGAGATATGCATGGCAACCGGGACCATCTACATTCCTTCTATGCTGCTGGAGGCCGGAGTGCAGGAGCACTTCATGACCATGGTGCTGGGTGAGCAAGTTCTCGTAGCGTAAGGAATGATCTTGGTAATCATGCAGCTTTGGTAGTTCGCAAAGCAGGAGCTAGTTGTTGGGTGGAAAATCCCACTAGCCCGAATGGAGTCGAGCAGCCAGAACAATGAATAACGAGGCTAGAGGAGCTAACAAGCAATGGAAGCTTAAAGCACACCAGTTAGCATTGTGCAAACTGCAGGCTTACACCATCACACACTTCATTCACAACATGTTAAGGTGTAATTTTAGATTTCTGAGTATCATTTAATACTTTTTGTCCATGTACCACTTGTGTGGATAATTAATTGTCACATGATCATTTTCCAACCTTTCTTTATTTATTCAATAATTTGTCAGTTTTGCTCCACTTAGTTCTGCCAATTAACCCACCCCTTCGTAGCTCCCCTAGCACTAGCAACCCCTCCGATACCTGCAAAGCTAGCCACTGCCTCTTTTAGAACTCCTCTGTCAGTCCAGGCCAACATCGCTTTTAAGAGTGATTAGGGCGAGAGAGCGCCATCTACCCACCCGGAGAGAGCGTGGCCAATTGTGCTTTCTCAGACTCTGGCTGCTGATGGCAAAGCGGCATGACTCGTGATTCGAGCTCGTGCCCCCCAGGCCATAGTGGAAGCTAATATAACTGCTGAGCCACTGCTGGAGCTCCCTTCTAACCCTTCTTTAACTACTTAAATTAAACAGTACAGTTTTTACTGTGGTTTTAAGCCCAAATTTATGTAATTGACATCATTTGATTGCCTGTACCAAAAGTATATGCACCCCAGGTCAAATTATGTGTTGTTTTGAGACAGACATGCATGTATGCAGTGCTCTTAATTGTGTAGTAAGTGTTTAGGATTTGTTTGCTTGCAATATGTTCACTTCGACAAACAACAGACCGACAGACAATGGCCAAACTTTTGAATATGATTTGAAATGCATTCATGACATACAAAAACATACAAAACACAATGAATTTGTTACTTTGCATCTTATTTTTTTGTGTTTTTGTTTCCAAAATAAATCGGCGCTGTCATGCAAAAAACACATATCTCCAAAACAGCAACTTTTACAGGAGAAGGATAAAAGCATCTTTATTTTTAATGGAAGTCAATGTAAAAATATTGGATTCTAAGGTCTTTTTAGAGCATTTCTATTGGTCCATTCATCATGCTATTTCCATACGATGTCAGAAACAACTGCCAGATTAAAAAATACATAAATAAAATAATATAAAATAATAAAGAAAAAACATCCAGTGAACAAGGTCACCAGAGAACGGCCAGACTGGTACGAGTGGACAGAAAGTCCACAGTTGCTCTGATAACCGCTGTGTACAACTGTGGTGAGAAGCAAAGCATCTCAGAATGGACAACACATCCAACATTGAGGTGGATGGGCTACAACAGCAGAAGTCCACGCCAAAGAATGGAGGCTATTGTGAGAGCAAATGGAGGTCCTGCCCAGTATTAGTATAGTGTTCCTAACAAAGTACTCGATGAGTGTATAAGTGAGCCGGTACATAAACAGCCCCTCCTCTTACCAGGACACTGTTGTTGACTTGTAATGTTTACTTGAAAACTTGCTGGAAATTCAAGCCGTTCAATAATACGTGAACCGGAAAGAAAGGTCTGTAGTGTGTGTGTGTAATTGTAACTGCTGTTTGTTAGCATCTGGGGCTGTGACTGGTCCAGTGTACTACAACACTGCCTTAGGGGGCAGTGGTGGTTAGAGCACCAGGCAATTGATGACAGGGTTGTGGGTTTGACAGCCGGGCTCAAAGCCCTTCACTTTCCCTGCTCCCCAAGCACCATGTGTGTGTTTGATCACTAGTGTGTATGTATGTTTGTGTTCACTGCACAAATGGGGGCCAAATTCAATCTGTGTCCAACACTAAACTAGTCTTGTCACTATAATTTGAGAATCGCTGGTTCGAATCTCGGGTCGTTCTGCTTGCCAGCCAGCATCACAGAGCAAGGCCAGTCGTGCTCTCTATGGCTCCGGCTGCATGACTGTGATCCTTGGGTCACAGCACCTTAGTCCCCTGGACCACTTCGGGGGGGTGGGGGGCTGAGGGGGGCCCTCAGCACAATGATATTATTCAACATCGCCACACTATGTCCAATTAAACTAGACTGATTACCCTCCTTGTACTAAATTGTGTAGCTGCTCATGGTTATTTAAGGAATGACAAAACTTTGCCTAAATTTGCTGCCATGACAAAATGTATCATAACCATAATAATAAAATATCATCACATTGCCCAGCTCTATAGTGTCGGGTAGAAGCATTAGACTCGGATGTTAAATGTTTAAATATTATACTGGACATTCAGATGTCTTATTGGTATTGGTATGACAATACGCACTGTGCTGTCATCCGCATAATATTTACGTGTCTTATTTACTGCACATTATGTTTATGTATCTGTACATATATACACATCTGTTTATGTATCTGTACATATATGGGAGGATCTTTTGCTTTTTACTGTGCTTTGTTCTTGTTTGCTTTTCACTGTACTTCTGTAATTCTGCACTTCTATCTGTCTAGACACTTTAGACATCTGGCATCACCACCACTGTGACAGTTCTGACAACAGTTCTGAATGTCTCTGCACTGACACATTTCACATAAAACCATTTGCAATGACTATGAATGTTCTTAATCTCAGTTTAAATGTAAAGATCTACACTTTTAAAAATGAAGGTGCTTCAAATAGTACTTTGAGGGATGCCATAGAAGAGCACCTTTGGTTCCATAGAGAAGCATGTTTGTAAAAGAGATGTGTGAGTGTGAAGAACCTTTTATAGAAAGGTTTGTTGACCTGGTCTTTGACATATTTTCTTTGAACTCATACTCTACTACTACAAACTACATTCTATATAATAATAGTAAGCAGAAGATGATGAAGAAGAAGTTGTTCAGCTTATACAGTGCCTCTCACAAACCCAGGGACGCTTGACTTAGGGAAAAAAAGACTACAAGGGATAAAGAGCAGAAAAAAGAATTCAAGTTTTGAACAGAGATTTGAATGCAGACAGTATGAGGAAGAGAGCAGTGTGAAAGATCAGCGCCACCCATAGTAGAATGTCGGACTGAAGGAATAGTAAGGAGTCCAGAGTTAGAAGATGTTACGATCAGAGAGACCTGAAGGAGCTGGACCATGCTCCAGGACGTTTCTACGTTTGGACCTATAGGAAGTACCTATAGGAAGCCAGTGTAATTGCTGGAGAACAGGAGTAATGTGAGCTGAGCGCCTGGCTGCTGAGTTTTGGATGGACTGGAGAAGATTGAGCGTTTTGACAGGTAGACCATGGAAAAGTGAGTTACAGTTGTCAATATGAGAGAAGATAAAAGCGCTAATCAACAATTTAGACTCACTATCACTATGCATATTACATAACTATGACATGTTATGCAGATAATGAAACACACTTTTGGTGACTGACTTAACAGTAGGCTCAAACGCGAGTGATGAGCCAAGGACATGGACTGGCTTGATTAAACCAATAATTCTTCTATGGCGTCACTCAAAGAACCAGTTGTAGAACCTTAATATATAAGAAGTTTCCACAGGTAACAAGTAACATTTCCTTCCATGATAACCACCGAACAATAATTCATACTTTTTGACTTGCCTTACAGGTGTGGGGCCTGTACTGGGGTTACTCTTCGTCCCACCTCTTGGCTCAGCGAGCGACGGCTGGAGTAGCCGCTATGGACGCCGGCGTCCTTTCATCTGGGCCTTGTGTGTTGGTGTGATGCTGGGACTTGTGGTCATCCCCCACACTCCTCAGATCGCTGCTCTTTTCTCTAAACAGCACCACCAATGGCTGGAGGTCCCTCTGTTGGTCATAGCCATCTGCCTCATGCAGTTCTGCGGGCAGGCCTGCTTCACCCCTCTGGAGGCCCTGGTGTCGGACCTCTACCCCGGAGAAGAGGAGAGCCGTAGGGCGTTCTCCGTCTACTCCCTGATGCTCAGCCTGGGCGGCTGCGTGGGCTACCTGCTGCCTGCGGTAGACTGGAGCACCCTGGGTGCCACTGCCTACTTGGGAGGCCAAGAGGCCTTTATTTATACTCTCCTTATCGTTATTTTCCTCATCTGCCTGATGACCACAGCCTTCATCTCCGAGGAACAGACCGCAGGACTGGGAGGAAGTGGACTAGAGGGTTCCAGGAGAGTTCAAACTTTGTCCTGCAGTTGGCCACACGGATTGTTCTCAGTGAGTCAAGTCCTGCAGCGGACCCTGGCCAGCCTCCTGTCGGTGGTAATAAGGCTGTATTCGCTGTGCAGCAGCATGCCCAAGGTCATTAGCAGGCTGTTCGTGGCTGAGCTGTGCAGCTGGATGGCTCTTATGACTTTTGTGCTGTTTTATACTGACTTTGTCGGCGAGGGCTTGTATGGTGGGGTGCCGAATGCCAAGCCGGGGTCCCTGGAGAGGCTCCGCTATGAAGAAGGTATCAGCTCATGCTCTTTTTCAGTATTATGGTGATATTGTACCAGGGTTTCTCAGCCCACTCCTCTGGTCTACCAGATAGTCTGACACGTCTACATTTAAATTATTTTTTTTTATATTAAATATTCCCAACAAAATGTTCAACATGAAGGAAGTCTCTTCCTTTTGGCAAAGTTCCTCATTGTTGTCCTCTTGTGCTGTATGAGTCAGTGCTATATAGGTTCCTTTTTGCTTGGAGCAAGGGTGGGCAACGGGTCCAGCACAGTGTCCCAATTTCCCTGCTCTAACAGACCTACTAATGCTACCAATTAGCAGGTGAGTTGAATCAGGTGTGCTTGAGCAGGAAAAACAAAAAACTGTGCCGTAATCCGGCCCTCCAGGCCCTCAATTTGTTGCTATCGTAACAGCCCTAGCTCCTACGGTGGCCCTTTTGCAGCAACTGTATACCTACGGAATGCACCTACAGTCAGGTCCATACAAACTTAGACAGTGACAGAATTTTTGACATTTTGCCAACTGTACACAACCTCAGTGGATAAAGCAAATCAAGGTGTGATTGAAGAGTAAAAAAAACTCTTCGCAACATCACACAAGCCAAGTCATGAATAATGTTAAGAAGAGTATTCACTGGCATATCACTGTGGAAGCCTGTCTAAGCTTGCGGATGAAGAGGGAGATAAAGGTTCTGTAATTGGAAGCATATTACATTGTCTGTCAAACATGGTGGAGGCACTGTTCTGGCATGGGCATGTATGGCTGCCTATAGAACTAGCTCACTGGTGTTTATTGATGATGTGACCGCTGATAGAAGGAGCAGGATGAATTCTGAAGTCTATAGAGCAGTACTGTCTGCTATGATTTAGTCAAATAATGCAAAATGGATAGGATGTCACTTAACAGTACACATGGATAATGACCCACAAATGACTTGGGCGAATAGCAGAGTGGTCACCTTATTGACTTGTGTTTAGTAGTGTCTTAACTTGGAGGTATCTTTGAATTTTAGCCTATTCAAACTAGTTGAGGTTATTCTTAAGTAAATAGCAAAGCACTTTTGTAAGTCGTCGCTCTGGATAAGCTAAAGTCTGCTAAATGCTGTAAATGTAAATGTAAATGACCCAGACATGCCATGAAAGCAACCTAAAAGCTACTAAAGTCAGGGAAATTGAAAGTTCTTAAATCACCAACCAGAAAGTCTCTCAAACAGTCAGCAACTCTGAAGGCGGCTGCAGTAAAGGCCTGACAAAGCATCTCGATAAAGGAAACTTAGCATTTAGTAGGGCCAGGGGTTCCAGACCTCAGCACATTTTTGTTAATTGTCTTAAATTAAAGCCATTAAATTAAATCAGTTTTGGTACTGTACTTTCTAAAACATCCTTAATTCTCATATGATGTGGCCAATGACAAATTGTAATACCCTCCCGGAAGTATAGGGGGCGATATGGCTTTATATGGTTCGTTGCACCAAAATAATAAATTGCAGAAATTGACCAACTGAATGATGGCAGTGCTGTGTGGAAACTAAAGAAGCCAAACCTTCTGGATTAATTATTATTAGTTGATAGATTAATAAGTTATAATAGTTACTTGCAGCATGAATCACTGCAGACCCTTTGTGCTCTTATTGCTGTCACCCCCAGGTGTACGGATGGCCAGTCTAGGCCTGTTCCTACAGTGCGTGGCGTCAGTGGGCTTCTCTCTGCTGATGGAGCGCATGGTGGCATGTGTGGGTGCGCGGGCGCTCTACATGAGCAGTGTGGCACTGCTTGCGATGACCACGGCAGTGATGACCATGTCTCATAACATTGTTCTGGTCACCATGATGGCTGCTGCCACAGGATTCACCTTCTGCACTCTACAAGTCCTGCCTTACACACTCACCTGCCTCTACCACTCCGACAAGCAGGTCAATTACGGGTTTATTTTGTCTTCTTTTTAAAGTCAACCTTATATAGAAATTAAAAATCATATTTCAAAAGTATTGAAAAGTAAAATTAACATGTCAAAGAACTCTCTTTCAGTACGTGAATACATAGATCCCTTTTAGGCGGCACTGTATATACGGATTTTGGATACCGTACAGTGATTTGATGTATATTGGTCCTTGCATAGTAGTGACACTGTGTCCAAAACCTATGTCTTGCATAGACAGTAAAGGAACTCTAATAAATAGATGGACGGATATCTAAAACTTTCGATTCTGAAAGAAATAATCTGATCCTCTGGATTCTGATCCTTCTGGAGATCAACCTTCCTCCATGTTTCAACTCCAACCCAAACCTCATCCACCTAATTTAGCTACTCAAAGACTTCTGAAGGCCGTTTCTAGTTGAGGTGATCAGTTGAGGCTGATCAGGGTCGGATCCAAAGTCTGCAGAAGCAGGGTTGGAGACCATTGATCAAATACAGGGTTGCACAACTGCAGTTCTGGAAGGCTGGTCTCAAGCAGGTAGTTTCCCTACTCAAACACACCTGATTGAATTCATTAGTTAATTACCAAGCAAAAGGGGGTGTGTTTGAGTACCAAACTTAGGCAACTACCAAACTTTGATTGAGAATGGCACCTCCAGGACTGGAGGTTTACACCCTGATCTAATCTGTTTACATTAGAACTGCAGTTTAGTGCAGGATGAGGTTGAAATTTTGAGCACTTTTGAAAAATTAAGAATTCTGGCTATTCATTTTTTATCCAACTCTGATCCTGGAGAGCCAGATTCCATTGATAAAATACTCTTGATTCACCTTAAAGGATAACTGGCAGCAAATTTCGGGATTGTTGCTGACCGGTGATCTAGGACTAGGGATCTAGGAGTTTGGGCAGCTAAGTTCTATACAAGTGTATAAGTTCTGTACATCAATCTGGACATAAAATGTCATTATCAAAGCTTCATACTAATAATCTGAAACCTGAAAACGGAAAACGGAACAGCTGAATTATTTTCATTAATATTGAAAACATTTGATTCTACCTAGGACCCTATTACATGATGCTACCAGCCCTCGAAAGAATGAAGGCTAGCATGTTCTTGTCCGCTGCCAATACAGCTTCATTGTTCAGGAGAGCAGCAACTGTCTGTTACGTTACGTCAGCTGGCATTGTGGAAGTGCCTGGAAGGCCACTAGTGCTCTCTGGAACTCTCAATTACGTATGGCTGTGGCATCCCTAGGGATCAACGCTAAGATCTCCTGATGATAATGTAAAGCATGTTTAAAATTGTGTCTTAACACTTGACTCTCTTTTTGTAGGTGTTCTTCTCCAGCAGTAGAGTCAAGCTCCCATCCAGCTGGGATGAGCAGGAAGTAATGAAGTCATCTCAAATGCAGTCGTCCACCAAGTACCGAAGCACTAATGGGTTTGTCAATGGACACTCTGTAAATATAGGCCTATCTAGTAGCAAACCTACTCTAAACAAACCTGCTGTTTCAACATCACCTAATCTCCATGTGTCTCTTCCTGTGGACACACCCACTGCATCCTCCCCGCCACCCAGGGGCATGTGCCTGGACATAGCCATACTGGACAGTGCCTATCTGCTCTCACAAGTGGTGCCTTCTCTTTTCATGGGATCCATAGTGCAGCTCTTCCACAGTGTGACCTCCTACATGGCCTGCGCGTCGGTCCTCAGCCTGCTGGCTGTGTATTTCTCAAGCAAGATTGTCTTTGACAGGGCAGACATGGAGATTCTGAAGTCTGGACGCTAGAGGTGTGGCTGATGGAGATTAGATCGAAAAATGCTTGAGTTTCTAAGAGTTTATAGGAGCCTGCAGATACCAATTCTGGGTATGGGGGCAGAATTTGTTGAAGGTTTTTCAATATTTTTTATAAAAAATATGTTTGTCAAATATATTTGAAGTGTCATAACTGTGAAAAACAAGCTGGCGTTTGTAAGAGCAAAAGAGGAAGGACAAAAGATGGACTAGAGTGGAAAACTAGCCTAAATAAGGGGCAGTGGTGACTCAGCAGTAGCGCTCCGGGCTATTGATGACAAGGTTGTGGGCTCGATACCCGGGCTTGGCAAGCTGCCAACTGTAACGCTATTTGTTGATAATAATAAAAAATACTGATTATGAGGCACTGTGGGGTGAAGACGAAAAGGAAATTCTCACTAGTGATGAGCTTCTTCATCACATGCTCCAGTGTTTGCTAGAAATGGGATGTAAAATTGTCTTTTGGACCAATTATTATTATTAATAATATCATTTTCCCATTTATCTGAAAGAAAATAGGCCTAATGTGGGACTTTCTATCTTTCAATCAAATCAACATTATGCTGCATAAGAAAGATCAGTCAAATGAAGAGTATGTTTATCAAATATACCACATCATAAGCAAAATTTCATACAACCTGGAGGTTGAGGAGAATGTTAAAAAGGTATTTAACATTTTATTTGTAAATGCTTGTCCGATTATGGTTCAGTAGGTCTCAGTAAGCTACCCTGGAAACCACTACACTGGAAACATTTTTGAAAATAATAATCAAAAATAAATAAAGGAAATGTAATGCTTATCATTTTAGAATGTACAGATTGTTTATGGGAAAAATGTCAACAACCCTGTTATTTATTGGTTGTGCAGTTGTAACACTGCCTTACTGATATGTGATTTTCTCTATTTTCTGTTTAAATTTATTTGCATGTTATTTATTTGTTTATTTGGTCTTCTGTTCCATGTTCGACTGTGGTTCTTCAGTCACTAAAGTCACTACAGTCACTACAGTCACCAAGTCAATGTGTCTTGATCCAAAGATCTACCCAGATGTTAACACTGTAATGTATATTATCAATGAACTGTGATGGTTCTGGGTTTCTGTGCCTGTGTCTGTCTGTTAACATTTTCTGATTTATGGCAGAAAGTTGTTTAATGAGATTTACACAGACTCATCATGGACAACACTATCATGGCAATATTGGACATTCAATGATTTATTTGAACTGTTCGATTCTGGGGCAGAATGAGTTGGAAACCTACATCTATAATAGAAACAAACAAGAATTTGGTGCCCAGGTTTTCATTTTGGGGTTGGGTTGGCGGTGGAGAGGTTCAGGGTCAGTAAAATACTTATATACGTTAGTAAAATATTAATAGGCCAAAGAGAAGGGTCTGGCCAAGGGAATGGGGATAGACTGTGAGATGTGGGTATATAAAGGGGTTGAAGACCTGAAGGAAGGGTTAAGGGTGTGGTCCTTCTCTCACATGATAAGGGATCATTATTGACTACAGCTGGCAGATTCTTTGGTGTCCACATAAAAAAGGTTTGTTTGGAATCACTCATATTATTGACCAGCACACAGTACAATGAGAAAGTCGAAGGAACAGTGCAGATCTGAGAAGATCTGATTTCTACAAGTTATTGGAGGATGTGACCACTTTGCTGAGGTCTGGAAGAAGACCCAAACGGTCACCCTCAGCTGAGCGGAACCTGGCTCATAGTCGTGGTCATGAACAACCAAAGAGCTGCCAAGACACAGGCCAGCCTTGAACTGGAGGCTGCTGGAACACAGGGCCTGTCAATCCACCAGAGAGTGAAGGCTAGGATCTGCTGCTACTGTATTGGTGCCAGATACCACAGCGTTCCTTCAGAGGTTTTGTGAAGTCCAAGCATATATATATATATATATATATATATATATATATATATATATATATATATATATATATATATATATATATAATTAGAGGTGTGTATCTGTATATAGTGGCTTTTGTGGCTTAAATAAGATAAGATAAGATAAGATAAGATAGTCCTTTATTAGTCCCGCAGTGGGGAAATTCACAGTGTAACAGCAGAAAGGGATAGCAGGACACTCAGTTACAAAAATTTAGATAAATAAATAATTTACACTATATACACACAATATAGATAAGAATTTAAAAAAGCAATAAACAATATTATTTACAGTAAAAGACTCTTAATTGCACATGGGGGTGGGATATTGAACATAGTATACCCTGAACATGAACATGTGTGTGTAGTTAAGTGTGTGTGTATGTGGTTAAGTGTGTGTGTATGTGGTCCGCTGGGAGCAGTGCTGGTTGTGTAGTCTGACGGCAGCAGGAAGGAAGGACCTGCGATACCGCTCCTTCACACACTTGGGGTGAAGCAGCCTGTCGCTAAAGGAGCTGCCCAGTGCTGCTAGAGTCTCATGCATGGGGTGGGAGCTGTTCTCCAGCATGGATGCCAGCTTGGTTGTCATCCTCCTGTCTCCCACCACCTGCACTGGGTCTAAGAAGCACCCCAGGACAGAGCCGGCCCTCTTTATAAGTTTGTCCAGTCTCTTCTTATCTGCCGTCGAGATGCTACTGCCCCAGCAGACCACTCCATAAAAGATGGCAGATGCCACCACTGTGTCGAAGAACGTCCTCAGGAGCGCTCCCTGCACTCCAAAGGACCTCAATCTCCTCAGCAGGTAGAGTCTGCTCTGGCCTTTCTTGTAGAGAGCTGCAGTGTTGACTGACCAGTCCAGTTTGTTGTTCAGATGAACACCCAGGTATTTATAAGAGTCCACACTCTCAATGTTCATACCGCGGATGTTCACTGATGGAGAGGGGTGTCTGCACCTGCGGAAATCCACCACCAGTTCTTTGGTTTTTCCAGCGTTTATCTGCAGATGGTTCTGCAGACACCAGTCCACAAAGTCCTGAATAAGTTCTCTGTACTCGCTGTCCTCCTCATTGGATATGAGGCCGACGATCGCTGAGTCATCAGAGAACTTCTGGAGGTGACAGGTCGGTGAGCTGTACATGAAATCAGCAGTGTACAGGGTGAAGAGGAACGGTGCCAAGACCTTGAGGGGCTCCTGTGCTGCTGACCACCAAGTCAGAGACACAGTCCCGTGCCCTCACATACTGGGGTCGGTTGGTGAGGTAGTCCAGTATCCAGTTTGACAGGTGACTGTCCACTCCACAATGTCCCAACTTGTCCTTTAGAAGCCCTGGCTGTATGGTGTTAAAAGCACTGGAGAAATCGAAGAAGGTGATCCTCACAGTGCTGCCGGGCTTCTCCAGGTGAGAAAGAGCTCTGTGTAGAAGATAGATGACAGCATCATCCACCCCGACACCAGGCTGGTAGGCGAACTGAAGAGGGTCCATGGATGGGCTCACCAGAGGGCGGATGTGGTTGAGGACCAGCCTCTCCAGTGACTTCATCAGATGGGAAGTCAGTGCCACCGGCCTGTAGCTGTTTAGGTCCTTTGGGTGCTGTGTTTTGGGCACAGGTACCACACAAGATGTTTTCCACAGCTGTGGTACTCTTCCCAGTTTCAGGCTCAGGTTGAACATATGCTCAACTACCCTGCACAGCTGATCAGCGCAGGACTTGAGGAGCCTGGCACTGATTCCATCAGGACCTGTAGCTTTCTTAGGCTTGGGAGTTGGACTTTGTGTGGCCAGAGATGGTTTGAAGGCCTTTCCACACTCCCCTGATGTTGTTCTGCTGCAACTGTTCCTCCAGCTTCCTCTTGTAGCTGGCTTTCCCCTCCCTGATCTTCCTTCTCAGTTCCCTCTGCACAGCTTTCAGCTCATCCTTGTCACCAGATCTGAAGGCCCTCTTTTTCGCTTTTAGGAGAGCCTTTATATCTGGATTAATCCATGGCTTGTTGTTGGAGAAACACCGAACAGTCTTGGTGGGCACGGTGTTATCCACACAGAAGTTGACGTAGTCCGTAATGCAGTGAGTGAGATTTTCAATGTCCTCCCCATTAGGATCATACAGTTCTTCCCACACCGTTGTTTCGAAGCAGTCCTTCAGAGCCTCCTCAGACTCCTTAGACCATTTCTTCACTGTACGGGTGACAGCTGGTTCCCTATGTACAATGGGTTTGTACACAGGCAGAAGATGAACCAGACAGTGATCAGATCTTCCAAGGGGAGGGAGAGGTGATGAGTTGTATGCCTCCTTTGTGTTGGCAAAAAACAGGTCCAGTGTTTTCATGTCTCTGGTGTGGCAGGTTACATACTGGGTGAAGGTGGACAGAGTGGAGGATGGAGAAGCATGGTTGAAGTCTCCGGAGATAAGGAGGAGGGCCTGCGGGTGCTGTGTCTGCAGCCTGCACACAGCTGAGTGCAGGACATCACAGGCCGAGTCAGCGTTAGCAGAGGGGGGGAATGTTTAATGTTTAAAAAGTAGCCCTACTTTTTGCAGTAAAAAAAAAAAAAAAGTAAAATAAATATAGAACTATAGAAAACAAAATTGCATTAGTAAAGTGAAATCTTGAAACCCTGATAGGCCTAAACGGTCATAAAAACCCTCCCCTAACCTGTCCAGCAGTTTGCTAGCACTCAACAATGGGTTCTTCTAAGCATCTGGCTGCGGATCTGAAGATCAGGCTAACTATAAGACTATAAAAGACATCTAACTGCTTCCAGAAATGGCAGTTAAGGGGAGCTGTGGAAGTCCAGGCAAGATCTGGAGGATCAGAAAGCCAAGCAAAACCCACACACGCCAGCAAAGGAGATGCTCGACGCTTTGTACGGTTCTCTGCAGCCACTTCTGTTCTACTGCCACCTGCAGGTGCGTGTGTGCATGTGCAGTCAACTTGGGCCGCTGTAAAGCAGATGAACAGGTGGAACCACTAGGGGTCTCATATCACTCCGCCACTCGTTTGATCTCTCTGAATGAACTCATATTTTCACTTTTCTGTCTGTAACCTCCTTTAAGAACTCGAACAGTGCGCGTGCGAACATCACACCGCTCTTTACCTAGCTCGCTTCCTCTCTACGCGACGACTTCATGGCTGTAGTGTTTGTTTCTAGACCACCGAGATAATGTTTCCACCGAGCTGTTTGGCACAGAAAGCTCCTTTTGTCGCTCTGCTCTCTCCATGTGGCGCTCTCTCTCTCCCAGCGAGGGAGGGCAGGGGAAGAAGAGACAGGCTGCTCAACATAAATAATTCACGAGCCGTGGCGGGCCAGCCAATCCGAGCAGCGCTTTTAGGTCGAGCCTCCGTGCGGGCAGCCAATCAGCGCGCAGGAATCGGATCCCCTGCCTTGGCGTGCATTGCAATGCGCGTCATGTGATGGGGCCTCCGAGAAAACGCCAACATGGAGCCGAGGCGAGGAGGGCACCGTCCCAGACAATAACACGAAAAAAGAGCCGTGGGGAGAGGCCACTTACCGCGCATCCACCCGCGGGGAGTTTAATCAGCCCGGATTGAAGGTAATGTGATATAATCTGTCATGTTTCGGGGCGTTTGGCGCAGCACGCCGCCGCTGGGAAAGGGCAGCCTGTGGATGACCCTGCTATCAGCACTCGAGGATAGTGGGGCAGATCGGAGGCTTTATTTACCTGACATGTGCTCTGCCACGAGACACGTGTAGTTTGACGCTGGGGAAAGGTTAAAACGCTGGGGTGGAAGTGGGGTGTCGGGTGGGAGCAGGTAGCAGAGCTGCACAGGCCTGCTGCTCTTTAGTGTTGACGCACTTTTCAATAACATGGCAACGTTACTGTGGCAGCTTTAGGCGTGCGAGCCACGGGACCTACTGAACCCGTTTCGGGCAGCGTGGACGTGACGAAGACGTCGCTTCTGTTTACATGTTTACATCACCAAAAAAGCCCTGAAAATACAGCTGATTTCCATTAAATTTAAATAAAATAAAAAAAAGAATATATACACTAGTGTTCAAAAGTTGTGTTCCATTATTATTATTATTATTATTATTGTTATTATTATTGTTATTGTTATTGTTGTTGTTATTATTATAGTTAAGTGTGGACTATTTTCCAAAACCCGTTTTTACATTAAATATTTTAATACTTTAAATAATAATAATTTTAGTATTTACAATTATTATACTAAAAATAATAGTTTTTTTTCAGTTAGGGTTAGGTTAGGGGTTAGGTTAGGGTTAGGGGTTAGGTTAGGGTTTAGGGTTAGGGTTTAGGGTTAGGGGTTAGGGTTAGGTTAGGGGTTAGGTGTTAGGGTTAGGGTTTAGGGTTAGGTTGGGGGTTAGGTTAGGTGTTAGGGTTTAGGGTTAAGTTAGGGGTTAGGGTTAGGTTGGGGGTTAGGGTTAGGTTAGGGTTTAGGGTTAGGTTAGGGTTAGGGTTTAGGGTTAGGGTTAGCTGTGTTTTCTGCCTAAGATGGTGTTACTAAGTACTGAATTGTATCATATCCAAACCTTTGCACAGGCAAAAAGCTTTTTAAAATATTGTTATAATATAATTTATTATAATAATTTAGACAATAATAAGACAGTAGTTCTGCTACGTCTAAAAAGAAGGAAAAAAAGTGTAATTTGGCAAATTTGCATAAGACTGATATATACTATGATACTATTATTATCTTTAATACTATTATACTATGAAACTGTTATTTTATGGATCTTTTTAATGTATTTGATGTGTTTTTATGCTACAAGTTTTCCAAAAAATTGATGAAAAAATGCAATATATCGCTTGGCTTACAGTATCATAATATCGCAATATTTTGAATAATTCTGAATCAATGTTTTGAAGCTAGTTATTAGAAAATGGGCTTAGTGAGCTAGTTTTCCTCAGTGCCCCAGCCAGCACAGCGAGTTGTTCAGATGTCTATATGTTTAGGTATTTTAAAGCATTTTCTATTGTTTTTTGTTTCCACAATTGGCTTTATTATATATGTTATTCTAAGCCTTTCTGTTTTTTTTTTTTTAACCTTTCTCTTCCCCCCTTTCAGTGGTATCAAACTGTGGCCTTGTGGTGATCCACTTTCCTGCTTCCTCAACCCACCTTAAAAAAAAAAAAAAATCTGGACAGCAATA
The DNA here is from genome assembly GCF_030463535.1 of Salminus brasiliensis. Taxonomy (NCBI): domain Eukaryota; kingdom Metazoa; phylum Chordata; class Actinopteri; order Characiformes; family Bryconidae; genus Salminus; species Salminus brasiliensis. The sequence continues at coordinate 8,008,931 of NC_132898.1, forward strand.
AATGGTCTCCATAAGTGATAAAGCAGTGACCACTGCTAATGATTCACTTGCGGACCAGGTGATGGCCACCTTGCCTTTTATCGACGTAGGGGGCAGCGAAGGAAGCAGCTCAGCCTCCTGCTCCAGCCCGGAAATGGGGGACGCTGGCACTTACCTTGGCTGCAGCACGGGGGAGGAAGAGGAGGAGGAAGATTTGAACTCTGCTCTGGGTGCTGAGGAGGCTCTGGGTGCTGAGGAGGCTCTGGGTGCAGCACAGCATCCCAGGTTGCCTGATTTTATCTCTCCAGTTTCTAGCACCTTCTCCCCGACTCTTGAGGACATCGAGGAGTTCCTGATGGAGAAGATGGAGCTGTTCCAGGAGGGTCACATGAGTCTTGAGGAGAAGTCTGTGGAGGTTGTTTCTAAAGAGCAGCCATCTTCCCCAAGTGAGCTAAGCAATACGGAAGCCAAGTCTTCCACAGTGACCCCTGTGGGCCAGAATAATAATGCTGCAGCTAGCTCTGCTCCAGTGCTGGTTGGTGCTCCGCTGGTTCTGCAGATTCAGCCCATGCAGCTCAGCGATCCACTTCCCCAACCCAACCCCCAGGCTGGGCCGGGCAATGGGCTACGGGTGGCCCACCTGGTGCTGGGCGTCCAGGGTGGGCAGAACATCACCCTCCTTTCACCACAGGTGCCCTCTGCAACCCTCCTACCCATCTTAGGTGAGGCAGGTGGCCAAGATCAAAAATATGTGAAAATTGCCCCTTTGCCAATCACAGTAAGGGCAGTCGGCATAACGGGCACCAGCTTGGTCAAAGCAATCCCTCCACGCCCACCCAGACCCTCCACAGAGACTCTGCGGGTGCACAAATGCTCTCATCCAGGGTGTGAGAAGATGTACACCAAAAGCAGCCACCTGAAAGCCCACTTTCGTAGACACACGGGCGAGAAGCCATACTTGTGCAGCTGGCCGGACTGCGGCTGGAGGTAAAATTATTTATTTATTTATTTATTTATTTATTTATTTAAGCATTGCTTGCAAGTCATCATAAGGCATCATAGATCGTGTTATTACTCTCAATTTTATATTGACAGGTTCACGCCTTCAATGCTTGTTTAGAGTTCAAGAAATGATAGAGATTTTCCCCAAAAAATAAAAATGATTTAAATTAAAATTAAAAAGTAAGTTTAACACAATTTAAACTTTAGTCTGCGCAACAAATAATTGTTTCTAATATGGGGCATTAAAACAATCTAAGCTATAGCGCCCCCCCTACACTTCCTGTAGTATATTGCAATTTGTCAGAACACTGAAGTCCTCAATTATTCTGTAGTCTGTGTCATGCTCATATTAGAAACTTCAGGTCTAATGGGGAAAAATGCATGGCGTTTTCATAAATCACAACTATTACACCTTGTGCTAAACAGAAATGTTCTAAAATGGATATGTATGTTTGGGTTTACATCCATATCCTTGCTGACATAAAAACCTTTACCATCACCAAAACGACAACTTTGCAGGAGAGGGAAAAACCTTCTGAACTTTCAATGGAAGTCAAAGTAAAAGGTCACTTTTAAAGGTCACAAATTTTGATAAGTTACCCTGCATGTTAGCTATCACTGACATCATAAGCTTGATAGCCTCACCGAAATACCCCGCATAAGCTGCCCAATGTTGTCAGGTGTGGTGGCTAAGTTGCTTTGGCAGTAATAAAGAACAGTTTCAATAGCTGGAGTTTGTGCTTATTTATTTCCTCCCCAATTTAGTAAATCCCAATTTCCTTAAAACCAGGAGCCCTTGCTGACAGGGTCATTTTTAGGGCTGAAATTTGTCATTTGTCATAAGCGTTAGCTTGCCATGTAGCATGTGTATAACCGTATTTATTTTTGAAAGCTAAGTGGCCTCATAATTCAGAAGATTCAGTGGCATTCAATTGGAAATTGTACACAGGACAAAACCCCTATATTTAGTTTGGAATATTTTTGCTCACCAAAATGACATTCATTCAGATAGAGAGAAAACCAGCTTCAATCTGCAGTTTCTCATGACGCCGGCTACAGGATGGTGTATGAGTGTGTATGAGTGTGTCATTTCAATACAGTCATTTTAATGTTCAAGTAATCCACTTTAATCAACTTTAATGTTTAGCTACAAATTTAAACAACCGATTTTTCCAAGGTTTTCATAGATTAAGTGCTTATGTCATTATCTTCTTGTCTCACTGCCATAAAACTGTAGGTTCTCGCGTTCAGACGAACTGTCCCGCCACCGTCGGTCTCACTCTGGAGTCAAGCCTTACGAGTGCACAATGTGCGACAAGAAGTTCGCCAGGAGCGACCACTTATCCAAACACACCAAGGTGCACAGGAGCCCGCGCACAAGCAGACTAATCAGAACCAACTTCTAAAGCGCCAGGACCCCACAACCCCCCCCCCAACAGCACACCCATCCATCTACCCACACCAAACCTGGAGCTTGGAGGCTAACAGGCAGAGTTAGAAAATCTATACAGACTGCAGTCTTCCTTCATTTTCCTTTGCTCCACCTCCTCCTCCCTTTTTTTTAATAGTTTATCCAGATGTTTGCTTTTCTTGGTGCTACACTAAGCTAACTCGAATCTCAGGGATGTGATTGTTCAGCTCAAAGCAGATTTCTGCTGATCCGCTGGGCTCAGTCCCAACCTCAGCCCAGCTGATTGCTCCATTCTCCTTTCAGTGGTGTAAAACTGTAGCTTTTGTAATGGAAGCTAATGTAGGTCAGCTGAGATTTGTTTTGTCTTGACTTTCAGCTCAAGTTCAAGAGAGATTAGGAGGGTTTGGAAGGCACTCCAATGCAAAATCAAATGAGAGCATGAGTACGGTGCTAAATGTCTGTATTTTGTGAGTAGTCCCTTGTAGGTCTAATTTAGATGGGGGAAGTATATAAAGTAGGTAAAGTCTCATTTATGGTTTATGTAGCCAGAGGCTTTTGGGCTCGTCTCAAGGCTGAACAAAGTGTTTGCCAGCTGGTAGAAAGAGATGTTTCCCGCTGAAGCCAGGATGATCCCTGTTCTTTTAAATTGTGGCAATATGCACTAATTATGTGAACTTCGAAAATGCAAAAATATCTCGACTGTCATTGAATAGTATCAGTTTCTTAGCACTTAGCGTACTCTTCAGAGTACCGCCCTCTGAAGTTCAATCAAGACAAGGTCCAGAGTGATCGTTTTTACTGCTGTGTGTTACTTAACAGCAGGTTCCTCTCATTGACTTTTTGTACAGAAGTAGGATGTACCTGAAAAATGCTACTAATCTAATGTAACAGTCAGGTATTTTCTTTCTTGGCCCAATCACATCCCTGATTGAACCAGAAGATATTTTCATGTTAAGTATCTTCCAACCTTTTTTCCTGTGCCTCATATTTACACACACACACACACACACACACACATATAAAATGTGTGTGTGTGTGTATGTCTCTCAGTCGGTTGAGAGAGGCTATGCCAAACTAACCAGAGCTCCCTTATTATCTCTGGGACTTTGGGTGACTTCACTACGTTCATGGACGTAACTGCTCATATACACACGTACTGTATTACAAACCTATAAGCTAGAAGCAGTTTCTTTTACTCCATGTAAAGTATCGTTTCCTTTGAAGAAAGCTGCTTCCTTACGTTATTATAGTGTGCTTTGCTTCTGATCAATGCATTACTTCATACATGGTGCACTTGATGTGTAATAAGCTATGTTCACGAGGACAGCTGGACAGTTTGGATTCAGAAGGGGGCAGCTGATTGTTTCTTGTCGATATGAAGCTATTGGTCACGATGTAAGAAGATGAATCATCATAGACTTGTACTCTTTATCCAGATGACTGTCCTTGAGTTTTCCTTCGGTGGGGGAGGGCTTGTTCATTCAGAAAGTAGGAGCGTGGTTAATGGTTTGTGCAGCTGAATGATTTGTACTCCTGTCCTTCTTTTTTCTCTTTGAAAGATTTCTGCCATCATGCCTTTTTTGTTTTGTTTTATAGCTGGGTTTATCTACGTAAAGCTTCTCAGAGTGGAGGTACTGATCTAGGATTTCAGTCCCTTTATTTCCAATTGGGACTAGGACTCCTGATCACATTCAAGAGAGATTAGGAGGCAAAATGAAATGAGAGCATTTACTGATACATGGGAGGTCAGCCAAGGCCAATGCAGCATTACTAGGCAGCCATTGGCCTCGGAGGAAAGCGCCGGATCCCCACAGGTGTCAGCCAGCATCTAAATGGCAGTGATGAGTGGAGAGAGCTCACACATCCATTCTCCCAGAGAGAGCGTGGCCAGTTGGGCTCTCTCCAGCACTGGCTGCTGATGGCGAAGCAGCATGACCCGGGTTTCGCCAGTGTCAGCATTTGTCCTTTCTTACTCACAGTAATATGTAGGTTCAGCACCTATGTGCTCAAGTGTAAAGAAGGAAATTCAACCTATTGTGTTAATACACAGTAACTGTATTGGCTTCCAGTTTTAAAGTCTCATAGTTGAATCAACTTGTTAGACCGAACACTCAGCAACCATTGGCTCCTCTAAGCAGGATCTGTAAATGAAGATGACTGGTGCCACTACATCAGCCCGCAATTTCCACCGTCCAAACTGTCAAGAAGACATTGCACTTAATAAGAGTGACTGCAAAGTTAGAGGCAGGACCAAGGAAACTCCCAGATAGAGATTAGAAAGACAGCCCAAAGACCTGAGTGATGGTTTAGCTGAAACAGGAGTGGTTGTGCACATTTCTACTGTATAGCATTGGAGGAGGTGCCAGAAGAAAACCTTCCCTGCGACCTTCTCATAAAAGTCAGGGTCTGAAGGAGACAAAACATCTAGCTTGGCCACCTCACCAGCTAACAGACGCCTGTGCCGGCCAACATCGCGTAATACAAGAGTAATAGGGGGAGAGAGCACGACCAGTTGTGCTCTCTTTGACTCTGGCTGCTGATGGCAAAGCGACATTGTTTAGGGTTTTAAACTCATGATTGCTCTTTGACTCAATCAGTAACAGTAGCAAAAACATATTGGTGCTATGTATAACACAATTTTAAGGTTCGGAGGACATCAACATTTACACAGACTGCTTAACCAGGCAAAGAACCATTCAAGAATTCCACAGTTTGTTTGTTTTTTGAGTCTTTAAATGTCTTTTCCAAGGAACCCTTGAAAGAGTGTGCTACAAGTCGCTCAAACTGTGGCATGCCAATTTAGAATGACCTTCACAGTCCCCTGACTTCAACATCAGTGAAAAATCTGTGGGTGGACATTACAACGTGCTGTGCTGCACGACGGCCTAAAAATACTGAGGAACTGTAAGCGTTCGGCAAGGACGCGTGGGTGAAACGTCCTAGAACAAGGACAGCGTTGTTACAAAGTACTGACTTGGAGCATCTAAACCTTTGCAGATGCCACAGTATTCATATACAGCTCTGGAAATAATTAAGAGACCACTTCATTTTTTTTCTTAAATATGCATGTCTGTGTATGGCAGCAATTTTATTCCAAATATTTCATCAAACAAAGCTGAGTGACCTGAATTTGCAGACTGTGAATGGCATAAAGTCGCTCAACAACAATGTGAAAGACTAGTGGAGAGCCTGCCAAGACATGAACGCTGTGATTGGCAGTCGAGGTTATTTCACCGTAGTGATTTTTGAATGCTCTCAAAGTTTAAATATTAGTACTGTGTTTAAATTATTAACTTCTTTGCATTAGAATTATGATAATAATGTCTTTGCATTATTTGAGCAGTAGTTTTTGAGCAGTTGTCAATTCTGCATATAAATGCTCTAAATAGTAATATTTGTATTTGGAATTTAGGGGAAATGTTGTCCATAGTTTATGAAATACAACGCAAATGTTCATTTCCCCTAAACACATTGCCTAGAAATGGTAAAACCAGAGAAACTGATCATGTAGGGTGGCCTCTTCAAATTTTTTTTTTCCAGAGCTGTATTGTCATAAAAGTTTGATGCAGACGTTACAACTGTACCTGACTATGACTTAACTGTCAAGATCCCATATCAGCATTCACACTCTGAGAAGCTTACGGAACAACGGCCCTTGTCTTAAACTGTACCTTTTCTTTTTGACAATTCAGTCACTCTGGATCTGTGGAAAAACGCTGTTCCCCCTCCTTGTTCTTTCGCCAACTTCACCTGTTACATGGGAACCGGCATATGAAGTGGGTCATCTGTCACAAGGTGTCACAACACTGATGTAAAGGTGCTTATGTTGGTCTCAATGTGCCTCCCCCCCCCCCCCCCCTCCTTGTTTTCTCTTCTTTTTGGAAGATATGTGTGCTGAACAGAGATTCATCTTCAAGACCCCCTTGCCCCCCCTCCGCCCTTCCCCAGCATAATTTGCCTTACCAGAAACCCATTAACATATTAATACTTTTCAATTTTTCGAAGCCATCCAGTGTAGCTGCTCAACTGTATAGCTGGAGACGTGTAGGTTATATTTTTGAATAACTGAGAAAATAAAATGCTATTTTCCTATGTACAATAAAACAAGTAAAACAACTGGCTGAGAAGCTAACTTGGCATCCATGATCTTGTTTTGACAAACCTAAAGGCATCGCAAATCTCATCTTTCACACAACCCCAGCATTGTTCCACGGATGAACAGGTTTTTGTCACCGAACCGAGACGGCAAGCATGAGCTAATTTTAAGAAAAATACAGTCCCCAGTTTACAAGCCTACGCTGGGTTTGGTCCGCCTCTGTTGTTTAGGAGGCCTTCCTGAAGTGCAGGGTCAGAAATGTGGGTATGAAGCATGTGGGAAAAGGAATCTTAGCATGGCTTATTGAATGTGGGCCGCCTGTACGACAGGAATGTCTGGCTCTCTGTGGTGGATTTTTGAGTACTGGCGAGGGTTTGGAAGGCGTGTCGGGAGTATAACTGGCAGGTTGGGAATTCAGAGGTTACAGGAGAATGCGTTAAAGGAGCGGTCTTTCATTTTTCCACAAAAAAACTGAAAGTGAAAGAAAAAAAAATGCCATTTGAAACTCTACACTGTAAATTAAATGCTACATGAGTTTTCATTAAAAAGAAAACCTCACCTCACTTTTTTTCTAACTGATGTTAGCTTTAGGTAGAAGTTACTTCTTGTACTCTATAAATTCTAATGTTCAGAATCAAACGTTAATATTTCTAAATTTGCTTAATCATTGAATGTTTTTGGAAATGTATATTAGATGAAATTAGTTCATTTAGGAATAAGAAAAGTCAAAGCTGCCACATAATGTATTTATTCAGTATTTTAACTTAAGTTGATGTATATGTGCAAAAAAACTGCCCAGGCGCAGTTTTACAAGCCTATTTACAACCCTGTTATCTTACCTCAAATTGAAATGTGCTGTTTTTCAAAGCAAAGCCTAGTCTGGCGCTAGTCTAAAAACGTTTTGTAGTTATTCCCAAGTTTTACCGGATAGTGTATCAATCCACTCTGGGTCCAGCAGGCACGGTGTGCCTCCAGCCCTGTCTCTAGCTGAAGAGATCGTTATAGGGTCTGGTAGGGGTAGCTTTTAGCCTAGTACTAAACGTAGGTGACTTAAATTAGTACAGCTAGCAAGACCCTTAGTGCTCACCTGCTCCACAGGTGCCGCAGCGATGGCTGCCCATTGCTCTTGGGGGTCATGCCCTTGAGCAAGGCCATTCACCCTACACCTGCTTCACCGGTGCCGCAGCGATTGCTGCCTGCCCACAGTATCTACTATCACTGTATTGTATGTGTTTGATCACTAGTATGTATATATATATATATATATATATATATAGAGAGAGAGAGAGAGAGAGGTTTTCTTTAGCCAACTCTAGTCTTTCTCTGCTGGTGTTTTAGGATCACTGGAGACTTGCGGTCTCTCCTGGGCTGAACTTGCTAGGATGACCTGACCTGACCATGTTGGCAGTTCGTTCACTTGTACATTATTTCAGGGACATTGGAACGCCTGATTTCTCATTGTTCTGACATCTTTTTCAAGCCTCACCCAGACTCATCTGCACCTACAGCCTTCTTTCTGAAGGCCTTATAGAGCTCTGTGGATCTGGCCATGGCGAGCGTCACCACTCACTTCGACAATCAAGAGCAAACCAGACGAAAGGGTTAAATGTGCTGCATCTGATTCTAACTTGGGGAATTTCATGTAGTAATAAATGTAAATTATTATATTATCAATATTGTTAAAATGAAGATCAAATGAAAATGCACCATGTTTAATGGGGTGTACAGCTTTGACATCCCTTGACTGTACGTACACCCACTGAGCCTTCATATTTAACCCAAATTAGTGCTTTTGTTGCCCAGCTCTCTATGCAAATATGCCAATTTTTTCATAGAATATTTATAAGAAGGCTGACAATAAGGGTCTACAGGGCCCCAAACCCCCCAATCAACTAAAGCAGAGTAACGTGGATTACAGCAGACACACGGGCAGACAGTTTAACTTCCTGTTTTGCAGCCCAAAACATTGGGGTGGGATTAGCAACAACTCTCCTCGTTTCGAGTGCTGTTGTCCAGTCTACATGACTGACCAGCTCCTTTTTGACGCGTCGAGGCGCGAAAAGTTAGGTTTTTGTGGATGGATCTAATCTGGAAGGTAAGCCTGTATGACTGACCGCAATATTGCCAACTACCGCACTGCTAGCTGGATAGCAAGGTGGCTAGCGGTAGCTAGCAAGCAAGCAAGCTAGCTAGCTAACCTTCTTTCGAAATGGTGTAGCTAGTTTGCTTGTTGGGTTTTTTTTTTTGTGCTGGTTTTGTTCGAAATGTCTTCAGGGTTCTGCCTTTAAAAACATAGCCAGACAATCAGGTACGTTGACGCAGATGAGCAAACGAGCGTATAGTTGGTAGCTAATGGCCAGTGGTGGCACAGTCAGGTCCGGAGAGTCAAAATCCGCTCCGGGATTTGGTTCCAACTGCCGGGGCGGCTGTGCTGCAGCTGAGCTGTCCGTGCAGTGGGTGGGAAATCCTGGAGTGGATTCTTACTTTTCTGAACCCTGGATTTGGCATCAGTAAAGTAATAGCTGGGCTTGTAGCTATCTAGCTATCTAGCTAGCCAGGGTTTGCTGCTTTCTATAGAATGGAGTTGTCGGTTGGCTAAGCTGGCTAAAAATGTCGACACGGAAATGTGAGTTTATTGGACTTTCGGTGCTTGATTCTGTACATTTATTTAGTCTGCATTGAGTCGGTATTATTGCTAAATATTTTTGCAACATATTTTTTTTAAACATCACATTCTCCTCCAGGTGTGTCTGTTAGTGTAAAAACTGCAGGTAGGAAAGGTTAAAAAAAATAAATAAATAATAAAATAAAAAAAAAAATCCCCTAGTCAAGACAAGTGTTTCACACCTCCAGTCCTCCTGCACTTGTGGCCCATCATTCTCAGACTATGAAGACCCCCTGGAGCGGGATGAAGTGCGCTCAGGCAGGACAACACGACCCTGTGCAGAGTAGGAGGACATGCAGGGGCTGGGAACAGTGGTGTAGCTGTCCCTTGCTTTTAGGGTTTAGTCAAAATGAAAGGACTCCAAGTGTCTGCTTTCACTAAGCCTGTACAGACAGCTAGTGAACTTTGGTCTGCTGGCACATTTTGTCACAGCAGTCTGCCTGGACTGAGGACGTGTGTGTGTGTGTGTGTGTGTGTGTGTGTATGTGTATGTATATATATATATATATATATATATATATATATATATATATATATATATCTCCATCCATCTGCTCTGTCGGAGGGAAGGGGAAGGAGATACTACCCTCCTTTCTGCTGCCTGGATAGAATTTCAGATCAGTCATATTTAGGATTTACATGCATTTTCGTCTTTGATGAAATCCACCAATGTCATTGGAAGTTTGTCAGAAGCTGCAGATCTACAGATTCCACGTTTACCGATACCACGTTTTCCTTTCCGATATCGATACTAGATTTTGAGGTATCTGCCGATACTGGGACCAACTCCGACTTAAACACTCGATTAGATTCCTATAAATTCAGATATTTAGTGTTCAACTTTTTATAGATTGTGTTTTTTTTATATTGTATCCCAACCATGTTATAATAAGTTGAAAGAACAGCATTTACTGCACAAACTTTCAGAGCTATGGAAAAATAAAAATTGCATTAACATTGCAAGTATAATCTGGACTAACCAGCCTTTTAATTGGTGTTTTAAAATGTCAAATCTGAGCAGTAAAAAACTCCTTTCACATTCAGGAACACGCCTCGATGTAAAAAGGTTCTAAACTTCAATGTGGCCTATAAACAAGTTGCTTAAGCTCTGAAACCTTAATAATAATGAAGTAAGTAATTTAATAATACTTAATAATAAGTAATAACTATTTATGACTGACTTTTAAAAAACTTTCAAAACTGTGACGTTGGCCTACAAAGCCAAGACTGGACCAGCCCCTCCGTACTCGATGGCACTGGTCAAAAGCTGATCTGCAGGCTTTAGGCACGGCTCGACCCGATCCGCCATCCTGTAAGGTCCACGGAAGACAAGCGTCCAGGCTTTTTTCTGTCCTGCACCGAAGTGGTGGAATGAACTTCCCCTGAGAGTCCCTAACTGTCTTCAAACAGCGTCTGAAGACCCACCTTTTTCTTCGTTTGCAGATGATGGCTTTCACTGTGGTTCCCTGAAATCCCAGAGCCTTAGCAATGTCTTCGCAACCCTTTCCAGACTGGCCTTTGTTTCGCATCTGTATTCGAGTCTCTTCAGACTGTGGCACCATGTGCTGCTTTTGTAGACTTTCTGGCCTGGTTCCCGTTGCCAGACAGGTTTTTAGGAATCCAACTGTATTAAAATTGGTAGGTAACAAGGCAATGGCTTTGATATGATAGTCAAAGGTTTTTAATTAATTTTCAATAGTAAATAATCATTGTACTAGTGTTGCCTTTACTGTATATTAAAGTGAGCTGGATGATCTGAAACATTTATATGTTACTAAAAGTGTAGTGTTGAGTATTGTGGTCTCTTTATACTGACTGTTGTGTTTAGTAGTATCTTATCTATCTATAAGCTTGACGGGATCTTTTAGATCTTAGTCTATACTAACTAACTAAGAGTATTTTCTGAGTAAACAGTGAAGCGACTGGATAAGAGCTTCTGCTGAAAGCCTTAAATGTAAATGTGGGTTATTAAACGTCTGGTTTCATAAGGTATGCAAACAAAAATGTTTGACGTAAGGAGAAAAAAAAGTAGGTCAACAGTAAGCTTTATGGTATTGGTGCTCTCTATACTGCCAATACCGATATTGTGTGTGTGTGTGTGTGTGTGTGTGTGTGTGTGTGTGTGTGTGTGTGTGTGTGGGTGTAACACTCCTATTCAGCTACAGCGGATAAGAGTATTTCTCATGCAAAACCGTTTCTATTCTTTTTCTACTAGTTTCTGTTATTTTTGCGAAATAAAACAAGATCAAATTAAAAACATCAAAAATGTTTTTGATAATTTTCATTATCAACTGATACAAACTAAAAATTAAGATATAATAAGTAAGAGGAGAAAAACATAATAATAATAAATTAATAGGCATAAATGACATAAATAAAACCAAAACTAATGGGAACGGGTAAAATCAGCTATAGAATCAATAGGTTTATGTAGGTTTTGAAACAACCAAACAAAATAACAAATCTAGTTTGATAAATGTTATGAAATTAGCTATTCAATGTCATTAAAACGATTCACCAAATGGTCTTGGTGTTGCTAAGGCAGTAGCACAGGTTGCTGGGTGGTACCGTAGACATTTTTGTAATTAAAGTAACTAATTAAATGTTACTTTATAGCTGTCCCAGTGTTCAGTACGTTGTCGGACGATGTTGGATTTGTGTCGGTATCACAAGATGATTCTTTAAAAAAATTGTACCAGACAGAGGCTTAGATTTGGCTGCTATTTTTAAACAAAAGTTTGATATTTAATGAAACATTTATCCACATGGTGTTCGTTTACTGCTTACAGATATTAATGTTTGCCAAACTTTCGCCATGCTAATCCAGGTGGATGTTCCCAATCCCAGTTTCTGCTTTTTGTAACTGTTTATTTGTGGGCAGTGGCAGATACAGTGCTGTGAACATGTATTTTAAGTAGCTGGTGTGGTGGATGACCTTATTATGGTGGAATGTGGTGTTTGCTCTATGCCAGATGTAACAAGACCCACGTCCACCAAGACATTCCTCCGTTGACTCGTCAATCCGCAGAACAGATGTGCAATGGTTTGCACCTTGCAACTCTCCCGTAGATGCTGATTTTGCAGGGTGTTCTTCTTAATGTGTAATCATGTACATTCACTTTAACCGAGCCGAGTGAGGCCTGCAGTTCTTTAGATGTCCGTCTGGGTTCTTTTGTGACCTCCTGGACGCGTCGTCGATGCACTTTCGGTGAAATTTTGGCTCTCTGGCCACTTCTGGGAAGGTTTGCCACACTTCCATGTTTCTTCATTTGCAGATGATGGCTTTCACTGTGGTTCGCTGGAGTCCCTGAGCCTTAGCAGTGGCTTTGTAACTCTTTCCAGACTGGCCTTTGTTTCGCATCTGTATTTGAATCTCTTCAGACCGTGGCACCGTGTGCTGCTTTTTGAGACTTTCTGGCCAGGTTCCCGTTGCCAGACAGGTTGTATGTACAGGTCTGGCAGTGATCATGCCTGGGTGTGGCTGGTGAAATTGAACCCAACTGTCTATTGAATTTGGTAGCTAAGGAGGCAATGGCTTTGACATGAGTGATAGTTTTCAACAGTAAATAATACATTTATTAATGTTGCCTTTACTGTATATTAAAATGAGCTGGATGATCTGAAAATAGAACACTGTCAGAATACTTGGGAATAATCACCTCTGTAATACAAGTAACCATGTACGTCGCTCTGGATAAGAGCATCAGCCAAATGCATGAAATGTAAATGTAAAATGACCAAACAAAATTATGAAATTTTAAACAAATGAAATGTGATGTAATTCTTAATTAATGGACATTAAAATCATTAATTAAACAGGCTTGGTGTTGCTAAGGTAGTATTAAAGGTCCCTGGGCGGTACAGTATATGGATTTAAAAAAAAAAAAGATATATAAAATCTTATATATAATTTGCTTTATAGCTGTCCTGATGTTCAATCCACAGACAGTGTTTAGGGTTGTGTCTGTATCTCCAGATAATTCTTTTTTTCTTTTTTAAATGGTACCACACAGATGCTTAGATTTGATTGGTAAAAATGCTAAAAGAAATTGGGAATATTATTTTTTGACAGTATCATACATACATATAAGACTTCTGCATTCGTCTCAGTGCCTCCCTATTGCTCAGTATCTCACTGGTGTTCAGTAGAGGGTTATATTTTGGGACCATTCTGTCAGCTTTCCACCTCAGTCGTGTACTGTTGTGTCTCAGGCTCAGCATTGCTATTTTTATGTGTTATATCTCCGTCAGACTGTGTGTGGGAGACTTTATCTTTTTGTGTGCGGCTTCCAGCTGAGCGTATGGGACGAGTCCAGGCCGATTTTGTTTTCATTTAAGCCGCTTACTCGCACAGACATGGCAACAAGGCTGCGAGCCTCCACCGCATCCACAGGATTTGGCTGAAGTCAATACAGTTTGGGATTTTAATGTGGCATGGAGTTCTTATTCTTTGTACAGCAGGTCAGTTTGGATACAAACCCTTCTTTTTAACATGTTGGACTGATCAGAGCGGGCCTGCACTTAGTTAGTTCGGTTGTTTAGCCTCTATCTCACTTTGCCTTCATTATTCTGGCATCAGGGTGCTCGTTTTTAGTAGGCCGTAGCTGAGTGATGGGACTTGATGGGAATGATGCGTTTTTGTGATGTTCAGCAGACACTTTTATCCAGACAAATTTAATCATGTTCCAGGGGTTGAGGAATGTAGCTTTGGGAGTCTTGCTAAGACACAGCTATTGGTACAGCTTTGTGTGCTTGTTTGGTCAGAAAACCGGACATGACGAGAGCTCAGACTGACTTGGGATCAGGGGCTGATCCAGGCATTTTCAATTCTGAATTCTGATCCACTTTCGATTCTTAGGTTTGCTGTAGCTGTGCCATCTCATGTCTATAAGTGGCGCTTGGAGAACATGATCTTCAGGTGCTGCAGACGATTTTCTCCAGTTTTAGCTGTGCACCAACGACAGATATTTTATACCGTTATCTGCATTTGGGAAGATCTAACCTTCCTCCCGTCCACTCTTTACTCTTGAATTCCACCTGGTTAGAAACCAAAAGCTATAGTGGAAATGCTCTGTTCTACCAGTGAGAGAACCACAATCCTTTCTTTGGTTCTAAACCAACTCAGAACTGTGCGTTCATAATCAAAGAGGATGCGAATGCTAATGCACACACACTAAGTGATTAGACTGCAGAGATGTAACGGAACTGGGAGATGAGTGGTCTGGTAGGTCAGTCAGACTGGACTGTATGATATTAAACACTATAGAGTTTAAAACAGTCGTTTAAAAAGTTGCTCCAAACAAAGTCAATCCGATTAGAATTTAGTCTGATTATAGAAACTGTTACTAAAAATTGTGAATTTACTGCTGTTTACTGCTGTTTTGTGTATTAGCACATCTTAACCAACAGAGAGAGATATAGGAGGCACTTTTCATCAAACTAGTTTTGACAGGTCGTCTCGACCAATCAGATCATGCCACGTCATCAAGCCACGCCCCCTGCATGTCCCTCCCTCGACCAATCAGAAGCGTGCATTTTCACCGGAAGTCCCGCCTTCTGGATATCCCTCCTTCCGGAAGTCCCGCCTATTGTGTTGCCGTCCAATGGGATAGCTGGGCACTTTTCATCAAACTTTTTTGACAGGTCTGTTATCTATTCTCACATACCAATGCCTAGCCGGGGTCAAAAGGTCTGAACGAACCTAGACCCTGATTCATTATCTGTACTTATCTGACTTATGAGTAACTCATCTGTTACTCAAACACCCCACCCCACCCCACACCTGTGCCCATGTGTATGTGTATGTGTTTGTGTGTAAACAAGGGAAGCCTAGCCGGTGTCAAAAGGTCCGAACGAACCTAGACCCTGATTCATTATCTGAACTTATCTGAGTTATGAGTAACTCATCTGTTACTCAAGCACCCCACCCCACCCCACACCTGTGCCCATGCCCATGTGTATGTGTTTGTGTATGTGTGTGTGTGTGTGTGTGTGTGTGTGTGTGTGTAAACAAGGGAAGCCTAGCCGGGGTCAAAAGGTCCGAACGAACCTAGACCCTGATTCAGCAAAATATAGATATCCCTTCGGACATCTGTTACCCATTGCCAAACCCATCCTGTGCCACGTGAGAGAGACGGAGAGAGAGTTGATCAGAGATCTATAGACTTTTATTTACGAGTCAATTACGTATTACACGCAATGATTCGGTAACATCATTTAAAAAAGGCGCCCAATCAGGTGACCGAGATACATACGATCGAGCAAATCAGAGTATGCAACGTCATAAGTCTCCACCCATTCATTCAACAGGCCCTGTAGGCCGAAGGATTTAAAGGGTCAGTGTTTGTGCGGCGGTTAGGGTTAGAAGATAGCCGTAATAATCATGGCTTCTGTCACAGATGCACCCAAAAAAATACGCCCGATCTTAGCAAGAACAAAAATGCGCTTGAAAGACACAGACACGATTCATGCGTGGCGTTTGTCTAAAGGTGGTTATTTCGGGTTCTATTTTGATCAAGAAAATGACAGAGTTGTGTTGTACAGCGGGCCGACATCAAGTTTTGCGGATGCCTCTGAACTTTTTTCCTTGCATCGCTATGACTGGGGTAATTTCAAGAAGCGCACCGTTGAATTGAACAATTTTGTGAAAAACGGACCTAAGGGTTCTAATCCTGTATTTAAAATACTCATAACACCCTGGAAACCATCAGACCAAGCATCGTCGTACACTTTTGGCTTACAAGCTTTCGGCGATGATGACGGATCCAACGTCATATGTCTGTCTACCTTGCACAACCGCAAGCGCTCAGCGAGCGGCGTTTTGCTTGAAAAAAAAAACTACCACGTGACGGTACAGTGGGATGACTGGAAAGAGATATATGAAGATTTTGTCGGAAACGTCGAACAATTGTTTAATGAGCTGGAACGAATCAAAGGTATGGAGAGATTAAAAATGAGACTGAATGATCATTTTGATTCCGACATCAGCTATCCGTTTGTAAAGGTTCACGATCTGGAAATCGATCGTGTGTTTGTGAAAGAGGTTGGGGGTGGAGTCAGAGTTGTGACTCACACCCCAGAACGCAGAGTATAAAGTCAGATCCTTGTACCGGTCATCAAGGAGTCACAAGGTTTTCATTTTTCCCTACACACAGTGACGGGGCCTCATTGGCAATGGCTCAAGAACTCTTAAACTTGTATTCCTACGTTCCTAACACGGAAAACATTTCCTCTGATTTACCCCAGACTGAAACGATGGTAGAAATCGACGGTTGTGTAAGTTCGGCTGTGCTTTCCATCATCCGTGCTGTGACGGGTGATCTGATGGACAAAATCATTGAAAGTGATATGCGTGAAAACTGCAACGGATGCGCCATCGACCATCCCAGCCAATTACAACACACCTGCTTGTTTGAGCCTGAAGATCTGTACCTACACTTTAACGCTAAAAGGCTGTTGAAAAAACTTTTTAGGCCTTGGCTGAAATACACCTTAGCCAGGGCTCTAAAGTTGTGCGGAATCTCGAACGTGCCGACTTTGGAAAAACTCCAAGCTGTTGCTGAAACGGTCGTGTGCGAATTACGAGATGAACGTGACTTCAAGACATCTCTGCAAGAGATCAAGGACAAAACTGTATCTGTTTACAACGATGGAGTGAAAGAAGATATTATCGACTATTGGAATTTTCATTGCTCTCTGGAACCCCTTGAGCCGTCTCTGACATGGGTAACATCGTCTCTTCCGCAAAATCCTTCTCCAAGAAATGCCTGAGGAACCGGGGTGAATCTCTCCTCCGCAAAATGATTGAACTGAGAGTCGATGAAGAAACATGCCTGAGACAGATATCCGCGGGTGACGCTTTATCAAAATTATACAGAAAAATGGAAGTAGTGCGATCTTCATCCTCGAATTGGAACAGTTTAATTTCTGTTGCGGCAAATAGTTCATACCCCTTACACGAATATATGCATCACGTTTTGTCTCATATGTTTGAAATATTGACCGAATATAACTCCGGTCACTTACTATGTATCTTTACCTATGTAACCGACGTGTGTGTTTTGAAAATGTTAAACAAGGAAAATGTTGATGTTGAAAAAACAATTGACTCTTTGTTATCTTTTTTAACGGAACATAATGTAAATATCTTTCATATTGCGAGACTTTTGTAAGAATAAATGTTGATTACACAATCGTTTTTGACCATTATTGCAGAGACACGGCGATATGTCTGAGAGGTTGTTGAAGAATATATATTATAATCCCTCAAATCCAGGGTCTTATGGAGGGATTGAGAGTTTACAAAGAGCCGTTGTTGAAAAACTAGGTAAAAGGGCAAACGACAACGATGTTAAAAATTGGTTAGCGTCTCAGGATGCGTATACTCTTCACAAACCCATTTCTGTGAAATTTAAAAGAAACAGAGTTTTTGTGAAAGATGTTGATGAACAATGGCAAGCCGATTTAGTGGATATGACGAATGTGTCGGATAGTAACGACGGTATGAAATTTATGTTGACGTGTATCGATATTTTATCTAAATATGCTTGGGTACGTGTATTACGAAACAAGACCGGAGCTGAGGTGAGCAAAGCTTTTGATTCCATTCTAAAGGAAGGGCGAGTTCCGAGAAAACTACAAACCGATCAAGGAAAGGAGTTTTTTAACAAAATCTTTCAAGGCTTAATGAAAAAGCACAACATTACTCACTTTGCTACGGGTACAGGACTGAAAGCTTCCGTCTGCGAGCGGTTTAACAAGACGCTCAGGAATAAAATGTGGAAATATTTTACGGCCTTTAATACAAGAAAATACTCTGATGTAGTTCAGGATTTGGTTGACGCCTACAACCACAACTACCACAGCAGTATAAAAATGAAACCCACAGAGGTCAATGAAACAAACTCTTTCAAAGTATTTAAAACCTTGTACGGATTGTTTCCTTCAAGAGCAAAGAAACTACGGTTTAAGTTTAAGGTCGGTGACGTTGTTAGGATTTCACGTTTAAAAAGTCAGTTTGAAAAAGGTTACGAGCAAAACTACACGGATGAATATTTCACAATTTCCGAACAGATACCGAGAGAGCCTCCGGTATACAAACTGCAAGACGCCGATGGTGAAAAGATAGAGGGTACGTTTTATGAACAAGAACTGCAAAAGATTATAGTCGGAAAAGATAAATCATTTAAAATTGAAAAAATATTGGATGAAAAGGTACAAAATGGTAAAAAGATGTGTTTAGTGAAATGGTTGGGGTGGCCCGATAAATTTAACTCTTGGATTCCGTCCAAGGATATTGTTAAAGTTTAAATCGTTGGGGCGATATACGAATGAAAATCATAATCGGTGCACCATGGAAGAGAGTGGGTTCTTTGTGACTCTACCGAGCAACTCATCCATCGACGTTTATCCTAACAATAAGATTTCGAATTACACTACTAAATTTGCTAAACCCATCGAGTTGGTTGGCGATTGGGAGGTGGCACTTACAGAAGTGCAATATCCCCATACATGGTACTCTTTGAGGAATTGGGAAAGTCTATTTTTTGTACGTTATGACAACGGCGTTACCATAGATTATCATACCTGTCAAATGAGCCAGGGGTATTACCGTGACCTGGAAGAATTGGTTAACGAAATGAACAGGGTTTTAAAACTTTTAGGCCTTGAGGTAAGAATTAAATACAACCCCCAGACCAACAAAATCCGTTTGGACACAAAGAAGTCCTATTCCCTAAGTACATACGGAAAACTGGCGCATGTGCTGGGTCTGGAAGAAAAAAAAGAACTCACGCGTGAAAACCCAGAGGCTCCCTATCCTTCCGACATTTACGGGGGATTTTACACAATGTTTGTGTATACAGATATTATTCATTATCAAAGAGTAGGGGATAGTTTTGTACCTTTGTTGAGGTGTGTACATATAAGCGGTAAAAACAACGAAATTGTCACATTAACCTACAACAAGCCACACTACGTACCTGTGAGTAAGAATCTGATAAGCGATATAATCATCGAAGTCAAAACTGACCAAGATCTGCATGTTCCTTTTCTCTACGGGAAATTTGTGGCTAAACTTCACTTTAGACCCGCAAAACATTCTTTTCGTGATTAAACGATGATTCGCCCAAGGTACGCGGACCCTCAGGTCTACGTGGACTACTATCAGCAGCAAGCCGGACATGGTCTACCGGGGTATCACGGAAGTCCGACCATGTATGGGTCGGGGTTAGGCGGAATCTTTAAAGCGCTTTTTAGGATGGCCGTTCCTATTATAAAAAGGGGATTCACTATCGCAAAACCTCATTTAAAATCCGCAGCAAAAGGAATCGTAAGCGATGTGGTGAGTAACATCGTCACAAACAGAACTGAAAAACAGGAGGGATCAGGACTCGCTACGATAGCCTACAAAAACGCTAGGTGGCCTCCTGGAAGGAGGTACGTCATTCCGAATAAAAAACGCAAGATCACGCAAGGTAAAGTCAGAGTAAAAAAGACCAAACGAAGAGGAAACAAGCGTTCTACCTCATCATCATCATCATCCGTCAAACAGAGAAAGGTGAACATTTTTTAAAGCCATGGCTTTCTTGCACAGTCTATCGTCAGAATGCACCAAGTCGGAATTAGATATTTTTACGCTACCGTACACCCAAACGAGCATTGAAAAGTACGTTTACATCGAAATACCGCCGCTTTCAGCCGTAACGGATAACGGACCCTTGGAGTTTTTCGTGGCGGGCAATGGTGAAGACTATCTAGACTTGAACAACACTTTTTTACATCTCCGGTGTAAAATCACAAACACAGACGGCACCGACATAGCTAACGATGCTAAGGTCGGAGTAGTTAACTACCCTATAGCGTCTCTCTTTTCTCAAGTAGACGTTATGTTGGGAGATCGTCTCATAAGTCAGTCGAGTAATACGTACCCCTACAGAGCAATTATGGAATTGATTTTAAATTTTAGCAAAACTGCTTTGGAAACGCAATATTCTGCGGGTCTATTTTACAAAGACACCGCCGGACATATGGACGTGACGGACCCACAAGGCCGTAACAACGGATTCAGAAACAGAGCCCTTTTTAGTTCCGAAAGCAAAACCTTTGACTTGATCGGTCATATTCACTCCGATATATTTTTTCAGGATAAACTGTTACTGAACGGTGTTGATTTAAAAATTAAAATGGTTCGAAGTAAAGATGAATTTTGTCTCATGAAAGAAGGAGTCAGGGATTACAATCTTAAATTACTTTCGGCGTCTCTGTTTGTGAAAAAAGTAACGGTGTCTCCGGCTGTAAAGTTGGGACACGCGCAGGCGTTACTCAACTCCACAGCCAAATACCCGATCGAAAGAGTAAGCATGAAGACCTTCAGTCTACCGGCAGGGAGCCGTATATGCACCCAAGAGAATCTATTCCTGGGGCCTCTCCCTAAAACCGTCATTTTCGGAATGGTTGACAACGATGCTTTCAGCGGAGTGACGGATAAGAACCCCTTCCATTTTAAACATTACGATACAGAATTTGTTGCTCTTTACGTTGACGGAACACAGTATCCGGCAAAACCATTTCAGCCTAATTTTGAATCAGGAAACGTCGTTCGTGAATTTCATTCGTTAATTTTAGCGTCCGGAAAACATCTTAAGGATCAAGGGTTGTCGATAAACAGACAAGATTATGCGCAAGGCTACACCCTGATCGCGTTCAATCTGAGTCCCGATGATGACTGCGGACAACATCTATCGTTAATAAAGTCTGGAAATATGAGACTGGAGCTAAGATTTCGAAACCCTCTTCCGAGAACCGTTAACCTAATCGTTTACGCTAGTTTTGATTCGATTCTGGAAATCAATAATCGGCGAAACATTCTCATCGATTATCAGTAAACATGGATACCGGAGAACTTTTGGGTGTGATGAGAAGTTGCCCCGCTGTAAAAAAGATATTCAGAGGCGTCTTTGCCTGCGATGAACTACCCGAGAACACCGTGACACAATTTCCTGCGCTTTTCATCGTAAACACTCACCCGAGTTACATGCCAGGGGAACACTGGTTGGCTTTAAGCCTAAATGACGAAGCCTCCGGAGAATTTTTTGACTCGTACGGAAACCCACCGACTTATGAACTCTTTCCTAAATCTATTTATTCATTTTTAAAAAAGAACTGCTTTAAAATAAGTCACAACTCAAAGCAAGTTCAGAGGTTTGAATCGGTTTGTTGCGGACAACACTGTATATTCTTTTTATGTCACAGAGCTAAAGGATATTCATTTAATCATATTATGTCTATGTATACCGGTGATTTGAAAAGAAACGATAATGCGGTTGTATCTTTCGTCAAACAAATGTATCCTAGAGTAAATAAAACTTGCCTCATGAAATGTGTTCAATGCGTTGACTGCGGTGAAAAATTTAGAATGTAATGCATAGTGAAATAACGCAGGAAACGAGAAAAAAATGTATGCACCGTTTATTCAAATAAAGAACAACTTACAAGATTATACAACTTTACATCGTCTCATCATTTATTTATATCAACACGACAATACACGTCATTAAAAATTTATCCAGCTTGACGAAGTAAAACTGGGGGATTTTAAAACAGGTTCAAGGGTACCGTGACTAGATGAGTCAGAATCGCTTCTTTTATGATCCGAGCTGTTTGAAACTACCCGAGAATACAATGACTTGGTTTTCTTCACATCGGATATTTTACGCCGAACCCCAGCGTTAGAAATGGTTGATAAGGGAATGTTTAAGTCGGCTACGGTTTGTAGCATTTCGGACCATCCTAGGGGTCTCCGGTCATCGGATACTTTTAGAGGCGCAGTTAGATTTTTAACCAAGTCCAACATGTGCGATCCTTTGATCGCTTTACCTTTGAAAATAAACTCTCCTTTGTCGTTCCATGAAGCAACGCCGCTAGACTTTGAGATTTTCTCCATGATGTAGGAAGCATTTTTTCTGGTTCTGGACGGTACATTATCAATGACCTCTTTGACAATTTCATCTTCGGTCAAACTACCGTCCTCTTCCGAACCGGTAACTGTTTTATTTTGAGATTCAAGGGGAAGCGAAAGCGTTAGTTGAGCGGTTTCTTCATCCCCTCTTTTGACTAGGTTTAGAAATCTTTGCAAGGTAACGGCGTAAAGTTTTGCCTTTTCATAAGGATTCAAGTCGGTCCTAGTCAGAATATGACGCATCTCTTCATCTATACCGTTTTCTACAGTCTTTCTAACATTTTCTTGACCGCTCAAGTTTTTAAGTTTTTCGAGTTGGTGGTGAGGTACCAAATACATTTTTTCGGCAGTTTCCATGTTATTTCTGACGCGATGCTATTAAACTACTTATGAAGGGTACAGCAACGCTTAACAAAGGTAAAAGAAACCCCCCGGTTTGTTTAATAGACTTTCTTTTAGCTTCCACAGACTTTCGTTTATCTGCAAAAAGTTTAATCGATTTTTTCCGTTTTTTCAGTTGCTGATACTGATGAGTCGTTAAAGGAATGCGTCCTCTCAGTAGATTTAGAGCTATTTCGCAGATGGCGAGTATGAGATCCTCAGGGGCGTTACATAATATAAGCTTCCTTTCTCGAGGAGTAGCTTGATATAGAGCCCTTAACACGTGTAAATTTCTCTTGAGTCGGGCAGATGTCATTTCAGTTTTTGTTTTGGTTTTTTCGGTACATACACTACCGGATTCTCCCAGGAAAACAGTCCTGACCTGAGACGAAGTTCTTCTGGCGTTGATGCTTTCAAGTCTACAAATAAATATCCGTAAGGCCTAGAGGTAGCGTCCTGGAAACTTTCTAAAAAGTACTTGCTGTTACCCGGATACATTTGACGTGCCAGCACGCTAATCTGTAACTTGTCCCTAGGATTTTTAAAAAGAACCATGTAGTTGGTGTTTAAGTTGATGGTTCTGCTGCTTCTCCCTTGAAAAAACAGATTTTGAACCAGATAGATAACGCTCAGATTTCTATGATGAGTATATTTTGTAAAGGCTTTTTCTACTTCCTCATTCTTGCTAGCCGTTTCCATTAAATCGTCAATCACCAATAAATTAGTTTTGTGGGGAGGAAATAGTTCATCATCACACAAAGAGTCGGGTATACCTTCAACAAATCGAACGTTTATATTTTTCATCAGATCATCGTACATAGGCTGCCAACAGGTATAACACCAAACAATCTGATCTGGAATTTTTGACATGACATTCTTACAATTTTCAAGCAACATTTTGATAAAAAAAGATTTCCCGCTATTGCTGGGACCACAAACGATGCAAGAAAAAGGGAGCTGAAGCCTAGCATCAAACCATTTTTTACCGTCCATTATTTTTTTTATTTGTTGACAAATGAAAACTCGATTAATACCCGTAAGGTAAGGTTGTAAAGTCCGGGAATAGAACGCGTTTATCGTACACGACTCTGAACCTTTTCATCTGAGCTTTGTTTTTCAAGTGAAAGCCTCTTTTATCTCTGACAATTTGATTGTGGGAGGTCATTATTTCATCGTTATGATAGGGGGTTTTCACACTTTTGTCAACCAGTTCTGTCAAGGATTCCAAATTTACAACTTTAGTATTAGCATAGTTTAAAGTAATGCCTTTGACTTTCATCGTAGTCTTACCCTTGAAAGTTCTGTAACCGTAGGTTTTTGGTCCGCCACTTACAAATTCTACAATATGATCACCCGGGTCCAGTTCACTTGTGAGACAACCCAAGTAATCACCCAGAGGCGGCATCCAGTCACCCGGTTTACTTTTGAAGATGACGCTGTCGGTATCTGTGTACAAACACCTCTGTTGCAGACGATCAACAACGCTGTACAGTTCGAGTCTAGCATAGGCCGTAGTGAAAATACCGATAAAGACATTAGCTTTACCCGGTTTAAGAAACATATCGTCCGCGTACCTCCACTGCACCATAGCTACCTCATCGTTTAAAAATGAGAAATGACTCACGTCGTACATATCTGAGAACATGTATTGTAAAAACTCACTAGGGTCTTTGATTAGGGAAGTGTTTGACCTGTCGGGTCTCTGACACATCTTACCCCACAAAGAATTTAAAGCCAGTTTAGCCACAGATCTCTTGGCCGGATTTACGGCGATGCGAGATTCGTCTAGCTTGACCCCTTCGTTCTCCAGATACTTTTCAACGTATTCCCTTTTACCAAACTCATCAACTGCCCAGGAGGGATAACCTGAGCTCTCCTGTTTCGTCTTAAGAAACATTTTGATGTAGTCTGCAAACAACTCATTTGTCTGATTGGGGAAATGCCAGATTTCAAACACCTTCATTACTCTGTACCCCTTCTCGAGGGCTTTCATCACCTC
This sequence comes from Salminus brasiliensis, assembly GCF_030463535.1. NCBI lineage: Eukaryota > Metazoa > Chordata > Actinopteri > Characiformes > Bryconidae > Salminus > Salminus brasiliensis. Next base: position 8,033,422 of record NC_132898.1, read on the forward strand.
CACGCTACACCAGGTACCCGTCAGAGCCCTCTCCTCCTCCCCGTGGTTGCAACTTTTCAGTTGCAGGTCTGCGCATGTTCGACATAAAGGAAACACAAGCTTGTTTTTCACCCGATAGGGAAGGACGGGAGCCCATAACCCCCTAGGAGGCAGAATTTTTATTCTGACGAGACCAAAGTAATTTTCCAAAGGTTTAAAATTGCGAAAGATGATGGTGGGGTGTCCCACCGGATAGCTCTTTGTCTTGTTCACGTACGGGTAGAGAGATGTGAAATCATAGTAATCTATTCTCTCACCTGGTTGAGCTACGTAGTGAAGGTGTAAAGCGTTTGTCCGACCGCCGAACAAAGCGTCTCGCGGTTTCAAACGTTCTGGAAAGTCAAAGCGATCAAGAAACCGTTTCACATCCTGATTTGATCTTTTCATCTCGTTCCACACATGTTCCCACATCGTTGTTACATGCAAGTTGTGGGTGCTTCGTAATACCTGAATTTTTTCCAAACTCTGTTGGCGAATGTCACCAAAGGAATGTGATTCCTTACTCAGAGGATGGATCATGTTTGAAGGATAGCATTTATCACATCCGTGATAAAAACATCCTAAAAACTCGAAAGCTTTTCTGACGCTACAGTCTTCAAAGTATCCGTCTACATAGTAGTTTCCGAACTTGACTTCGCCTTCATTAAGGGCGTGTCGAATGGGAATCTTGTCTCTTTCAGAGATGTACTCTAACCATTGAATGGCGGGTGTGGAAAACGATTTCTGTCTGTTGATGTAATTATCTAAAGGCGGGATAGCTAGTGTGTTTTCAGGAAGAAAGTTGGTTCTGAAAATTTTCAAACAAACGCTCGCGATGGTAATACACTTGAAGGGGTCTACCCCTGTGCTGTTTAGTATTTCACTCCTGAATGCCAGACACCCCATCCTCAGAATACGAACGTCATTTTCACAGTATTCAGCCATCTCTTTCCTAAAGTCAAACACCTTTCCTGCGAGTGTGCTGTACCAATCAAAAAATTCATCTCTCTCTTTGCTCATCATGGTGTCTACACCATAGAACTTTGGTTGAGGATAAGGCCCTACGTAGTTTTGATTTTCAAGGGTATTCCAGAAATGTGGAAAATAACCTTTCTTTTCCGACGTGAACCCCATAGCCTTTGGAATTGCACTGAGTCTCATAGGAAGAAAAGAAAGGCTGTCGATGTATCTCTGATTACATTTTTCATCTTCAAAACACAAGATTTTACCGCCTTGTGCTATGATTCTAGGAGTGATTCCTTCCTTTACCAAATGGTTCAACAAAATGTAGGAATCATACCCCCGGGCATTGTGCGCTATGAAAGTATAGCCTTTGTATTTCTTCCTGCGAAACCGGTTAAAAAATGCCGCTACACATTCAACGCCTTCCGCAGACCACACATTACCTTTAAAATCCATGCAACATACATAATTTGCCAAATGAAAACCTGTCTTCTGATTTGTCTCAAAATCATAAAAGATGTACTTTTCATCTGCCCGCTCTATTTTTAATGGTTCCATAACGCATTCGTGCTCAATTTCAGAATTAACTTTGACGCCGCAGTGTTTACAGAGACTTTTTTTATGACAACGATGCTTTTTGGATCCTTTAATTCTATCTTGCATAGTGTTACACTCAGGACAGTAGTACCTTAAATTACACGGTGGGCAACTTCTACCTTCTTTAGATTTATGTTTTGCGTAGCAATATGCCGATCTACAAATCCTTAGGCAATCTTTACATTGCACAGATTCTTTAGGATGACCGGGGCATTCACTGTCAAGACAAACGTTGCAATGGAAATCACAATTATGATGATTCATATTGTTAAATCCTGCGTAGCAGTAAGGGCATACGTAGGACGTGCCTAATAGAGCTTTGAGGTTTTTCACACCGTAATAATGATTTTCGTGTAGGAACAAGAACAAGGTTTTGTCATGCGGCATCTTGCTATTTTGAAAATAAGAGTACCCGTTTTTGTTTCCGTCACAGGACATCACTACAATTTTACAGTTCAGCAGCTGTTCAAAATGCGCTACGTCAGCCAGACTGACTGCATCATTTACAGATAATCCCGCATTGTGTTGCAATTGTGTCGCGAGTTGTTTGATTTCAAAATCATTTTTGTCAGGGTTCAATAATCGGGAAACGCATAAGGCAAAACACAGGTTATCTTTGTTTTGAAAAACATACAAGTGTTTCATCTTTTTCTGAACAATGTCCGAGTTGAACAAGTGTGATAGCTTAATACGTCCTCCACCACGGGGTGCGTGTACGATTCGAATCACCAGTTGCAAAGTTTCGTCGGAAAGTATTTCAAATTTACTCTGAACAGCGTTTTCAATCATCTTTAGAATTGATTCTAAATCTACAACCCCGTTTCTTACCTGAACAGGGGATGAAACATTCAGAGTATTACCTTGAATTTCAACGTGAACAACGTCACGTGGGCCCACTACCTCATTAGCGACAGTGAGCATTTGATTTATGAGTTCTAGTACATAATTGTAAAACTCTGCAAAACTGTCAACATTTCCTAATGATGCAAAGTTTACCCGCCTTCTAATTTCTGTGGTATGGAATCTTTTAAGACGATTGATTACAATATTCGGATCTATGCCATATCCCATTTGATCATCGTCACTGTCGGACGAAAGGTTAATAGAATCTTCCAAAGGGAAATTATTTGGGTTATGTGTTGGGTTACTTGTTTCATTATTGTGAACAGAACTGTTTGACGAAATGTGTGATGCCTGACTTAAATTTTCCAGATTATCGTTTAATCTCGATAGACTTTCAATCAGATCAGAGAAAAAATCTTGAGGAGTTGGGTCATACGCTTCGCTATTGTCGGGAGATGATACAGAATCTATATGAGAATTGTGATCGCAGGGTTGCGACAAAGATTCATTGAGTCGATTCACCGCTTCTAACAGGAAAGGGTTTATTGCGGTAATCGGATCTTGTTCGTTCAGCACATTTTGCAATCTTGACAGACTTTGGTTTAGTTCATTAAAGACGTGTTGAACGTCTGATGGGTTTTCTGAGTTAATGACTGAGTGTGACAACTGTGTATTTGGGTTATGTTCCTGAGAGAAAGATACACTTTGATTAAGATTATTCACAGCTTCTAAGAGGAAAGGGTTCAGAGCCGCACACGTATCGTGTTCATTTAGAGTATTTTGCAATCTTGACAGACATTGGTTTAGTTCGGTCAAAAAATCCTGAGGTGTTTCATTCGCTACATTAATTTCGGGAGATGATACAGAATCTATATCGGGATTGTGTTCACAGGGTTGAGCCAATCTTTGGTTAAGCTCATTTATAGCATCTGTTAAAAATGGGGTGATGTTAGGCTTCTTAGCATCAATGTTTAGAGGATCACTGTTGGGGCGTTTCTGAGACATGACTAAACAGAATATTACAATGAGTAATAAGAAGATTCACTCTGGTTTTAAATGTGGAAAAAGCGGATGCAATATCGCTACTTGACCCGTGCGTAGTCATAAACTCCAGTCGTCGATGAGATATTTCCACCGCTCTTGACAGATATCGGAAGTCGTAGAGATGATCCAATGTTTCGTCCCGATATATATCGACGCCAGAATCTGAAACAATCAAATAAAATAAATAAAAATTAATAATAATTAAAATAAATAAATGTATATATATATACATTCTATAAATTACTCAAAATCTACACACCGAATGGATGGGTGTCAGAGAAGCGGTCTGCTGATCCTTCATCTATTTGAGGTCCTATTAAAGGTATTAAATATGTAATTAAGTAAAGAAATATAAATAATTTTCGGACAAAATAAATGTGTTTAACATCACTTACTTGGAGAAGTTGGTTGATAGAGATGATCGGATTGGTTGTCGAAATCTGAAAGCGAGGGATCTTATAAATAAGTATAACTTGTATTTAAATAATGTATTTACTTTAAATGAAATATAATTAACTGACCGGATGGTGTGTTAGATCTCTGATCGCTATTTTCCTCTAGAAAATCACTCTCTTCAGATTTGTAACCTAAACAAATAATACAATAAGTAAATGCATTCATTCTAAAAACTGAATGAAAACTGGATGAAAAAAACATTGTTGTATTCAATTGACTTACTTGGTGGATTGTATTGTTGAACAAATATAACGTCGTCAGATTGTTCATACGAATCCTGATCTATGAATAAAATATATAATTTTATGTCACAAGGTTATATCGCACAGAATACTAATCATCATCATTTTAGCTAAAAAGTTACTTACTTGATGCGTTTGACAATGTTCTTCCGGAAGCTGATCAAATAAAAAAAAAAAAAACTATTACAAATTCTGCGTATCTTAATTTGTGTTTAAAATTACTTCATAATTCTCATTTGTAGATCACCAGGAAGCATGCAATACATATAACTTTAAAATATTACTTACATTACTTGTGATCAAAAGTGTATTAAACCTTAAGAAGATAGATAAAAACATGCATTGACTTCATTTCTAACGTTATACTTTACCTATTTTCTAATAAATGCATCGTATGTAGTAAAAGACAAAGTTTTCTTACCTTGAGAGTATTCCATTTTGCTGAGGATTTCTCCAAAAAGAGAGACGCTTTCAAAATGAACTTCCAATTCGACCAAGCTGTTGCTTAAATGCAGTTTTGAAACAAAGGGGTTTGGGATAGTGGTCGTAAAAGGTAATACCCCCCAATTTCCTAAGGGGCCATCAGGCAAGGAATCGGTGCCGCATAGTTTTGTCTTCAAGAGTTTTAAGGAATGAAATATGCAATGGTCGATTTTATATGTATATATGTGACAGTGTAAAGAATTATTACAAAAATAAATTCCAAAAAGAAATGATAAAAAAAAAATAATAATAAAATAAAAAAAAAGATTCTGAAGTCACTCTTGTTTTCTATGTTTTTACACTACTGAATGCGCCGTCAATTTTTGCAAAATATTCGAGAATCATCTTTTGAAAATCTTTCCATGTAAAGACAATCTGAAAGTCTTTTTCATCAGATTCTTCCTCAAACGCGCAACATCTGATCATGTAAATTATGGTGAGACATACTTCAAACTTTTCTTCACTCCTTTTCGGACAGAGACTGAATGTTCGCAGCGACTTGCAAGGTTTCCATGTTAGATTAAAAATCTCGTCGTATTCTTCTTTGCAATCCGAATATCTAAATTTAATATAAGTATACATACAACCAAAATGTCTTTTGAAAGTATGCCATTCATCGCGTTGCAAGGAAAAAAGTTCAGAGGCATCCGCAAAACTTGATGTCGGCCCGCTGTACAACACAACTCTGTCATTTTCTTGATCAAAATAGAACCCGAAATAATAGCCGTTAGACAAACGCCACGCATAAATCGTGTCTGTGTCTTTCAAGCGCAATCGTCTTTTAGCCAGAGTCAGTTTCATCTTTTTGGGAGTATCGGACGCCATGATTATTACGGCTATCTTCTAACCCTAACCGCCGCACAAACACTGACCCTTTAAATCCTTCGGCCTACAGGGCCTGTTGAATGAATGGGTGGAGACTTATGACGTTGCATACTCTGATTTGCTCGATCGTATGTATCTCGGTCACCTGATTGGGCGCCTTTTTTAAATGATGTTACCGAATCATTGCGTGTAATACGTAATTGACTCGTAAATAAAAGTCTATAGATCTCTGATCAACTCTCTCTCCGTCTCTCTCACGTGGCACAGGATGGGTTTGGCAATGGGTAACAGATGTCCGAAGGGATATCTATATTTTGCTGAATCAGGGTCTAGGTTCGTTCGGACCTTTTGACCCCGGCTAGGCTTCCCTTGTTTACACACACACACACACACACACACACACACACACATACACAAACACATACACATGGGCATGGGCACAGGTGTGGGGTGGGGTGGGGTGCTTGAGTAACAGATGAGTTACTCATAACTCAGATAAGTTCAGATAATGAATCAGGGTCTAGGTTCGTTCGGACCTTTTGACACCGGCTAGGCTTCCCTTGTTTACACACAAACACATACACATGGGCACAGGTGTGGGGTGGGGTGGAGTGGGGTGTTTGAGTAACAGATGAGTTACTCATAAGTCAGATAAGTTCAGATAATGAATCAGGGTCTAGGTTCGTTCAGACCTTTTGACCCCGGCTAGGCATTGGTATGTGAGAATAGATAACAGACCTGTCAAAAAAGTTTGATGAAAAGTGCCCAGCTATCCCATTGGACGGCAACACAATAGGCGGGACTTCCGGAAGGAGGGATATCCAGAAGGCGGGACTTCCGGTGATAATGCACGCTTCTGATTGGTCGAGGGAGGGACATGCAGGGGGCGTGGCTTAATGACGTGGCATGATCTGATTGGTCGAAACGACCTGTCAAAACTAGTTTGATGAAAAGTGCCTCCTATATCTCTCTCTACCAACTTGCGGGGCTCTGTTATTTATAGAAACGCACAGATCGACCAACGACCCACGGTATCGACCAATAGTCAGCATTAAGAGCCTCTGGGGTAAAAAATAAACGCTACTTGGGACATCCCTAGTTGTCCATGTAAAGTACAAAAAATAAAACAGGACTTGTTGGACCACAAATTCTTCTACCATATTTACAATGTCCAGTTGCAGCGGCTGTATCTCCATTGTTGATGCTTCCGATGGTGGACAGGGGTTAGAATGGGTACTCTGGTCTGGTAGTGTTTGTTGGTATACTGTCTGTATCCTGTACTAATGTAACACGTCAACATTGGCTTATAGCCATAGACTCTACAAGACCTATGAAGGTGCCATCTGTGTTATCAGACATCAAGACGTTCCAGCAGATCCTTTGAAAGTCCTGTAAGTTGCGGGGTGGGGCTGCCACAGGTTGGACCTGTTCCAGCACATTCCACAAGTAAACAGCACACACGTACCTGAATGTCCTCGTTGGACCACACAACTTTCTTCCAACACCCCAAGGTCCAGTTTCAACTCATTAGAGATGAGTGTGTCCATTGTATGTGATTTGATGGTTGACAGGGGTGAGCATGGGCACATCGTCATGCCTGCCCTTTTCTCAAACATCCACGAAGGTGTTGAATGCAAGAACTAACTGCTCAGTTACGAGGTAATCAACCTTATAGTGATCATGTTTTGGCTCCTTGTGTAATGCAGTGTTTTTCTTTTGGGTCTTCTAGAGGAGAGCATGGACAGCTCAGTGACCCTGTGGCAGTTCCTGCTGCAACTCCTCTTGGACCCCAGCAACGACCAGCTCATCTGCTGGACCAATGAGGATGGGGAGTTCAAGCTGCTGCAGGCGGAGGAGGTGGCCAAGCTGTGGGGCGCTCGCAAAAACAAACCCAGCATGAACTATGACAAACTGAGCCGGGCCCTGCGCTACTACTATGACAAGGTTGGCCTTTTGTTATGGGTCTATATCCTGTACTAGCACTACACGCTGATGCTAGGTTCTAGCCATAGCAGTGTTGATGAAAGTTATAGTTTTATTAGCATGAATATTTGTTAATAGCACAAATAACACACATGGGCACTTTATTAGGAAGGCATTTCATCTACTCATTCATGCAGTTATTTAATCAACTAATCATGTGGCAGCAGTGGAATGCGAAAAGTCATGCGGATATGGACCAGCGGCTTCAGATAGTGTTCACATCAACCATCAAAATGGGGGAAAATGTGATCTTTGGGGGGGGGGGGGGGGGGGGGAGAAAGAGAGAAAGACAGTAGCTCAGATAACCACTCTGAATTATGGTGGGCAGAAAAGCTACAACAGCAGAAGACCTAATAAAGCGCTTAGTGAGGTATAAGCAAGAGTCTGATAGTCACTTAACTTTAAAAAATAATAATAAAATAAAAACTAAAAAAGATTAGCACCGTAGGCCTAGATCTTTTTATTTGGCAATGGTGTGTACCTGTTTTTTGGCAGTTTTCCAACTCTGTTTTATGTAGCCGTACCGTGAAGTTAAATGGTTTTTTGTTTTATTTTGTTTTGTGTTTCTTCTTTACATTTGAGAGCAGCTTAACAGCTACAGTACAGTAAGAACACTCTTCACGGGTTATTTTTCAGTCAGAGGGGCCATACTGAGTGTAGGTTATTTCTGATGAGATTCTGAGAAGTTGATCTACATGCATTAGTCCAAAAAAAAAATAATTAAACACTGTAAGTAAGATGATACTGATTGATGGTTATGGGAAAAAATAGTGAAATGTTAAACCGGGAACTCTTTCTCCACATATATATACAAATACAGTAATTCTCTTCACATTTCACCTGAAGCCAGTGATCCAACATGTTATGATATTAATAATGCACTCCATGTATCAAAGACTGGAGTAAAATAAATGCTATTGGGCAGATATAATAAGATATGTCATGGAGAAGGAGAGCAGTGCATATCAAGTCTCACCCCAGATAGCGAGCATATATCAGTCCACTTGCTTGATAAGGTCGGCACCCCGCTGACCATTTGCCACTGCTGGTCCACCATGGGACATGTGTACAGAATCTAACTGGTTTTTAATCTTCACAAACCGATATTAAATTCACAGAGACTTTCATTTTAGAAAGTATAACAAAAGGAAGAACTGAGGGGAAAACTGCATTAAAAAGTAAATTGGACTGTTGATGGAAAAGTGGCATTTTGTCTAATACTCTGCTTAACTACTGGTGGGTGGCCCTGAAAACGCTAAGCAAAACGCCAGTGGACCGCCAGCTTTGCTGTTAGCGGACCAACAGTGGCTTACACAACTCGACACTCGTTATCAATCACTATGGATTACATGGGCGACTGCTGAAAACATTAATGCACTGTGTGTGTGTGTTTAGTGTACATCCCCCATGCTCTGGTGAAAGTCTGAGCATCATTAAGTAGCTACTGGCACCGCTGTTTGTGGTTTGCAGTGGTAAGTAGATGGTGTTTGAGAGAGTGCTGTGTTGGAGGAGACAGTTTTTGTCCTCTGTCATTTTGCTAAGGTAATTAAATGTATTCTTTAGATGTGAGAAGGGGTAATTGCCCCCTCTAGTAAACAACTTAATTATAGGGATAATTAAGAGACAGCTGTTGGTCTACTTCAGTAATCAGGTGCAATTTGGATCAGTTCTGCTCTGTTCAAGTTTGACTTTGTCTCTTATCTTTTGGAGTTTGCAATTTGGAGGAACGTCTTGCTTGAACAATGAACTTCTGAGAGGGAGATTAGAATGAGTTCAGCAGTCCACACCACACCGTAGAACATCTCGAATGCTGAAGGCATAAAAAACAAGGGTTTCGATTTGAAACCTGGGAATTAAAGCAGCATTATGTGAAGATTGTGTTTCTAAAGGATGTGCATTACATGCATTTCTGGACAAGCCGAGAGTTACAGAACTGGTAACATAAGTGCGTACACATGCTTTTTTCAGGGTTATCTGAGGAATCTAAGACACACTGACGAGAACCAAACTGTGGTGGCTGGGCGAGAGGGTCAGAGCACATCTAAAACATGGTTTTGTTTTCCTGTATGCAGTGGTCAGTACCTACCAAAAGTGATCCAAGGAAGGACAACCACTGAACTGGGTGACAGGGTCATGGACGAAGTTCTACATCACAATATTTAGGACCGCAGTGACCAAGTTAGATTATATAACACGTGCGCAGTTTAAGAGTTATCCAATGAAAACGGCAGTAGCGTAGTGTTGTACTCGGCCATGCCAAATTATTTCCCACTCTACTAAAAGTGCCCAAACTATATCATTATTATTGTTATTATTTATTATTTTATGGAAAAAGTGTCCCTTGAACCTAACTGACCAATCAAGTTAGATTATATAACACATACACAGTTTAAGAGTGATCCAATGAACAATGGCAGTAGCGTAGTGTTGTACTCGGCCATGCCAAATTACTTTCCACTCTACTAAAAGTGGCAAAACTCATTCCTGACCAGCTCAGAACCTACTGTCATTAACAACTGGCCTGTGAAACATAAACAAGATTACTTTCACTCCCAGAGTTGTGTGTAAAACACGACCCTCAATACTACAAAGGTTTTTTAGGTTAAGGTGACTGTTCTTATAGTATGTGATTCATGGCTTGCCCCAAATGCAGCCGATCAGCAAAGACATGTCTGATATCTGACGTGATTTTTTTTTAGTTTACAATTTCTAGACTAGACAAATGCTAGACCAAAAAAAAAAAAAAACAAGACTTGGACTGTCCCCAGTCTTGTTCAGGTTTATTTTTTTTTTTTTTTCGGGTACTACTACCACCACCACTCTTGACTCCGCTAAACCTTTCTTAAGGGCCCTGGCAGTCATGTAGGAGCTTTGATTCTGCTTTTGTATGGGCATATCAGCAGTTGTGGGAGTTTTTGTTGTAGTTCAGATCTCGGCTTGACTTCCACATTTCCCCTGAACGGTCAGTTCTTAATAATAATAGTTCACACTATTGAAACCATGAGCTGAAAATGTGTGGATGTTTCTTATAGCCTTCCCCTGCCTTGTTGGAATCCATTACTAGTTATGTTATTAGTTACCAGATCTTTAGACATTCAAGTGCAGACGGTTAACTAGTAAAACCAACTTCACTCAGCTGACTGTTCCTAAATCCTAACGGTCACATGCCTCAAGCTACTTGCTAATCAAGCGCTATGAAATCAGGGCCTTTGCAATGCTTTTGGTGTCCAAACTTGAACAGGCCGCACTGATTTTGCATTTATTAATTTATTTATTTATTATTATTTTAGATACATTTAGGATTTCATGTTGTTGACTTCTCAGTTGAAAAAAGGAGGTCATTTGGGTGCTTATACTTTTGCATATGACTGTGTAAGCATCAGTCTGCCAGATTTTATGAATTAATGAATCAAACAGCTATAGTGATTCTTTAGTGATGACTCTGATGAATCTGTGTCTCTTTTGTTCCCAGAACATCATTAAGAAAGTAAATGGCCAGAAGTTTGTGTACCGCTTTGTCTCCTACCCTGACATTCTAAAAGGCGACATCATGGCTAAGGCAGATGGGGCTGGTGAGGGGGGCATGGGGAGCTCCTCCCTCCCACTGCCCGACAAAGCCACCAGCACCATGAGGGACAACAAAGACAGCAAAGCAGCAGGAGAGCGAGGCAACGGAGCTCTTGTCCAGGCAAAACCATCTAGTCGAAATGATTACATCCACTCAGGTCTGTACACCTCCTTCACCCTGACCTCTCTGCAGTCCGGAACACAGCTCTTCAAGTCCATCAAGATGGAAAATCCCGGAGAGAAGCTGGCCGAGAAGAAAGCTGGCCAGGAGGCTTTTCCCCAGCCGCCCTCCGTCATCAAATTCGGCACTGCTCCTCCAAGTAGACTCCTTCAGCAAGCCTCAGAGAAGCCGTCCCTGCTCATGCATCCCCTTCAAGCCCCGTTCCCGACGTCCGAGTCTGAGAACAAGCAGTCGGCCGGCCAGCACGTGCTGTGTTCGCTCGAGGTGGTCGCTGGAACGGAGGCGGCCCCGGCAGCTCTCCGCCTTTCAGGGATCTCCCCTCCGCTGCTCTGCCGCTCGCCTTCTCCCAGCACGCCGGCAGACTCGCAGGAGCTGGTGATTGACACTGACATCGAGTCCATCTCCTCCCAGCCCTCTGAGCTTCGGCTGCAGGTGAAAACTGAAAGCAGTCATTCACAGCAGAAAAGGAAACGTTGGGCCTTCTTCACAAACCAGCCATTCTTTAAAACATTCACACACGTCTTAACTGGGATTTGCTGAGTTTATGAGGACAGTGGGATTCATCCTTGTAAGAGCAGAGCTGTGAACAATTCTGCACTTTAAAGTCACATGATGGATTTTTTTTTTCCAAACATGTAAGACAGTTCTTAGAACGATATTGATGAGTAAGGCCCATTGTTCAAAACGCACTTGCTTTCTTCACTATTTTGGCAAGTAAAAAAAAATATATATATTGGTCCCTTGGCAGTTAATTTAGCTTAAGAGAGACGACTCTTGAAACTAACTAAATGATTTGCTAGAAAACAAGACAATTTCAGTAGTATAAATAAAAAAAAGTATAAAAATCTGTCTATAAATAAATATATAATATAAATAATCATAATATTTCTAAAACATTTTTAGATATATTGACTAGAATTAATCAGTAATTCTTGTTCAGCTGAGATTCTGTCATCCGGCTAATTGCATTTATATATTTATGCATTTTCACATTGGTTGATATTTCTGTAAAAAATATTTCTGCAAAATACCAATTAATCAACTTCTTATTGAAAATATTAGTAGAACAGTCAAATACCTAGGCTGGAGCTCTGAGTGCTAACCTTAATCTGAATGTTTCTGTGCTCAGGTCCAGCCCTCCTCAGTGTCTAGCGACACTATTCAGACCTCGGAGTCAGAGATGTCACTGTCTCCAGCCCGCAGCCAGAGCGGCAAGTCGAAAAAGCCCAAAGTCCTGGAGCTGATGCCCACACTGCTGGTGACCAGCTCGGACATGAGCCCCCTCAACCTGTCTAGTCCCTCGCTGCCCACAGCCTCCCTCACCCCAGCCTTCCTTCAGGTCAGTATGCTCGTTCTGTCCCAGCCAGGGCTTTTCCACTATATACAAATGTAACTTTAGCATATACTTCATTGTAAGCACTGAATAATTTATAGTAGTTACTGAATAAAAAGTGGGAACTATTAGCCTGCAGTTTAAGGGGTTGGTTCAGTCTGGATTGTAGATGTTGAGGAACACCTGTGCTTTAATGAGGCGTTTAGTTTTATGGCGGAGTCATCATGTCTTCAGACACTAGATGGCAGTAACGTACCAGCTATGGAATTTTGTTTTGCTTCTGGATTTGAAAGCCCCCTGTGGATGGGTACTTACATAGATGGGGTCATATGATGAAATTTGGCTGAATGTAACTTTGATGGATGACCTCATTAAGGCCGAATAATGCCTGCTTTTATGAGCAGCTATACGCTCAGCTACGGAGGATGATCCTCGGCTGTCTTTCAGCCATTTCTCCAGTTCGATGACGGATGAGGGACTGTATTGTCTTTGATTTTTGCATTGTCATGATGCGAGGCGTCCTTAACTTTGAGAAGAGCTTGTGTAGACTTTCTGTTCTTCAAAACTTGTTCACTAATCATTATCTTAACGCTTTTGTTTTGTGTCTTTTTCTTTTGTTTCTTGTTTGTGGTCATATATTACGTTCCCTGCTAAGAGGTATAAGAACTGACAGCTTTGAATAAATAGGTTTATGCTCTTATGTCAGTTTCTAGAGAGCAGGAAATGAGGAATAGTTGTTATTGTTATTATTATTATTATATGGCAGTCATATTTTCTTAATGTGACTAGTATGTTTGCTTGGGTCTAACAAATGAGCTTGTTAGATCAGGACAATCCAAAGAACAACTTTTGTCTCAAACACTGTACTTATAATGTTGAATGCCTATTAATCTGTTCATGGAAGCAATAGCATTAGATTTGTTTTCAGTCACTCCTTATCACAGCTGTATTGAAGACTTCATGGTACACGATACAATATAGTGTTTGATGAAGCCATTGGCTAATGCAACAACAATATCCTAGTCTCTCAAGTAGTATCACAGTCCTTCTAGGAAAGCCTGTTCACTTGGCAGCAATCTTTGCAACTCCACCAGGCCGTTATTTCCAGTCACATGAGACCAGCCTTCCATCTCTTGGAATAGGGAAAGCCCAAAATACTGGAAGATTTATTTTAAATTAAAGATGATACAAATCTGACTAAAAGCCCATGAGTAGGTTATAGGGTCTGCTTAATAAAGCACAAAAACGTGATCATTTTTTATATATGTCTGTATAATATTATGATATATTTATTTTAGCTACTACCCTTGTGCATATCTCAACATAGAGGGAAACTTTCCACCATAAAACTAAACGCCTCATTAAAGCACAGGTGTTCCTCAACACCTACAATCCAGACTGAACTAATCCCTTAAACTACAGGCTAATAGTTCCTACTTTTTATTCAGTAACTACTATAAATTATTCAGTGCTTACAATGAAGTATATGCTAAAGTTATATTTGTCTATATAATATTATTATATATTTATTTTATTTGTTCTAGCTACTGCCCTTGTGCATATCTCAGCATCGAGGGAAACTTTTCCCCATTAGCTCGTCAACCCTCCTCTGCTCGTGGCATAGACAGCAAGCTGATTGGCTCTTTTTGTTGAAGTGAGCCTTTATTCATTATAAGAGACGCCATGTTGAGTGTTCTGAGAATTCCCATTCATATTTCAACCAGTGACACCGGTGTCATTATAACATTATAAATGAGGAGCCCTCAGGTTTGCTCGGTTATAACATGTCTGGTAATGTTTAAATAGTGTCTCAGAATGGATAACTTGTTTCCTTTTAAGACCTAAATTGAAGGAAAACACAAGCAATTTTGAACAAAAGAACACAGTCAGCGCTAAATATCTTTATATATATCACATACATACATACCTTACCTAGACGCCGCGTTGTCTGGTGTTCTCTATCTGAGGCAATACGTCTGCAAATACATGTGTGCTTGGATGTGATGAGTTCTCATGATTAAATCGGTTTTCACCACAATTATTTTGTTAGTCCTCAGACATGTTGTTGATTTATTTCTGCATATGATTTATAAACATATATTTCAGGCTTATATGAATCGTCAAAGCTGAAATAGATTAAAACAGCATTGATGACAGCTATATACAACATGGCTGGGTAAGCTACATATTTAGAATTACACACATTTAAAAGAAGTAAAATACAACCCTAAGCCTCATACAGTGGACAAAGGCCTGCTGGCTACCTTTGGTACATTTATCTTTATATGAATAAATAAACAACAACTGTTGGGTGCTCTATCAAGCACGAGGTAAAAATCTATATACAAAACAAATCACAAACAAATATTAATCACTACATGCTGCTGGTTACAAGTTGCAGTCGAAATGATTCAACCCTCACTGCAAATTAGATTTGTTATAGCAAATTCTACAAACATTCATCAGTTTGCAATAAATAGCTCAGTACAACATGTCTGCAAACCTCTCCTCGGGTACTAGTTGAGCCAGAAGTTGCACGGTTTTGTGGCATTGTACAATCAGAAGTCAGCACTTCAATCTGCACATCCTTAAAAGTTCAAGATGGCCATCCTAAGATGCCGGTGCTGTTGACCTGCCTTGCAGGACCAAACACGCCAGCTAGGTATGTATATCTGTGTGTAAGACGAGCTACGACTAAGCTAGGGTCAATGGTTGAGCAAAGGATAGATGTAAACAAGGGCAAAATATCGTAGCTTGATTTGTCACCAATGTCACCAATTACCCCTTAATTTATATGGCATGTAGTTGTCATCTATACCGCTGTCGTATCAAATGGAATCATTAATTGTGTGGAAATGGCAAACTCCTATACCAAACTCCTATACCAGTTGTTATTGATGATCTGCGGATCACAGTAATTTCAGCCAGTAAAGTGCAGGTTCAAACTTTTGGAAGTTAAATTTTGACCATGTTGAATGATATCAGCAAATAATATCCGTTATCCAAATTTTTTTAGCTCCTTAATCCTTAGAGCCCCGAGCCATTCCCAGGCTTATTTTTTTTCTCCCTTCACATTTAAACTGACAGCAGTGGCGGTGTTGCACGTCTGGGGAATTGGCAGAATCTAAACTAGATGCCAGAGAAGGGAGCATAGACACTTTGTGCAGCGGTATAAGACAGTGTTTGGAGGCAGAATGTAAGAACAAACACAAACTGATTCATACTATTACAAAACACAAGCTTTGTTCAGCTTCAGACACAGCATGTAAAAGTACCAACAGTGCTTATGAAGGCCTGACATGAAGGCCTGAGCTTACAGATGTCAGACATTTTCCAGGTTATGTGTATGTTTTAGTATACTCCTCATAGCGTCTCTAGTAGGGCTGGGCGATATGGTAAAAATACTATATCACAATATTTTATTTAATATTTTATTTTATTTGACATTTTTCACAATACATGTTATTTATCACAATGTATGTAATCACAGACTAAATACTTCAGTAGTAGAGCTGGGTAATATGACTATTTTATCGTATCGTGATTAAATTTTGTTGTCGTGGTACACAATATGCTTTTATGAGTGTATTGTGGATATCATCAGTGCTTAAAGAGGACTGATTATCTGCACTGTTTCCTTACAAAGAGTGTTGTGGGTCTTATTTAATTCAATGGAGTGAAGCATATTTTTTTGTAAAAATCACAGTACTCAGTATGTAAGAGTATTTGGATACCAGCTTTTTTGTTTGTTTTTTATTTACGCTGTTACAGCATTTTGTCTACATGAAAATTTATTTTGTAAAAAAATGTATTTAAATATCATGATATTTTTTCCCATATCTAATCAGTAGGGGCAGATTCCTAAAAGCTATTTAGATACTCTCCCGTACTAAATACAGTGATTTATTTTTTTCAACATCTGCTGCGCTTCATCTTATTAAAGCAGTCTAATTACACTGTTTGTAATGAAACCTGCAACTGATTAGTGTTTATTAAGCACTAACATTATCTTCTATATGCTTAGAAAAGCATATTGTGTATCACGATGACACAATTTATCACAATATGATAAAATATTGTGATATTGCCCATCCCTAGTCTGTAAGCCTTCCAGTTTTCCATCTGACGTACAACCAGACTTTCTATAAAGCCATTACTTCACTTTTTACCAAAAATAACACTAGTCTGTCCATCCCCACGGGTCTCTCTGAAACCAGTGCACCTTATATTTTGGAAATCATTCAAGGATTTACTGAGGGATGTGCATCTTATGCCAGGCTTATACTGCACTGCCTTCAGAGTGGGCAGATCGTTGTACTTTTCACACTACACAAGCTGCTGTCTTGTTTTTGGGAATGTTTTAGTTGTGTAATATTTTGGTTGGGGTTTGCACAACAGAGCCAATCAGCTTGCTGTCTTACACTGATTAGCGACACGGGGTCATGAATTACCAGATCTTTTACCAAGAGGAGCCTGCAATGTATCTGTCTGCTATCCAGCAACATGTTTTGTCACAAAAACACATGAGCATGCTGATTTGCATGCTTGTTGAGGTATAGCTCCACCCTCTGCTTTCTCCTCTCTGTGTTTTGCTCCTATCATTAAATTCTGATATTCTGGAATATGTTTGCTTATAAAGGGTGGGGAAACCCTGAGTACACCTTAGTATTGACCAGAATAACTGATCTGAAGGTGTGTTCTTTTCCTCCTAGACACCCCTGCTGCTCACGCCCAGCCCTCTTCTCTCCAACATTCACTTCTGGAGCACGCTCAGTCCTGTCGCCCCTCTCAGCCCTGCCCGTCGCCAGGGGGCACACACCCTCTTTCAGGTGAGTTCATTCTTATTATTCTTCTGAGTGCCAATCTGCTGTCTTCCTCTTCCACCCACCCCCTTCCTCCGTGTCATTGATCATCTGTTTTTATGTCCTCTTATCTCATTGTGGATTTTTGTTTTCCTTTTTTTCAGTTCCCCTCTGTCCTGAGCTCCACCCAGATATCCATGCCAGTCCACAGTCTAGACGGCACCAACACGCCAGGCCCTCTGTCTCCAGACCCACAGAAAACCTAGAAGAAAAAAAGACTGCTGGTGTTGGTGGGTTTGCCTCTACACAAACCGAACGTGTATCCTTCGTCCCCAGCCCCATGTTCTTCTACATTAAGGTGCAGATGCCACCTTAGCCTTTTGACCAAATTTGCCCCGCTTGTGGTAAGAAGGACAAGTACTCAAGATGTTCATTGGCACCATTGGTGGGTGGTTCTACAGATGGAAGGTTCTTCTGTGTCCGGGGCGGACATATATATTTTCACAGCATCCTCAAAAGACTATCAAAATATCAAGCGTCATTTGGAGACATGCCATCCAAGGGATTACCATGACCGCCGTCTGTCTTGTGTGGTTGTGTTTGGTTGAGGTATCTTCACGAGAGCCGAGTTTGGCTTTCAGGGAATCGCCTGAATCACTAACTGGCTGATCACGTTGTGTTGTAGTTGAGATACTTTATAAGACTTTATGGTTCCTTTTTACTTTCTCTCTTTCTAATAAGGGTATTCGCCAAGCCTCATTGTTCAAAGACATTGCAACGCTGAATCGGGATACTGACAGAATATCCTCATTGTGGCGGAAGGCAGTTATTCGTATGTATTATACTGATTCACTGATTCATGACCATGGTAGTTTTACATGATGAGGTATCGAGGGGGTAAAAACTAGGTTTAATCTCTTATCTGTTCCAGCCATTTAACCAATTTTCGTCGTGTCTTTTGCCAAGCCAACCCTCTCCTCCTTTGCCTTCTTACTTCGGGTGAATGTGAACAAACCTTTCCTTACGTCGGACCCGTTGCCATATATTTATAAGCACCTTGACATTTCTGCCAGAGAGCTCGGATCAGTCAGGCGAAGACGCACATAGACACAAAATAGCTGCACTAACATCATCTCAAGGACTCTTAGAAATCTCTCCAGAATGCCTAGAGATTATAGCCTGTAGTTTAGATGTGGGGGGGTGGGGGAAGAGGCCATGATGACTCTAAAGGTTTAGATGCTTATTTTTATATCTTCAGAAGTGCTTTCAAGACTGTTCAAATGGAATATATATATATAGGAATCATGAAACTCTTAGGATTAACAAGCTAAATGAATGTGGGCATCCAAAGTGGAAAAATGGATAACAGACAAAAAAAACAAACAAAAAAAAAAACATAAAAACTGTTAGTAATTTAAACTACAGAATTAAAACAGAAAGGAAAACAAAGCCTTACTATGTAAAATGTTAAATACCTAAATCTACAGAACGTTTGTTTGGTGCTTTTACTAGAACACATCAAGAACAACATGCTTTTTTTGTTTGTTTAGCAGCTTGCAGCAGATCAGCTGCATCTGTTTAGCTAAGATTAGTGCAGTGTTGTTGTTCTTTTGCTAAAATAATTATTTTCCAGTTGGTAAGCAAGCAAATGCCATTCATTATACTCCTCTGGCATATGATCAAGTACAGGAAATTGATATGTAGTTGTTGCACAATGCAAAGTCCTACCTCTGAAACTCGCAATTAGGATCTCAGCAAGCCATGATTAAAACTGACAGCACTTACTACCAAATGCAGAACTGGATAAAGGCTACAAACAGCCATGACAAAACACCAGTGTTGTTCATTAGTTTGCAGAAAAGCAGCACTTAGGGAGAGGCTCAACTTGCCGCAGTCCTCCGTTGTTGTATGGCTTACAGTGCAGTGGCGAATGCGGGAAGGAAAGAGGAGTGGAAATCATTCAGCATCTCAACGACTGGTCTCAGGTATTTTAAATGCTTTGCCATTGCACTTAGCTAAGCTATAGGGCCTGTGGGGCAGTTTTAGACTTTTGAACCCTGGTGTTTTTGCCTTCTTAGTTTGGCTGGGCAGGTGCGAACACATTGAGGCACGAATCGAAATGTGGGCCGTGTCTCAAATTGACCCCTATT
The DNA here is from genome assembly GCF_030463535.1 of Salminus brasiliensis. Classification (NCBI taxonomy): domain Eukaryota; kingdom Metazoa; phylum Chordata; class Actinopteri; order Characiformes; family Bryconidae; genus Salminus; species Salminus brasiliensis. The sequence goes on from NC_132898.1 coordinate 8,052,909, forward strand.
TAGTTCCCATGTCTGGAAGACAAGTGAGTGACTACAATAGGGAGATTAGACATACTGGGCTGCTGGGAAAAGCCTGTGTTGTATGTTTGGTAGTCGACTGACCGCATGTTGTCAAAATTGAGATGAACTTTTTAATGAAGATGGAATATCATCCATTATTATCAAATTTCGGGCTAATACAGATTTTGATATTGAAGAAGAAAAAAACATCAAATCTAGCCTGAAGCAGCACTTTGTATTTGTAACCCTCTACAAATAAGTGATAGTGTTTCTCTTAAATGATGATAATTAAGGTGGATTTACATTTTACAAATATTAATGTAGCCACATCAGTGCCGACATCAGCTCACAATTGATGCATCAATGCATCCCGAGTTTGAGGCACGCCCATGGTCTCAGAGATGCTTCCCCAGCTGTATTTAAAAGTGTGAACTGCACTTTCATGAAGTAGCATTACAGAAAGCAAGACGTAGTGGTGAGAAGGTGGATCTGGCAACTCATTTTATGTGCTACACTTGGGCTGCGCTCAGACGGTGCGTTCTACAAGTGATCCTTGTCTAAGATGTGAGCGTTCTGTCAAGTTTTCAAGGTACAGAGAGGAGAGAGGATCAACATCACCTATTAAACTATCAAACTTTATCAAACTAAATGAATAGATAAAAAAAGAAATTCAGCATCTATTACCCTGTTTTTGGAGAAGAAAGTAGAGCAGTTAGAGCAATGCAGGTAATTATCTGAACTGAATATTATTAACTGAATATTAATATTCAGTATATTAATATAGTTATATCAGAATGTTAACTTAGAAATAATGTGAGCAAAACTAGACTGTTCGATGGACATCATATTTTCTCGTATTTTCTCATTCACCATTATCTCATGATCACATTTTTTTTCTCATAATTTTGAGATAATAAGGTGATTTGTAAGGTGATACTACATACATGTGGTTATTTGTTTCTTTAAGATTACCTGTTTTTGCAATCACAACAACACAACAGCAATCTTCTCATCATCCCGAGAAAACAACATTACTATCTTAAGAAAACACCTATTTGTTATACCAACAAATCAGTTTCTTATCTTGAGATTAGGGGAAAAACAAATTGAGCTCATTAGAAACCTATGACCTTCCTGGATTTCTGTAGGACGTTCCTTATCCTGGGCCTGCCTGTTAAATTTTACCCTGCTTCCTTATTTGATTGGCCTCCTCATGAAACGTGCCGGTGATGAGGGCAGCAGAGCCTGTAGACATAGTGCCACTTGAGTGGAAAGTTCTCCACCGTCTGAACGTAGCCTTAAGCCAGAGTGTGCCCACTTTGCGCCATAAATCTTTTCTTTTATCCTCTTCCCGTTAAAGAGCCTGAAAAAGGCCTGTATTTAGCACATTGTGTGGGTTGATTTCTAACCAAAACTCAAACTAGGTCTGAAAATGCCCTTATACCAGGCTTCCGCTGTACAAATGGACATTCGGATGGATGTCCACCATCGCGTTGGACAGTTTGGCTTTGCAAATGCATATTGTATAGTTTAGGATAAGCATTAACATTAATCAACACAGAACTAAGAGCCATGCAGATTTTTTTTTTTTTTTTAAAGACTAGATATTGGAAACTACCTTCCTGGAAATGTTGTATTAATGTGGTTAAATTATCCAAGACAACTTTTTGTAAGTAATAACTTCAGACACTCTTATAAAGCACTTTTTTTGTAAATTTCAAATGCAGCTAAAAGTGAAGAAAAGACTTTTTATAACAAAGAATGGTCAGACACAATGAAAGGAAAAAATACATACATGTAATTCTAAAGCATAAAAAAAGTCATAAAAAAGAAAAGTGAATGGAAAAAAACTAAGAAAAGCCAGAACAAATCACCCAAGCAGAAAATCCTACAGAACTAATAAAGAAAATATTGAGCTTCTCTTGAAAACGTTTGTGAGGGAATGTGTGTAAAGGAAGCGGGTCCCAAGTGGTGTCTTGTTCGACTTTCTGAAGTCTGAAACTCTCAACCATGCGAATGTGGTGCCTTAACTGAATCAGCTTTTTGCTGCCAAATAAAGTCAGGCGAGGGAAAGTAACGTAAAGACGGTTTCTTGGCCTTGGTGTTCACGAGAGCCAAGAACTAAAATACATAGTTGCATGCAAAAGTTTGGGCACCTCAGTTCTAATGACCTGTTTTATTTATTTCTTTTTAAATCCTATATGGAAAATAAATGAATGTGGCAGTGACCTAAAATGGGCCATAACCTTTGCCACACATGCCACAGCTGGTTATTTAATTAAATGTGCTGTATTATGCATTTCTATAGTATTTTTAATTGTTCTATGATGTCTGCATACACTATATGGACCAAATGCTGGGACACCCACACATTACACCTACAGTAGCATTTATGACATCCCATTTTCTAAATCCAAATCCAAGAGTTGGCCTCCATATTAACTAGTGTCAGCGTTGGAGGCTTTTATGCACTACGCTCCTGAGCGCTCAGCGACCCCGTTCCTAAAGACTTCCCCTTTTCAATAAATAATACCCCTCACAGTTGATGGTAAAATATCTAGGAGTACCATTCCTTCATTAATTTTATACACCTGAGTCAGTGAGACTGAATAAAACACCTGAATTCGGTGCTTAACAGGTGTGTCCCAATACTTTTGTCCATATGGTGTAGAAGCTAAGTGACTTTGGTCTCTAGAATGAAACAGTGATTTTGCTCTTATGATGGGCTTATGAAAAATCTGATGGGGCCAAAAGTGACCGTTAACCCTGCTAACCCTAGCAGACCCTACGCCAGTCTCTTCACCAAGTTAAGTATCCAGAGAGGACCGCAATACTATGCTATGTGGTTGTGGGTTGTTGCAGTAATGTAAACCAGCTTAAGAAAAGCAGAGAGAATCAGCCAATCAAAATCAGTGTTTAAAAATAAAAAATAAAAAAAATATAAAAAAAATTTAAAATAAAATAACAGGGTTGTAAATATGCTTGTAAAACCACAACTGAGCGCTGATCACCCCAGCCAAAGTCACCTGCTGCATGCTAAGTACAATTTAATATAGCCTTAACTTAAAACCACGCAGATCATTTGACCCGAGGGTGGCCAAACGTTTGTATGCGACTATGACGTGAACTGACCCGTAGAGTTGGAACATTGATGGACGTTTTGAACATACGCTAACTCTTCTGTTGAAGGTCGTCTGTGGATGAAGCAGGATGGTGAAAAATAGTCGTGTATTAAGTAACTTAATGCAGTTCTGGATTTTCAGTTTCAGGGTCATCAGAATCTGAAGTCCATATTTTGGTTGAAATCGGCACTTCTCCCGTTACGTTTACTTTGGGATATCTTTCTGCCTCCTTTTTGTTGTTGTTGTTGTTCATGTCTTTAGCTTTTATATAGAAACCGCATCGCGAGTGGACGTAGCACGTGACCATAGTCTAATATTAGCTGCACTCTCTCTCTGTCTCTCTCTCTCACTGATCTGCTCCAGTGTTCCAGAAGCCTGATCACAGAATAAGCATTCCTAAAGCAGCACCTCGTTCAGCACATGATGATGTCTGTGTGCAGGGCACCAAGTGCCGTTCTTCATGCAAATGTCAAGTTGCTCAGTGCCCTGTGAATGTTAACTATTTTTTGTGCCCGTGAGTGTGTGCGTGTGTGTGTGTGTGGTGTGCAGTGGGAAATGATCAGGGTATTTGCCTCTGTATTGCTGTTAACTGCTCAGCCAGCCACGTCATACTTTTGTGATAGAAAAAAATGACCCACCTTCTGTCAAAAAAAAAAAAAGGACAAAAATAAGTGGACAGCCCGTTCAACATGTTTACGTATTGTTTTTTTTCTACTCTTTTTGAAACTCACTAGTTAGTCATTTTGTCCTGTAAATAATTTTACTGTACTTTTGTTGCTCAGTGGTCTGATATTACATTCAGTCTTTCTGAACCCTCTTACCCCATCCCTTCCTTCCTTACATCTTTCTTTTTCCTGATTTAATCTGATTTAACTGACCTTTTGTAGCATTGCCAAATGTATGTCATTTTTGTGTTTGTAAAGCTTGATATTTTCGATGTTCTGTTTCCTCTAATAGCACTTATTTCTTTTTTGGAATCATTGAATTTATCAGCCTATTCCTATGTAAGACTGGATACCTCCATTTCCCGACTAGGACGAACCAATTAGGATAGTGGTTCTCAAACAAGTGCTCAGGGACCCCCAGACGGACCAGGTTTTTGTGACCAAGCGGTGCAAATCCAATTTCATTTGCCTTAAAGCAACATTATGTAGCATTTTTTACCTTTAAATACGAGCTACGAAATGATTGTGTTGCTTTACTAACTTGTAAGAAGGAGAATAGTGTTTCTCTCATTCCCACTCCAGGCTTGGCCCGCTTTTAACTGCACTATGTAACGTTTTTGACACACGTTTGTGTAATATCCTGTAATATTACCCTTTCAGTGACGGTTCTGTCTCTCTCAGCTCGTTCAGAAAAGCAAGTGTAAAGTGTGGCCTTTAGGGATGGCACAGAGCATCAATTGCACTTCCCAACTGTAGGGGAAGCCCAAGAGCAAGAAATATCCATTCTCCATAATGCTGCTTTAATGCGACTCATTTTCATTTTCTAGAGCTATGTGAACACACCAGTCTGATTATTCTTCTTCTTATATATATATATATATATATATATATTTTTTTTATAGCACGAGACCCTATTATATGTGGTCCTGGCCATGGGATAGCATGGATGTTGGCACCAATATCGAGTGTATTATGCGATTGTACCACTGGTCTGGTAGTACGCATATATTGATTCGATTTTCAGCAAGATTAACAAGCAAGTTTACTCCCATCCGGGAAGAAAAATAGATCCGATCAGTAAGCGAGCGCTACGGTCACCCATAGAGGGTAATAACCATGTTCTGATGAAAGATGTCTGCCATCACTTCAGTGTTTTTGTTGACAATCAAATCAAAAGACAGCAGATTACAGGGAGGAATATAGGGCTAGAGTAATAAACTGTGGAGCACCTGGGGGTCCATGAGGGCCGATTTTGAAAGCCACTGAGCCATTGCATTAGGAAACTATGCACCTAGTACTTTTACTGCACAGCTGAAAGATTTTACCAAGTGTTTTTTATATAGAGGAGGTGTTTTTTCAGAGATGTACCTATATTTTATGGTTCTTGTCTCCTAAAGCAAGTCAAAGTGTCTATTTTTCTCCTAAGAATGACATTTTATTCTTAATAAAATAGTTTTACAAGAATGCCCTATATTTTACTGCAGTAACGATACTGCCCCCTGATGGATGTGCAAGTTTAACAGGTTTAAATATAGTTGTGTTTTTTTTTTTGTTTTTTGGACTTAATAACTGCCTCTAGGACTAGGCCTAAACATATCACTTTAGAATAGGTTGGCCTGTATTAATATAAAACAAACAAAACAAGGTACATTAATTTGACACATACGCTTTTTTTCCCAGCTTATGTGTTTTGTCTAGCAGTCTAAAAATTGTGACTAGCCGCGCAAACGTTTACAAACTGTCGATTGGCATACCTGTTGTACATCTTGTGAATGTTGAAGAGGAGGAAAACTATTAAAGAAGAATCTCTCTCTCTCTTGCACCAGTGTCTGTGTTTCTGTATCCTCTCCTCGTTATTTTGTCTCAAACGTGACATTAAAAAAGGTCACCAAGCCGATTGTGTTAACGTTAGCAGCTTTCACACCTGTAAAAACCAGACCGGCCCGACCAAGCAGCCATATCATCTGAGACCGAGAGCCAAGATGAATCTGCTGACGCCGCAAAGTCCAGCTAGCGAGTTTGCCCAGCTCTGCTCCGTAGCCATGGGTCAAGGACGTGGACAGTGGGGGGGCGGTGGGGGTCAGTAGACCTGAAGCCCTGCAGCCCTGCAGCACAATGTGAGGAAGCTTTTTCAGGAAGCTAGTAGGATGTCTATTTTATGACCTCCTGCACTCCGCTCAAATGTGCTGTGAGGCCGCAGAATACCTGGGGGGGATTAGGGGAACTCTCCATTTTGTGTGGCGAGACTGGATGAGATGGGAGCTGCTCTTCGAGTACGCTGGCGGTCAGATGACACGCTGATGTTTAGCAAATGTGTCCTCCTTTCTAATGGAGAACCACAACACAATGCAAGGTGCTACACTTGCTAATCAAGGGATGGAGTGGGTTGAGGAGTGAGGAGAACTTGTGGGATTGTGCTGGAGAAATCCACTACATAACCACTATAGGAAGTTCTGTGGACCACTGTAGTTTAGATATTTAGATGATCATGAAGACCAGAGGTGGGCCAGAGTTGGACAACATACTGAAAGGTGACCACTGACACATGCTAGGTGAATTGGCTATGCTAAATTGATCGTGGATGTGAATGGCTGCATGTGTGGCACCCTGCAAAGGATTGGCCTCCTGTCCAGGGGGTATTCTTTCCTAGCGCCCAATGGTTCTGGGTAGGATCCAGTCCTGGCACGACCCTGGCCAGGAAGAAGCGAATAAGATGAATGAATTATTAAGCCAGTGAAAACAGCATCTGAAATAACAGACCAGCTTTTGCACACTGTAATGGGCTCTGAAGGATGCCCAACTTCCACAGTAGTAGTTCTTGGCTTGCGTACATGGTTCTATTGCAATGATAAAGATTCTTCAGTAGGTTCATCATGTTCTTGTCTTTCTTACAACACTGGAATCAGAACCATCCTGATGATCACTGCAATAATCCAACCACAGCCAGCTAGTCAGACAGTAATGGCACAAAGACATTGCTTACCTCAGCTTTTAGCGTTAGCTACAGCCAGTCAGCCAAAATAACATGGCTAGCATGCGTTTTTCAAATACTTACACTTCGTCCAGGCAACTGATCCTTCTTTTGGGAATAGTTTCACTGTCGGTCCTGCATTGCATTGACCCAGAGAGGTTAGCGAACTGTGTGTGGGGGACATTGCTAGCCATGCAGTCAGTGGATTGGAACACCAGAGGCTCAAAAACCAGAAAAATGTGGGACATGGGGCCTTAAAATGAGCGAGCAAGAATGAAGTAGATATGAGAGGTATACAGTTTGCACATATGAGAGTTTAATCACTGCACTGGTATGTGTTCATACTGATATTTGGGCTTTATAATGAATTATGAAAGTTTTTTTTTTGTTTTTTTGTTTTTTTAACAAGCAGCTGATATGATTTTACATCCATTTCTCAAACACACTGAAGTACAAAAATAAATATCTGGTGCAAAATCTCACTCAGAAAACTGTCCGTTGCTCCGTTCCTCGAGTGACACTCGTCCCGTGAGGGGTTTGAAAGAGCAAAGTGCAGACGCTTTTCAATTCAGACGCTCGTCAATGGTTAACATCAAATGAGCTTCCTTAAAGGAGTAGTTTGGCGAAAAGTCAGATTAACAAGATTCGTCAACGACCCCAAATGCAGCCAGTCAAACAGCCAAGACCTGTTTGGGATCTGAAGTTTGCTTCTTTGGATTTAAACAGGCAAGGGGAGGCTAACGTCGCGAAGAAACACTGGACTGAGACTGTCACCAATCTCAATTCTGCAAATACACGCCGACAAGCAGCTTAACACACTCAAAATATATCCGGATCTTAAACTGATGTGGTTTAGAACATGGTATGACTTATTTAACGCTCCTAAAAATGAAGGTGTGTGAACTGTTCTATGAGTGATGCTATAGAAGTCAGTTTTAAGAGTAGTCTAAAACTTCTCAGCAGGGCTCAATAGTGGGGCAATTCCAGTTTTACCTTAATTTAGTAAGACTTACTGAATAATTAATAGTTTTTAAAGCAAATAAATGAAGATTTTATCAAGTTTTTACAGAAACGCGATTGGTCATAGTCCAAGTCCAGTGTCTGTTAGCACCATTAGCATAGCAGCTCCTGTTAAAAGCTAAAGAAGCACACATCAGATGTTATGACTGATCGACTGCATCTGGGATCAGTAATCAACAACGTTCAACTGATGGTCACTAAACTATTCCTGTAACTGAAACATGATACTGTAGCTATACTGTCCAGTTGGCTCAAACCGGACCTTGCAAAGCTCTTAGTCGAGCCCAGCGCACTGACCTCGCCAAAACAGGACGAGTACAGTAGTGTCTTGTGGTTTAAATCAGTGAATGAATGAAAGCAAAGACCAAACAAGCAAAGCTGATCATGCAGGTCCAAAACACACGCTGGCTTTGCGTTGACCTCCCTGACAACAAGTCAGTGACAGAACGAGGATGCGAAAGCCTGAGGCAGACTTGAGCACAATCAGCGCGGAATGATTTTCGTTTGATCTGTTTCCTTTAAATAATTTCCCCAACGTTTGATCATTTTGACATCCGGGGCCTTGAGCACAGTCTCCTCACACGGGCCTCCAGCAAGCGATTCCAGTCATAGTCCCATCTACGTTCCTCCTCCCTCTGCAGAGCTGCAGTCTGCGAGGTTAGAATGACTTTGCTTCCTCTGGTCCAGCTTCAGCACCGTCCCACCATCAGTGCTTGGCCCCGTTAGCCCTGGGCTTCTCGGCTATTGAGGCTGTATTGGTGATCGCTGTTCAGAAACACAGATCCCCATTCAGAATGAGCTTTTTATTATTTTTTTTTTTTCACAGTGAAAGAATAACGTAGTTAATAAAGGCAAATACCTGTCATGTACTTTTTGTGTATATGGTAAACCACCAGCAGCACCAGAAAGATCGTGAAGCCCATGCAGCCAAAGATCATGCCACACACCAAGAAGCTATAGCTGCCATGAGAGTTGATGACCTGATGGACAGAGGAGTATTAGCTGTACGCATTAGGTTGCGGTCATGTTCTACACATGGGAACTTTCCTTACCGATCCTACGAGCAACTGCAGCAACATTTCCCCCATCCCAGCGAAGGTCACAAGCACCGTAGTGGCACAACCTGGGAGAGGGAAAAAATAAATAAAAATTTAACAATAGTTTCAATTTGTGTCGTTTAAAGAGTTTGTAAAACTGCAAAAAAAAAAAACATTTGAGAACCCTACATTTTTCATAGGCCACTGTTAGTGCTGCGAGTATAGCTGTGAGGATTTAATGCATTCAGTAAGAAGTGAGGGCAGGATGCTAGATGATCACCACCCCACCCCATCTCCAACTCCCCAACTCATCCCAAAAGTATTGGATGGAGCACCACCTTTCATTCCAGAGAACACAGTAGCTCCACTGCTCCACAGCTCAATGCTGGGGGGCTTTATACCCCTCTAGCCCACGCCTTGCATTAGACATGGTGCTCTTAGATTCAGGTTTATCTGCTCCAGAGAGTCCTATTCTATTTGCAGGGACTTCTCTACAGGGACCCGTCAGCAACAATGCATTCATTAGAAGCGGTGTCCACAAACATTTGGACATACAGTGACGACAAGATAAGACAAGACATCCATAGACACCATTTGTGACATTTTTTTGAGACACAGACAGACTTTGGCTTTGCTCAAGGGTCCGAAGGCAGCAGCTTAGTGGACCTGGGCATCGAATCCACAACCCTATGATCAAACCACTAAGCCACCATCCTCTTACACTCCAAGTGCTATCTAGAGTATCAGGGATCTACCAGACAGCCTAAAAAGAGACACAAGGACTCCAGAAACGAATGAAGGCTGCTGTGGCGTTACACAATGACATTCAGAAAGCCATCTGAGAACCAACTCTTTACGGCTATTACAAACACCCTCAGAGCACTGAATACATGAATGCACACGTATTATCTATAGTAATATAGAGATACAGGGCTAGGAAACTATGCTGCACATTCCTATTACGCAATTCCCAAAGATACATCTGAGCTGCTAGGACATGCTTTTATTGCTTCATTAGTTTTGCACTGGAGCTATAAGGACAAGCTACTATTCATATATGGGGTTAGTTCTACATGAAGAGAAGGAGTAATGTCATTATACCACATGTAATGTTTATTCACACGACATATGAAATCTCATATCAGTGACAGAGAAGGGAGCGGCTATTTGTTTTACGAAATGCTGCCACACCAAAACAAACGTAGAAATTGGCACTTTTGAGGACCTTGAGTTTGGGCAAAATTCTGTACTCTAAATTCCAAAGCAAACCTACTTATACAGGGTTCAAACACTTTAGCCAAAATCAATTTCAAGGACTTTCCAGGACTTTTCAAGTACCAAAAAACTAAACTCCAGGACCAAAAATGTTCCCATAATTTGTTTTCGGGAACGTTTAGCTTCAGGAAAGACTGTCCAGGCGAGCTTGTGTTTTATTATATTTTAATATTCAATGACAACAGGAGCTCATTACAATATTTTCCATGACTTGTAAGTACTTTTTTCAAATTTTGTTATTTTTCAGGGACTGGATTTTGGCATTTTCCTGGTTTTCCAGGACCCATATGAACCCTGTTATAGTAATAATACCTGGGGTTTGAGAATAAGCAGGGTACATGCTCATAATTACAGCCTTAAAAAGGGGGGGTGGGTTCTCTATAGAGTGGTTCTGTTCCTGGCTCACTATGATGGAGAACCTCTGGTAAACACTGATCAGCCATAACCTCAGCACCACCTGTCCAATACGGAGTAGGGTCCCCTTGTGCCACCACAATAGATCTGACCAATTAGCATGGACTTTACCATACCTCCTCAATATAAGGCCAGTGACCAGTGCTATCTGCCACCAAGATTTGCAGTAGAGCAGTTAGCAGTACATCCTTAAGTAATTTTGGGAGAAAGACTACGCCCGTAACCCCTCCTTATCTAGGTCTTCATCACTTTTATATACCCACACCTCACAGTCTATCCTCGTTTGAACAAACTTCACAACCACCACTCCAACAGTGGACCAGCCTTCACACACAGACCATGGCAAGCTGATCCAGACTCCTGGCCAAAAACAACAAACTCAAACACGCTCTCCCGTTTCACCTCAGATTTCTGATTGCTCAAAACCTGCAAGGTCTAATGAAAATGTAACAAATGTAGAGGGACCTCATGCCTCCATTTCCACCTGCCAAAACAACCACCACCACTACCAAGTGGTGCAGCCATCACCAAGGCAACGTTTACATAGCGTTTACATAACCACTGTAGACGGTGGGTGGTTGGCTAGTCATAAGCAGTGGCTACCACTGACCTGGCTGTAGCAGTGAAGTTAAAAAGGTTGTGCCTTAGACTAGGGCTGGACAATATGGTAAAAATACCAGATCACGATATTTAAAGGCTTTTTTTTCTCATCAGTAGCATCAGTAGCAACAGATCCTTAAAAATTACCAGACTAAATACAGTGATTTTTATTCCACATTTGCTGCAACATCTTCATATAATTAAACCAGTCTAATTACACTGAAACCTGCAGCTGATCAGAGTTTATTAATGGTAACGATAAATGCAATACAATACAACAGCATTTATCATGATACAATAAAATATTGTCATATTGCCCAGCTCTACCTTAGACTTCTATTCCTCGTGCTGTATAAGGTAGGACCCTGGTGAGTTTTTCTCTAGCATGCTGAATTGGTAGCTGATGAAGTCTCCAGGCATGTTAGTGTGAGGTCAGTAATTACATATTGTATAATTCAACTGTGGAAAATACAATGACGTAGGCCAGTTGGCTAGGTAGTGGTTATCACCTCACTATATTAATGCCTGTTGGACAAGTTCTCCCTAGCTTGCCTAGTCAACCTGTTTAAAAAATAAAAAAATAGGCAGAGGCCAAATTCCATCTCTGTCCAAAATACACAGCTGGTGCATATGGTTGTCTTGTCTTGTTTAATAGAAATGTGTGACTGTGAAGAACCTTTAAATTGGTAATGAATCATCACATCAAATGATGGTTCTTCAGCTCTCTAAAGGGTCCCTTACACATATGCGTTTCTATGGAATCAGATGTGGCTCTTCTATGGCATCCCTCAAAGAACCCTTAGAAGCACCTTCATTTTTAAGAGTGTGTCTGGAATACATGCACATATTTTAGTACCAGAACATTTCTAAGGGAGTGATTTAGGGTGACGTCATATTTAATAGAAGAGGACTTAGATTAATTGGACAAAGAGGGAGCGCGGTGTAGCCGTAGAGAATGAACTAATGCTGCTTTAATTTTTCTCCACCGGATCAGAGATTATTCAGCCACCCAGACTAATACGGCTTGCATTTGGCAGGTCCAGTAATATCATTCAAAATTTAGCAGCGCAGAACCCTCCTAATTCTTCAGACGTCTGATGAGATCAATTATCACCCGCTTGAATACTGATTGAGCGGCTGAGCTTGGAAGTGCCGTCCCCGTACGAGGACCGACTAGATGAATTGTGAATTAAAAGACCTGTCAGTCTCACCGCATGCTTAAGACCTGTCAGTCCAGGGCACTCACGCTGGGAGGCCAAATCTAAAGCAGTGAAGGTGTGATAGCACTTGGCAGGAGCGATCGGTTTCAGGGATCGACGTTCCAAATGAGGGCATTTCCTTTAACTGTATCCTTGACCTTAGTACTAAACCTCCAGCACACGCCGCTGTAATCACTCGCTGTCTGGCAATAACAGCAACCAGAGGCATTAATGAAAAAGGGCTTGTAGGGACAACTGCTGCTGTAAATACCTTTGTAGTCCAGGATGTCTTCGGTGAACGCCAGCATGCAGGGGTAGATACTGCTGATAAAGAGACCCAGAAAGCAGGTGCCAATGAACAGGAACACACTGTTTGTGTAGAGTATGAGCAGAAGGAACAGGGTGATTATCACACCGACCTGGAGGGAGAGGAAATCACAAAACAACAAAAAGGTTATAGTGCCAGGAAGCATCTTAAAATCATCAGAAAAAATGAATGCTGCTTTTTAAAGTAGTTCTTATTATTTTTATATATCAGTTGATGCCTCTAGAACACCACTAATGTTAATAATAATAATAATTATAGCAACTTTATAAATCAGCATTGTTACTAAGGCTTGTGGGTCACGAGTTCGAATCCCAAGCCATGCTGCTTTGCCATCAGCATCCGAAGTCAGAGAGAGCACAATTGGCCGTGCTTTCTCCGGGTGGGTAGATGGCATTCTCTCCCCTCATCACACACACATAGCTGTTAGCTGGTGTGGGGAAGCTAGGGACCTAGTTGGGTCCCAAGTGGGTCAGTTGCCCGGCAATGTCGCATTGGTAGAATCTCGAAAAAAGGTGTTACCTCCTCTCTTAAGCACCTGAGGCCGTCTGAAACTGCCCATTTCACCTAACATAGCAGAGCTGTGATCTGTGTTTCTTCCAAGACCTAAAACTGCTTAGTCAGACATCTGATCTTGTGGTCGTGTTCTTAGAATTTTCTTTGAAAATGTCGAAAGTACCATGTAGATATTTGTACAGGCATGATATTTGTCTGCAGCACCCGCACAGCTCAAAATCTGCATTTCTAAAAATAATCTAACCTCTTAGGTACAGTGAATGTTAATGCAGGTCATCAGTTCACCCAGCATGTCAAAGTCCAGTTATGTATTTGTGTGGGAATACTAATGCCTGCTTTGGTCTGCATTAAATAAATGAATACATAAATAAACGGCAGGTTTTAAACTGGTGGTAAATACATTTTTACCGCCACTGCTGGCTGTTACCACCATAACTTGGTTAAGCCTCATCTGGCCTGGTCTGGTCATTATTATAAGTTCTTTATAAATTCTCATCCATGGTAATTAAACATCAGAAAACATTCAGAGGCAGGGACACATCAGTTAAATCAGTAATAAAGATTACAAACGCTTTTAAATGACGTATCAGAAATCATGCTTAATAAGACTATGGCCATGAACTAATACAGTAAACAGTTCATTTTAATTTCATGTTTTTAAGTATAGGGCTGCAATTAAAAATACATCATTCAAAGGTTAATAATGGCTGACACTAAAGGTTTTAATATGGGAAAAGAAAAGGTGACATTCTAGCTCCAAACAAAAACTTATAGCTACCAGGTTAGCAATGCGCTCGCACACTTACACACTCACACACAGTGATCTAGTGACCCTAGTGATCAAACACACAGTGACTGAGCACACGTGCCCGGAGCGGTGGGCACCCCTTGTTGCAGCGCCCGGGAGCAGAGAGGGTAAAGGGCTTTGCTCAAGGGCCCCAAAAGTGGCAGCTTGCTGACTCCTGGGTATCGATCCCACAACCCTGTCATCGTATTTGGTCTCTATAGGATATAAATGGTTTTTTTTTGTTGTTTTTTTTATAAAAAAAAATAAATAAATACAAATGTATGACATGGCCTACAACAGCTAATAGTAACAGTAGCAGCCATCTATTGGTTGAAGACTGAATCTTATGCACACTTTTGTCATACAGAAGGTCATACAGTGTCCAACATAGGTCCACATTGGTTTAACAGTTGGATACAAGTGTGTGGTTATTTAGGCCTGCAGTTAGCACTGAGCTAACCTGGTTAGATTATGTATTAGCAGTCTGCACAATGTTAACTGGCACCAAAAGCTTCCATTACGGTGGGACTTACACAAAAACTATTCCTTAAACTATTTCTTAAAATGAAAGTTAAGTTTTTTGTTTACGCATAAATACTAAAACTACGTTGCGAGGTGAAAACCATGTCTGAGCTCCAACACATCAACCTTTTTTCCACCGTAACAGCAGTCAGAGCACAGTTGGCGTCCTTATTTCACTCATTCCGTCACCCCCAGACACAGTTTATGACCACGACACAGCGTTGGAGAAACAAGTAACACTGGTAAACTCTAGTCATTGCCTGTTCATTTGGCCCTGAACCAGTTAAGCCCCAGTCAGCCCTGCTGTGCACAAATGAACCAATCCCGGCCAAACCTGTGGTGTTACAAACATCTCAGCACAAACGATCCAATTAACACGGGCCTCGGCACTGTCAATATCGCATTCAGACATCTCCCATTTGCCAAGTGGTTGTGGCACAGCAGGAACAAGGATGTGTATTTTCAGTCCTGTCCTTTGTTCATTTATGGCTTGTTCTCTTTTATGGCTTGAATGACTTTGCAAACTGACCCATGTGAGCCGGTGTCACCCATTTGTTTCCAAACAAAAGTTACAGAGCCAGTAAAACGGAGTCGTGATATTTATTAGTAGAACAGTCTGGGGGAGTATATAAAAGTACATTGGATAAACATGGTCAGTTTGACAGAGCAAGTATTAGAACAAGGAAACTGTTGGATATTTTGATCATTTTTATTGTGTTATTTGTTGATGTTTTGTTGAGGCTTGCCATTAATATTACTGCTGCATTTACGAACTAAAATAATGAATGATAATAAAACAGTATTTCCTTCAAAGAAGCATAAAACAATTAGTGTCTAGTAAATCCAGAGAGTATACGGTAGAGAATGCGAAGGAGTTAGTAAATAAATAAATAAATAAATAAATAAAGGAAATATATCCCCCCATATCAGTGAAATCTAGTTAAACAGCTTAAAGCTAAACATTAGATTTGGATTAGATTTATGGCATTTAGCTGACGTTCTTATACAGAGCGACTTACAAGGTTACTCATATTACATAAGTGGGCTAAATGTACCTCTTTCCTCTCATTACTCTTAGAGCAATGTTGGTCGGCACAGGTGTTACGCCATCACCCCCCTCTCCAATCTCCACTACGCCCCGTTACGCCATCACCCCCCAAATCTCCACTACGCCCCGTTACGCCATCACCCCTCCTCCAATCTCCTCTACGCCCCGTTACGCCATCACCCCTCCTCCAATCTCCTCTACGCCCCGTTACGCCATCACCCCTCCTCCAATCTCCTCTACGCCCCGTTACGCCATCACCCCTCCTCCAATCTCCTCTACGCCCCGTTACGCCATCACCCCTCCTCCAATCTCCTCTACGCCCCGTTACGCCATCACCCCTCCTCCAATCTCCTCTACGCCCCGTTACGCCATCACCCCTCCTCCAATCACCTGAACGCCATTTTATGCCATCACCACCCCTCCAATCACCTGAACGCCCTTTTATGCCATCACCCCCCCCCTCCACTCACCTCAACGCCCTGTTACGCCATCACCCCCCTCTCCAATCTCCTCTACGCCCCTTCACGCCATCACCCCCCTCCTCCTATCACCTCAATGCCAGGTTACGCCATCACCCCCTAATCTCCTCAACACCATCACCCTCCCTCTCCAATCTCCTCTATGCCCCGTTACGCCATCACCCCCCCCCTCCAATCACCTCAACGCCCCGTTACGCCATCACCCACCAATATCCTCAACACCAGTATTCCCCCTGTTATACTGCTATGAGTTAAATTAGCTGTAGAACTGCTGACCACCCTTACCTGGTTGAACGTGAGCAGGCGAACAGGTTTGATGCGGTACGACAGGGGTATGGAGGCCAGACGTCCCACAGTGATAGACGCCCAGAAGACGCTAGTCAGGTAGCCGGCCATCTTGTGAGGCAGGCTCATGGGTGGAGCCACAGCGTAGGTGTAAACAAAGCCTGTGTATGACCCCTGAGGTGCACAGGAGAAAGATTCAGATGAGAAGCTCCTCAAGCATCCCACAATTATCTACAATTCAGTTTGTGAAGCGCTTCTAGCTAATATGGCTGGTCTCGCTTACCACAATGCCATCTGAAAAGAAAAGCACCATCCCTCCAAAAACATGGAGCCCAAAGAAGGAGAGAGGAAGTTCCTTTAGTTTGCTGAGGTGGCAGCAGTTCATCATGTTTGTGTGGCCTGTAGAGGAAACACAAAGGTTCTTGGTCACCCTTGAATTCAGTACAACTGGCTTTCTTTGCCATGTTGGCTGGACAAACCCTAGCAAATATAACAAGAGCTTACAGCTGGCTTTAGGCTCAAGTCATGACTAAGTGACTAAGACGGCAAGCCCATTTTTATTCCTGACACATGCAAAACTTCACTGTCAGGCAAAAACCTTGTATCTCCAACTGCCAACTTTACAGAAGAAGGAATAAAGTCATATTTCCATTTTAGAGCATTTCTATTGGTCCATTCATCATGAAGTTGCACCAAAATATAAAGAACAACTGCCAGGTTCATATTTGTTCATAGGACAAAAAGTCAAAAAATTGCAAAATATTGAGAATATGGAAGGTTTTAGTGTGACAGCAATGAGAAGTAATATCTTCAGGGCTTCTGCAGCCATGTTTAGCCATGGTACGCCTGTACTGTCCTTCCAATGTTTGTAGCCACCTTGCCTTCTCTAGAATTATTTGTTCTTCCCTATTACTCATGATTGTATTTCATGATTAATGTTCTTCTGGCTCAAAGGTGGTTTGAACACCTGGAAGGTTTGAGTGCAGACACCACAGCAAGGGGATAAAATGTGTGGGCTTTGGCTTTAATCTCAGGGAACAGGTTTTATCA
The DNA here is from genome assembly GCF_030463535.1 of Salminus brasiliensis. NCBI lineage: Eukaryota > Metazoa > Chordata > Actinopteri > Characiformes > Bryconidae > Salminus > Salminus brasiliensis. Next base: position 8,070,224 of record NC_132898.1, read on the forward strand.
GATGCTCCTGCAGTTCTGCAGTTTTTGCAAATAGAAATATCAAAATCCTAAAAGAACTATAAAAGACAGCACGGCAGGGTGAAAAATGAGTGAAACACGCCAGACATAATACGTGTCGCAGTTCACCAAGTATATACACAGACACAGACAGACACAGACTTAAAAATAAAAATGCTACAAAGGGTTTTTTAAGTAATGCCACAGAACCATGAAAGACTTGGTTTCATAGAAAAACATTTTTGGCAAAGAGAAGCAAGTGTAAAGAACCTTTTCAATTCTAAAAGAAGTCAAGGGTCTTGAAGGTTATTTACCAAATCCTTTATAAAATGGTATGTAATGAAACTGAAAATGGTTCTTCTATGGCAGTAATCCAGGGAACCATTTGTAGCATTATTTTTAATAATAAATAGTGTATGGTGACACTTTGACAAGGAGGGCAGGGAGGTTTCCTATTCGCTTGACTGTTGGACATACTAAAAGCAATACACACATCAAATGCTGACATTGCCAGTTAGACAAATCATCATTTTGGTTCTCTAAGGGTGACCACAGACAACTATGGAGGAGTTCAGGTTCAGTTCAAGTTCAGGTTGGTCTTATTTGAAGAACAATCCTACAAATACTGTGTCTGACCAAGCAATGGTCTGCACCAATGGCCATAGAAAACGTGGACACCGTGATTCCATTGTCTTCAATTCTATAGAAACGAAGCCAAAACTGAACAAAGGTGGAGCCAGATTCGTCTACTCATTTGACAGAGCCACCCCACATTTTCCCAAGCATGTCTCAGACCACCTTCTTTGAGTGTCCAGCGCAGAAGCAGAGTGGAAATCCCCCCCTGAATTTCCAGTTTGCCCAGTAAGTTGAATTATACAACAGTATAAGTACAGCCTATGCAAGTTCCACTACAACTCAGCTACTCCATGTAACGAACAGAAAGGGCGCCTTGCAGGTCCTGCAGAAAACCGGTCTCATCCAGCCAAAGCTGTCAAAGTATATCCTCGCCTTTTTACTATAAAGCAAAGTACATGTTTAAAAACTTCTAATTTCTGAGGGAATATAAAAAAATGGGCCAATATTAGCACAATGGAAACTGTTGGAATTAAGACGCTGGAGATGGAAGGACAGTTTAGAGGGGAAAAGTGATATTAAAACATGGGAAGGGGCGGAGCTACACATCATACTGCAACCAGCCAGCAGAGGCACTAGAGCTGTGGTTGCTTCACTTAGGAGACGTTGCGCTGTCCATGTTTTCTACAGTCATCTGTCTGCACTACTTCTAGCACCAAACGCTAATCTGCTAAATGTCTCCAAAACCACCAAGAGGTACTATGCATAAACCCTGTTCCAGGAACAAACAGTGCAATAGTGCATGAATGACAAAAGTAAGCAGACGTCGCTTCTGGTAGACTCTTGCCTGTCGGTTCAGGAGGTCCCTGTGAGGACACGTCCATCTGTTCGAAACCTCTCTGCGACTTCACCGTGCACATGCGTGTGTCCCCATCCAGGAGACGTGGACTGCGTTCAGAGCAGCAGGTCAGTACCCGCTCCCGATACATCAGAACCATCACAGCGATGGGCACAGGCAGCTAGACAGGACAGAAAGAGGCGATTACTGTTATTTAGGTCAAGTCAAGTCAAGCTTTATGGTCATTTCTTCACATCATAGCAATATGTTGAGCGAGAAAAGATATACACAGTTCCTCTTGGAAGCGGCCATGCCTTAAAAACAGCAGCAGATAAGAAGACAACAGCAGAGTCAATAAATACAATCAATGCATAAAATAAGTGACCTGGTACACCGTATAATGAAGTAAATAAATACAGTGCTCAGTACAGGACAACAGACAGAGAATCAAATGTTTAGCTCCTAAAGCAATCACTATTAGGACCCCCTATATATTAGATATGCTAAGGTGCAGGTGATTTTCTGCATGTGAACAGACCAAACCCAAGACACTTCTAATTCCTGCTTAAATGGTGTTCTCTAGACATTTAGAGGGACTATGTTGAGGGGCTCAGTGACAAAATCTAAAAGATTTGGGCCCCTTTTACTGAACAGCTCAGTAGTATTTTACCAGAATTTGGCTTTCGCTACACTAAATGAAAAATAAAAAAAAGTATTGGGACACCTGCTTATTCATGGTTTCAAAATCAAGGGTATTCACAAAAAAAGGGTGTTGGAGTGACTGTCTCTACTGTCCTAGATTTTCCTATAGCATTGCAGTGAAAATTTGATTGCATTCTGCAACAAGAGTGTTCCTCACATGTCAAGTAATGTAAAGTCATGTCATCCTGAGTATTGGATGGAGATCCATCAATCATTCCAGAGAACACAGTTCCACTGCTCCACAGCTCAATGCTGGCGGGCTTTATACCCCTCTAATCCACACCTGGCATTAGGCATGGGGCCAATAGGTTCATGTTTATCTGCTCCAGAGAGTCCTATTCTATCAGCAGTATAGTGCAAACAACTGAAACTGCTGTAGTGTGCTCAATTTGTTACCATATTAAATTCTAAGTGTCTCTAAGTATCTCAGTATCCTTATATCCCAACATTTATGATCTCAGATATTTAAATAAGAATTCATTTTTTGTAACAATAAAATAAAAATCTTCATATTGGTCAGGAACGTTGTTCCACAGCCAACACTGCCAACAGTGCAGCACATGTACAGTCTTGTGCACATGTACTGGTGACGGAACATGATTATGAATTGACTTAAGATTTAGTTCTCTCAAGTAAAGTGACCCGAGCCAAAGGCAGACTGCAATACATAACAATGAGGAGCAGGGTGGAGGTAGTAGCTCAGGCTGAAAGTGCTTCATTAAGCTTTTTGAAGCCCAAGTTACTTATACCCTTACTCCTGGGCTCCCATCGCACGGCCCGATTTAGTTGTTTTCTTTGCTCAAGGGCAGATTGAACACAACGGTTCGCTAGACAGGCTTCTATCTTAATTCTACATTCTAGTGCACCAACGCATGCCAGTCTAAACCCATTCCATTCAGTTTGAGGGCATACTGGTGAATGAGTGACAGACTAAGGGGGAAACATTTAAAAGAGTGGGACCAGCTCTATAAAACATGAGCACATGCTTCCCCTTCCCTTTCCAAACCAAACGCGCTGAAGCAAAACTGTTCAGGCAGAGCAGAAATGCCTCCTTTGTGTTTCCACTGACCTCCTGTTAGTCCCTTTATGAATTATTCTTTAATGCCCACCGTTACACCCCCCCAATAATCTCCCCAACTATACCCATCTCCTTAACCCCATTACCCCACCCCCAATCTCCTCAACCGCCCGTTACGCCGCCACCCCCATCTCTTCAAGCCCCTGTTACGCCACCCCAGTGATCTCCTCAACACCCCCTCACTCTACCCCCATTTCTTCAACCCTGTTACACCACCCCTCCATCTCTTCAACCCCATTATGCCACCCCTAATCGTCTTCTCAACACCCCCCTCTTCCTCAACCCCGTTACACCACCCCATCTCTTCAACCCCGTTACACCACCCCAATCGTCTCCAACACTGTTATGCCACCCCCATCTTTTCAACCCCCTGTTATGCCACCTCATCATCTTCTCAACACCCCCTCACTCCACCCCCACCTCTCCAACCCCATTATGCCATCCCCCCATCATCTTCTAAACACCCTCTCACTCTACCCCCCCATCTCTTCAACACTGTTATGCCACCCCCATCTTTTCAACCCCCTGTTATGCCACCCCATCATCTTCTCAACACCCCCTCACTCCACCCCCCACCTCTCCAACTCCATTACACCTCCCCCATCTCGTTAACCCCGTTATGCCACCCCCAATCATCTTCTCAACACCCCCTCACTCTACCCCCATCTCTTCAAACCCGTTATGCCATCCCCCCATCATCTTCTAAACACCCTCTTACTCTACCCCCCCCCCCCATCTCTTCAACCCTGTTACGCCCAACCCCATCTCTTCAACCCCCTATAATGCCCCACCCTCATCTCTTCAACGGCCCATTCCGCCACTGTAAAGCTGCTTTGTGACCACATTTATATAAATACATTTGAACTGAACTGCATTTTAGAGCCGTGCCTTGTGTTCATGACTGGATCTTGACTAAAGTTCAGAGTTAGGAGCTAACTTATATAGCTGCAAAATATCCTGTTATCAATTCACTGGTTTTGTGATGCAATAAAAACTAACGGTTTAATTCTATGGGATGAGGAGAACGCTCAGGCTCTGGCTGCTACATAAACCCGCACAAATGTAACAAGTGGGCCTACAGTGAACAAACGTAGGCTATAGGCACTTTGACACAGCAGGTCTTAAAGAGACCATCAGGTCATCAAAGAGAGCGTTTCAAAGACAAAGCCTCATTTCTTGAGTCAGCACTTTAAGGCTTTTGAGTTTATCCTTTAGGCCGCTCTCTCCGGCCAGATTTAGATGAATCATCAGGCGACTTTAGGGAAAGGACTCTGATGTAGGCTGAGGTTTAGCTGGTTCTTGGAAACTAGCATCAGGTTTCAAACCCAGCTCCTCAAGTGTTCCAACCTCTTCAAGAAGACAATGTAGTCTTTCTGGTGGACCTTCTATCAATCAGCCCTGTTCTGAGTATAATTACACACTATCCTCTCCAAACAGCTTTTGTATTGTAAAGAGCTTCCTGCACCACTTAGATTCCACTAATGGTGGAATTCAGGTCCAGGGTGTATCAAGTTCCCAGGGTGTATGCAAAAGGTCAGAGCCGTACTAATACCGTTGTCAAGGATACAACCATTACCTTGTTCTAATATTCAAATACCATCACAAATAAGCTACGTTTATCTTAGGACTGGTAGAGTGGACAGTGTGGTGGTATGATAGCAGCTCTGCCAGCTGGGTCAACACCGAGCCAAGGATACTGACGCACTGTCTACTGCAATACTGTAACTACCAGCACAGCACTTAAAGGAACAGCTCAGTGAAAAATCCAAAATGACCCAAAAAAGACCCAAAAATGGAGTTGTCATGTCTAAGGTGTGCTTCTTCTTTATTTGCACTGGAGCTAAAAGGCTAATAGATCAATGGAGTGGAAACTGATACCGCACCCACATCTAACATTATGCAAACCACATGCCTAAATTATCTGTTGCCTCAAACTGATCACCAAACTGAGTTGTTGGGTTATCTCTAGCAGACTTGCTTATGTGCCTTTTCACATTTCACTGTTACCTATAAAAGTGCAGAAATGAGAACAGTAGTATCAGTAAGGTTAGGCGGTAGAATGGCGCTGTGCTAAGTTCGATTAAAAGGCAAGAGCAAGCAAACCTGGGAAAAAGCTACTCTCTGTCTTCTTAAAGTCAAAGATACAACACTGACTGTGAATTATGAGCAATAGTTTAACCAGGATTCAGCCATTTGTTAGAAATGGAAAACGCGCTCCTAACCTGCCATGTACAGGGTATGTTATGGTCTTTCACAAGCTTAAAATGTCTTTGTTGAAAACAGCCAAAATATGTTCTAGATAGGGGTGGGCAATGAAACAATATTTAATCATATTGTGATCAATTTTGTTATTGTTATTGTGAAATATTCTTTTCGAAGCATATGAAGGATATCATCAATGCTTGAAGAACACTGATTAACTGCACGCTTCATTGTTTGTATATCACAGTTAATATCACGTATTGTGAAAATGTCTTTAAATATCGTGATGTAATATTTTTACCATATCGCCCACCTCTAGTTCTAGAGCACCGTCATCATCTAAGCACCAACATACCACTAGAATATAGCAGATATTAGCATTTAATGCAGGTAATTTGACCTTATTTGTTGAGTTGAGTTTTGACATTTATGACTCTGAACCAAAGGCCTAGACCTAAAGGCCCTATGGTCATCGTTGCACAGGTTCCAGGATTCCAGGATCTGCTTCATCCATTGCTAATCCAGCATACTCTGCTGAGATCAGCCCGATGCACACCAATACGCCACTTTACATTTGTGATTTTACATGACTGATCCAAAGAGAATGGCCTTACATTGATGAGTGCCATGATCCAGAAGGCATAGGAGACATTGGTAACCACTTCGCCCTGAGTATGGAGCTGGATGTGGGATACATTGTACACATGTCTGCCAGCTAGTTTGTTCCTCAAATGCCTCATTGTTGATGTGGAGTTGATGGTGCTGTTTCCTAAAACACAGTCAGTCTCAGACAGAAAGGGGTCAGCGATGAGAGGACTCAACAACGCCCCAAGACCTACAAAGAAGTGAAGAGCCTGGGGGATGGGGGGAAACACAGGAGACGTTGTTATTCAACCAGTTCATAGTGTAACAATTTGGAGGTTTCTAGATCAACAGGATCATGGACAGATTTCAAAGGGAAGCTTTCAAAGACATGGCCTGAAGCCAAAGACTTAAGCCAGCTCTTGAAAGTCATGAGTTTATCCTTTTGAGCCGCTTACTTTGGCCAGATTAGGATGAAACATCAACTGACTCAAGCCTCTGCTGTAGGGCTAGGTCTAACTAGTTCTCCGAACCCAGCATCAAACTCCCAACCTCATGAGGGGGTGAAAAATGGTGTCCCAACCTGCAGGAAGACCGTGGAGTCCTTCTGGTAGATCTTCACCAACTGCAGGTTGGAGATGGTATCGATGATGCCCATGGCCATACCGGTAATAGCCATGGCGACAGCCAGCATGGGTAAATTTCTGCATATGGGGATGAAGGCGAACACCACAGAGATGATGAAGGTGGACGCAGCAAGGGATGACAAGGAGCAGGCGAGCCTGGAGAAGAGGGAAGGATGGGCATTTTTGAGAAGATACAGTGTAGCGTTATCAATGGTTCAGACAAATCTAGCCTTCGGTAGCTCAAACTCCACAGCTCCACTTTCTGATACAATACTGTTAACTATGAGCTTCTACCAGAGGGTTAGCAGTGCAAATAGTTTGGGCATGACTTTGCGATCACCTTGGCCTTACTCATTTGTTAGCTTACGGGTGCTAGCTTATCAAGTATTGTGACTGGAACAGCATTACAGGGTCCCCTGCCAACTTCTCATGAAAACTGGTTGTTTTGTGTTAAAATGAATCTTGCACTCACAGAAAGAGCCCATCAACCAGACAACTGGCTTAAGCACATTATAAAATGATACATAGTAAATACATTTAATGCTAATCGTTTTTATATAAACAGCTGCCACCTTGAAACGCAATGCAAATAGGGTCCTTTATCTACAGTGCATCAACGCAAAGCACTGCAAACACAATTCTGCTCTCATGACTTTCCAAATTAAACTGGCTAAAGGATATTTGGGGGTCAGAGAGTGACTAATTGAGCGCAAACAAGAGGAGAGCTTTGAATACATTATGAACCCTGGGAGCTAATATGGCTATCTTTATGCTCCCCTGCTGTGTAATGCTGACCATTTACAAGTGCTTTCTGGAAAGTTCCTTTGCCCTAGGCCATATCTTAATTTCCAGGCAAGTTCAAGGCATAGCACACAGTCTTCTAAAAGGGTTTAAAAGGGGTTGGCCATTTTGGAATGCAACAAGGAGCTCAGGGAACAAACTAAAGCAGGCTAGAATGTTAATAGGTTCCTAAATTTAGTTGAATAGGTTCAAGCTAAATGTGCTGTTGGTCACCTTCTTGTATTTCCATGGCAAACTTGGATGCAAATTGGCCCAGCAACGGGACAGGTTACTCTCCAGATTCACATGAAAGCAGCTTTTTCCCCCCATTACTGATTCAAAAAGAAGGCCTCTTATTAATTAGAAAGCAAGAGCTCTCATCATAAGTGTGTGTTTTTTTTTTTAATTTATAATCTCCCCAATTTGGACTGCCAATTACCCAACCTGTATGTAATCTCCCCGACACCAGTGAGGGCGGCTAGCACATGTGCACAGTCAAGACGCCCATTTTTCAAACTGTTTTTGCATTTTAGCCTCAAATGCTCTGTTCTACCAGCAAGAGAACCACACTCATTTCTTTGGTTCTAAATCAGCTCAGAACGGTGCATTGAGAACCGAGGAGGAGGCTAATGCTAATGCACACGCACTAAGTGAATGGACTGCAGAGTGATAAAGGAGCTGGGAGCTGAATGGTCAGGTAGGTCATTCAGACTGGACTGTAAGATAACTATACAATAAAAACTATAGCAGTATAAAACGTTGCTCTAAACCAATCTGATTATCCAATCAGATTAGAATTTAGTCTGATTATAGAAACGGTTGCCAAAAATACAGTGAATTTACTGATGTTTACTATTGTGGATAAGCACATCTTACTCAGGGTCTGGGGCTGCATTCTTTATAGAAACACTAAAATCGGATCAGAATCGGACAATAGTCAGCATTAAGACTCGGATCGGGGGTATAAAAAGCCTCGATCGGGGACAGTGTCTTCTGCTGTTGTGTGTGGAACTGTTCTGCATAGCTCCCTCAACAACACACAGCTAAATCAGACGTTCCTGCCTGTACAGCAAGTCACATCACAGTAAATAAAACCTGGAAAACGGAACCAGCTCGGTCCACCTGCCTTGTGAGGGACACCGATCTCCTTCATAGAAGGCCAGCAGAGCAGGCTGCACGGAACGGGGGTTAAACAAAGCTGCTTTGCTAATCAGATCTTTTAGCTCTCCTGGAGAGGAGAAAGCAAACAGAGAGGCACTGATAGGAGAGCGCGTGCCGTCCTCGACTGTGTCCTTGCTCAATAGGCTTTACAGAGGGCGAGGGACATTAATGAACACATGACATTAATGGACAGACAAACAGGGGTTTCCAGCAACAAAACAAGACCCAAACAGAGGTTACTGCTAGGGTAGGGCATGTGCTTGTGCTGGTGCTGGAGAGAAACACTCGCAAACTGACCACTCGTACACAGGCAGTAGCTGGGTTTCGCAAAGTTAGCCACTTCTCAAGGCTTTCTGGAAGTGCACAGAAACTTAGCTCTGGGCCAGGAGCCCATCAACTGGCTTCTAAGGGAAATGTCACCAGATTTTTCAAATTTCAGAGGCCTTGAAGCCTCCATGTGAACCATGTCACCTCTCTCTCTCTCTTTTTTTATTCTTATTTATAGCAAATTTGAGCTAAACCTAAGCAAATGTCTCAGTTTCTTCATGGTCAGAAAACATCCTACATGTACATTTCCACAATCAACGGTTTAGAAAATGAGATTTTAGGCCAAAACATCTCAAAACATTGAGAAAACCATCAGTCTTGTTCTGATGACCATCACTGTGAACAATTCTGACGCTGTAAGTTTGTCCAGAACGCACAACTAAGCCACGCCAAAATCAATGGCGCTCCCCTTTACCACAGTTCTACCATAAGGCTGCATAGGAAGCCTTATAAGAAAAACAAAGGAGCATTTATCCCTTTATCCCTATATGTCTTGTGAATAAAATTAGGGCTGTTTACTGTTCAGTCTCCCGGATGTGAAGCCCCATTAAAAGAAAAAGTGCCATGAGGAAATCTGGCTCTTCCAGGATTTTGGACAACACTTCTAAACAGGGAATCTCCACATTTCCACCAGCATTAAGCATTATATAAATAATCTGGTATTAATTCCACTCATTTTTCAACATTTCAGCATAATAAATAAGATTATTCAGAGTGCTTTGGTGTGAAATGCTCAGTTCTTTAAATCACCTAGAGGCAGGAATCTCTCAACCTATGGATGTGATAGGAAACCAGGCCTCATGGCGGAAAGATACATGGTAGGCACTGAGACAAAATAGTACCTACAAGAAATGTTAGGTTTTTTCTCAGGTTGGAGGTTTTCTGAGGTTGGAGGTTTTCTGAGGTTGGAGGTTCCTCAGTAAGTATCTCCAGACTAAACCCCTCAGCCTGGCTTTGCTTACATCTGAATGATGCAGTTTGGAAACACACCTAAGCAACAGGTGTTGGTCATGTATCCCTTCACCTGAGGAGAAACTGAAGAGGCTACTTACGACTTGCTGAAGAACCCGCCGACCGAGCTGCCCACGAAGAGGCAGAACTGCTGAGCGAAGAAGACCAGGGTGATGCCCTGCAGGGTCGCCTGGGTCTGGCAGCGCAGGTCCAGCACGGTTGGCCCCAGCAGGGCCAGGCACAGGCCGAAGCTGAAGAAGCCGCTCCAGTAGGTCAGCGTGTGCTGCCAGTGGCTCCTGAACAAAGCCCACATGCGTTCGTCCACCACCTTCAAGATGATGTTGCAGTTGCGGTCGAGCAGCCGGCGGTTCATGGTGACTTAGGCCCGGAATTCAGTCGCTCAGAGCGGAGAGAGCAGGGACGAGTGATCCCGCATGCTTTTAGGAAGCCGTGGATATGAGATGAGATGAGGCGTGGCGCCCAGCAGTTCAGCTCAACAGCCGCACCATCAGCTCGGTCCACCCACTGCGTCCTCCCCCTGAGCGCTCCAGCCGCACTGGTCAGCGGCGAGGTCACCACACGGAAAGTCCACCAGGCTTCAGACAAAAAGTTCTATAAAACTCTTAGAAAAAGCTCGGCCCGGATTTTAAAACGTTACCTTATAAAAGCAGCTAAGAAATCGTCTCACTGTTAAATAAATAAATAAATAAATATAAAAAAATAATAAATTCAATTTTTGGAATCCGTTCTCTGAATTTAATACATTATTTTGTATTTAAAATGTGTTTTATTACTGAGATAGTTTAACACTCCCTCCCCCAATTTAATAACTCATTCCTTAGTTTATCAACCCCTTCCCCTAATTTAATAAATAGTTAAGGAATGAGTTATTAAATTAGGGGAAGGGGTTGTTAAACTAAGGAATGATTTATTAAATTAGGGGAAGGGGTTGATAAACTAAGGGGAATGATTTATCAAATTAGGGGAAGGGGTTGATAAACTAAGGGGAATGAGTTATTAAATTGGGGAGGGAGTGTTAAACTAAGGAATGATTTATTAAATTAGGGGAAGGGGTTGATAAACTAAGGTGAATGAGTTATTAAATTGGGGGAAGGGGTTGTTAAACTAAGGAATGATTTATTAAATTAGGGGAAGGGGTTGATAAACTAAGGAATGAGTTATTAAATTGGGGGAGGGAGTGTTAAACTAAGGGGAATGATTTATTAAATTAGGGTAAGGGGTTGTTAAACTAAGGGGAATGATTTATTAAATTAGGGGAAGGGGTTGTTAAACTAAGGGGAATGATTCATTAAATTAGGGGAAGGGGTTGTTAAACTAAGGGGAATGATTCATTAAATTAGGGGAAGGGGTTGATAAACTAAGGAATGAGTTATTAAATTGGGGGAGGGAGTGTTAAACTAAGGAATGATTTATTAAATTAGGGGAAGGGGTTGTTAAACTAAGGGGAATGATTTATTAAATTAGGGGAAGGGGTTGTTAAACTAAGGGGAATGATTTATTAAATTAGGGGAAGGGGTTGTTAAACTCAGGGGAATGATTTATTAAATTGGGGGAAGGGGTTGTTAAACTAAGGGGAATGATTTATTAAATTAGGGGAAGGGGTTGATAAACTAAGGGGAATGAGTTATTAAATTGGGGAGGGAGTGTTAAACTAAGGAATGATTTATTAAATTAGGGGAAGGGGTTGATAAACTAGGGAACAATTTAATAAATTAAAAGGAAAGGGTTGTTAAACTGAGGGAACAGGCAATAGGAATGAGTTATTAAATTAAAAGGAAGTAATTGTTAAACTGATGGCTGTTACCCAGTTAAACTGAGGGAACAATTTATTTAAGTAAGGGGAAGGAATTGTTGGTAATCACCTTGGTCATGCTGGTCATGCTAGTCAACCACCTTGGTCATGCTGATCAGCAAGCTTGGTTAAAAAAAAGAAGCATTGCTTATACTGGTCAAGACCTAAACTGGCTAACCGGTTGGTTAGGGTATTTTTAGCAGGGATATAACAAATATTTAAACAGAATATTTAAAACCTTTCATTAATAAGCATTTTCAGTATTTATGCATTTAAGCTCTGGTTCTTTCCTTGGCCAATCAAAAAGACAACTTACAAGGTTAATCTAAGATCCTGCTAATCGTAGCAATAGCTTGTGTTGATGTGTTGGGCGTTCACGCTGTGTCTTGTTTGTAACGTTTAATAATGCTGCTGTTCAGTCAGTGGCTCCCCATGGATTAGATGGATTAGATTACTTCAGTTTTATTTAAACCAGTGAAACTGTACAATCAGACTCTCACTTCATCTGGAGTAGTAGTGAGTGTATGAACAGCACCTGCTCGCTTCTGCTCATCTCAGAATGAGTGTAGCCCATTGACCTACGACTTTTAAAGGATATTAATCTATGATTACACTCATAGTTAACAAACATCCGTAGCAATAAATTGCAGGCTCCATGTGTTCTTTAATCACACAGCAAGAGCACCATATGGCTTTGTGTAATGTGGGATACACGCTACTCTGATATTAGACCGGAAATTAAATGTGGAGCCTCTTGGATGTCTGGTGAGTGCAGCTCCTTAAAAAAAATAATAGACCAAATAAAACTGTGATTTTACTGATACATATTTCTAATTGCTACAGAAATATCACTGTGAAGCTATCTTTCATGAAGCTTGGGTTTCACACTTTAGAAGACATACTGAAGCCTGTTAGTATACATTCTGGATAGCTCACCTTTCTTCTTCTTCTTCTTCACATTAGGCCCAGAACTCAGCATAATAGTCATCATTATTCATATTTTAATCAGTTTGCTTTTTGTGGCCGTATATGTGGTCCTGAGCTGTACAATCAAAGGTAAAGGTGCATGTATTTGTACAGCAAAATGCATCCTCCACATTTAACCCATCTGTGGTAGTGAACAAACACACACACACACAGCGGTGGGCAGCCAACTCCAGCGCCCAGGGAGCAACTCAAGGGCCCAGCAGTGGCAGTGTGCCAAGCCCGGGAATCAAACCCACAACCCTGTTATTGATAGCCTGGCACTCTAACCGCTGAGCCACCACTGCCACCACTGCCCCCTCGGAGGCCATGTCCCAATTGCGTACAACTCACTATTACTATAAGGCATGAACTATATATTAATCTTAAGTGAGAGGTTTGGCTGGTTAGTAAACAAAATATTAAAATACTAAGCCGTTAGTATGTTAATATCTACTAACAGGAAGTGATGAAGCGTTGCCTTGCCAATGTACGTCACTTCAAGTTCTCCAGGCCTTCCTTCCTTTCCGTTTCGCATTGCATTGTGGGATAACAGTGACCATTGCAACTGCCCATTCTGAGTGTGTACCTTGAATATTTGAGTATACTCAACGTTGGCGCTTTTATCTATACTTCATACTTCACACTCAAAAACTAGCTAGTATTGGTAAGTCGAATGCAATTAGGACAAATCCAGAGTTTCAGACTGTGTGTGTATATGTTTAGCTCACGGAGGAGGCCAATCATCTCCAGGATTATGTAAAACATACGTTTCAAACAAAAGTCCTCAAAGGTTTCACGTCACTGCATCAAGCCATATAGAATCAATTAAAGAACCCCAAAAAAGATGAGCAGCATGAGTGTTGGTGGGGTTGAGCTTATCTTACTTCTAATTTATCTGTACAACAATCACAACAGTTTGAGAAGTCTGAGTCATGCCAAAAATAATTATTATTGTAGGGGATAAATTGCAACTTGTCAGAAAATGGTGTGAGCAAAAACACATGGCAGGGGTCTACACGATTTCCTGATTACTCAAGGCAGGTCAAATATTAAGGCAGGACAGCTTGTGGTGACTGTTTGCGTTTCCATGCATTTTGCCCAGCTTCATTCACCATTTATCGATTCCCACTCGATCGATGCTAGACCTTACCCTATCACACTATACCACCAGTGCTGGGAGGGTAAGGGGTTCTGTGTGGTTCCTCAGAGACACATGAAGCACCCCACCATAAAATAAAAAAAACCCACGTTACCTAAAACTCTGACAAAATGTTACCTTGTAAAAGAAGCTAAGAAATCACCCCTTAAAAAAATAAATAAATAATAAATAAATAAATATATGTATATATATATATATATATATATATATATATATATATATATATATATATATATATATATATATATATATATATATATATATGAGTGTGTGTGTGTATGTTACATCAGCAAACAGGCGCCCCCACACCAGCTAGCTTCATGCTGAATGGGGGCAAGGCTTGTTGGCTCTCTTGGACTTCCAGCCATGCACAGGGAAAATGGTCTAATCCACTGTTGTGTCACATTGAATCTGGCCAGTTGCATCGTTTGTTGAGAACCTAGAGTCTGCATGCTCAATGGTTACTTTCCCACATACGGATTAAGCCTAGTCTTGGATTTAAATGAATTTTCTATGGTGATTCACCATAACACCTGCAATTTATTCCAAGCATAGGCTTAATCCATGCCTGGGAAACCAAGCCAATTGTTACTAATCACTAATCCATGGATTAGTTTGCAATGATGCAGGATCAGATGCTAGAGAGTATAGACCAGAGCAGTACTTTCATACAGATTCATAATGTGATGTTTGTGTAAATATCTTAATGTGTCTTGATGGCTGTGTCACTCTGCTTTGTCATAATGTTTTCTTAAAAGGAGCAGCTTCTCACACATTCTTCACTGCTATCCTCCCACCTCCTATAGTGGTTGGCTTTTTCTTCTCCACACATGTCCCAGCACAGTCTCACAAATTCTTCATTTCTTAAATCTGCTGATTGTGTTGTTTATGACATAACCTGAATATCACCTAACCCTCAAACCCTGGTGTGGATTTGGCATTGCCTTGGTGACAGAGCGAGGCACTTTGTGTGGTTCTCCAAAAGAGAAAATAGGAGGTAGAGCCTTCAAGAACTTGTGAACATCAAAGCTACCTGTCTGATATTATGTAGGTCTCCCATGTGCTGCCAAAACTGCCTTACCCGTCAAAGCCACTCTGAAGGTCCTTTACGGCCTGTAAGATGTGAGGTGGGGCCGCCAGAGGGGTCAAGTAACGAAGTACAAATACTTTGTTACCTTACTTAAGTAGAAATGTTGGTTATCTATAGTTTACTGGAGTAATTCTTTTTCAGCCAACTGTGGTGCACAATAGACCCCTGTGGCGAGGCCTAAGCTGTTGGCCTGCCTCTGTTTTCCTTACATTACTTTTACGTTTCTACTTTAAGTAGTTTTGAAACCAGTACTTTTACACTTTTACTTGAGTAAAAAGCTTAAGTTGATACTTCAGCTTCTATAGAAGTCTTTTTAAACCCTAGTATCTCCACTTCTACCTGAGGAATGGATGTGACACCTTTGGAGGCCGCCATGGGTCACATCAATGAGCCTTAGGTGCCCACGACTCTGTCACCCAGTTGTCCTTCCTTGAAGCACTTTTGGTAGGTCCTGACCACTGCATACCAGGAACACCCCGCAAGACCTTCATGATGTTTCGGAGGTGCTCTGATGCTCTGTCATCTAGCCATAACAATTTGGCCCTTGTCAGAGGGTATCAGATTATTAAGCCCATATTTGATGTCCTAGGTTAGCATTGTTAGCGATACCAGTTGATGACAACTTGCATCTAAACATCATAGAAACACGTCCACAGATAAAAGTTGAACAGTACTCTATGTACAACTGATTTAATGAGAAATAAATGGATAGAAGTGCTAATACACTGCTGACACCCCTGCTTTTACCACTGCTGTGTGGTGCAACCATCTTGGATTTTGAACTCTGGGTTGGTGAGGCTCTTCACTTGGAACTCGGAAATTCCGACATCCCAGTTGAAGAGGAACGCAACATAAGGCCTTTGGTCTCCAGTGTAATACAGAAACACACAAAGTTCACGCCCAGTGACTTGCAATATGGAGATTTATCATTTATTTAGTTATTAATTATTCAATCACTTTTGGCTTCTTTTTTCACAATACATTCAGCTTCAGTATATCGAAATAGAATAGACATATCACACAAAATATTTAATATCACATTTCATACAAAAATCTAAATCTTTTATAAAACATTTAGACATAATCTAAAGTCATTTAATACAGTCATCTCAATTTGTCTGGCAAAAATTCACTGAGAATAAAGAAGACACTTGTTAAAATACATATATTTATATTTATATATATATATATTAATTCTGTCCAATACATTATTTAAAATACTTTTTTATTTTTTAATTTACCACAAAACTCACATATAAGAGAACTGGAGCTTCTGCAACTTCTATTGCAGTGATGCTAAAACTAAACAAACTAAAAGGGGGTGAAGTGTCTAATAGTACACAATTGGCAGCTCTCTCTCTCTCTCTATTCTCTCTCTTTTCACGCACACTCTTCACCTCACACACTTGTTTTCATGTTAGTTTAACCTTTTGCTGCTTTCTGCCTCCTGGTGGCTGTAGAAATACAGTGCATTCACGTTTGCTGTTGTTCAACTCATACAACTCCAACGACAACACCACTACGACTCTCTGCGGTCAATGGCTTTCACTAGAAACATGGTGCTTTTAGTATGGGCCCAAGGTAGGGCTTATGTGAAGGTGGGGTTGGGGTTTTTGGGCGGGGCAGGTAAACAACACAAGGACAAAATGAAGTAAGGAGCTCAAGAGGACACTTGGATACAATGTGCAAAAACAGTAGAGCACTTCATCAAGCCAAACAGTAGATTGTGTGCAATCACTCGCGAGGGATGAAATATTCTTCATCACTAAGAATATCAGAACAGTGTAGTTAGTTTTCAGAAACGTAACGTTGGACCCATCACCATGTCTGATTTACAAGGCACCTTTAGATGCTTGAGGAAAATATTCATCTCTGAGGTAAAATCACAAAGTGACAGTGTTCAGATAATACTACCTTTAAAATAATGGCTCACAACCTGACTTCAGCGCAACGTCTGATCTGGAGGAGTGTCAAAACCTGGTGTTCATTTTCACAAATGATCAGATCAGATCAGATCAATAATGCTGGACGGATGGTGTCTAGAGCACGTATCACGGATGTACTCTGTACTCTTTAAGGAATTATTGTACATCAAGAAACAAGGACAGAGTTGCAGCATCTCCCATACAAACATACACTGATCAGCCGTAACATTAAAACCAACCAATCTAATTGCCTCTATTAATTGCCTTACTGCCTCTCGTTAAGGAGACCACTGAAGGTGCCCTGTAGCATCTAGAACCTAGATTAGATCCTGTAAGTCGTAAAGTGAAGCCTCCATGGATCACATCAATGTGCCTTGGGTGTCCATCACCCTGTCACGAGTTCATTGGTTGTCCTTTCCTTGGAGCACCTTTTGTAGGTACTGACCACTGCATACTGGGAAAACCCCACAAGACCTGCCTGATGTTTTGGAGATGTTGTGACCCGGTCTTGGTGCAGATTCTTACACTTGCCTGTTTTTCCTGCTTCCAGCACATCAACTTGAACCAAATAATTAATGTATAGATAATTCACTTCATCAGGCAGTGGTTTTAATATTATGGCTGATCAGTGTACACTCACAATTAGGCTGTAATTAGAAGCATAGAACCTGAAAGAACTACATTAAGAAAAAGACTAGATAAAGCCAGTCATCCCTGTCTACAATATTTCTATGGGACAAACCTTTTGGTCATAACACTGTAGTAGTTGTAGTTGTTATTATTAATATTGTGTAATACCATATTGTATTTGATGCAGCTTTTCAGAGCTACTTCATCTACAGTTTTGCCAGATTAGGAGTACTGATCTAGGCCCATCTTGGTGTTCAGATCATCTTAACTGGTAAAGCTTGTTCTACTATTTAAGAACAATCCTTTGCCAAGATGCTTATGGAAAAGCCGGCCCAGTTCTAAAATCAGTGCCTGGATAAATATGGATCAGAGTGTTTGGTCTGTACTGTTGATAAACCAGAAGACGAGACAACAGAGCCTGGAGGACAGGGAACACTGGGACCAGGAGAGTCAGGAATTTTTGAGGAAGTCAAGAACGTTTCCCTCTGTTTAGGTAACGTTAGGTAAGTGAGCCTAATTAAATGTGGCAGTGCTGAAAACAGTTGACCTCAGTGTGTACGATTTCCAGTTCCCTGTCCTTCAGCTGGGTGTAGCACTGAGACGAGGTTTCAGGAGACGGACAGGCAGGTCGGACATGGAAGGGTCAGGTACAGTCATTTGCTTCATAGCGATGTTGTTCTTGTGATGTGCACCCTCCTCTTTAGGTGGCCACTGTATCAGCCTTTAGAATATACTCTGTCTGCGATTCTTGCCCCGACCTGAAATTAAGAGGAAGTAACAGACTGTACTTAAACACTGTAGACTGTTAAACACTGTACTTAAAAAATATATTTAAACCAACTGTATATCAAGTAAAAGAGCGTTGATTATTTGCTGCAGCAGTAAAACAAAAAAGACAGAGCATGATTTATAAAACTCCCTGCTAAATTTACGATAACATTGACAATGGCATAATGAGCACTGTGATGGCCATTAACATCATCAACTCCATGTAGTGCACCCATGTAGTCTGTGGTAAGTAGTGGAAATGCCTGTATATCTGGATGCCTTTTCTTTCACTTTCTATTGTTTTGTATTGGTGCCACTTTTGACCACATGGAAGTTATTGATACAGTTCAGACCAAACTGATACAGTTGCAAGAAAAAGTATGTGAACCTTTTGGATGAGGCTGGATTTCTGCATTGATTACTAATAAAATGTGGTCTGATCTTTATCTAAGTCATTAATATAGACAAACTCAATTAAAATAAATTAACAAATAACACACAAACAGTTGTTCTTTTATTAAAATATTCTTATGTAAATCTTTTATAACAAAGCTTCTGTAAAGACCCACATTTCCAGCCCCATCCTACATAACTGAAACACCTTTTTGTCAATTAGCGCTTGGAGAAGCCATTAAGAGATTCACTTACTTTTTCTAGCCTGCTCTGTGGAGGTTTACTCAATGTGCTCAGTAGCAGACATGAACAGTACTCAGAGGTGATTCAGAGGTTTCTTTCGCCCATTTCTTTAGCCCTGAAAAGGGGCTGAGCACTGGTAATTAGTAATCATTAGCTTTTTAACTTGCCAATTTTGATCGGTTGTTACTGAGGCTGTTCTACATTACACTGCACATTCTGCCTAGCCTAGCCTAGCGTTTTATGATGCACCTAACACCCCTGTATAAAAAAAGCGTATGATGATGGGTGAGGCCGACGCATTAGAAACGTACCTGGGGGCTGAAAGACAGAGCTGCGATGGCCAGGGTCTTTCTGCAGCTGCACCTCCTTTAGCGAGAACACAGACGATGCTACAGACAGAGGAAGGTCAGAGAGGAGACGGTGAGACCCAATCAAGACACTGCTAAGTGACCTCTGTTTAAACGCAGGTGTGATGCACTCACTGTCAGGCAGGGAGTGGATGTTCTCCCCCAGGCTGAGGAAGTACGCGTGTCTCAGAGACGCCTCGGCTGAGATCCTTTTCTTGGTGTCGTACTAAAAGCAAACAGTTGGAGATAATGGATCAGGTAGTATTATTATATATTGTCAGTCATGCAGTATTAATTAAATAAGGACATAGGTGGAACCAAAGGAAACAAAACAGAGCTGAGGATCAGTTCCAGCCCTGGGCTGCACATGGTTGTGGTATTAAATTTTTTTTTAATTGGTCTTGCACAGCTGATTCAACTCATCAGCTCATTACCGAGGCCCTTCAGGAGATGTGTCAGGTGTGTTTGAACAGGGAAAGCCTGAAATGCTGCAGAAAATGAAGAACCACAGACTGGGACTGAACTAGGCCTGAGCAATAGCTCAAAATAATTGGCACAATATTAAAAAAAAACAACAACAAAAAAACATGATTATTTATTATTTTCCCCTCCAAGACAATCAGGGGGGCCGTTAGGATATAAAGTTAGGATGCTTCTAGGGGCCTGTGACTAACAGGGGGCCTGAAACATGTATTAATTGAGTATTTTTGGCAGAATTATTCATAGCTGTGGGGCCCTGTATGATATGTTATGATATATTTTTTATATTTGAAAATATATCATACAGGGCCCCACAGGGCCATACATGCATTAGACCACCGTAGTAATTTTAGTTTATGGTTGTTTTTTTTTGCATATAATATATTTAATCAAATATATATTTAATATTATTAATAAATAACTAAATAGTAGAATATTGAGTAACTTTGTTGGTAATACACTTTCTCCGCTCTCATATTAAAATCTGTAACTGTAAACACGTGTCTTTAAGAGATGCTTTTGTCTTCAGGTTTCATCAATGACCCATCTTCCTAATTCTTTCAAGGTGGTTATTCTCTGTCCTGGCACCAAAGTGGTGAAACCAACTCCCCCTGAGCAGCCGAACAGCAGAATCATTTGCTATCTTCAAACATCATCTGAAGACCCACCTCTTTTGAGAGCGCTTAATAAAGCACTTCTATCTATTAAAGGTGTTTAATTGACACTCAGGTTCTAGGAATTGTGTATTGCCTGCAAATACATGGAACCAAAGGAAGCAACACATAAGTGATGATTTTGGCAGAATTCATAGATAGATAAGTCGCCCTGGATAAGAGTGTCTGATAAATGTCATTCATGTTCATGTAAATGTTAGGCTGACAGGTATGATAGAGGATTTCCAGACCCAACTCATCTAAACCACAGGGACACTTTAACTATGCTGCATATATATATATATATATATATATATATATATGCAGCATAGTTGGTGAAATATTGACGCTATTGTAGCCTTAATATAGTATTGAATCCTCCATAATCCTCCAGTGTTTAAACAATAAATGGTGCAAAATATTACATGTATGTATTATTTAATGTATTGCTTTTTTTTCTATTATTGTTATTTATTATTCATTTATTTGTAGTTTATTACTTATTTTATCTTCTTATCCACTTTTGTTTCACAAGGAAGGACTAGCCGCCTGGGTACCAATCCACGGCAGGATACCAAACGCACCCACTCATTCAGACCTAGGGGGTGATTAAAGTGATTATTATTATTATTATTATTATTATTATTATGTAAACTCCATTTTCTTATATACGCAGGCGAATTTTCAAACCAAACAATGTGATGGATTATGGGTATTCCACGTCTGCTAAGCGTACATCGTTTGTAGGCTATTTACTAGCATTCTAGGATTATACCAAATTGATTATCCTAGTATTATAGCCTAGTATAAACAACCACCCACAGCATGTTTACTTATCTACTCAAATTCACTTGATTCTAAATGACCTCACTACATTAATGCAGCCGCATATACACCAAGGCACATTAACAGTATATGTGGGAGGCACTATCTGTTTGCCCACTTGTGGGTGTGTGTCTCAACGTTAGCATCAGTGAGCTTCGGCTATAACCTCCCAATTCCCAAATGAAGCAGCACATCACACAGAGCGTCCCGTTTGTCACGGTCTAAAGCCGGCTGCGATTACTCAGTGTGGCTCCTGATGTGAAACAGGTGCGCGGCCCGCGCTCATTAAGCGCGCTGTCGCCAGTAACAGATCACCCTGCTCCTTCATCAGGCTGACGGGTTACCCGTCATGCTCGCACTGCGGGACAGAAGCGTATCTGCAGACAGGCATGCATACCTGCACTAATGCGGAACTGAAAAACAATGCAGCATTATTCTGCAACAATAATATATATCATACATCATAATAATGATATTAATACAGAAAACAACAGCGATGACTATAAATAATTATATATTGTTATATATAGGCTGTCAGCAAATTTCAGGTGCCATATCATGGTCTTTTAGATGACCAACACAATGACCCTGACACTAGTGAGGGTGGACCAACACATGCCCCCTACAAACAGTGCTCAGTCAAGTCTCTCATTTTTTGTGATGTGAAACATCACTGGGCAACCAATGCACCTGGAGAGAAGTGCCGCATACACGGCTACGACGCACCAGCCCGCAGATGCCAGCAAACGCAGCAAAGTGATGTGGCGGGAGAGCGCCATCTACCCACCCTGGAGAGAGCAAGGCCTCAGCTGCCAATGGCTAGCAGCATGATGAGTGACAGTGCCTTAGTCCACTGGACCACTTGGGGCCCAAACTGTAGACATTTTAAGATGAAATTTACCACCCCGTCACAGACCATCCTATTCTGATTGTGGCTCTCAAGTCTGAACAAAAGTAATAACATTATTAAAAAATTAGAAAAAGGATGCCTGAGGTTTTTTTCAATTGTTGAATATCCACATACCCTCATCATGGACATAAATGCCATGGCAATATTAGAATTTCAATGATTTCTTTGAACAGAAATCAGCACATTATGCACACAGGTTCAATATACATACACCCCTTAAAATGAATCATTAATGCACTGAGAATTCCCAATAGTCCCAAAAACTACACATTTCAAGCTTGACTGAAGTTGGCAGCTGAGCACATGGACAAAGACTAAACTTTGTGGTAGAAAGTCTAATGGCAGGCGAGACACAAATTGAGTTGTTTGGCCACAATGACCAGCAGAATGTTTGGAGGAGTAAAGGTGAGGTATTCAACCCAGAGAACAATATACAATCTGTTAAGCATGGTGGTGGTAGCATCATGCTCTGGGGCTGCAGAAGGGGGAATAGCTCAGAATTCTTCAGCATAACCTCAAACCATCAGCTAGATGGTTGAAGAGGACAATGACCCCAAGTACACAATTAGGCTAGTTGTGGAGTAGATATAGCAGGCTAATGTTGAGCTTTTGGAATGTCGCCTTCAAAGTCCTGACCTCAATCTATAGAAAATATGTGGAGAGTGTTTAAAAGTCGGGGTCTGTGGCAAAAAATAACAAAAGTATCTGAAGTCTACCAATTCCATCAAGAAGAGTGAACAAATATCCAACCAGAAATCTGCCAGATGCTTGTCAATGGCAACCAAAAGCACCGGATCAAGGGGCAACTTGCTGAGGACATTTAACCGGATATTAGGCGTGTTGTTTGTATATTTATGCACATATTTGTATACTTTGGAGCCTGTGTGACTTCAGAACCCTCCTCAAAAATGTCATTTATTGTTTTTCCCCATTAAAGATGTATGTTGTAGACTCATTCTACCCCAGAAATGCCTAAAAGCCAAGCATTGCCATGACATTAATGTCCATATCAAGTAAATAAGTAAAGTAATAATAGAAAAAACTCTTCGGTAACACTTTTCTTTCTAAACAACAGTATTCTCCCTCTGTTTGTGCACGCAGGGGTTCCTCTGCACTAACAGCTCTTCCTCCTTTGCCTCCTTCAGCTTGACTGAAGCAGAATTTAGCAGTGTCAGCTTGCCTTTGTTTACCTGTGGTTTCATAGCGCTATAAACCTCTCAGCCTGACACTTCCTGCCGCTTACTCTAATTGGACTTTGAGAAGCAGGCAGCCGGTGAAGAGCCCGCTGCAGATGCCTTCATCAGCCACCCGCAACTCAGCCAAACTCTACTACTGAGCCCTCGACAGGATCCTGTTTTTTGCTGGACAGCTTGGCGAGTCTGCCAGGAATAGTCAATGAGTGTGTCTACATGACCACAAGAGTTGCCCAAAACCAGCCTTGAGTAAAAGTGCTGTTGCTTCAGTGCAATCATGACTCGAGCAGAAGTAAAAGCAGCTACCAGCAAACAACGCTAGGTCTCTCAATCGAACTGCAGTGGAATGGTTTAGTGCATCCCCAATCTGTTGGCATACCAAGATGGCAAACAGCCCTTACCTAGTTCTGGGCTTAACTTGCTACTTTTATATGGTCCACATAAAGTCATGGAGTGACCTGGGTGCTGGAAAACAGCCACAGCTGGCTGCAGTTGGGCCAGTTTTGGGCCAGAATAAAAAATGCTGTACAAAATGTGGACACCATATTTAATTCATTTTTAAGAAATATGGACTAGTCTATTTTTGATCTTCTTTCAAGCTATATTTAAAGATAATGTTGCATCTTCTTTGTATAAAAAACAATGAAAATTTTACTCTGTTCTCTGTTCATTTATTTAACAAACAAATATGATAAATATGAGGAAACATTTATGACATCTTAGGCCATAATAGCTGGTATTTCCTGGCATTCCCCCCTTTGACTGAAACAACCATTTTCTTCAACCCTCTATCAACTAGGAGAAGGTATTTCCCATTCCTCGGTGCATAATTATTTTAGCTGTGTGATGAGGTGGGGTTTGAATGGTTTCTTGCATGCACAGCTAATTTCCAATCACCACACTGCACCTCAATAGGATTAAGATTTTATTTGACCCTGCCAGGTCTTGCTTTTGAGATATTTCTTTGCAGGAAAGGTGTGGGTCATTGTCATTTTGCATGGCCCACTTCCTCTTCAGCTCCATTTTTTAACTCACATGTTTCTCTCAAATACCCAATCAAAAGCAAACCAAACTAAATGTCTAAGTTATAAATAACATGACAGGCTCCTCCAACATCCCCTCTAACCCTGTTCGCATCATCTGCTGCTGATGTGCTGCATCGGATTCTAATTGTAGGCTCTTTAAGTAGTCATAAATGTGGGGGTGTGCTAATTGTTCGCCATGAGCATTGTATTATTTATGTTTCACTTGAATGTGTTTAGTTATATTATCTCCATCAGATTGGCTGTTCATGCCAAATTGACTGATACAAGCTGGGCAAGTATTTCTGCCTGCAATATACTTGCAATTGCCATAACTGACCTGTCAATACCTCAAAAGGGTCATGTTTGGCCCAGAATCATCTTAAATGTAATTATCTTACATTAGGAAGGTGAATCTGTATTATTATATAAATCTGTACATACATGCTATTAAGAAAAAGGACTGAATAATAATAATGATAACAGTGAGAGGGTACGTATGAGGCGATTTCTCTCCCATGGTTGTCAACTAGTGCTCCCCTCATTATCTCAGAGAGGGATTTTTATCGCTGTGAATCCCAAATATAGATTTTTAGCAAAACATTCATCTCCAGACATAGCTTTGCCTCCAGGATATCTATAAAGCTTAGATGTTGGCTGAGAGGAACATTCAGGGGGAAATCACAGTTGTTGTGGTAGTGTGGCAGGGTATATGGAATCTATGTCTAGGTTACTGGTAACACTGTAGCATAGAGTAGTAAACGGCCAAAGCCAGTACTACTCAAAGGTAGCACCCAAGGGTAGAGCTTTTATTAGAACCTGACACGGCAGCCAGAAAATGAGGGGGAAAGATAATCTCTTTATGCCTCTTGTGCAGACTTACACACCCACAAAACAGCTCCGGGGTAAAGAATACGAATCTGAACCTAAATTATGGTGACTTCCCATCATCCAACAAAATGGCTTAAATATAATCATAAACTCATAAACAGCTTCACCATTACCAACACATACTAGAACTGTTTTATAAGCTACAATACAACGCTTGCTAAGCCTTTAGAGGGCATCACACTGACGAAATGAAATCTTATGTGACCGCTGACCCAGATTTTGTTTCAAGCCATTTTAAAGCATTTCTATAGGTCCATTCATCATGACATCTTGACAGAATGTAAAGACTGGCAACTGGCTGATTCAAATTATGCCACATAATCAAGAATATTGTGGGACAGCGATAATTTGCATTGTTACAAACTGCACAAACAGAGCATACAACTTGTTTTATTAACCCCTTAAACAGTCTGTGGACCACCGGCGGGCC
Organism: Salminus brasiliensis; assembly: GCF_030463535.1. NCBI lineage: Eukaryota > Metazoa > Chordata > Actinopteri > Characiformes > Bryconidae > Salminus > Salminus brasiliensis. Next base: position 8,095,779 of record NC_132898.1, read on the forward strand.
GAAAGTGTTGTTACAAACTTCTATTACCAAAAAATAGCCCCGGCAGTTTATACAGAAGTCCCTGTAGTTACTGAATAATATGCATTAAAGGGTAAAGGTGAATATTGCTAGCGGGATACTTCAGCTTGATACCCAGATAACATGCCCATGAGGGGCCTGTATGAGTAGACCAACTGGGAACCAGAAAGTTTTCTCCATGAGTTTCATGTTGGTCCCACATATGGATGCCCATTAGGGTCCCAACAGGGAGTGATGAGACCAGGATGGGTCACATGAGCCCCTTCTGGGTTGTACATTGCATTTTGGGCCTTTATTTTGTTTTGCTATACTCATTCAAAAGAGGCACAGGATGCTTAATCAAATACATTGTCCAGTTTCTCAGATTACACAATACAAATATTTTAGGTTGCAAATTTCTGAGGATGCCCAAATGTGAGCCATAATAATGCATGTATGTATATTAAGTTGTTATGATATGTCCACTAAACTGTCCATGTTATCAAGTAATAATTCTGAAAGAACCACTTCTGAAAAGGTCCTTTAACCATTTAAACCCTAAATGAATAATTCAGTTATTAATCCTAGAGAGAAAGAAAACTATTATTCAGCCACTTAGCTTACCAGAGTTTGTGGAGTCCCACAGGGATCTATTTTAAGGCCTATAAAACTGATGTAAATGATGACAGTAATGAAGTGTGGGCTTACATACATAGTTAAAAAGGGGGGTTAAACCATATAGCATATACACATCAAATATGTCCCATCATTTGTCCACCTTTCAACCAGGCAAACCAGCCAACAACAATTGTTTGGTTCTTTTTAGTTCCCATGGTTCTATAATAAACACTTGTTTTTCTCTAAAGAAACCTTAAAGAACCCCCTTTTAAATGAATGAACTAGCAAAATGTCAACTATTCATGCATTTTTATGATATTCACGCTTACCAGTAGAAGAGCTGAAAGGAGATCAATACCCTCTGTGTCCAGCCTGCAATCATACGTTGGAAGGAAGGTGATAAGTCACAGCTATTTGCATTTGTGTAGTAAAATATGCAGGATTACGTTTGACTGTTTGCATTCCAAGCAATAATGGTTGCCTCTCTTTTCTGGAATTTTCTGGAAGGTTTGTAGGTTATTCGCTTAATTGAGATCTTCTTGATTTGGCAAATACAGAAACAGGCTAAAGGCTGTGTTGTACTTCTGTTACCTGGGAACGTGGTTTATAAGAGCCTGGGCTTTATACTGCGGGAACAGGTAGGACTTGAACTCCTCATTAGCTGCAATCCCAGGCCAGGTCTCCTCAGTCGGAGACCCTGGTTGAAAAGAGATAGAACAGATTGATTTGTACCCTGAATAGATGATGATAGTATTGTATATAATATAATATAATATAATATAATATAATATATAATATTGACTTGGGTTTAGTAGAGTCTTAACCTAAAGAGGTATCTTTGAATTTTAGCCTATTCAAACTAGCTGAGGTTATTCTTAAGCAAATAGCAAAGCACTTTTGTAAGTTGCTCTGGATAAGAGTGTCTGCTAAATGCCTTAAATGTAAATATCATCTACAGTGAAGCAGATTGAACTTTCAGGATTATCAGGATCAGAAGTAATCAGAAGTATCAGGATTATATCTGGAGATGGCCCATTTGAAGACCCATTAGATCCATGGTATAGCAGTGTAAACGCCTCCAACTCTCCATGATGCCATCAACAACCAAAACCCCTCCCAGTAAAAACGAAACACCAGTAACAACTGCTGCATAATTAGCGTATTTGCATAATCCGTCCCACAAAGCAATCAGATTTTAGTCTGAATAACCACAAACACGTTTGACTACCCAGTGTAAATGCATGTGGCTAAAGTAAAAGTTTCTTTGAAGATCTTGATGGAGTGTTCCTTTAGCTCCCTGAACATCCTGACGAGCCTCAGTGCACAAAGCAAGGTATTTAGAAAAATACATACAAATGAGTCTAGTTGCAATGACACAACACTGGAAGTTGTCAAAGGTTAACCGTACCCATGAGGCGAAAGACCAGGTGCAGCTCCTCCTTTACAGTCGAGCCAGGAAACATGGGCCTCCCCGTCGCCATTTCGTAAAGGATGCACCCCACGCCCCTGAACCCAAACAAGGAACCGTCACTTTGAAGCACAATGCCACGCTCTGCTTAATTCCATTATATTCCAGGAAAAAAAAGATGCATTCATTCCAAACTAAACTAATAAATCTTGACATTTACACGCAGCAGGGATAATTTGCACGAAAGACTGGATTCTAATAGATTTTCTGGCTTTGGTTAAGGTGAATTCAAGGATGGTTTTTTGCACCATGCTGTGATTTCTAGTCATTTGGAAGGTGGCCATGGGAAGTCTGTGAGCTGTAGATATCAGGAAGAGACATGTGGCTGCCGTCACACATGGACTGATTAGGCTACTGGCCTAATCCCAGAGATTACTGAAACACACAGGGTTTTTTATTGAACACTGGAGTCAAAAAAAGAAACCTTGCTACTCAGTCAACAACCCAACTTACCTGAGGAATAAACGAGTCTGAAAAAACACTGTTCGTTTAGATCCCTTCTAGTTAAGACTCACGGTTTGTACAAACTGAATAAAGGCCATAGTGTGTTTCATGGCGTGAGAGTTTGGAAGCTCTATGCCATCACAATCGCGAACAATCAGAGACCCCCCTTCTTTTCTTTCTTATCCAGGCAAAAAGGCCACACATTATTCATTTCAGGAGATATTTCTGAGAAGACGTTACATAAGAAAGGAGACAACAAGTGACAAAATGAACTGGAAACTGGAATTTCCAAAACTGGAGTTCAAAATATGACTCAAAGATAGCCATGCAAGACTTGGTAGAACGGCACATAAAGCCTCGCAGCAGTGCCAGATATCACGCAAATGGGGATCCTAGGTTATGAATAAACAAACATATTACTGTGAAGCTATTTCAAGTTAGTGTCATTGATCTTGAGAGAGCAGAACATCGATCCCCACTCTCAATCCACAGGTGTTTCTGTCCATCCCTTCCCTGTGAGAAGACAGCTTAACACTGTGGATCTGAAAGGATGCAGGGCAGATCAAGAAGCCCTTACTGAAGCTGCTTCTCAGAACAATGGCCCGACCACACCAGTTCTGACCTCAACATCATTGAATGTATTTTCCAGGGATTATTAGGATCAACTTCTAAGACTGAACTGATTCTACTAAAAAGAATGGAATACGGTACAGGGGACATTTGTCGTAGTTGTGCACAGTACTGTGTAGTATAGAGGCCTTTCCTTTTAATGACTGTGTACTGGGTAGAGTGTGGTGGAAGCCGGTTCGCAAAGGATCAGCAAGTCCTCACCACATGTCTATAGGTGTGGAGTACTCCGTAGAACCCAGAAGAACGTCAGGGGGCCGGTACCACAAAGTCACCACCTCGTTGGAGTAGGTTTTCGTCGGGACGGATTTTGCTCTCGCCAGGCCTAACGAGCCAGAGAGGGATATGAAACATTCTTCAGCCGAGAAACAAATGCTGCTTGGTAACCCAGTAATTGGCCCAGTGTCATCTGGAGATTTATGTTGTATGAAACTTCTAAAGCATGCTGTTGCTGAGGGGAATAGATTAAGGATCACTGCTATTCCGTGTGAAACCAGGCACAGCAAAGCTGTGCTGGTGTAATCTGCTGAAAGAGGTCTCACCAAAGTCGGCTAGCTTGAGCTCTCCCTTTTCATTGATGAGCAGGTTCTGTGGCTTGAGGTCCCTGTGTAGAATCTTCCTCTTATGGCAGTAGGATAAACCGCGGAGAAGCTGGAACATAAATATCTAGAGAGAGAGAGAGAGAGAAGGGGAAAGGGAAGAGAGAGAGAGAGAGAGAGAGAGAGAGAGAGAGAGAGAGAGAGAGAGAGAGAGAGGAGATTCATGTGGAAATTGCTTTTGTTTTAGCCATGGGAAAGGATTAGATGGAGGTCTATGGCACCTTCACATTGTGTATGCTCATGAGGTTTCCACAGTTGTCTAGGTACTGCTTCAGATCACTGTCCTGGAGGGGAAATAAAGAATACATTCAGAAAACAATGCCTGAATGACGAATGCCGCTGGTACTGTAAGCACTGATTTATTTAGCATCCTTTTAAAAAAAACAAAACTATTTTGCATTTTGTGAAAAACAACTGTCTGTGCAGGAGATGAAAGCAAGTCTTACCAAATATTCAAACACCAGAGTGAGACAGCGGTCAGTGTGAATGATGTCATGCAGAGTAACGATGTTGGCGTGCTTCAGGTTCTTCAGCAGCGACACTACGGCAACAAAGGGACAAGTGTAAATTTGCTAATTCTCAATCCTCTCCATTCCACCAAGGGCTTAGGAACTGGGGGGACGAGGGGACTCGGCCTACTCAATGTTCAGTGATACATCTAATACTAAGTTTGAATTAATATCTATAACAGAGTTAACTATAATGCTACCTACTGATTGTGTCATGTTGAAAATGACTTGGTAACTGCAAGTGAGAAGCCTGTTAGTTAGCTAGTTTTGGACAGCTAGCCATTAGCAACACCATTAAAAACAATTCTTCAAGAGTTCTTTAGTAACGACAATGGTCCAATATAGAACCATTCAGGGGTGCTGTATGTGGTGTTAGGTGAAAGGGTCTCTGAATGACAGGGGCCCTAAAACATGTACTGATTGAGTATTTCGAAGAATTCACAGAATTATTAGAGTTGTGGGGCCCAGTATGATATCTTTTCATGGGTCCCAAAATCCCTGGAATCATTACAAGTTTAAAACAGACCCAACTAACTCGACTTAGTTTGGTCCAAATATTCTCCTCACATTTTTTACTCCTGCATCTCAGTTTGCCCTTTAATATATATTCCCAGACTGGGGGTCTTTAGACAACGAGTCCTTGCTGGAATCTCAGTTTATGATCTCCTCACGTTTGATGAGCAGCAGTTAGACCGTAGGGCCTGTCCAGAGCTGTGAAATTACACTACATAATAACACAGTAAATTGAACTTTCCCTACTTTCTTGGATACAGAAATGTACATGGTTCCACAGCTCTAGAGTGGCACAACTGTCTAGCTGCCTGCTTGTCATCATTTTAAGTTTTTTTACAGGGTAGTTTCTGCATAAGGTCTGCCGATCAGCCATAACATTAGACCACCAATGAAACATTGATTATCTTCATCTACAGTGGCACCTATGAAGGGCTGGGATAATAGTAGGCAGCAAGTGAACAGTCAGTTCTTGTAGGTGATGTGATAAAAGTAGGAAAAAATAAGCAAGCATACGAATCTGAGACACTTTAAGGTGTAACAGGTGACAAGGTCTTGGGCACCCAAGACTCACTGATACAATCCATGAAGGCCCTACCCTTACATCTTAAAGGACAAGATAACATCTTGGAGCCAGATAACACAGGACACCTTTAGAGGTCTTGTGGAGTCCATGGCTCGAATAGTCAGATCTGTTGTGGTGGCACAAGGTGGACCTACTCCATATTAGGCAGATGGTACTAATGTTATGGCTGGTTGGTGTACATGTATAAGAAATATCTGCTGTGTATTTTTTTTAAATGGTTTATGTAGCAAAGGGTTCTACTAGTGTGTTGTAGAGTCTGACTTTTACTGAACCTGGAGTTTACTACCAGGTCGATTAGCCCTTTTTATTGAGAATCTTTACTTTCCATAATACAGTCACCACGCTGAGTGCCCCCATTCATATTTCAATCAATGAACTGTCTCCTCCTTTTATAATGTCTCCGTACTCAGTTATTCGGTTCATTTACTCCACCTCCCCACCCAAAAATATCCATCTCTCTCTCCTACACCCTTGCATTTCACTACTACTCCACGCTGCATTACAATACGTCATCCCAGTCTTTCAGCTATATTGCTCTTCTGTGGCGCAACAGCACAAGACCTCCTTTTCCCAGTGGCACCCAGTTCACAACATGTCCACTGGGTGGCAGCCTTGTTTCATGTTGAGATCCCTCTTCAACGATTCCTCTCACGTCCACATTCTCTCATTTAGAGGGAGAGATTCAGGCCCAGGGGGAGAGGAAGCCTGCAGCTCGCTAGTCTAGGATTTGTACTCCTGGCTACAATCTGAAGTTTTAACAACCGAGGAGCTTAAAAAATCGGCTGCTATTCTGGGCTAGAGAAGCGTCTCGGAGAGGGGCGCTACCTTCCCTGATGGCCGTGCACGGGGCTCCTTCCTCATGCTCCAGCCGGATCTCTTTCAGGGCCACCAGATTTTCAGTCAGCTTGCTGCGCCCCTTGAATACAGTGGCATAAGTGCCCTGTTATAGAGATAAAAAGAGAACGTCATAGCTTTGCCACTGAGATTCGGTAAGATGACATGACAGATACACTTCATTTGCAATTGAAGTGTACTGGCAACACATTCAAATGCAATGTTAGTGGTCAGGTCAGTTCTTTATAAAGAAATATGGACATCTCAATATTTGATCTTCTCTCAAACAATATCTATTATAATTGGAATGTGGTTTAATTGCATTACCTTTTGCAAAAACAAAAGAAATGTCACTATCACTGTTTAACAAAAAAAGGTTAGGACCCCTTTGAAGGCCCCCCTTTGGGTGAAATAACCTCAATTAGACATTTCCTACACCCATAAACCAGTCTCTGACATCAACTGGGCAAACGTTTTTCCCACTCCTCCAAGCAGAAATCTTTCAGCTGTGTGATCTTTGGGGTTTCTAGCATTGTTTCAGCTTGTTTTAAAATCACCTCACATCATCTCAATAGGATTAAGATTCAGGCTTTGACCTGGCCATTCCAGAACTCTCCATTTCTTTCCTTTTAACTGATTTCTTAGTGGACTTAGTAAAATGTTGTGGGTCAATGTCATGCTGCATGGTCCATCTCCGCTACAGCTTGAGTTTTTGGACAGATCAAGTCTCACATTTTCCTCAAGCACCCTCTGATACAATAAAGGGCTTGTCTTTACACAATAAAGGCCCTGCTGCAGCAAAGCAGCCCCAAACCATGACACCTCCACCCCTATGCTTCACAGTTGGTTTATGCAAAAAAAAAATGCATTTCTATTGATTAGATATTAGAAAGGAGTAACTCCACGAGTTCAGTTTTCTTCAGATTTATTGGTTTAGTCATATTACCTCCATCTCTCAATATTGTTCATTCAAAGATCAAAGGTCAATATATTTAAAATATGCTAAAAAAAAAAAAAAAAACACTAACGGGGTGTCTTAATTTTTTCACATGACTGTATGTCTATATCTTTATATGTGTGGAACGGAAAGATAGCGAGAAGAGGAGATGGATGAGGTAGTTAGGAGAAAAGGGCAGATTAATTCTCATTAATTCCATTCATTTGGGTTTTCAGCAGGCGTGTGACGCTTCGCCAAAAGCGAAAGCGCGAAAGGTTTCATTAAAAAATAAACGTATAATACATTAAAGCCCTCGCTCAGATTTGCTATTCACTTTGGTACGCTTCGGCTTGTTATCAGCTGTGTGAGGCTGCCCATGTCTGATTTTCCAGACAATCCTTTTTTTAGTAAAGCAACCATGAACGAGGGTATTCCTGCAGGCTGCGAGCAGGACATTATTTTTCATGCTTCATAGTGTGTATGTTTTCTCGCTACTAATGGAAAATTGACAGATTCGGTGTAGCACAGCTCAGAGAATATCAGAGATTGATGAGCTTTCTTGGTACTGAAGTGCTTCGCATTAAAGCCAAGCCAGAATCGGCGTCGCACCATAACAATAACAGTGCCGCTATTTGCTGTAATCAATGCTGCGTGGATTGACACTTTAGTATTCTTTGATACTGCGTGCATAAATAAACGTGATTGCTTCATGTTAGAAAAAGCCTGAAGACTGAAATCATACGATGCACTGCAGCCTAGCATCGAATGAGCACTCACCTCTCCCAGCTTGCCTAGTTTCACATAGGTCTCCAGTTTCCCAAACCCGATGTCAGACTGAAAATGAAGGACACACATTGGTGTACTTAATATAAGTTCAGTAAAGCTTGACAACTAATTATTATGCTTAATGTCTGTGCATTTTGTTTAAAGGCCTTGGAAATACATGGAAATCCCAAAATTGGCCATCAGTAGACAAATTAGAATGTTTAAAAACATACAGATTTGCCCTATTTCCAGGTGGATGGCTCACATTGGCATTCTAGGCTCAGTAATAGGTGCTGGTAATTCCAGTACTGCAACAATGTACTCTGTCTCAGGAGTAAAATGACCAGTACGAGCCTCAGAGGCCACGCAGTTCTTTCTCTATGCCAACGGATCCCACATAACACTTAGTGGGAAAATGGTTAAATATTGTTGAAAATGAGACTGTAATGCCACATTTACTCCAGAACAAAACTTCCAGATTCCAAAAAGCAACAGAGCTGCTGTAGTAATAATGCTCAGGAAAAGGGAAAGCACAAGATTTAGCAATATCAACAACTGTGACATGAGGACCATCTATTTTGTCAAACTGGGAATATTAGAAGTATTCTCTCTCTCTCTCAGTATATTATAATTTGCTTACAGAATCACAAAACATTCTTTTTTTCCCAATATCTTCCATAAATAACTCCCAAATAACTCTCAAATAAAGATTGGTAAAGAATTCTTAATAAAGAAATCCTATTGTATCAATGCAGCGCTAACAGGGTTACCCATCTTTAAGTAAGTTTACTGTTGATTACAACGATTCGTCCTATAAGAAATTTTATTTTTACCTTTTTTTTTACCCAATGGCAGTTCCCAGCCACTTGCTAGGGCCCCCCGCAAATCACATGGTGCTAGCATCTTCCTCTAAGCCATGAAAAGCCAGCCTGCCTCATCTTTTCAAACTGCTGCTAATCCAAAACATCACTGGACAGCTCAACAGGCTTGGAGAAGAACACTAACTGCCAATTCTGTTACATTAGCTAAAAGATACTCACGTTGGATAGCATTACACTAGGCAATGGCTTAGGGCCTAGGGCCTAGGACCTTCCAACCCACCCAGACCCTAGCATGAACCCAGTTAAGCTTTTTAACCAGAGTTAGGTGCATTTGTGGATGGCTCTCTAATCGGCTGCCCACCCTATATAACTGTAGGGGAAACACTGCTGTTGTGTGTGTGTGTGAGCATGTTTATATGTGTGTGACAAGTGACTGACCAGTGAGGCTCGTCTAGACATACGGCTAAGTGGCTTGCAGGGCTGCGGGCTCTCCATCTGCAGCTTCTTCAGAAACTCTGGTGGCAGGCGAATGTCCATAGGCAAAGACATCCGCTTGCTGACATCCTACGCATGGAAACACACATACAGAGTACACATGTAGACAGCTAAACATGCCACAGAGGCTTCAGGCATTCAGTGCAGAATATCAAGGTGATTTTGACAGCTTTGAACACTGGAATATGCGGACCTCCTGCATACCGAGTTGAGCTTTATGGTTAGATCTAACTTGCCCTTCAACAGTAAACGTATAGTAGAGCCTGCCCTATTTTCAAGGGCACAACTCAGTGTGGAAAATTGCTTGAATGAGTACTTTTGAATGATATCTCAAAATACTGACAATGGCATACTCTACGCAAATTTAGCCCACTCGCAAGCCTATAAGTTGGAGGAACCAATTCATTCGCACTGAGCGAGGAGCTGTATTCCAAGGATTTCCACCCTTCTGCCTCTTAAGGAGGTTTACATGGTGGCACAATAAAACTATCTAGCAATTTGAAGGAAAGCAAGGCCTCCTCCACTCGCTCCCCTCCTCCGCCCCTACCGCCCTTTTCAGTCCAGCCACTGTGACTGAAATAAGGGTGCAGAGTGCAGATAAAAGGTTCGAGAGAGCAGAAAGGAACCCAATGGATTTGAAAATGGAGAGGGCATTCACTCCAATTTCCCTCCTTGAGATACATGACTGCCGAACACAAGAGCTGACAGCGGGACTTGGGAGGACTTTGAACGCCAAGGCTCTACTGCGATATGGGGCCCGACTTAAAAATAACCCGTCGGCTGCATTTAGCCAAAGCCTCCATCTTTTTCGCCAGGCCCCCGGCAAAAGTGACACAGAGGAGAGGGCCGTAATGCGAGGCCGGTATTTGTCCTTCACACACAATCAGGGCTTAGGGGACAGGCGAGTAATGGTGGGTTGGGAGCGAGGGGAAGACGAGGTGGAGGAAGACGCCGATGATGATGGCGGCTGCCACTGCTGAGGGTGCCTTTGATTAATCTGTTATTCCCCTTCAGGGGTCTATTTTGTGGGAGGTTTGTTTGGGTTTGTTTGTTTTCAGCAAGATGAAAGTCACCTCCAGAAGCAGGCTGGCATTTACGACACAACTCCTGGACTATCTTTCTCGTTTCATGTCTGTAATGAACAATTCCAACTCATGGTTGTGTTTTGGCCTCATTCGCACAGCAGAGTTACTATTGGTTCTTGCTTTGTGCTTCTTGATGGAACACTGTTTTATGCCGCCCAGGTCAGTTCACCCACATTATGCGCCTAGGCATCTATTGTTCCTCAGACTCGCTTCCATTAAGACCCATGCATTACACATCAGTGCTATTCCTGACACCCTTATACATACACATATACATGGAGCACACAGGCAAGGAGTAGTTGTAGTAGAGATGCAGTGCTACTGACCTCCATGGAGAAGCGACGGTGCTGAACTTTGTTGCGGTAGTGGAGCTGAGTAGGAGACTGGGCCTGAGGGTCTGAGGCCACTGGACTAGCCTCTGGGTGTAAGCTGTGCAGGCCCAGGCTGTTTGGGACCATATCTGTGGAATAAACACAATCTTTTATATGCATTGGCTCATACCTTTATGTAGGTTTTCCACTTTTTACCCCTAAACAGGCGGATCTAATATTTGAAGGACTGGGGGATTAGACACCGTCTCAATCTTCAAATCTAGGCTGAAAACTCATCTGATTAGTTTAGCTTTTGGTAATTAATGTTTCCCCTTAGATAAAGGTTGTAGGTTCAGGGCTTTACAGACACAGGGAATTGAAGTATAGTGAGATGCTGGAGCTGTCGTCTTGCTGCTTACTGTGATCACTCCGATTTGTGGGCAGTGGAGCAGATGGACAGATCCATCTCCAACTGTACATCTTATGTCTTCTGATTGCAATAAGCAAGTTAATCAATATATTTACCAGTTGACATCAAGATAGTTTGAAATAGAACTGTGACGATAGCTAGGAAAACACCTGCAGAGCAAAATGAACAAACTTGAGAAGAACCGAGACTCAAAAGTGGAACCTATCCACCTCTGGTTGACACCAGGCAGCACAATAAGGAATACTTAAAAGCAAGTTTGATTACAGGAAAGAAATGAGGTTCAAAAGTAGAGTAATGGTAAGATATTGAGACTGGGTGTTAGTGCAGGACACCCTGGCGAAATGTCGGCATCATTGCTTCACCAAAAACTGGCCTTGCAGGCAGGCAAGCTTTAATTCAGCCTGGATTTTATGATAAAATCCAAAAGTACAACCCTGTGCATCTGACTTTTACCAACCAACACTGTGGAGGGTGTCTTCACTAATGATGTGGAATCATTCTTAGATGTTCGAAGTTATATCCATGATGAGGAAAGATGTAAAGACTTCAGAATCTCAGCAGTCCAGTTTAATCCAGCCCAAATTGAGCAGATGACATCCCCACCCCTCTCAGATTGGCCGGCTAACTCAATAAATATGAGGTCAACGTTGCCATATGCTGGCGACGGGAGCTGCCATTAATCAAGCGCGCCACAATTACACGACTCAACGCAATTAGTCCTCACCGCACCGAGTTTCACGCATTTATGATGTGGCTATCTAAATACATGTCAATCCAAGGCACCCCAATTAATACATTCTGTGTCAACAGACTGTCAGCACAAATCTAATTACGCCCCTATAAACCACACCTGATGCGTACCACCGACAGTGCGTCCGACCTCTGTGCGAGTGCCCGCCAAAGCCAGCCGCCAGCCTGGTGTTCTCGCTGGCTGGCCTGTGCCTGGTCCCGCTTGCATTTTTTTTTTTTTGCAGGTGAGAGCGAAAATCAAATGGCTTTTCTGCTCCATCAGTTCAATTTGGACAAGGGGGCTTGAAGGGCCTCGAGAGGCACCGTGGCGGGAGCCCCCGGTCCATTTCACAGCAGTGGAGCAGCATAATTGAGATCCACCTCATTATCGGGGCGAGGCCGGCTGCTGAATTAGAATTGGCCACCGAGCACATCTTTTCTCATCTGCTGGGTTCATCTTCCTCAGGCCCCAGAGTAGAAATCTCTATCTGGACTGTTTGGGGTGGAACGGAGCGAAGGGCCCCAGCTGTTCGAGAAGGTCATCAACGCCAGCCTCACCCTGAGTTTAGTTTGAGTATGAGCAATGATCACAACACCTGTTTAGAGAGCCCACTGATCTCAGTGGGTCATTGATGCTATCACCAGATTACTTGACACCACCAGAATGTACTGCAGATCACCCAAAGTGGCCTGTTTACATGGAAAACTAGGATAATTATTATATTATTAATCCTGTTATTGATGTAGGAACTACTATGAATTATTTGGTAACAATTTTGTGGGGTCCTACAGGATCTATGAATGTTAATTATAAGAGTAATGCAATTTTGAAGGTAAGGAACTGATGCATGGGTCCGTGTACAGGGTTTAAGGAGTTAACCCAAAAGACTGATGCACTGAATCTCGATTGATTTCTTGTTGTCTCTGGGTTTTTGCTGAAGGACTGAGGAGCAAAATGGATTTTCAAATTGAGAATATTGGAGAGAAAGGGTCAGAAACCTGATTTTCTTGACCATCTCAGAATCCCGCTGCACATCAAAGCCAATCCCATCTGATGTAGGATGCATCAGAGTGACCTCTGGAGCCTTCGTCGCACTGTGTCTCTTAAGCTCTACCTAACGGCTGTGATGAAAGGTAGAGATGACCACCTGCACTGGGCTCAAATGGCCGTGCTCACCAGGGCCACAGTACCATGCTCTGGCTGGGCACAGGAAGCCGAGGGATGGATCCGACGTGTCTTTGATATCTTCAAAGCTGAAACTGTAGTGGGAAATGTTCATTACGGACAATGAGTGGGCGAGCGTAAAAGAGAAAGAGAGAGTGGGAGACGGTGGATCACGGTTGGGTCACAGGGGGGAGGTTTGGGGTGAAATGGGCTGAAGGTTCGTGACGAAGAGGAACACTTTTGCCAAGGTCTGTGAGGTCTGTGAGGTCTGTAAGACCCTTGCATTTTCTTGATGCAGAACTTCCAGGTACCAGGAGAGAAGAACATCAGCTCATACAAAGGCTATTTCAGAATCGACCACATTCTGTCTAGTTCTGGCCCCTTAATACTCCTATTAGGGGACAATGTGGGTATGAAAGTCCGACTTTGAGATGTTTTGACAGGAAAAATCTTTAAAACCCTTTCACAGTAGGCACTTTACAACACTGACCACCAGTACGTGACTGGCAAAATGAATCCACCAGTGTAATCCACCAGAACGCAAGTTCTAATTCCACTAGAAAACCAGCGGGGGAACACACCTTTATTGCCTTTCTTTGTTTTTGCAGTTTCTCTCTTTCATCATCTTCTTTTTCTGCTTCGATGCTTTTCGTCAAATACGAGCACAAAGGATCACTAATGCCTCTTTATTTTATTTCACCAAGAGCCTTGAAAGCATGACGAGACCTCGCTGTCTGATCAAAAGGCTTCCATCGCCCCCTCTCTCCATGCTTAATATGACTAATACTCGGCCCTGCAGAGCTCTTTATTTGGTAATATTGAGGATCCCCATTAAGCGGCCAATTTGTGCAGATGATTCACCGATTCTCTCCAGCGATATTTGACGGTTCAGGTATTAAGCTTAGCCTAGCCTCCACATACTCCAAAACTCCCTTTATTTAAGTGATTTTTCTTTATTTGAGGTTGTGAGTAATAGGATTATAACTGCACGGCTTCTCTAGTCAGTCAAACAGAGCAGTAGTCACACAGTGCAACAACGAGCCCCTAGAATAGGATGTAGAGGGTGCAGGCTCAGGAATGGTGGCGTCTGTGCATGTTTCTCTACAGTGCTGTGCCCTGTGCATGATTTCTTACTTACCTTACCTTCAATATCTTAGTCACTCAATCAACCAATGACCAAACCTAGTTTATAACTGGGATCAACTAAAGTAGGCTTGATTTTGTTCCAACGACCCTGTTGTCTGTCCCGGCATCCAGACACTAAATTCTGCGGTGAAGCCGAGAGGTGTGAGGGATGATGGGACACGAAGAAAGATGAAGCTCACGCCAGATTTAGCTTTAGCTTTAGCTCTCTTAGGTTGCTCAGACTCTAAGACAAGGTGGAGCCATGTCAGCTTTGTGATTGGTCAGGGTTATGCTGACATAAGCATGACCACTTTTAGGATTGCATCGAAAGGAGAGAAATACTGGTCAAATGTAACAGACATTTTTAGACTTTGGGTAAATATTCATAAGTCATACTTTGTACACTGGGGGCCCCGAGAAGCCAGATTAACTTAATTAGTAAGAAAACTCAGATTTAGGTCCCAAGGGTCTTTAAATATGATCTTTTGAGTAATATGAAGTAGGCTAATTAGTCCCCCCAAAGAAAAGATGCAAGAAAGAAAGTTTTGAAATATATACGTTTAAAGCTCTGGGACTACAGCAAACCACAGGGAGAGACATAATGTCCAAATGAAGAAAACATGGGACTTAGAACTTCTTAGAAGGTCTACCACTATCTAGCATCAAGGACTTATCCACAAAAGAACACCGACAAACACCAAAGGAACTGCAAGCTTGTTTCAGATAAGGTCAGCATCAAGGTGACATCATTGGACAGAGACTAGACATAAAATGGCATCCATGAAAGAACTGTAAGGCAAAAAACGCTGCTTACTAAGAGGTGGGATACTCATATTTACCATATTAACCAAAAAACACCTTAATGGCCTTTTAGAAAAGATTCTGTGGGCTGATAAGTCAAAAGTGTAACTTCTTGGAAGATCCGGTTTCATCTGACGTAAAGCTAACCCAGCATTACACAATAACAATGTTAGACCAACCGTCAAAAATGGTGGTGGTAGTATGATGTTGCAGGGTTACTTCAGCTGCTTCAGGGCCTGGGGTCCAAGGGGCCCAGGGCCAATTTGCCATAAATACTGCTCTCTACCAGAAATGCATTCTGCAGGAGAATGCCTGCTCATCAGTACCTCATCTGAAGCTCATGTGCAGTTGGGTTATGCAGCAGGACAATGATCCGAAGCACAAGAGCTAAAAAAACAAAACAAAACAAGAGTTTTGGAGTGGCTTAGTCGAAGTCCTGACTTGAACCACATTGAGATTTTGTGGCAGGACCTGAATTGGGCAGTTTATGCTCTAAAGCCTTCCACTATAGCTGAATTTCAGCAATTCTGAATAGAAGAGTATATCAACATATCAACAGAGCAGTGTGAAGGACTGATCCCCAGATCTTCCGTAGCTTTTCTAGCAGAAGGTGGTTGTCAAGTTATCAAGTTTAGTGGCCAATAACCTTTTCACACCAGGTTTTGTGTTTTCTTGTGTTCTCCTTGTCCTCACGCTGTCTGAGAATCTGAAGATCTAAAGACTCAAACAACAAATATGCAAAAACAGAGGAAAGCAGAAGGGGCAAATACTTTTTTCATGGCACTGCAGATACTATTCTATGGTGTTGTTGGATCTCCACTGAATGAGCGTTGAGCTCTGTGCTGTATCTGATGCTAAACCTGATGCTGTGTCCAGGGACTTTGAAGGCGATCATCTCAGTACAGGAAGCTGCAGCTGTGCTTGATCTGATTCGGTATTTATTTCCAGGAGGGCTTTCGGCTTTCCCTCTGATCATCGACAGCGGAGTTCTTTTTCCACCACTGGCCGTCACGGATCCCAACGTGTCGTCGATGTGAAAATGCATTCTGCCATTTAATTGCTAGTTGCCATGGTGACACGGAGCGTTAACAAAGGCAACAGAGGGATGTAGATAACAAGAGAGTTTTTCAGTCTCTCAGGTAGCCATCTGAATCATCAATATTTATATCTCTTCCTCCCTTTCATTAGATTTGTAATTCAACACCACCCCCCTCACACACACAAGCACTGTCACACACTCACATGTATGCACCCGCACACCCGCCGTGTCTTATTCTAGCTCCTTGCACGGTGTGTCTCTTCATTGATCTATCTATCTATCTTATCTCTTGCACACATTCGTCTGACCTTTCAGTCTCTCTAAACCAGGCAGAACATTGTTCAGCTCACTCAGACAATCCAAACCGAGAAAAGGCACTTGTTCCCTGGCCCTCACATCTTAATGGTGAGAGGAGAGAGCAAAAAAGAGAGAGAAAGAGAGAGAGAGAGAGAGAGAGGGAGAGCCTGGGAGGGTTGCATAGCATTCAGTCTCATTATTATTCTGAGGTAGACGAGGGAGAGCTGTAGATCTGCTCTTTTTCATGCATGGCATAAAGGAGAGAGGCAGAGAGGGTGTGTGCGAGAGAGAGCGAGCGAGAGGAGAAAGACAGAGGGAGAGAGACAGGCGAGGGAGGGTGGGCTTCATCTCCTTCATTTGCCGATATGAAAAGCGGAGGCCCTATCCAGGCTCATCATTTAAATATCACAGCAGCCGCGAGCACTTTGATCTCCCTGGCGGTAATTGGGGTCATCACAGGCAAGTCATCTATCTCTCTCACTCTAGCTCTTCCTCTCTCACAATTTCACTCTCACTCTCTCTCTCTCTTGTCTCTCTTTCAGCTGCAAATTGTCACGTCTCCTTTAACTTCACACCTCTGTTCCTGACACCCCCACCCCTGGTTTGTTTGTTTAACCCCTTAAAACCCCTATGGACCACCGGCGGGACAAAAGTCTCATTATGAACTTCTATTAGCAAAGAACAGGCCCACTTGTTTGTAGAGAAGTCCCTGTAGTTATCTTACTGTGTAATAAGCCTTGCTGCATTAAGGGGTTAAGCGCAAGCATGGACACGAACACAGACATGCAAAAGTGTGATTTAGTGGAATGATCTCACATCTAGTCAACATCTTTTCTGAAGAAGGAGAAAAGCTAATCCATCTACTAATAACCTAAAGCTTGCAGACAAGCTAGGGCTAGCTAATTTATATCAGAATAAAGGGATTTTACAGAATCAGGATGCCAAAAAACTAACAAACCAGTAACTCTAATCTGTTACAGCTAAAGAGAAGTAATTCAATGAAATGTACGCCTTAAAAATATGGAAATTACTAGCAGTTGCATTACAGTCGAAAACGTTACAGTTACAGTGAAAAAGTAAGTAAATCAAGTAGAAGTACATTTCAAAATAGGGGGATTTACTAGCAAGATTACATTACAGCCTAAAAAGTTAGAGTTACAGTGAAAAAGGAAGTAATCTGATTAAAAGTATAAAAAAAAAAAGTCAGTACATGATAGGTGGATAATGTTTTTAGTCAGTGATGGGCACAGCGGGGTCTACAGCACCACCTGCATGTTGAAGAGCCTGTTTCGGTCATTTCTCCCCATTTCAGTGGCGCTGTTTTCCTTAGCTGGTCTGCATTGCAGGCTGAGATTCTTGGACAGAGGGATGTCAATCAGAGGTGCTCCTTGGACAATTAGGGCCAGCATATATAGAGTTCTCAGATAGGACTGGTCAGCATTTTTAAGCAGTATTTTATAACATATTTGGGGTATTTTTTTTTATCCAAGGATGGTGATTAACTCAGTTTTACTATAATACAAATATCTGTAATAGTTTATACTCTGTTCACTGCACTCGATTCTTCTCACAATAAGTAATATTACATACATTGATTAGATTTTATTTTCAGAGGACACAGCCAGCAGCACCGTGCTTCCCGCTGATTTCCCCTGCCTTGTTTTTGCAGAGAAAATCTGAACAAAAGCACTGTTCTATGGCCAGCTCCCTCTTGACTGTGATAATAACGATCTGAAAGGCAAACACTGATCCTAGATCAGCGCTCTTCTTCCAAGTGTGATGGGCATGACCCAGTGTGTACAATATCTTGCTGTGAGCGGCAAAACACCTTGGTGGAGCCTACTCGGAAAAGGACAATCCAATAACTGGGCCACAGAGAGTCAATTCGTCTTTTTTTTATATGTCTTGGCCCCGAGGTAAGAGAGGGGCCAGGGGAGAGGACCGTGCTGAGGAGAGACGGGCCTCCTTTTATGAGTTATAAATGTGAAGCTAATATCTGTGATTTAAAAAGTTCAATCACTGCAGTAACAAACTGCTGCCTGTGGTTGAAGGAAACACAAAGCTTACATTCAGATAAAGACAGAACCGTGTCTGACTGTGGTATTGTGCAAAGACGCCAGAGGACCTAAAGAAGGATTAGTCAAGTTTCTCTCCCTTTTCTCAAGAAATGAAAACTCTGGAATATGCAAATGATTATGTAATTAACCCAGCAATGGAAGCTGCACATGTATACTAGGTACCTGGGAAACACATTGACATGGGCTGGCTTCTTGTCTGTGTTTGCACTGATCTCCTGTCAGTCACTTTATGAGACGCTCCTCAACGCCCCATTACTCCAACCACATTTCCTCAATGCCCCATTACTCCACCCCATCTCCTCAACATCCATTACTCAACCCACAACTCCTTACTGCCCCATTACTCCACTCAATCTCCTCAACACCCCAATTCTTCCCTCATTATTTCAATGCCCTTTATTTCACCCCATCTCGTCAACACCCCTTTACTACACCCGATCTCCCCAACGTCTATTACTCAGCCCACATGTCCTTATTGTCCCATTGCTCCACCCCATCTCAACACCCCAATTCTTCCTCTGATCTTCTCAATGCTCCTTCATTTCACCCCATCTCCTCAATGCCCTCTTTTCCACCCCATCTCCTCAACATCCCATTACTCCACTCGCATCTCCTCAATTCCCCCTTTACTCCACTTCCATCTCCTCAATGCCCCATTGCAGCACCCATCTCCGCAATGCACCCCTACTCCACTCCCGTCTCCTCAATGCCCCATTGCTCCACCCATCTCCTCAATGCTTCCTTATTCTACTTCATCTCCTCAATGCTCTCTTACTCCACTCCCACCTCCTCAATGGCTTCTTACTTCACTCACATTATCCCAACACCCACTTACTCCACTCCCATCTCCTTAATACCCCATTGCTTCACCCATCTCCTCAATGCCCCCTAATTCCACCCCATCTTCTCAATGCTCCTTTATTCCACTTCATCTTTTCAATACCCCATTGCTCCACCCATCTCCTCCATACCTCTTTTACTCCACCCCACCTCCCATCAATGCCCCCTCAATTCACTGACATTTCCTCAATGCCCCCTTACTCCACCCCATCTCCTCAAAGCACCATTACTTCAATCTCCATCTGTTCAGCTAGAACTAAAGATATTTAGCATTGGAAGTGTTTTTTCAAAATGAAGATAATTACTACATATGAGGGGGATGAAGTTGGTCACAGAATTAGTGATGTTTGTCCTGGACAGGTTTGTAAACACTGTATCTAATCTGTATAATGTGTTGTTCGGTTTGAGTGACAGACTTCACATCATGAATGGAGTAGATAAATCTTTACCACTTAGAGAAATATAATACTGGTTGGCTGCAGCTAATGATCGTAATGCTAACACAGGTAGTGACTGGTAAACTAATGGGAGCTCATTACAAAGAACCTAGGGGACGGAAAATACACTTAGCTTAACAAACACACTTAGCGAAAAATCACAGTAGCTACTAATTACAAAGCCAATTATAAGTGTTTACATGTTTAGAATTTCATTATCAGGAAGATAAATGTCGTAGTGGGAAACTACAGCTGAAATATCAGGCTGAAATGCTAACACCATCACACCCATCAGACGCTGTGCCTGTACCAAGAAAAGTACCTGTGTAGCATGATGAAATATTAAAAGTCATGGTGTACTTTGTGATAATGAAGAGAATGAAAAGCAGATACGAGGGAAACAATGGTTCCAGTGTTGTCATGTTTACCATCTTTTAACATCTAGAGGTTTCCTGAATCTTGACAAATGCCCCTTTAGCGAACTAATAGAGTAAACACATACTGTCGAATCTATGAAGTTGTAAAAATGGTAAAAATAGTGTGTTGATGAAAGAGAACTCCATGTAGAGGGGGACCATTGTCAGCTCTTCACTGCCTCCAAGCCTGTGTGTGGCCTATTTATAGCCACCCTGGGACCTGGACCTGTTCTCGGCTTGGGCCATTTACCATCATTTATCTCTCCTAGCATAAGGCAATAGAGACAAACCCTGCCTTTACATCCAATATAAATATTCTCATCCTTCTGACTCTATAGACGTTAATCCACTTCAGCCTGCTGGAGTAATACAGTTTGAGCCTCTTGTTAGCAGAGCTAGCCTTTGATGTTCTGTGGGTGGTACGTGCGGGTTTCATATCGCAGACTGAAAGCCCTTCAATGGAGACTTGAGTCGAGCCATGAACCAGCGGCCGCAGAATGACTTTGATGTTGGAGTGAGTACGAGGCAGAAGGAAGGAATCCCTGGGGAAGTGAACAGGGAGCTCCATTGTGCCCCCTCCGATTGCCTGGTCCGTACTTACTGACGAAGCATCTCCCTTCGGGAATTCGAAACCACTATATGGTAACAATATTAGGAAATCCCTCTGGCGTGGAGCAAAGTGATAATTAGAGTCTTTGCGCTGCTACAGGTGATGTAGGCCCCCCATAGAGTAATCCTGCATCGATTCGGGCTGTCTCCCTGGGAATGGTCCTGTCAGACACAGGGCTAAGTTGATGAGCTGTGTGTCTCGACGGGTTCTGCCCTCTGGGCCGCAATTGATTAGTTAGGTAGTTAAGCTATCAATGTTCCTTAAGGATTCTATTAGTGTTGGAACATGGTTGGCTAAATATATACAGTACATAGTCCGGGGTCACATTGCCTTTTCTGATGAGATGTGTGTTACCCCTTTTTTTGGCCAATCTTGTCAAGACGTTTGAATGTAGTTATTGTTCAGGATTAGAACTGTTAAAAACAAAAGTTTTATATATCTGATTACTGGCATGAATAAAAAAATGATCAATATTTGTCAAAGAAAGCATTTTGTTCTATTGAAATAAACAAATTAATATTTCAGTAAACTAAATTAAATTAAATTTCTTATAATTTAAAGTGAAAAAAAGGCTCTTCATAAATGACAGTAAAATTAAATATATCTTGCAATGTTCTTGTGAGGCTGTCAGGTAAGACGTTCTATCTAAGAGCCCCACAAGAGCCCACCTGATGCATGCGCTTCATAACTAAGCCATTTCTCAGGGGAAGGATGTTCTGGTGTTGGTTTCCCCTCCACGTGTATATTTAGCACCTTTAACCATAAACACAGGTCCTCTTCTTTGGAAGGCTGGGGTACAGGTATAACGGGGCCTTTTGTAACGGGGTTGTAATCTATACCAATGGATCAGCTGACGTCTCACAGTTTCCACTACAAAGTAAAAAAAGATGCCCCTGCTTTGCTGTAATGGAAAATAAGGCAAATAGTAAAGGAAGGAGTTTTTTCTTGTAACCACTAATATAAATGATTCATTTCTAATTTTACCCCATTTCCTACCCTATTTGGAAGGCCAATTACCCAATGCCCCTTCATATGAACTCCCTCTATCACTAGAAATGCAGTATAAAAAAATTATGAGGGTGAAGATCTCTTTTTCCGAACTGTTGCTGATGCAGCATTGCTAGACAGCCAGCATGCTCGGAAGACAGGGATCCCCAGCTATGATACAACAGCTAACAAGATGCCTGTGCTGACCAACATCACACCAGGAGAGATGTTGGGAGGATGTGTCATCAACCCACCCCAAGAGAGCAAGGCCAATTGTGCTCACTTAGACTCCAGCTGCTGATGGCAAGCCATAGTCCACTGGACCAATGGGAGCCCCTTGTAACCACTACTTAATATTCTTGTGGCTTTTATGTTGCTACTTTTGTTTTCCTGGATTAAAAAAAGAGAATAATTCGCTGACAGTGTTTGTCAAGGCCGTAGGCATGAATTGGACATAATTCACCATGTGGGAGACCAGCTTTCGATTCTCAGTCTAAGCGTGCTACACCAATAAGAGTCCTTGGGCAAGACTCCTAACACTGCATTGGCCCACCTCTGTAATATGAGTAACCATGTAAGTCGCTCTGGATAAGAGCGTGAGCTAAATGCCCTAAATGTCAATGTAAATTAACTGGGTCGGGCGGCAGTGGAAAAGGTCAAAACTGATATCACAGAACTACAGAAATGGACTGGACAAACTTTTTTTGAACATAAGAAATAACAGGATTTTATCTTATTAATCATGTTATATTAATGTTAAAAATGAATTCATTCTTTTTCCTGTAGTCTTTCTGTTCTTTTTTATAAAGAGTGAGAAGCTGTAAGAACCTTTAACTTAGTAAATAACATTTACACTGACTTTCTTTAAAAGGTTCTTTACACACACACTAGAAGTGTCAAGTAACGAAGTACAAATACTTACTTACATAGAAACTTTGGTTTCTATACTTTACTGGAGAAATTATTTTTCAGCCGACTTTTTACTCCTTACATTTTCACGCAATTATCTGAACTTTCTACTTCATAGACTTTAAAAATAGCCTTGTTACTCCTGTTTCATTCCGGCTTCACCATTCAAAAAACCAAAAAGAAAAAAGAAAAAAACCTATCCAGATAAATCACACCATCTGAAAAGTGTGCCATAGCAGACGTATGTAGCCTAGTATAAAGATGTCTCTGGCAGAGACTCAAGAGAACTCGAGTGAAATGGTTATTGATAACATGCCTCTGAAGTTTGACTTTTTGCACCATTACAATACTTATAGGCAGCTACTCATTATATTTTCCCTCCATGAAAAACGTTAATGCTCTTTATTGCACAGGGATGCTCCTTTAATAGATCTGATATCACTAAAATGCTTTATTTTCAATGGGCAGATCTGCAGCTGAAACAGGAAGCCTAGTGCATCCCCACATATTAATAACAATTAACAATTTAATATAAGATTTTAGTCATTATGGCTTTTAGAAAAAATGTTGTGGGCTATTGCACTATTGACCCCTGTGGCGGCTTTTTAGCAATTTACCAAACATTGTACTGTCATAAAGAGTGCCTTTTCATGCAAGTCAGAGACGCTGGCTAGCTAACAAGATTTTGCTACGGTAAAGTACTGGTACAGTGGTACAGTCTTCCAGTAATATGTCCCATCAACAACAGATGGAAACACTAACGGATCCTAACATTGGCCTAAACCTATGAGTTGAGTAATTCTTTTTAATTTGTACATCAGTATATTGGGGGGGGGGTGCATTTTGAGCATCTGATAATTGGAGGGGTGTCCCTTCCAAAATATATATTGTGACTAAGGCATTCGATAGTCGATATTATTGATGGATGTCGAATATTTGTTTCTGCTCTAGTTAAGATGTATATAATGTGTTTATTTGTATCTATTGGTTCCTCATTTGTATTCAGATCTCCTCAGTCTCAATCTTTGGCTGGAAATGTAAGCACATTTCATTCACGCTTGGCCGAAAGGCTTGATGGCGCTATACAACAGCTGGTAATTACTGCTGTGTGGGAGAGAGATATATAAAATGAGGTGCTCTTGCAGCTTTTTTTATTTATTTATTTTGCTAGTAAAGAATGAGGGCTCCTGGGCTCGGGGAATTGGTCACTCAGCCCTGGTGTTCTCATAAAGAACTCATGACTTTGTTTAAGAGTGTGTGTGTGTTAGTGTGTTTGTGTGCAAATAAAGTTATTTCTTTGTGGAATCTCCCTCCCTGTCATAAAGTAAGAGCTTTTTCGGTGGCATTACCATTAAACATGGCTTGCATGTTTCTGGGGATCAGAAAACACTTGTTAACAAAGTAATGGGCTGCAGCATTTGCATGATTGCTCAATCATGAGTTTTGCTCTATAGAGAATTGCTATGTAGTGACATGAATTGGCAGTGCATCACCAATATAATGAGAATTAAAGCAGACACTCAGGCAGGCCGACTAATATAAAACATCAGTCCCTAAAATGAATCTAGCCGCTACCCAAATCTGAACGTGGCGTTAACCCCGCTGTAATTGAGTTGTGATAATCGACGGTATTGGCGAACAAATTGAATGGATACATCTCTAGCAGCTCGGGTCACTTTCCGGCATCTGCTTTCCTCCTGACCCGGCCGCCACAGACTTTTCCCGCAGCATGCCTGGCTTGGACCTTCGTTTCCAGCTCGGGGGGTAGGAAAGAATATTAATATGGAGAAGCAACGGAGGTAGAAGCCCTCCCTCTCCTTCCCCTGTTCCTCTTCCACCGCCCAGCCCCTGTCCTCTTCCAGCTGTCTCCATCAGCGTCTCCCCTCTGGGGGGTGTGGAGGCAGGCGCGTGCCACCTCCAGCAGCCAATCGGAGTGGCGCTTCATCATTGGGGGGAAACTCGTGCCCTGCAGAAGCAGCTGCCGCTGGCTGACAGCTGAGGAATCTGAACGCTCCCCAAACAAATGTTCCGTTCACATCATGCGCTCGGGCCCAAATCCCATTCCAATTCCAAACCGTGGCTTGGGGAATTGAGGAGACATACGCATGCTTGGTATTGCTACCCGGTCTGATCCGTGCTGAATGCTCATCTCGGAATTCTCTGGCCCCGTGGTATACATTCTGTCTCGATTTGTGTTGTGTTGCAGAACTAGAGAATGAAAGAAATCATATTTTTTTCTGGTGGGGGCACACTTTTTCCAGTCATATAGCCCCCTCTAGAAGTTTCCTAGGTCCATACGTCGCGAGAGACCAGCACAGAGGAGAACGATGCTGTGAAAATTCAATCAAAGGCTCCAAACCCCGACCACAGTGGTAGCGAGCAGCAGCCTCAGTCTGCATTCACTTATATTTTCACTATAATTGTTAATGTCTGGGTTGCTCTCTCAGTGCTCCTAAACTGATCTGATGAACTGGGCACAAGCCTCCAGATCAATACGCTCATTTCGCTGGACTGCTTTGTTGAATTTCAAACCAAAGCTGAGGTGGGAACATTTCGGAAGCAGACTGTCCAGGCAGAAAAGACTGAACACAGAAGTCAGTTGAAAAAAATCAATTTCCTTGTAAGCATCAGGGATGTGTGTGGCTACTCAAGGAATAGGAATTCCTTATTCAGGTTTATTCAGAACATGTACAGGCCAAAAGCTTTGCAGTCTGTACAATCTGAAGCCTCTGCTTGCATTATTATTATTGCATTATTCAACTTTGCTACTCTTACAGGCGCCCTGTTATTTGTAACAGTTAATATTTACGCCCTCAAAACGTACATACACCAAGCCCACTAGGCTAAATGCAACACCTACTTCAGGAAAATATAGATGCAGGGCTGAGAAGGCTAAAAGAGAAGGCTAGGTCGGCTGGAGAAGTGTGAATGGCAAAACAAAGCAAGTACCACCGGGGTTATCCTCAGCAAAGGACTATGCAGGAGCACGCAGGGGGGCGCTAAAAGCTGGCCCTGACGATCGGCTACAATCTCTTTAGCTAGCTTACTGCACACCGTGTCAACAGGGCATCGAGAGGACACAGAGAGGACCCTGAGAGGACAGCAATACTATCCAGTAAGACCATTCATTACAAAAAATGGTTGTTTTTATTCGTTTGTTACAGTTCTAAGCTGTGCTAGGCTAGGCTAGGCAACTGTGTGCCATCTAGCTGAGGATAAACCAGCCGATAAAAGCGGTTTACGTTAAGAGGTTCGTAAGAGTTTTTTTTTTTATATACAGTGGAAGTCACATGAGTGGACATACATCTTCAGGGCTACATACAGTAGGCTATATGCTACACACATACACACAGCTTGTCTAGTCCTTGTAGAGAAGTACTGCCAATAAAGTAGGACTCTCTGGAGCTGATGAACATGAATCGATTGGCACCATGCACACTGCCAGGCGTGCACTGAGCTGTGGAGCAGTGGAACTGTGTTCTCTGAAATGATGGATGGTGCTCCATCCAATACTTTTGGGATGAGTTGGGGAGTTGGGGATGAGGTGTGATGGTAATCATCCAACATCCTGACCTAACTAACACTTTTATCGCTGAATGCAATCAAATCCTCACAGCAGTGTTACAGCAAAAGTAGTAGTAGAAAGCCTTTCCTGCACAGCAGAGATCATACAGAGTATATATTGTCTATATATACTGCCTGACTGGTGTTAGCTAGGCCCAGAAACAATAAAAAGGCATTTCTGTGCCAATGTAAGTTTGAAGAGAAATGTCCTTTCATTGTTTCTTGGCTGGGACTAATCATCCACTGACAAGAAAAGACCATGTGTAGAAGACGACGAGTTCTCATTGGAATCAGATGGTGTAGCTCGAGTTTAGCTCATTAGCTCCTCTGAGGCTGCCTCCTTTACCCATCCTACATAAGAACCCAGCTTTACCAAATCCCCTTGGCTATTTCTGCATACAGAACACATTTTCAAAGGTATTCTTCTGTGTTCTGGAAAATCTTTGTGACTCTGTTTTTCCAGCTTCTTTAAAACCAGTGATATTACATACAAAGATAACCTTAAGCCAACAAACCCAAAAATGGCCAAAGACCATTTTTGTTGTTTATGTTGCCTAGAAAACCAAAGAATGAGACAGAATGCATATCCTTAGTCATCCCTATGCATTGCTATAATATAATCAAGTAATTTTAATGGAGCAGTTTAAAATAAAATGTAGGGTTTGTGTGCATTCCTCAGTTTGACTTACCAACCCATCACACTAACGTGTTTACATTTGCAGCATTAAGCTGACGCTCTTATCCAGAGCGATTAAAACCATATTACAGACGTTGGCCAATGTAGTGTTAGGAGTCTTGCCCAAGGACTCTTATTGCTGTAGCACAGCATAGCCACCCAAACCAGGAACCAACCTCCAGCCTCCCACATGGTGGTAAATACCGGTGTTGTCCGTTGCACCACACCAAACTGTTCTGTCCATAAATAATGTACTGTTGCTTTAATTGACATCACAAAGAGGATGTGATGTCATTATTGTATTAAATCTTTACATCATTAATGCAAAGAAAATAATTCTAATCTATTCTAATTCTAAATCTAATTCTGATTGGCATGTGTCCAAGGTAAGGATATCCATGCATACCATTCCATCACATACCACCCCGTCACGTTTTATTGTGAATATGGCTTTCATGTCTGTCATGTCTGAATAAAAAATTATAATATTAATAAGAGTTTTCTGCTTAAGGTGGGAAAATGTTTTGGATCCAGTTGATGTAGCCTTTCAGAAACAAGGACCTTGGTGGGTAAAATTGTAAAATTGGCTAACAAGCAAGTCAGTTTTTGCAGCTGCCTTTAATACTTCCGGAAATGTCCCAACTTTTCGGCTTTCAAACCAGCAGCCATGTGAAATAAGTGCATGATACATCGTAGACCAGCCAGTGGATTTGAATGCAAATTGATAATTTCATTCTTCCACTAGGCACTGATTCTCCTTTGAAATAACTGTATTTAATGCTGACTGAATGAATGTAAGTGGATGGCAGGAGCAGATGGCACCCTGCGACTGCACTATTACCTCTGCATTAATAATGCAGACGCTGAGCCAGTGAACCTTGCCTCCAGGTTGACAGAGGGAAGATTCGGTGAGGAGAGGCAGACGGCATCCTGCTTCTGTGGGGGGTCAAGCATTTGTTCCCTCATCATTTCCTCCAGAACAGCTCTGACCCCTCATGTCTACTGAGACTGGCCAAAATGCCAGCTCAGCACGAGTTCCTCTTCTGCAGCACTTTTCCATCTCTCTAAAAGATTAACAAACTGGCTTAGGCCTCCACTTTCTCTGATCTCCTCTCTGTTAGGAATAGAGCGAGAACAACGGCTCTAACCCCCATGCGCCCAACGGTGTAAGCCCCTGGCCTAGATAAATTATTACATATTAAATCCAGAAACCTCTTTTTTTTTTTTAACTAAAAAGGATCGCAACAGTGGTTGCACACTGTAAGCCCAGGCCATAATTATATGGGCCATTAGTTGCATTAGAAATTAGAATTGGGATTTCTGTACAAATGGAGCGGGGAAGGGAGGGTGATCTTCGAACTACCATAGTATGAAATGACCATGTACAAAGGCAGTTTTGACACAGTGGGATTAGGCTGCTAAAGCTAGCATATTTAGGGCTGTGATTCTGGACCCGGCCAGCACCACTGGGATGTGGCGGTGCTCTTACCCTCGTTCCGTCTAATGTTGAGCTGATTTATCTGCTCCGTGAACTCGTTCTCCTCTATCGTCTCTGTTCTTGGCACAGACAGCGAGAAGCGGCGCTTGAAGTTCTTCATTTTGTTCATTTCGCCAGGCCCCGAGTTCCTGAGGATGTGAGAGAAAGTCAGTCGGTTGGTTGCGTTCACTGTTTTAAGCCAGGCAAACATGAAATGATGCAGTAACTGATTACGGAGCGTTTTTTCACTCAGCTCAACTCATATTTTGTAGTTCAGCATCTCAGTTTGTTCAACAATACATTTTACATTGAGTCTATCACATGATGTCCCAGATTTGAAAGAAGCGCTGAGCTCTTGCTGGTATTTGAACTTATTTAATCTGATCTTCTCACACTTGATGAGCAGTTAGACTGTAGGGCCACCCCAGAGCTGTGAAATGACACTACCAAAAACCCAGTTCTGAATAATATTCCCTTTCTGTTCTTTCTTAGACACAGATCTGTACATGGGTTCACAGCTCTAGAGTGGTGCAACTATGCCTGCTTGTCAAAAGGCAGGAGATCATAGGTTCGAAGTCTGAGAGTCTGAGAATAGGAAGGCCTTTCCCTCATATGATAGTGGGATTTTTAATTTGCAGATGGGAATAAAAAGTAAACAGACTAAACATCTTACACCATGTTGAATCAATTTCAGCTGCAGCTCATTTATTACTGTTTTTGAGGCTCAACTTATGAGGCTATCCATACACTAGAAGACTTGGGAAAGACTGAAAATACTAAAGACTAAAGTCTAACACTCCCTCACATCTAAAGACCATTTGATATTACTCACACAGTGCTTTTAGTCCATGATTTGGCAAAGACTGAGAATCTTGTAGGGTCACTATTTACAACTTTTTATTTCCCATCATGCTACTGGTGGAAATTTACAAGAAGGAAAGCATTGTTTGACATCAGCTGCCCTTGTGTGCACAGTAGCTTGTTTGAAAAAAAAAACAAAAAACGGTTGAACGGTTTGGTGCCGGTATAACCGATTGGTTATTCATAATGACCACATCACAATTAGCATAAGCCAAGATTAAACACTTGTGATGATATGAAACATGGTTGACTTCATAAACATCAAAACAAGAAAAAGACGGGGGAGATTTTCCCCATTCTGACTGGTTGTAGATTCAGACTGAGGGGTTTATGTGTACACGCTACTCGATGATCTTATGAAAATCTCAGTTTCTGTGCACACTACAGGTACTCCAATCCAAAATGATGCACCTGTGTAGAGCACCACTTAATGTACATGTTACCAAGACAACAAGCATTATGTGAGTTTTCAATTGGTGTGTGTGTGTTTTTAAAATGACTTTAAAATGACAGCGGACTCAGACTCAGACTTCATGTTCCGTTATTAAAGAAGGGGCAACATTCAGAAGAACATCCAAAGAGCTATCCAGTCCCATCCCCGGATGCACAAACCCTGTGTATTAAAGTGTGCTACCAGTACAGTCCTACCAATGATAGGATTTGCAAATTTTAACTCCTTATACAACCTATGGCCTGCGTCAGTTACCAAAGAATAGCCCCACCAGCTTCTACTGAAGTCCCTGTAATCACTGAGTAATTGGAGTGTTACAGGGTTATGCAGAAGCTACATTTCTGTATGACGAAGCAAAATGAATGATTTTTTGAAAGATTGTCTCGCCACGGCAGAACCATACCATAACAGTAAAGGTCCACTGCAAAAAATTCTCTGCAGTCTTCCTTCGCCAACGTATCTCTGATTGAAGCGCATGGACTGCAGTGGGCACGTATTACTGTTAACAGTATATGTTCCTTGATAAACTTTTAGGGGTTCTTCAATTTGAAACTGTAGAGGAACCTCTTAATGTGCTTTGATGAACCTTCAAGGAACCTTTTTCTTAAAAAGATTGCATATGCATAGAAAGTACTTATGCTTTCCGATTGGGAATGTAATCAGATACAGGTGTTTACATGGCTATCTTTTTTTAGAGATTACTCACATTAGAAATTGTATTTAGAACGGCCTCATTTGGCCTAGTCTTTTCCGATTGAGTTGCATACATGGACGTATTCTATTCTGCTTGAGGTATTGGGTTACTATTGGGCATTTATGATAAATCCTATTCTTGTTGTGTCTAAAAAAAGAGAAAAACTTCTCTCAGAATTCAACTGAAGAGGAGAAAAGAATGGAGAAGGCTTTTCATTACTACTAGTCGTGAGGCGCTTTCAGCTGGAGGTCAAACCTCGCCATTGCCTTGCATTGCCTTGCCGGAAGCAGTGTTAGTCATGAAGAAAAGCGTACTATCTATGGACATACATGCGTCCAGTGACACTGTGCTAAAGAGGGGGCAGACAGACGCTACACCTTTGCTGCGGCCAGGCGGATCTAAAATGGAGGTGAAGAATCTTTTCGCGTTCCGCCTCTCCCTCCGCTTCTCTCTTGGTCTTTTTCTCTCTTAAGTGGCATGTTGCTGAGCAGCAGCGGAGGCCGATTTGCCTGGTTGCTAGGGGTCTCCATACTGTCTGTTTAATTCTGAGCACGAGCCAAGCTGTCTGCTTAAGTAATTATTCTGAAATCAAACCGGGAAGCAGAGGCAATGCCCTTTATTGCCAATTAGTGTCACATAACTGCAGTAAAGTATGTGGCATAACTCTTGCTTCAAATTACTGCTCTTCCTCCAATTACTCCCTGAAAGGAATAAAACACAACAGCGCAATATAATGTGCATCTCTCCCCACCACCCTCCTCTCTCTCTCTCTCTCTCTCTCTCTCTCGATCTCTTTCAAAGCCTCTGCCTTTCTTTCCCTGTCTCAACTAGGGGTGTAAAACTGTCAATGATATGGCTGCATCAATTTACAAGCCTACATCCAAAAAAAAGAGTGTGTCTGAGAGAGAGAGAGAGAGAGAGAGAGAGAGAGAGAGAGAGAGAGAGAGAGAGCGAGAGAGCGCTAAAAAAGCCACAGGTAAAGGCTAGCATTAGCAGTTATTTCCAGGGCTTCATACCCCACTGAAGTTAGTAACTGAAGTTAGTGAAACATACACTGTGCCGTTTGCTTTCAGTGAAGCCACAACCCAGGAATCAGGCAAAATCATGTAGAGAAGATTGGCTTAACCCCTTAAACAGCCTAGGGCCTGCCGCCGGGCCTACATTTTTTTTTTTAAACTGCTATAACCAAAGAACAGCCCCACCAATTGGTACAGGTGTCCTCATAGTTCCTGAATAATCCACCTTAGTGTGTAATAAGCCTTGGGGTGTTAAAGGGGTTAAATTGCTTGTACTACTGTAACTGTCTTCTATTATAATATAACTTCAGTACTCTACATGTCTCCTGATTGAACAACTGCATTGTTGTAGTACAGTACAGAGTACAGAGTAAAACTGCAGTACAAATGGTTTTGCAGAAATAAATACTGTAGTACAGACAGTATTATTGCAGTATACACAGTATAACTGTTATTACAGAGAGTATTATGGTAGTTCAGAGGGTATTGTTGTAGTCCAGAGAGTAATACTGCAGTGGAGAGGGAATTGATGTAGTAAAAGGGAAAGTAATGTAGCATAGGTATAATTATTGTAGTACTATGAGAACTGCTGTATTACAGAGGGAGCTGTTGCAGTACAGATAGGATAACTGTAGTATAGAGGGGTTTATTGCAGTACACAAATTCTTATTTTGGAATGAATGTAGTTAAAAAGTACTGCTATTGTAGTGCAGAGAGCAGAGTAAAAAACATTGCTGCAGTAAAGAGAACATCAATGAAGTACAGAGGGAATGACTGTAGTACAGAGGGTGTTAATGGAGTATAGAGAGAATTATCACAACACAAAGGGAATTAATGTAGAATAGAAATATTTGCTGAGGCTTTTGCAGTACAGAGAGTAGCACAGATGGAAATGAATATACAGTATAAAAAATAACTGAAGTACAGATAGTATTCATGTAGTATAGAAAGGAAGACTGTAGCACAGTATTATGGTACTACAGAGGGTATTGTTGCAGTCCAGAGAGTATTGCTGTAGCACAACGAGTAGTATTGTAGCACAGAGGAAACTGATCTAGTAAAAAAGAAATTACTATAGTAAACCATGAATTACTGCAGCACACAGTATTATGGAAGTACAGAGGGTATTGTTGTAGCCCAGAGAGAATACCATAGTACAGAGAGTAGTATTGTAGTACAGAAGGAATTGATGCAGTAAACAGGGAATTACTGTAGTACAGAGAGAGCTGACTCAGAGAGCATTATCGGAGTACATAGGAACCTGATGTAGTAAAAAGGAAATAACTAGAGTAAACTATGTAAAACACACAGTATTATGGAAGTACAGAGGGTTTTGTTGTAGTCCAGAAAGCAGTACTGTAGTACAGAGGAAACTGATGCAGTAAACCGGGAATTACTGTAGTACAGAGGGTATTGTTGTAGTCCAGAAAGTATTACTTTAGCACATAGAGTAGTACTGTAGTACAGAGGAAACTGATGTAGTAAACAGGGAATTACTGTAGTACAGAGGGTACTGTTGTAGTCAAGAGAGTATTACTGTAGACATAGAGAGTATTACTGTAGTACAGAGGGTACTGTTGTAGTCCAGAGAGTATTACTGTAGCACAGAGAGTATTACTGTAGTACAGAGGGTACTGTTGTAGTCCAGAAAGTATTACTTTAGCAAAGAGAGTATTACTGTAGTACAGAGGGTACTGTTGTAGTCCAGAGAGTATTACTGTAGCACAGAGGGAACTGAAGTAGTAAAAACTGAATTATGGGAGTAAAAGAGCATTATTGGAGTACAGAAAATTATCGTAGTACAGTGACAATCACAGTATAATAGTAGGAACTATTATTGAGATACAGAGAGTATTAATGTATTACAGAGGTGATTATTATAGTATAGAGGGAATGATGGTAGTCCAGAGAACATTTCTGCAGTACACAGAATATTATTTTGGTACAAAGAGATTTACCATAGAACATACTACTGTTGAATACTACATACTACTACTGCTGAATGTAACTGAACTGAATCATATTTGACTAGGCCTGAATCAAATTGTATCTGCACAAAACTGAATCATCATTAGCAGTAGTGAATCAAAGTATATGGAATCATTACTTACCACCATATTGCAGCCTATATATTAAGCTGCATATGATATTATCTGAAAGAAAGTGATTCACATCCTTTGTTTTAATGTATCTATATATTACAGCAATCCTATGATAACAGCAATAATAGCCTATTGTAATCACATGCATTTGCTTTCATCAATACATTGTACCAATACGCAGATTCCTAATAGGCTGTGCAGTCTAAATGCTGTCTGCTTCTGGGAGGACGAACAATGCTCTCTAATGGATTTTCTCCAAAGGATGCAGTGAAGTGATGATGTTTTTATTTTGTTAATGAACAAGAACATTTAATGAGACATTACAGCTTGAATATCAATACCGGATTAGCATGTCTGAGAAAGCATTGGGCTTATATAAATGCCCACAGTGTTTTATAGATTTGTTCCCTTCTGTGAGAAAGCCTGACCGAGAGTGTACTCCAGTGCGTTAAGTCTGACAGCAATGAATGTCCCATCCCACCCACAAGTCTCATCCCACTTGTCAGTGCACATGTGTCATTATGTGAGAACTCTACTGGGACTACCTAAAGCCGTAGGAGTGCTGAAAGCACGCTGACTGAATCACAAGAGAAAGTCAGCATCTGTACATTTACAGTCTCTGGCAGTCCGAGCCTGGAACACTATGTCTTGCCGTCAAATATGACGAATGACACGACTACTCGACATCACGTTTCTGAGATTTTACTGTAAGCCCGAAGTGGTCGTTTGCTAATGGCCACGGCCGACAGATGTGCTCTGAGAAAACTGCAGCCTTTGGAGGGTTAAAGCTCGGCCACAATTTACGCGGCTGTCCTCTCGTTCCTTGGCATTTGCATTCGTCGCCGTGAAAGCCTCCACTCCTGGCAGGATCACGGCGGCCCGAAATAGAAGCGAGGCGCTCATCTCCATCCACCGATATGAGCGCCTCCAGACGGGTTCGAGGCAACGGAGGCAAAGTGACTCAGCAAGCACGCTGCGCGCCGCGCCTTGAGGGAGATGACTTCTCAATGACAGGGGATCTATTAATAAGGCTTGTTGTGAGCGCAGTGGACTGGTGGCATATGGAGGATGACTGAGTGTGTTCTCGGAGCGGGATGCTATGATTCGAGACAAACGGAAAGGCCAGGCTCCCGAGACTGAGCATTAACTGAATTCGGTGTCGCAAAAGCCAGCAAATCTGAAAACTAATCCAAGAAGAACTTGTGCCTAACACATTTTTGCCGAACATCTCCTTACGCCAGACCATGTGTCTTCTCTGAGTGGTCTAGGAAATTTAATTTCTGATGCCAAGTACGCTTGTTTGGAACAGTGAGCTGAATGAATGGTGGTGAATAAATCGCTGTACGTGTTAATTCTTGAAGCCAAAGCCCATGCTTTTGACTGGGTGCTCAATCCCTTTAGGAACCTTGACATGAACAGTATGGCTGAAAAGCATGGGCTTTGAAATGATGACCACTCAGATGAAACGAATAACGTTGATAATCTAGTAAAAGCAAGGCATGTCAAAGTCTGGGATCTGTGCTAGATGTTCACCAAAAAGTAATTTCTCAACATGTTGGCTGCTGGAGAAAGGGGCATGGTCAGAGGACCTGGTGACAGTGGCCTGAGAGAGGGATAAACCAGTGACAGGGTGTTGGGCAGCCTAGGCCTGTCGATGTGTGACGGTAACAACGGCTTTCTCATCTGGGTCCAGCAGAACAGAACAGTCTACTGTGTGCCTACAATGGACATAGGAGTAATGGAAGAAGGTCTCCTGATTTAATGAGTCCTGCTTTTTTGACATGTCAATGATGTCGACATGTGAACTGTGGATCTACTGTAACATCTTAGTACCAGATATGACAGGACACCTTCTGATGGCTTGTAGAGTGAGCTGTTTTGGTACTACGTAGAGCACAGACAGCATACTAGTTGATTGCTCTGTACCACTCGCTGGAGTCGACATAGATGACCTCCTTGGGGCACCATTGTTATGTCGTTGGGAGGAACTCATGGTCCATTCTTGGTAAACCTTCTGTACGGTGGCTCTAGAACATTTCCAAGATGGTACCATCCTTCACCTGGTACCCTATTATCATGCCCTGTTGGACTTGAGTCCTTCGCCCATGACAGACATTTTGGACGGTTCTACAACTGACTGGTGTGCTTGCTTATTTATGCATGCAGCAAAACCTGTCATGTGGCATCTGTGACGTCCCAGGCCGACTTCCTCCCAAACCAGAGGTGGTTACCCATTGAAATCGGTTACCTCGGCAACTTCCTGGGATGTTACAGAGCTGCCATAGTGAAGATGTATGACAATGGACTTGCATACTGAGTGCCTTCCAACAGCACAACAATGGAGCCAAACTGGCCATTGATGCCAGAGGGAAAATGGCGACTCTGGCGAGTGGCACAAAGCAATCAACGTACCACTGTGGAGCAGTTACCCTCTATAATGAACACCTTCCTTCACCCAATACAGTCCATGCCACGACAGTCTCGCTAGTGTCATCCAAGCCAAGGGTGGTTATTCTCACTGTTAGGTAGGTGGTCATAATATTCTGATATGACCATGTATATACACACCGATCAGTCATAACATTAGTACCACTGACAGGCGAAGTGGAAATATTGTCTAAGTGGCATCTGTCAAGATCTGGTCAAAAGTATTGGGACACCTGTTTGTTCGTTGTTACTTGTGAAATCAACAGTATTAAAAAAAGATTATTCTTTTATTGGAGTGACTCTCTACTACAGGGGTAAAGCCTTCTTCTAGATTTTGGAGCATTGTTGTGAGTATAATATTGCATTCAGCGACAAGAGTGTTAGTGAGGATAGAACATTGGAGGAACATCACCTTACCTCATCTCTAACTCCCAGACTCTTCCCAAAAGAATTGGATGGAGCACTAACCATCATTCCAAAGAACACAGTAGTTCTCCTACTCTACAGCTCATTGCTACGTGGGGGGGGGCGTTATTCCCCTGGCGGTAGGAATGGTGCCAGTAGGTTCATGTTTACCTGGTCCAGAGAGTCTTATTTGATTTGATGGCAATACTTCTCTTCAGGGACATGTCCAACTGTGTCAGCGATGGGTGCAACCTGAATTATGCATTCATCAGAAGGTGTCCACAAACATTTGGACATATAGTGTATATTAGGCAGCGAGTAAGAAGTCAGATCTTGAAGGTGGTGTGTTGTTAAAAGCAGGAAAAATGGGCAAGCGTAAAGATCTGAGCCACTTTGACATGGGCCAGATGGGGATGGCTAGATGATTAGGTCAGAACATCTCCAAAACATCAGACAGGTCTTGTGAGAGTTTTACTGGTAAGCAGTGGTCAGTAGTACCTACCAAAAAGTTCTCCAAGAGAGGACAAACCAGCGACAGAGATATGGGCCTCTAAGGCTCCCTGATGTAATTCATGGAGGCCCCACCTCACAACTAACAGGAGTTTTAAAGCATCTTCAGAGGTCTTGTGAAATTTATTTACACTGATTCCCACTGAAAGTTTAAATACTTCAATACAGCTGAAATATATGTCCCATATTTAAAATTGGCCAATGATATATGTCATATCTATTTCAATATGTGATATTTCAATATATGCCATATATTTAAAATCTAAACATTGCCATTTCTCATTTCTGTGTGGTGAAGTAGCTTTTAATCCTCCAGACAGGCAAAAAGGATACAGATGTCTGCTTGTTTAGCAGACAGTGGTGGTTAACAGCAAACACCCTGTATTGCGGCCCTAACACTGCCGCAGATCACAGAGTTTGCTGACCAGATACCAGATCCTTACAGAAACAGAAATAATGGCCAGATTAACCAGCATCTTTCAAACCATGCTAAGCTCACTGAAGGAGCAGTGTTGTTATTTTCTGAACCCATCTAGGTTATTCCACATTTGTGCATGTTTTATGCATACTGCTCATAATCTCTTAACAAGTGTAATTTGAGTCTCCTCTCTTAAGCTGCTCCTGCAACTAAAATGTCTTGACTGCTCAAAAGGTCTACTCTCTGATTCAGCACTTAATAGAGTGATATGGGATATTAGCCTACATAGGTGTGAGCCCAGTGCCGTTATCAGCATTTAATAAGACATGGCTGCTTTTTTCCCTTCCCATTTTCACTGGACCAGTTTTCACCAAGTGCCCTGCAGAAACAGCCTGTTAGCCAATTGTGAGGGAGGGGGAAACTATAACTCAAAGCTGGATCTGAGAATTCGCTTGGCGTTTTCCTGAGGCGCCACCGCCTGAACAGTGATCGCAAAGAGATGAAAAGGAAATCTGCTGAGCGCAACAGAACACAGCATTTCTATTCAGCGTCTGACTGTTCTTTCTCTCGGGGCCAATGTTTACGAGGACTGCTGAAGCAATAGGAGACACACTCAGTCCAGAATCCTGCTGCATCTCTTCCTCACGCTCATCTTCACCCCTCCTATACTGTCCATAGCAGCACCTCTTTTATGTCACTGAAGTGTTTCAGGTGCTTCATATGGTCTTTTAGGTGGTTGCTAAGATGTTTCAAGTGGTTGCTATGGAGGTTGCTGTGGTATTTTTGGTGGTTGTTAAGGTGTTTCTTGGTGGTTGCTGTTGTGGTTGCTATGGTATTTCGGTGGCCCAGGTGGCCGCTAAGGTGTTGTTAAATGGGTGCTATAGTGTAGCTAATGTTTTTCATGGCCTTTGCTATGGTGGTTGCTATGGTGTTTCGGGTGACTGCTAAGGTGCTCCTGGTGAATGAAAAGGTTATTAAATGGGTGCTATAGTGATGCTAAAGTGTTAGGTGGTTACTAAGATGTTTCAAGTGATTGCTATGGAGGTTGCTGTGGTATTTTCGGTGGTTGTTAAGGTGGCAGCTAAGTTGTGGTTAAGTGTGTGCTACAGTTTTGATGAGGTGGTTCTTGGCAGCTGCTATGGCATTTCATGCTTGCTAAGGTGCTCCTGGTGATTGCTAAGGTGTTGTTAAGTGGGTGCTATAGTGTTGCTAAGGTGTTTTTGGTGGTTTGTGGTATTTCCGGTGGATGTTACGGTGCCCCATGTGGTTGCTTAGTAGTGTGCTAGAGTGATGCTAAGGGGTTTCTTGGTGAGTGCTTTGGTCCATTAGATTGTTTTCTTTGGATGTTTAGATGTTTAGAAGTTGTTGCTATGCTGGTTGCTATGGTATTTATATTTATTTGTTTGGTTGTTAAGTGGGTACTATAGTATATAAGGTGCTTCTTGGTGGTTGCTAGGGTGGCTGCTAAGATCTTTCAAGTGGTGGCTATGGTATTTCAGGTAATTGCTAAGATGCCCCTGGTGGTTGATGAGTGTGTTGTTAAGTGGCTGCTATAATATTGCTAAGGTGTTTTTGGTGGTTGCTAGAGTGGTTGTGTAATTGGCATTATATTTCTGGTGATTCTGGTGATTCTGGTGCCCCTGGTTGTTGTTCCAGTGTTTCTTGTTGGGTGCTCTGGTCATTTAGGTGGTTGCTAATATGTTTAAATGGTTGCTATGGTATTTGTGGTGGTTGGTAAGGTGTTGTTAAGTGCTGTTAATTCAGAATCTCGCGCTATCCCTTCCTTTTGTTAATCTCCATTCCTTCTTTATGAGAACTGACACTGGGGGACTGAGTTGTCATGAAAGGCTTATGCAGGCATCATGTAGCTTTATAAATGATGTCATTCAGAAGTGTTAATCACAGTTTAGTTCACTCTATTACAAAACAGTATCAACTGCCATGTCCATGCTAAGCAATACCATCCTAGCCTTTAACAGAGCAACAATAAGGTAGGTAATGAAAAGCTAAATTTAGCCTTCCACTGTTGGCATAGCACAAACATTGGTCTACGGTAATGAGGTACTGACCTATAAATGTGGCAATGGGGAGAGAGAGAGAAGGCAGAGGAAGTCCTCTGGGCCCAAACACAGCTGTGCTCCTTTCTTTTTCTCCAGCACTAAAAGGGCCCCTG
Organism: Salminus brasiliensis; assembly: GCF_030463535.1. NCBI lineage: Eukaryota > Metazoa > Chordata > Actinopteri > Characiformes > Bryconidae > Salminus > Salminus brasiliensis. The sequence continues at coordinate 8,135,022 of NC_132898.1, forward strand.
CTGCTACCTACCTATTTTCATCTCCTCTGGCTAGTCGCTTAGATCAAAGATCACATTAACGTGGCCAAAGATGCATAAAGACATTGGGGACCGTTTAATCTCCAAGTGTGTGTTTGGAATCAAAAAGACGTCTAAAAAAGAAGCCAGATCTGCAAGTTTAGATTTAGGGCCTCATCATAAAACATTCATACACATGGATTAGATCTTGGCGTGAAAATTCCCGTTTGAGTAATGATTTAAAAAGCGGGAAAGTGGCGTAAAAATGTGAGTAGGTTTGCGATTTCCAACCTGATGCCTGAAGTTTGCTAAAGTGTTTATTGGTAGTGCTAGGGAGGTTGCTGTGGTATTTCAGATGGTTGCTATGGTATTTCAGGTGGTTGCTAGGGTGCCTCAGATGGTTGCTAAGGTGTTGTTAAGTGAGTGCTATAACATTGCTGAAGTGTTTATTGTTGGTGCTAGGGAGGTTGCTGTAGAATTTCAGGTGGTTGCTAAGGTGTCCCAGCTGGTTGGTAGGGCATTGCCAAGTGGTTGCTGTGGTATGTATTTGTATTTGCTATGGTGTTTCAGGTGGTTGCTATGATGTTCTAGGTGGTTGCTAAGGAGTTGTTAAGTGGATTTTATGGTGTTGCTAAAGTGTTCCTATGTGGTTGCTATAGCATACCAAGTCATTGCTCAGGTCATTTGTTAAGGTATTTTAGGTGCCTTCTATGGCATTGCTATGATTGCTAAAGTGGCGCTAATTCTATGATATAGTGTTGCTAAGGTCTTGATGGTTGCTATGGTACTTCAGGCATTTGCTATGGTGTCCCGGGTGGTTGCTATGGTATTTCAGATGGTTGCTAAGGTGTTGTTGAGAGGGTGCTAAAGTGTTTATTGGTAGTGCCAGGAGGTGGCTGAAGCATTTCAGATGGTTGCTATGATATTTCATCTGGTTGCTAAGGTGCCCTAGATGTTTGCTAAGGTGTTGTTATGAGCTAAGGTGAGTGCTATAACATTAGTGGTGCTACAGAGGTTGCTGTAGAAGTTCAGGTGGTTGCTAAGGTGTCCCAGCTGGTTGGTAGGGCATTGCCAAGTGGTTGCTGTGGTATGTATTTGTATCATAGCAGCATCAAAAAAGTGCACAAATCTTTAAACCTCATTCATTCATATAGGGAAAAAATCTGGAAACCATTGGTCTGATTGCAAAGCTGTATACAGGCCCAAACTGCACGAGCAGTCCAAACTATCTGGAGCTGCTGATATATATATATATTTTAATAACTATATTGTTCTCAGATATATATTTTTCTTATATATATATATATATATATATATATATATATATATATATATATATATATATATATATATAAGAAGAATATACATCTGAGAACAATATAGTTATTAAAAATAAAGCCTTATTAGCCTGATTAGTTATTAATTTATTAGAAAATGAACTATCTGCATCAAATGAATGTCTGGTGAAATGCATGATACAGAATCTGGCTTATATCATTAAAGACATGGATACTCCGCTGAAAACGACACATTTTTTTGGAATCATTTCTGGAGTATAAAAAAGGCTTGTTCACATGCTTTCTTTCACATCTTTATAAATAAGGCCTCTTTGATTCGGTTGCCCAAGGTGAGCGAACAAAACAGGGGGCTGGTTTTATCAGCTCTGGCTTCATTTTTTTATTCCTTATTCCTCCTTTTTATCACCTGCTTTTTTCTCCAAAGCGGCTTAATTGCTCATTGCCAGGAACACATTCCAAATCAGGATGCGCCCCATTTGTCTTGTTTACCGACTACAGATCCGGCTCAGCGAGGAGCAAAGAGCATACTGGGGCATTGTTCCACCAGCCAAAAGGCCAACATCCATGCAGGGCAGCGAAAAGAACCCTGCATGCAGGGCAAAGACTTTCTGGCTCCGCCAGACGCCAACACCTTTCAGTAAAAGAAAGCTTCACCAAAACTAAGGCCATTCTAATGCTGTTTACTTCACAAGCTGTGGGCCCACCACGCTGCGGGACGAGGCCACGTTGATTGTGAACACGACACGCCACATGAAAAGGATCGGGAAAAATAATGAGAAGATTCTGATCTTACTGACAATGCCCGGCTCCCTCCCCCCCCGTATCTCTGGCTCTCCGTCATCAAATGGCATCTGCTCTCCTTCTGCTGCCAGCCCAGCTTGGCCCAGGGCTGCGGCAGGGAAAACCCACAGTTTGGCACTGGGAAGCCCTTGATGGTGCAACAGTGATGTCTCAAGCTGCTTTTCCACGCTAACGTCTCCGAGTCATTTGTGTCCCCCAACACCCGCCCCCTCCTTGCTCTCTGTTCATCAAAGTTTCGGACGAAGGCAGAATGGAGATTTCGGACGACTCTGCTCATTAAATTCTCCTCTGCGAGGCGAGCGAGCGAGCAGATTGTGTCTGATGTCTGTTTGACCCCTTCACCCTGGTGTGGTTGATAAACAGCTCTGCCGCCTCTCCGAAAAACTATCCTCACACTTGCAGGATCGCCGGCACAAAGCAGTCGTTGTTCAAAGGCTGGGGAGGGACTATGGAACGATAAAAAATTGTGACCAAATTAATATCATGTCATCTGGGCATCACGACCCAACTGCTCAAGCTGTCTGGGAGCTCTTTAGGACGCCTAATTACGCGAGCCGTCGTTGACACAAAGGGCTTTTTTCTTTCCGATGGTTCCATTTGGCCCAGCACAAGCCGCTGCTCGAGCTTTGTTGAGAGGTTCTGCCCCAGAAGCGTTTTATGGACAGATGTCCTCTGAAGCTCAGAGCTAGAAGTCCATTTGGCTGACAATTAGGAATGGCCACGACATTTGCCCCCGCCGCTCATGGCTGTGCCCTCCAGCAGGGCGGCTCCTGCGTCCTGCAGGGAATGAGTACACAGCTCAATCGCACACGCCGTTCCTTTTTCGGTGTCATTGCTACCACGAGATGCAGGGGCTCGTTTAATTCAGTACAGCAGTTGCTCAAGTGCTAGTTTTTGTCCAAGCTGGCCGGCATGCCGAGCATGTGGCAGGGAGACCCCTGAAGTGAACCAGCGTGACATGCAGTTGTTCTTCTCCTGCACAAAATGGTGCACAGTTAGGTGCAAAGGTAGTCGAGCCTCCCACACATGAGTCATGATTGCTGACCTACTGAAGGTAACACTTGGGGAACTGTGAAACTCGCAATCTCTCAGTGATAGATGGTGAGACAGCTAAGACGGATGCTGTCCACTGTTTCCTTAAATACATTTAGGGAGGCCCAGTTGTAGTCTTATTGTAGCATTATGAGCTGTATTCTTAGGACATTATCCAGTACAGGCTTTATGCTCTTGTGTCAAAGGTCTAGTTTTCATCTACACGATGAGTATAACTGTAGGTGCTCCTGCGAGATGTATTGTAGGTTGGCTGGGAACTGCACAGACAGTTCTTGTAGATGGGGAAATGGGCAGGGGTGAAGATGCTGTTTGAGTCTTAATTCCTCTCAGTGTTTCTTCTTCATACCCATAGGGGGTTTTCCTTTTGAATCTTGGTCCCCTCAGTGTTCTTTCCTCGTGCCCTTAGCAATTTTCTCCTTTTGAGTCTTGGTTCCTAATAATGTTTCTTACTAATGCCCAAAGGTAGTTTTACTATTTCTAATCTTGGTGTTTCTTCCTTGTACCTTTTGAAAGAGTCTCCTTTTGAATTTTAGTCCCTGCAGTGTTCTTTCCTCCTTCCCTTAGCAATTTTCTCCTTTTGAGTCTTGGTTCCTCTCAGTGTTCCTTCCTCATGGCCACAGGGAGTTTTTCTGTTCAAGTCTGGGTTGTCTTATTGGTTCCCGCTCATGCTCTTAGAGTTTCTCCCTTTGAATCTTGGTCCGCTCAATGTTCCTTTGTAATACCTTTAGAGAATTTCTCATTTTGAGTCTTGGTTCCCCTCAGTTTTCCGTCTTCAAATCTTTAAGAGTTTCTCCTTTTAAATCTTGGTTTATCTCACTGGTTCCTCCTCATGCTCCTAGAGAGTTTTCCCCTTTGAATCTAGGTTCCTCTTAATGCTTCATTATGCCCATACTGGATTTTTCCTTTTGAATCTTGGTCTCCTAAGTGTTCTTTCCTCGTTTCCTTAGCAGATTTCATTCTTAGAATCTTGGTTCTTCTCAGTTTTCCTTCTTCAAACCTTTGAGAGTCTCCTTTTGAGTCTTGGTTTTTCTCAATGTTCTTTCCTTGTACTCTTAAAGAGTTTCTCTTATTACATCTTGGTGCATCTCAGTGGCCCTAGTTTGTACCCAAGAGAGTTTTGAGACTCTTGTCAGTGTTTTTTATACCCTTTCGAGTCTTTTTTTCTGACACTGTCTCCACTTGGAGTCACTCACTGGGGGGTGCGCCTGCATTCCAGTTAAGCTCTTTAGGTACACTGACTGTTGTAGAAATCTCTGTTCTTATACTGTGAATTTAAATGGAACTGGCCACTGTGTCTTTGTGAATGTTGTTGGATGTGCAACTGGTTCATCAAACCTCCAAAGTTCTCTGTTCTCTTTCTCCAACCATGCTTCCCATTGACCAGTGTAATAGAAAAGTTATTTTCAGGAAGGGACTGGAAAGTGTGTGAGTACACACATGTGTCTTCTCTAGACAGTGGATGAGACATGTGGTGAGGCGCATGTGGAAATTTAGCTGTGGAGTCTGTCCAGGCCACTTCAGTTCTCTCACTGTTTATGCAGTGAACACTGCTGTGATGTAGGGAGGTGTTGATGGAAGACCAAAATGGCAAACAGGGTGAAGTTGATTTTATTTATTTATTTGTTTGTTTGTTTGTTTTATTTTTTCTCCTTCGTTGTTTACTGTGACACTGAAAATGCACAAAGCTGTTAAAGGCAGGAGTGTGATTTCACATCAGTGTGTAATGTATTCCTACAAGCATCTATTCATTTGATGGTATGTGCTGTATATGAAACAGAGGTGTGCAGCAAGACACTTTAAACATCCGGGGCTTGGCCAAATCTTCAGGACCATGCTCACCTTGGAGGATTCAGGCTTCACTATTCTTCTTTTAAATATACTGTACATACATAGCTAACATAATATTTACATTTACACAAAAACACCATGGTCCCTATTGTAGCGACCTTTTGGGCACCGCAAAGCGTGATTTAGGGCGCGTCAGTGTGTCTTTGTTATTGTAACGATAGGAAAAACGCAACTTGCACGGCTCAAAATGCTCAAAAGGCATGTACTACGTCTCAACATGCAATCAGCGTGTCACTCGTCGCTTAAGAGCCAGGTGTGGTCTGACTTTGGCTCTGACAGGCGTTGGGCTGCACACGCCTGTGTTGACAATTCACTGCCAAAATAGCAATGAAAGTCTGACGTCTGCATAGGTTGTGTTCAGTCAGTAGCACACCTCTGTTTTCCGTTGCCATAATAGCAATACACCAGAAATTTACCTGAACACACCTTATTTCAAGACTGCCAAGCTCATCGGCATAGAGGTACCTACTAGCAAGCTTGCTCACTAAGGTGACAACCTTAACCCTAACCCTAACCCTAACTGAATGGGGATAGACCTCATGAATAGTTTTCAGCATTCGACTCAATAATGCACCAAAAAATGTAATTATTTGGCTTGTTTGGCTTTTCCCACTAGCACCTTAACCCTCAATTGCTCGTAGCGTAACCAGCAAGCTGCTATTTGTTTAATTGGTCATTTTTTCTGAAGGTTAAAAAACTACAAGAGCATATTTTAACCAGTGACCAGTCTCCTCATTTATAACATCACAAATGACATCCAGGGCTTGAGCCCCATGAGCCACCCCAAAAGCATGGGCTTCTTTAGAATGTAGAACTTGCTTGACTGTAGCTCTGGTGTTTCAGCAGCTTCTAGTACATGGCAGGCTTGTGCCTTGGTGGTTCTTGGGTTGTTCCTGACCATTTAAACCAGTTTGCTCCCAAGCATTATTCCCCTAATCCTAATTTCCCAGTTTATAACCTTTAGTCTTATTTAAGTTGACAGTTTTTTTGGTTTGATATAGAGATATTACATTTGCTTAACCTCATATTAACACCACAGGGAAACAGGAAGTGGGTGTAGCCAGCAATGTGTCAGAGATTTTTTTTTTTTGCACATTTCTTTTGGGGTGCATTTGAAGCATCATGTATTGGTTATTTTATGATTGTTTTTGAAGTTCTTTAAAGGGGGGGCAATCATTCTGGAAGTGACGGTATCTCTTTTGAAAACAAATGTGGGGGAAAAAAAACAGAAATCCAAAAACAACATGTCAAGTCTGAGCAAAAATCATGACATGCCCTGGTCCCAAAACAGAGTGACCTAGATCTCAGAGGTGCCCAAGGGACTGACCAAGTCATTCGGCTGGAAGCTGCCTCCATATAAAGGACGAGCACAGAGCACAAACACATTCTAATGTCAGGGGTGCTTGCTGGCACCAACAGTGCATCTCCGGCAACTGCCCGAAAGGCTCTCAGGCTTAGATATTAGAGAAACTAACATATGGTTAGATACCACCTGCTATGGTGCCTCACTGAAGCATGCAGAACTATATACAGAATGAAGCTATATAAGATGCCAGCAAGATGCCAGTTATTCTTTAAACGATGCCACAGAACAACCAGAACAGTTCGTTTATGGCATAGCAGTTAATCTAATATCTAAGATTTTAGAATATGGGAACTCTTAAACTGCCAGTTATGTAAATTTCATTTCACTATTAGGAATTTTGGAGTTGACATGTGTAAATACCCTTAACCAACAACCTTCGTCAAAATTCTTGCCCTCGGCAAACCGCACACAAGCAGCAAAACCCAGTCTGTTGCCCTCAAGCCATCCAACAAGCAGAGCAAAACAAGCAGACATCAGGAACTCGTGTCTTCTTTTGGCCGCTTAACTGAGAACTGATGTACAAAATCTGCTGTGTTCAGGAACCGCATGGTGGTTAGAGAAAATAAGGGCCTGCGAATTACCGCAGGGAATGCACGGACACAGCCTTGAAGACATTGTTTCACACTTCGGCGAGTCTCCAAAGCTGGTGTGAGCTCTGCGGATAAATAACAGTAGCCAAATTTCGAAAGGCTACAACTTAACCGGTGTCCTTGTCATAAATAATACAAAATGGACCACAGAAAAAACAAAAAAAGTGACTGTAACAAATGGCAAGTTTAAGCTGAAAGATGCGATCAATAAAGGAAATGCATGGCTGCATTCAAATGTATTAGTTATGAGTTTGAAGCTGCTTCGGTGAGACTGGGAAAGCAGAAATAGAGGGGAGTGACTAACCAGACACTTGTGTTTAAGGGGAAAACACAAGTCTCTCTCGCTCTCTGAAGCTGCTCTGGGCCATGTGGAGAGGGCAAAGTGGATGTGGAATAAACGAGAGCAGTCAGAGGTCTAGACAGATTAACGAGCATGAGAGTCACCTTCTCCTGGCCTCTCCGCCCTTCCCTGACCCACGATAGGAAGATTAAAAGGCTGCTTTACTCTCTGACTGCATACTGGCTAATGGATCATACACAGCCTTACACTGTGCTTATTTACTCAATGTTAAAATATCAGGAAGCCAGCTGTGACCCCCAGTCTGGATATTCTTCAGCAGTCCAGAGAACTCAGGGTTTGATTGTGAACTGTCATTGTAATGCTGTGGCATCCTGACTATAAGAACAGCTGCTTATGGTACAATTACTGAGTACATTTTTCAGAATGTTTATGCTCGCATCATTTCAAGGTGAATTATGAGTAGAGCTTTACTCAGACTCAAATGCCTGCTTAATTAGCTTGTTGCTCAATTGTTGCTGCTATCAGTAGACCATTGAGAAACAAAGTAAACACTGAAATGTCTAATTATCAGCTCTCCAAAGTGAAGTTTAAGTTGTTTATTTGTCACTCGTTGGCTTCAAAACAACCTCCTAAACGTTTTTAGTGGGGATAAGCTTCATACAGGCTAAAACGGTGTTGTCATTCACCGTAAAAAACCCCAGTGACCTTCATAAATCCAAAAACAACATGCCAGGTTTGAGCAAAAATCATGCCTTGCCTTTGTCCCAAAACAGAGTTTGATGACCTAGATCCCAGAGGTGACCAAGGAACTGACCAAGTCATTGGCTGGAAGCACCATCCTAAAAGTTTTTACTCTGGATAAACTTCATACAGGCCAAGACGTCGTCATGTTGTCATTCACCAAAAACACAAGTGACTCCTGAATGCCAGGTTTAAGGGGTTGGACAGGAAACCTGGCCACCAAAAAGACCTTCAGAAATCCAAAAACAACATGCAAGGTATGAGCAAAAATCAAGACTTGCTTTGGTCTCAAAATGGAGGCCGGTGACCTGCTACAGTTAGTACGCTAACTGGCAATGTTAGCTAACTTGCCAACCATAAACAGCAAAAACACAAAGTAACCAATTCTTTTCGATGACTTATATATGATACTGGTGAAAGCTCAGCACGGCACTCGGGTTGGATATTTGAATGGAGCTGAGCTTATATTGGAGCTTACTTAGTATTTAGCAGACTGGCAGGCTAACGCATAAGAGTAAAAACACAAAAGTGAACATAATAATTAAGCCATCCTATTATATAGTCACCACATACACTATATGTCCAAATATTTGTGGACACCCCTTCTAATAAATGCATTCAGCCACTTACACAGATGTGCAAATGCACACACAACTAGTCCAGTCCCTGTAGAGAAGTATTGCCAATAGAATAGGACTCTCTGGAGCAGATAAACATGAACCTATTGGCACCATGTTGCATAATGCCAGGCATGGGCTAGAGGGGTATAAAGCCCCCCTCATTCCAAAAATGGTGTTTTTTGGAATAATGGATGGTGCTCCATCCAGTACTTTTGAGATGAGCTGAGGAGTTGGGGATGAAGTGGGGTGGTGATCTTCCAACATCCTGACCTCACTAACACTCTTGCCACTGAATGCAATCAAGCAGAAGTCTTTTTACAGTAGACACAGTAGATACAGTAGAGACAGTTACTTTAGCAAAAGCAGGATACACTCTTTCTTAATACCCTCGATTTCAGAAGAAACAATGTATGAGCAGGTGTCCCAAAACTTTTTTCTAAAAGGTGTACTTGGACCTCACTGTAAGCACTTTGAACAGCTCTTGGATTTTGAAAAAAATAAATAAATAAATATTGTTCAGGATTTTTTTAGGATCACAGAGGTAGTTTTAAAGCTGCCCTAGTATGAAAAACTGTATTCACCTTGGCATAGTTGCATGATGAGAGTCTGGTACATGGAAGCAACAAACTGGAAACCTCAGGCACTGCTGAAGAAAACCCACCAGAACCAAAACAGAGATCAATTTCAAAAGCCCAGACCTGTTACATAACTGACTTATTAATATTTACACCGAGTATCAAAAGCCCTTCCTGTCTAGTCCTAGTCAAAGCTGCAACGTAGTAAAACACAACAGACACTTTGGGAAAATACGATGTTTTTTTGTGCTTGTAGTCTAGTTTTTTAACCATGACCATCTATAACACTAAAGAGCTGCACGTCCCTGCCAGACTCTGCTAGATATTGGAAAATGGGATGCTATGCGAACCAGGCCTCATGATTACGACTTTCCCTGAGGCCTAATCTGGGGAAGGTGTTAAAAGCAGGGTGCCAGGGAAGCAAGACGGTATCTGTGCTAGGCTAAAAGCTAACCCTGGCTGACTAGCTTCTTCAGCTAGGCCATATCCTCAGCTAGCCAGGATAGCAGCAGTATCCGGGAAGCATAATTACAATGTACAGCATTTCAGTGATACAGTTCAATTAAGTAAGTACTATGCTATGCTATACTAAACGGTTTCTGTGCCGTTGAATCAATTATTCATTAGCCAACCATAAAAGGCAAAGGGGTTTGATTGAAAGGCCAAAACACTGGGTTGTAAAACAGCTTGTAAAAGCACATCTGGGCATTTTTCACCCTGACCAAAGTCACATAGCTTCAGTGTAGACATCAGAGAACATTTTAAAATATTAAATAAAGGCACTCTATGGCACCTTAAAGGTTTGCAGTCTAGTTGCCAAGCTTATAAAAGAAGGGAAGGACAGCAGAAGGGCAATGTGGGAAATAGTAAAGAAGTAAATTTTGGGTTCTTTGCATCTGTTCGCATTTGAGAAACCTGAAGGCGAAATGTTGTCCGAGTCTGACCTCAATAGTCGAGTCCCGTTGGGTTTGGGCAAATATTTCAAGCTCTAATTATGAGCAAAAAGGATGCCGCTGATGCATGGGCCTGTGGTCAGATGAGTTTCCATCTCGCTGGTTCACACGCTAGGCAGGGCCGCTCATTCATGCACCCGCTTGCTCTGGCCAGGGGCGAGCGCTCTCAGCGTGGACGACCTTGTTGCTTTCCTTCAGCACACGGCAAGAAGCCAGCACTGTGCTTCTTAGAACAAGTCGCTCGTAGGTCCTCCTTCGTGCTTTTCCGCCTGTATGTGTTTGATTAAGTGTGAATTATCAGTGTGTCGGGGGTGTGGGATAATGATGCCTTTACAGCACATTAGCGGAGACTCAGGTGGCATCTTCGCCTAATGCGTTGTAGGGTAACTGACCTAGTGCTGTATTCCACAGAAGCCCAATAGCTGGAAAATTGAGATGTCTCCACAAGATGGATGGTCATTCTCACTTGAATGTTCCCTCAATACAATATTCCCGGGCCTGTCAGATCGCGATTCGCACAAGTAAACCAAGACAAACGAGCAGCACGCACACGAGAACAACTTAATATTAGGCCCGGCTACAAATGACAGAGTGGGAAGGCTATTTGTCATTTCTGTCGTCTCAATGTATGTGTGTGGCGGACACAAATAAACATGCATATTGCCTGCACTGAGATATTAGTCGGTTTTTATGGAGAGGCATGATTGTGGATGATGCCTTCTGCATTACAGTGTGTGTGTGTATTTGTGGTTATGTCATTTCTACCCTTATTTTCATTTTTATTTCCAGCAGATCTGGTCATGTGTGTGACAGCAAAACATACATGCCGTGCAAACAGTGGGGAGCAGCATACAGTTCTGTGAAAAAAGTAATTGCAACTTACCCAATTTCTTCTATTTTTGCATATGTCACTTTTTAATGTTTCAGATCATCCAGTTCATTTTAATACAAGATAAAGACTTTTAATGATCATTCCAGTTTTTGAAGATAAAGATTTATTCAAAACCTATATGAGCAATGGGAAACTGCCCTTCTAACCCAATAACTGGTTGTGCCACAGCTGCAATCATACATCAAGTAATTTTGGCCCACTCTTCTTTGTAAAATTGTTTTAATTCAGCTACATTAGAGAGATTTCCAGCATGAACTGCCTGTTTAAGGCCTTGCCACAGCATCTCAAAGGGATTCAGGTCAGGACTTTGACTTGGCCACTTCAAAACCTTCATTTTGTTTCTTTTGAGCCATTCAGAGGTAGAGGTGCTTATGTGCTTTGAATCATTGTCCTTCTGCATAACCCAACTGCGCTTGAGCCTTAGGTCACAAACTCATGGGTAGAGCAGTAATTTATGGTTCCCTCATTTCTGACAGTTGTGTCGTCCAGGTCCTGCAGAAGCAAAGCAGCCCAGGTCCATCACACTATCATCATTACTACGCCAGATGTAATAGGGGCCAGTGTCTTCCAAAAGCTCATCCTTTGACTCATCGGTCCACAGAATATTATCTTAAAAGTTGTGTGTCATTTAGATGTTTTTTGGTATATTCTTTTTGGTCAGCAGTAGTTTGCAATATATAACTCTCCATTGAATGGAATAATAATTTAGAAGCTGCATTGTTTGTTTACTGGTTATTAAATGATGTATTGCAGTTAGTTGCATACTCTAAAACATGTAAATATGACAAAAACAGAAGAAACTGGGACTTTTTTTGTCCCTGTACTGTACATTATTAGTAAGCAGTCAGCGCGTTGGTGTCTGCATCACCCCCTCCATCGTCAACACGAGGCAATAAACATGACCTTTTGTTTCATACCCTCTTTCTATCCTATGGCCAGTGGCGGAGATGTCTCACGCCACAACAAGAAGCTCTTTCTTTGCTTGTGTGAACGTCAAAAACCTTCTGTCTTGTGTTCATCATGCTCCAACAACAACCCCAGTGTTTAAAGAGAAACATTATGGAACATGACCAGAGTCTGCTGCTAGGGTCAAGCAAAGTATGTGTGCTCTCTCACCAAGCTCACCAAGAGCAGTTTTGAGACTTGGGGCCACTTACATTCTCACATTGTAATTTTAGGGCCCTTGAGACTAGCAGAGTGGGTATGGAGTGTTAAGGACTGAAGGTTTGTCACCGAAACAGCAGCTAAACACGGCTCAACACTCATTTAAAGCGGAACTCTACTTCGATATTTCTGCATAATTCAGCGGTTTAGATGTAAACAAAGTCATTCAGAGTGGTTTGCTATGAAATACTTTGCTCTAGAGAAACTTACTGAATCATTTTCCTTTACAGTGGTGTTGTTAGGAAGAAAGGGTCATGATGTTTACACAAATATAGCCTTTTTATTTACTATCCACAACCACTAGTAACCTATATGTGTTGTGTGATGTTTATATCTAACGTTAAGATATTACATTTCATGTAAAAATATATTATGTGATGCAGCTTTTAGAGGTTTAAATAAAGTGAATGTCTGAGTTTACATTTTACAGCTTTAACTCCAAACCAATTGTGGTGGTATGGGTGACGTGGGTGATAAAATGGAAGTATTCCCCTTTGAAAAAAAGACTTCCATGAAGTTCCTGACCTCCAAACTGGCTTTGCAAGAACTGTTGGAAAGCAGATGTCAAAGCCATGAGCTTTATTTACTACAAACAGAGCTCACCAGCTAAGGTAAACATTACCTGGGCGGAACTGCAACTGAGATAACCATTTCTGGTAAAGGTGGCAGTGAGTTATCTCCTCCATTAACCCCTTAAACCCTAGGGCTAATGGTTCAGTTATTAATCCTAATGTGAAAACTGCTGTATGGCTGTTTATCTTGCTAGATCTTTTGGAGTCCCACAGGGTTATGTTTTAGGGCCTATGAAACTGATGTAAGTTATGACTGTAAGGAGGTGTGGGCTTACATACAGAGTTTAAGGGGGTTAAATGCATTTAAATGAATGCGTTTAGACAGTTAGGATAATTTAATAACTGGAACTGAAGCCATGCTTTTGCCAGAACTGACCACAATATCAGAGACTACGGAATATTATTATTTTTTATCATCTTTTCATTTCTCATCACTGCTTTGTTACTTTCCATTACGTTGGCCATTAATAACAATGTTTATTCAGTGTAGCGATAGGTCAGTTTTCTTCCTTTCAACTAATCATCATCTTTTTAGCTGAGTAGCTCCTGAGCCAGCAATTATTTGACTGGGCCTTTAAACTTTACTGCCCATTTGCAGCGAGTCTGAATACATTTAGAGTCTGATGCTAGTGTAGTGATGCCATAAAATCACCAAATACATCAAATACGCTGTATATTTTCCGCAGAGCGCATAGGCAGTATGTTCTCTGCTGAAAGCGCTGGTCTCTTGCTGACAGGCTAGAGGCCACGTACCAATTTTATGACCTATAAACGGCCTCAACGAGATATGATTTAGTGAAACACAATTGTGTTGACAGTTTAACGACCGGCACCACTGCTCCATGTACGGCTCTGTTTGCACTGGGGTGTGACTTTTAGCACATATTCCCCTTGACGTCCTCGAACGGTCTCAGAGGCACCAGCTTTTTCCTGCTGACCTGAGAACGGTTTCAAGGGCTCTGTTTGAGACGTGGAACGGTGGAGTTCGGGCTATGATAAGCCGCGCCCAGATCAGGGACTTAATGGACCAGCCATCGGTGCTACATTAAAAGCAACAATATGCATTACGCCGAATCATTATGGGCTCCCATGACTCACACTCTCGCTGATGATTCGTCATTAACTCCAGAGGTGCTTGTTTTTAATAACCTCGCTTACCTTTAGGATCACAACACTACTGCAAAAAGCCAGTCCCTTTAAAAGCAGAGCACATACACGAGAACACTAGAATGAACAGAAAGAAATTAGGCTGTGAGTGGCTCACATTTACATACAGGGTTCCTAGATTTATTTATTTATGCCTGACTATGTGAGGGACGACAGAAAGAGCTAGGGAAAAAAATAATAATTGGCCCTAGTGTTTTTCCATAAATCTGCAAGATTAGTATTTCACCTCTAGTAGACTGTTTAAATGTGAGGGGGAGAAAAAAAAAAGCACAAAGACGTCTTGTATTTTGGTTCATTTGGCAGGAGCCACGCTAAAGCTGGTGTTTTGAATAAGCTGCTATAGAAACAACAGGATCTACAGTGAGAAACGCCAGTTAGTGCTATTATTTCAACCAATTCAGCATTCATTTAATGAGATGTTTCATTCAGCAGACAGTTTTACAAGTACATGCTCCCTTTCTCCTAAATTCACCACAGGTCAGTCTGAAGAAAATAACGAGCATTGGCCTCCTCCTCTGAAACACAGCTAGTAAGCTAAATGCTGAGGCTTATTTTTCTCGTGGATTAAGGTGTTCATGGTTTCCTACTCTTCACAGTTGTCTCCGTGGCTGAGCTGGACCACATCCTCTCCTCACTAGATGGTCTACTGAGTGTTTAGCTAAGCTAACAGGCTCCAGTAGTTTAAATGTTTACTGAAGGGAGTCGACGCGCAAACTCTAACGCCCAAAAGAGCTGAAAATGTTACTCATACGTCGTAGTTATTCTGGAGAGCTGCTATAAAAGGCCTAAATTAAACATTGTAAGCTTGATGCTACAGTAACAGGCAAATCCCTGTTAGTCTAGCGGAAATTAGCTTCTCAGCAGGGCCAACACGTGAAACAAAAGCTACTTTTGAAGGTTTCTGTGTTAAACGTGGCTGTGTAATGAAATGCTTGGCTGGCTCGTGCTCATGATTTGGTGTATTTGTATCTGCCAGTGAGGTAACAACTGGGAGGAAGCTTGACGCTAACTTCTTATTTCCCAGCTTTTTATTCACACTTTTCATTCCAACTTTAATGGTGGAATCAGAAGTGCTCACCTATTCACCCCTCAACACAGCAAGACTTATTACACACTAAGGACTTCTGTACAAGCTGCAATTTTTTGGTAACAGAAAACTGTAATAACACTTCCGGCCCACCGGCGGTCCATAGCTTTTTTAAGGGGGTAAAGTGGAACGATTAAAAATGTCCTTCTTATAAATAGCCAGTGAATAAGCAGCCAAATTGAGCCTCAAGAAGAAATGAACAATTGTATACCTTTAATGAATGTAAGTAGATGTATTTGGGCCCTATTTTAGCAATTTTGTCAGTGTATGAGTGTGTCTTTGCTACCGTAACAACAGGAAAAGTGCAAAAGGCCTGTACTAAGTATCTTAATTGATCATGGGTGTGTTTGGGCGTAACGTGCAATAAACCAATCAGCATGTCTCTCGCCATTCCATTAGGAGTCAGGTGTGGTCTGACTTTGGCGAATTGGTATTTCAATGGCGCAAAGCGGGTGTGTACATGCGTTGGGCTGTATGCGCCTGTGTTAACAATTACTACCAAGACAGCAACAAACGTCTGACTGTTGACGTCTGCCTAGGTTGTTTTTGGTCAGTGGTGCACTTGTGTTTTTCGTTGCCAAGATAGCAATACGGCAGAAATTGACCTGAACACACCTCATTTCGAGACCTCCCGATATATTCCTTGCTATTTAAACGATGCAGGCGGAAGACATGAAAATAGACTGTTGGCGGTGTGTAAGGTAGGGCCTTTTGTATAAATATGTGTGTAATAAACTATGACGCACAGTAGCACTAGCTGGAAAGCAAATTGGACATGAAGAACTCACCTGACCACTCTGACATACAGCTAGTTCGCTAACTGCTGTAGGTTATTTTCCTCTGTCAGGAAATCCCTATGTGGATTAAGGTGTTGTTACTAGAACTATAGAACACAATACAGCAACCACTAAAACAGGACACATGTCAGATGCTAGTCTTGAGGCAGTTTTAACATATTCATAATTTCTTGTCTTGATCTAAACCCCTGACAAACAGCTTCAAGACTGAAGACTATGGCAGAAGTCAACAATGGTAAGACTGTTGCAGTGGCAGAATTACACGACACATATCAACAAACTCTCATAGATCATATTTTAACCCTTTTCCTACATGTCCACAAACAATAAGGTAGCCTGTTGTTTTGGATGGCATGACAGACTGAAAGCCACACTTCTGTGAGATACAGTGTTACGGTGAAGGGGTGGGATGTACATATGAGGCTAAAAGTGAACAGTCAGTTTTTGAAGATGATGTGTTGGAAGCAGGAAAATGGGCAAGCATAAGGATCTGAAACACTTCGACAAGAGGCAATCTGTGAGCGCTAGACGACTGGAGGCTGGCAGGTCCTGTGGTGTTTCTCTGGTACGCAGTGATCAACAGCTACATCTACCAAACATGCACCAAAGAAGGATAACTGGGGAAGTGGCAACATGGTCATGGGCACCCAATGCTCATTGATGTGATCCATCGAGGCCCCACCTCACAACTTACAGAACTTCAAGGATCTGCTGCTAGTGTCTTTCGTGCCAGATACCACAGGACACCTTTTGGAGGCTTATGCTTCGATGCACGAGAGCTATTTTCACGGCCCGAAGACTGCTCTGTTTTCTTTGCTGAATCTGTAGGTCCCATGCAGAGCCCCAAAATGCCATAATAACATTCAGCTGATCGATAAGTGATGTGAATGTGTTGAACGTACAGCATAGAATTCTGAAGAATCGCCAGCCATGCTTCCTAAGCAAACATTTACCAACACCGCTTCCAAGAAGCATTATCAAAAGTAAAGCACGGAAGGGCTGTGTATGTGAATCTTATTCCCAGCAATGGATCCACAGTGACCTTTTTCCTGCTTTGATATTGACCGTTCGTTCATTGACGAGCAGCCGCTAGCCTTGTGGTTTTTTCATGTACTGTAGGTCGAAACAGCTCTAATTTCTGTGGCTCTGTGTATAGATAAACCACTCATAGGTTACTCATTGGGCGGTCTTTCAGTAGTCGAAGTTGCAGTCCATGTCATTAAAGGCCCTGTCGCAAATGAACACACTTGTTAGCATTGATGAGCACACAGTGCTGTGAGTTTGCGCTGAATGTCAACCAGTGGTTCGCTGGCGACAGCACTGAGCGCTAGCATTGTGCACCAGTGAAAAAGGGGCCATTAGTGTACAGGGCCGCGAGCAGTGATGTCAGTGAAGCGCGAGAGGACACGCCGGGGCCAGATGGTGACGAGGGCGGGCTGAGAGATGCTCACCACCTCTGGCCTGGACACTGATTTCCACATTGGTTTGACCTTATTTCGAGCCCCATGGTGGGCTCTGAGTTAGGAAAGCAGTGGGTAGGGGACTATGTAGAGACTCTCTGTTCACTCTCTGGACCCTCTGTACCTCGTTGAACACCACAATAACACTTTTTTAAACTAAACTTATTCTAATCATCCTTGCATCTTCAGTTCTCAATCATCTCTTTCCCCACAGAGACACTAAGATCAACATTGACCAAACACACTGTCTGTGCTCAGGCTGCCTCCCACCAGTTGACTTTCCAGCTACACCTCACAACCCACAGTCTTTTAAATAGCTTTTTCATTTAGGAATTTGCCCATTTCATTCCTCCGAGGTAATTTCTCCCACTCTCCTCAGCTGGCTAAGGACGAGGTGCAATTTGTTTCCAATAAGCAATAAAGCCCCCTATTTGTCACTGTTCACTGAGACTCAACTGTGCAATTATCTGCAATCACCTTCTCAAAGAGCTTCAACACAGCTATGGAGCAGAACTGCATGAGGTAGAGGCAAAGGCGAGTACCAAAGTCATTTCGGCTGCCTCCCTCATGCGATATCTAGCAAATGAGACTAGTCTAGACCTGGGTTCTGATATCTTATGGCTGGTAGATATGTAGGGCTACACTTTCCTGTCTTGGGAAGCCATTTAAAATGTAGTTAGCCTGCAGTATATATATCACTAAAAAGGGCTATAGTGGTCCTATATAGAATTTCTTTAAGAGAACCATATAAAGCACAAGAGTTTTTACTTGTATGTGAAGACCTATTTAACCAAGCAAAGAATCACTTTCAAACAGTTCTTTGAGTTTAACCAAAGTTTAAACTAGGACCCCTCAAGCCATTGCCATCACAAAAGTACCACCTTGTGCCACCTGTCTTAAGGGTGTACTTTAGAAAGTTCATTCGAGGACAACTGACTCAGCTGTTCCTCCAAAGAAGTCTGTGGAGATGAATGTAGATAACTTCAAACGCCACTGCCGAGTAGATGAAGAGTCAAGTCGGAAGGCTTCCTCAGATTTGTATTCCACATATTCTACTTGTTTTGCAGTAACCTTCCCCACCTCACCCCAGCAATTTCTGCTCTGGGAAACATGAGAAGTTTGGCAGTGGGAGCGCACTTCCCCGGTTGTCAAGTTGGGGACGAGTGTGTGTATGTGTGTATCTGTGTGTGTCGGTGTGTGACTGTGCCCGGAGCTAGCTAGCTTTGTTTGTTCTCACTGTGTCTCGCGTTTGATGATGATGATGCTGGTTTATTTATAGCTGTACTCTTTTGGCTAATTAGGTAGAGCCTGAAGCCTATTGTTCGGCCCATGCCGCCGCTCTCTTGCTCGCCCATTAACGTGATTAACCGACGCTGTGTGTACAGGCTTTTGAGAGAGAAGTTCATTCAGACTGTCAGTCAGGTTGGCAGAGGCTGGCAAACTATGTCAACAGCCCTTTCTTTCATGTCTAGTAGCTGTAGTTGATGAAAGTTCAGAGTATAACATTCAGCACACAACAAAACTATACTATAACTGTAGCACAACAGTGCACAGTAGAATAGTGCACCCAGGCTTAGAGTCTGATGGTAAACACAGGACACATGCTGCTATATTATGGTATATATTAATAAATATACACACATATATGCATACATACATATACATACATATATTTATATACATGGACACACATATCTCAACAAAGTCAACAACCCCCCCCCCCAAAAAAAAACAAAACAAAAAAACACAACAACACCTTCCCCGTCTTGACGTGTCTGCTCCAACAACCGCCGTCCACCTCCTCTTATCACACTTAACACAATAATGGCTATTCCTGTTCCTCCACAGACAGCTCATTGAATTAGTCAACAGTCAGCAGACTAAACACGCAGCCTGCCTCACATCATGAGCCCCCCCCCCCCCACCTCAAAAGCGTGACTCGCTCCCTCAGATAAAAGTACCAAGTTCCTCTCATCAACGGCGGCACAGACAATCCAGGTTGTGAGTGTGAGTGAGTTCATACTTACAGTAGTGGAGAGGACTGCGGGAGAGAAGCAGGAGCCCGTCTCTCGCTGCACTGCTGCCAGTGAGAGAGAGAGAGAGAGGGAGAGGCAGAGGGAGAGGGAGAGGCGGGCGCGGGTGGTGGTGGGGGGGTGGGGGCCTCCAGCTCTGTGGCAGCAGACGCAGATAATCCACAACTGGACGCGTCTTATTTAGAAGGCGTGAAGTGGACACGGGCTCACACTCACTTGTCCACACACACACCCCTCCACCACACACGTCTCCACAGGCTGCTCCTTCTCTCCTGCTTTTCATACAAGATCCACACTCCCCCCACCTCCTATTTCCTCCTGTCAGGAGAAGAGACACAGGGAGACACTGAGAGAGAAACAGAGAAACAACAGAAAATGCACAAGAAAAAAAAAAGAAAAGCTAAAACAGGAAGCAAATGTGTCTTTCTAAAGGATTTTATAATCAGGCTCAGGCTCCGCCTCCATTTGGCTGTCTCCCCTCCCCTATTGTTATAGCAACGGCCAATCGCAGCGCCTCGTCGCACGAGCCTTCTCTGCCTGCAGCGAGGCTGTGATTCTCTCACACCAGCTAATGCAATATGGCTGTGTGTATGTATATATGAAGTGTGTGTGTGTGTGTGTATGCATGTGTGGGGGTGTGTGTGTGGCTGCTTTAAATAGCAAATATGACCAGCGCCGGCTAAAGCGACTACTGAGCTGCTGCAGGCTCTGAATGCACTTTCTCTCTGTCCTCACATCATCACATGCACACACACACTGAGCACCCCACCACCACCACCACCAACCACCACCTTTCCCCCCTAAGGGCTTTTACTTGAATAGAGGCATGTAATTACACGAAAAGAGACCATATTAGATATAATAGCTCACTGAGCACTGAAACACATTATATGAATGCTAGTTCTATCAAAAGTTATCATTACTTTCCGAGTTATGGAACTATGGGAAAAAAAACATCTCATCCCAGATTATCGTCACTGATAATTAGACAAAACATTTTATAGCCTATTAGTTCCGAGTACAAAGCAGAGTGTCTCATTACGAGAGATAATCATATTTCCTCCGGGCTCCTGCGAAGCGTCACATGAAAGTGTTCTGAAGCAGCCTAAGACATCGCAACGGACAATAAACCCTCCCTTCCGGAAACTACAAGAGTGCACACATGACACAATAAGAGGCAAGTGCTTACATAAGCTCTTAATGAACGCAGCAGCATAAAACGGCACAAACACGGCGCTGAGAAACGACTCGCACCTGCAGTACAGTGTTAACCCTTCTAAAGCCTATAAACCGCCACTAGTGTTATTACAAGCCTCTATTAGCAGAGAATAGACCCACCAGTTTCTACAGAAGTAAGTAATACACCTCAGTGCATAACAAGCCTTGGAGTGTTAAAGGGTTAGAGGAAGATGTGAGGCTTTTGAGCTTCTGTCGACTACCTCACTGAAGATGTGGAAATGAAGACATGCCCCCAGAATACACAAGAAGTCCCTACACCCTTCAAAACGAGGAGGTCTCCAAGGGTCCTTTAGTAAAGGGAAAGGCAGGGGTTCTGTACAGAACATTGTTCAACGTTCAAATGGTTCTTGGCCTGGTTAAGTGGTTCCGCACTAGGATTCATAAAGCATGTCATGCCAAAACAATGCATCTTCAAAACAGCAGGAGAAGAAATAAAACATCTGAATTTCCAATGTAGGTCAATGTAAAAATATTTTTATCCAAGCATTTCTATTGGTCCATTCATCATTAAAAACTGGAGACGATGTAAAGCACAGATGAATAATAATGTCAAGAAGTGAACATCATCAAAATTAGGCCTACAAGGGTTTTGGGTGACCGTGACGATGTGCTATTTTAAAAGTCGGGATGCCCCAAACAGCTTAGTGTGATGCCCCAGGTCTCTTAATGCTGAGTATCAGACGACACTGATCTGATCTTTGTGTTTGTTTAGATAATCCAGCCTGTTGCTGTTGTTTGTCAACTACTGATTTGAAATAGCTGGTTTATAGTGGGTGAATGCGCTGTGATTTGGGTTTCTATTGCTTGTGTTTATTAGCATTAGCATTAGCATTATTCTGTTCGGTTCTGAACTTGCTCCTCAGCGCTGGTGTAAAAACAGAAAGGTGTGCGGTTCTCCCGCTGGTAAAACAGAGCATTCCAGTGATAGTTTTATTAAGATTCAGATATTATGGTTTCACTGTAAAATAGCTCCACACTGCAGACTCTTAACATCTATTATTTACCTTCTGAGAACGTCCACACCGCTGCCGGCTGGGCGATAATGTCCGTTAAAGGCGCTCTGAACACCATGCTTAAAACAAATACTCGGAACTGGATTGGGGTTCAATTAGCCGATAATCGACCCATTAAAACATGTCTGGATTAGCCCCAGTTTCACTGCTGTGGGCTGTGAAGTTTTACTTCAGTACTATACTGCTATATTTAGGACTGAAATGAGTTCTTAGACTCATTAGTGGAACTCATTTTGGCACAAACCATTTCTGAAAGATAAATAAATAAATAAACATAAACACATGCTGCTGTGCGTCTCAATATTACACAAGTCCATATGGCAGTCTGACATTATATGTCGGTAATTAAAATAGTCTCTTTTACAGATTTTTAAATGTTCCCAAATGGGGAAAAACTATGAAGGAATGGACAAATGTTTGTACTGAATGGCCAAATCTAATCTGACTGAGTCAGGTAAAACCTGTAAGCATCCAAATGGTTTTTAGAGTGTTCACCGTTCTAGAGCTTATAGAACCATTGCTTTTACTGAAGAAGCCTTAGAGTGGCAGAAAATGAGCCTTACGTTATTATTTATTTATTACTTACGTAATTATTTTATTTTATTATTTATTTTTTTGGCCCCTGATTTGAACCAAATATCTTAATGCTAAAGTAGCGACTTATCAATATCTGATCAGATCGATTTTTATGAACTCTCTATGGTATTACTTATTATTTGATAATTTTGGCTGCTTGGACTGTATATGTTATATGATATATATGATTTAATTTGTCCCCCACCCCTATAACAGAAGTTAGTTTGTTGCCCGAAAGCAACAACAATTTAGTGCCATCTACTAAATACACATGACATAAATGACAATTACTGATTGACAATCAATCAATCAATTAATCAATCAAAATCAACAGTCTGTGACAGTCTGAGCACCTGTCTTTAATCACCAAAAACAATCTGAACTGAACTTAGAAAGGTTATCTTTCTTCTTCAGAACACACACACACATCCTTGTCTCTGGAAGGACGGGTGATTGCATCAGTGTACTTAGTAAGTGCTAAGCGCACAGTGCTTTGTGGCCGCTCTTAAAAGCTTTAAACACAGTGCAGGCCAGTGCTGCGAGGATTGTGACCTGTCTAGGCGCAGCATAGGTGGGAAGCCAGCACTCTAATAAGGGACTGAGGCAGCCAAGCATGCCCAAAGAGAAAGAAGAACTAGTTGGTAGAGAGAAGACAGAGGGAGTCAGCCGTCCCCTTTCACCCTGTGGACAGCGCAGAGGGCCTAATTGAGGCTGGAACTCCTGCTGGCTGAAGGTTTGGGTGGCTCAAGGGGGGTGAGGAGGAGGTCGAGCAGGAGGTGATGCATGTCCTTGGTGCTGCGAGGGCAGCCATTAGAGCAAGGTAACAAGTTTGCTCCAAGCTGCAATGCTCTAAATGCTCTGAGGAAACATCAGTGTGGTTGTTGGCAATTGTTATTTTTTTGGTCCTGTAAGCAATTAGGATATTCACATTTTCCCCTGCAGATATTAGAATTTTTAATAAAAATGGTTGTTTAGTGGCAATATTTTAATCAGAATTCAGTAAACTCTACAGGGAAATATCAATTAAAAGTTATTACTTTCTGTGATATTATTATGCATTTGTAATTAAGCAGTATTTCGCTGCCCTTTCACAAAAACGTTGTATCTCCAAAATGTCAACATTACAGGAGGACTTTCAGTGGAAGTCAGTGTACAAAGATTTTATTCCAAGTCATTTTAAAGCTTTCCTATTGAGATGAAA
Source organism: Salminus brasiliensis (assembly GCF_030463535.1). NCBI lineage: Eukaryota > Metazoa > Chordata > Actinopteri > Characiformes > Bryconidae > Salminus > Salminus brasiliensis. The sequence continues at coordinate 8,158,366 of NC_132898.1, forward strand.
TATAAGAAATATATCATTATAGTGTCGCATAGAACTTTTTCTAAAAGGTGTTATAAAAGACTACATACAAGACTATATTCAAGTTTGTCATATTTTCACAAGATCCATTAGGGACCATTAAGCATCCAAATGTTTTTGGAATGTTCCCAAAAGAAAAATGTGATAAAATATAGGACATTTTTAACAGTATTATCACAATACAGGTATTTACTGTATAATTAACTGACTGTAAACAGTCAAATGTAACAGTATTTCCCCACTTTTCTGAAAAACAGCTCTTTACTCTGAAATGGAGGAGTGTGCAGATGCAGAGGACTCTCTGGGAAGAAAGATCTACCTACTGTAAATCCAGTGTTAAGCTAGTTATAGTTTACAAACACAAAATCATTCTCTCAATCAACTTTTGCCATTTGTTTTGCTGCCAGAAACAGACAAAATATGAGAAAATCATGAGGGGTGATTTTCCGTACACAGATGTCTGGGTATCAAGCACTGTGGATAAGACAAAATATTATAAGTGGCTAGGAGGGTATGTAGTCCATGCATTATTAAAAGCTGTGCTAACAGGCCAAGTCCAGAAGCACATACAGAAAATTATTCAAAAATAAAGGTGAATCACCTTGTTTTAGTGGTAAAAGTATTTAATATTGGCACGGCAGGTCATGTGGTAGCACCACATCCCATTTTTTAGCAAAAAGGTATTGCACAAATTATATTAAGGCAGTCTCTATGTGGTGCTACCACATTACCTGTCGTGCTAAAACAGGGTATTTCAGAAACGAGATACAGGGATTCGCAGACTGGAGGGTTATCTCTAATGCCTGGTTGAACTTCGCAATGGTCTGCAAGGTTAAAATGACATCACGCATCCAGACATGCCCCACACGAGTGGGCGCTCACTATGTGGCGGTGGTGATGGGGACACCTAGCAGGATAATAGAGACTTTTGAATGACCATTTTTGAAAATAGCACCACAAGTGAGTGAGGAAATTACAGTCCAGCCTTCAGCGTGTCTGGTTCTTTCCTGCTGAAGGGGTTCATGACGAGTTAGCTTAACTAACTAGCTAGCTGACATCTGTTTGAACAGGCTAGCCGGTTAGCCTGTCTCTGTAAGCCTTGACTGACATGAGATTTCCACAGATTTTACCGTCCAGACTAATAAAAAGCTCCTAAAAATACATTGTCATGCTATTAACACCCATGTCCAACATGTGGCAGGCCAGTTAGTCCTGGAAATCCGTTTTTACCAAAACAGTCACATTAAAGCCCTTTAAAAAATGTTCATCACGTGGCCACATGATCTCACTGCATTTGTAACATGGCATATTCTCCTCTTGATAATGATCTCCTTGGTAGAGTATGGAGTTGTAGTTGTGCCGTTCAGACCAAGTAAATGGTTGACTGGCTCTACCGAAGCATTGGTTTTCATGTATAAGTGAGTTATCAGACCGCTGCTGAGTTCAGGGTGAAACAGCAGGTGAATCGGCCTGTAATTTTACATTTATAGGGCTTTACCCACATCTTCTAAATGCCTTGGACGTCACTGGAGCTGTAATATAAAGTATGTATTATTGTACTTATGGGTATTATGTGTCATTACACCTATGCGTTATTTATTTTACATAACAAGTTGAAAGTATAGACTAAATAACAACTAAATAGTGCATCACCGATGATTGTACACAGCAAGAATAAGGCAATAATGATGCAATTGCTAAAATATTGAATGAACTGCTTTATGCAGTTGTCACGTCTCTGGAGAATCATGCACTCCACCATGCAACTCTAATCTACAAATCTGCAACCAGTCGCATAAAGATTTCACCTTGTAAAGCCAGCCTACGGGCTACAAAAGAGGTACCCAGTGACCTGCTCTCTGAGCCATTCGCCATCCTGTCTCAAACTTCAGGGTGATTAGCTACTGTTGTCATGTGGCTCGCCCAAAGTTCACCTTCACGTGAGCTAGGCCGAGGCTTTGCGTATGGCGACATGCTGATCTGCTTGCTCCAGAGCACAGGACAGATAAGTATCATGTGATGGGGTCGATTTAGCTGAAAATACCTATTCATCTTTGTTTCAAGACAGATGGACGGAGCCAAGGAAGGCAGAGGTCTTTGTGTTAAGCTGGTTATATAAATGCTGAAAGCCTGTTGAAGTTGAACACCCCTCCTCCCCTCCTCATAATCATGGCTCATAATCAGGAAACAGGGTTGTAAATTTCTGATGATCATTGGATTAATTACTCTCAAATGGAGTCGAAACAAATCACCCTTTGTGGGCTTTTCCCTCATTTCAGAAAGCAAATGAATCAAAGAACACAGGTCACTGAGGGCGTGTGGAGTGAAAGTACAGCAGAGTTGTAACAATTCCCACGGGAGCTAAAAAGGTCCCCATCAGTGTTAAAGAAAGAGCTGCTTCAAGGACATTAAATAAACTCCCTTGGTGAAGATGAAAAAGTGGCCATCATTCAACTGGAACAACCCCATCACATTAAGTAAAAGAGTTACTGGGTTAGACCAGAGGATCGCTGGTTCCAATCCCAGGTTAAGCTGCCCGCTATCAGCAGCTGGAGCCCGAGAGAGCACAACTGGCCTTGCTCTCTCTGGACATCACTTCAGTGTGATGTTGGCTGGGTACTGGGACTGCTACCACTGCTCCGGGTGTGTTGGTTGTCCGCTGACGCTGCATCGGGGTGGGCTAGAGGGGTATAACGCTCCCAGCAATGAGCTGTGGAGCAGTGGAACAGTGTTCTCTGGAATGATGGATGGAGCTTCATTCAATACTTTTGGGATGAGTTGAGGAGTTGGAGATGAGGTGGGGTGATATAAACCCTATGTTTTAGCTTTATAGTGATTTGGCCCCAGCATGAAGAAGGCTGTTTTCCCATATTTATGGTGGGCTAATGAATAATTGAATGAGCTCTTCTCTGACTGGCTTTTTGTAATTTATTAACACCATTTGTTGTAAGCGTAACCACACAGCTCACCACTGCAAGTCTCACCAGCTGCTATCCTGTCGGCAAGGCAAGTGGTTACCCTGGCTGGCTGAACGACCTCATGTGGAATGCTGTAATGAAGCCATGTTTGCATAAAGACAAAAACACAGCATGTTTTACATTATGTAGTTAGGTGTAGTCTGACGTAGTCCAGATTGTTTTTGAGAGAGCAGACGCTGAAGAGGTGAAGACATGATGAAGCCGATTGGCTGGGGTTATCTTTTCACTTCCTCACGCGTTGCTTTGCCGTTTCCTCAGTCAGAAGGGCTGATTCGCATAGCAACCTGTTCATCCCATGTCTAGCTTTTCCCTCATGCAAGACAGCAGTGTTTAGAGTGTGTCACTTCCGTGTACTGAACTATCGTTATTAACTTTGCCAAGGTAACTACAGTTTCCTTTCTATGGTACCCTTATTGGCTAACCACTGATGTGGTTTGAAATAAGTAGCTCCATCAATACAATGCTTTCTAAGGTATTGGCAAGGGAGAAAGCAGTGCAAGGCATCAAGGCAGCTGGTTTCAGTTTTGGACACATCCAGTATTAATACCAGCCCTTGGTTTGCTGGTATCCTTGTAGCCACTGCACTGTGTTTCAAGTTGCCCTGTACATTTTGCACAGATGAACACAGCTTATTCATCTGATCAGGTGAGTCTCAAGTCCTTCAGGAGAACATTAATATGAACATCAGTGGTGTAATATTAGTCTAATATGAGTAATATTAGAGGTATAGCACAAGAGCTAGAGCTAGTCTAAGTTATGATCATGTACACAGCATTGTGTCATAGCACCAAAACAAAGCTACCAGTTCTAGGTATGTAGCTGCCTTCAGTTTGCTTTTATTGATGCAACATCATTGGACACCTCAAAATGCTTGGAGGAGAACACTAACTGTCCGGGTCTACATTAGCTCCCATTCACCTATGCTGGCTAGCATCACATTGAGTGGTGGCGAAAAAGGAGGGCCATCCTACCCATTCAGAGAGAGTGAGGCCAATTAGGCTCTCAACTCCTGGTCATGGATGGCTGTGGCACCTCTAGCATTGAACTCGCCAATGCTTAGGCAGTTACAGCACTTTATTATGTGTCTTGGAAAACATCCACTTGTTACTCAGAGCTGTGTCACAATCACATTATAGAAGTGGCCACTCTTGGCAGAAGGGGCGGAGGGAACAGTAAGGAATGAATTTTCCATTCAGAAACATTGAGTTAAAAAAGGCAAAAGATACCACCAATGGATAATATATGTTGTTTAAATACACATACAATACACAGAGATCTCTTCACAGAGATCCAGGTCCGAGCCTCTTTTTAACAAGCTAATGGCAACAGGGGCAAGGAAAAACTCCCTCGGGTCAAGAGGAAGAAACCTTGAGAGGAACCAAGACTCCAAAGGGGAACCCATCCTCCTCAGGTCGACACCGGATCATAATAATACAAATCAAAACAGGAATAAAGACAACAATAAAACATAACTGAATTAAGAAAAAAAATGGTAAATGAGGCGTCAAGCCATACATTATCCAGTCAGATTAGTGTTTTAAACAGCTCTTGTAAACTTATTCAGTCCAGTTTCTTAGACAGACTAAAGTCCTGATCAGGGTCTGAACCAAGGTTCATGTTTTTGTTACATTATCTACATTTGATCGAGTTAGTTTTTGTTATATCTTCCAAAATAACAAGTGCACTAAAGAACTTTGCATAATTGAAACTTATACTTGAAACTGATTGGTCTGTAGATTGGCATGTTGTTAATTTTCAAGGGAAAAATAAATGAACAGATCTGTTGTGTTTCATTACACTACTGATGAAGTTTCAAGCGCATAACTCAAGAATGGTTCCAATTCACCAAGTGAACGAGCTCGTCCTACAACAATAACATCATCACATCATTGACAGATACAATCCTCCCCATGTGTCCCCGCCACTCATTTGTACTTATTTGTACTTATTAAGGTTGCTGTTAAGTTGGTCATGGTTATGGTGGTTGGTGTGGTTGGTGTGGCGCAACAGATAACACCACTACCTGCCACTGAGCTGCCACACCATGTGGGAGACTGGGGTTCGATTCCCGGTCTGGGTGACTATGCTGCGCTACACCAATGAGAGTCCTTAAGCAGGACTCCTAACACTACACGGAGTAACCCTGGAAGTTGCTCTGGATAAGAGCATCCGCTATGTGCTATAAATGTAAATGTAATGTAGTCTGACAACTTCTTGTAATTGGTCAGAAAGTTCAAAACAAGAAACACTGTTTTCACACTGCAAACGATCCAAATCGAGACCACCTCTCCTGGTCGGACCAAATTATGATGCCTTTTTGAGGCGTCCATCACAACTGAGAAGTCTGAAGGCCCGGATCAAACGATGGTAGGTGTGAAAGCACCCTGAGAACTCAGTCAGGCAATTGTGTGCACATATACATACTCATTGATCCATGTTATAAGCTATCCTGGACCCTCAGATTGGTCTATTGCGGAGACTGTTTTACATCAGAATCAGTAAACGGAGGTCCGTGTTTTTTTTTTTCTCCTACAAACAGCTAATTTGCATGAATTCTACGCATTACCGCCTTTTCATTCAACAGCATCAGTGAACTGCAAATAAACAGAGTAGGTAACTTAGAACCTCTGTGAATAATCATGATAGCATAAATAAAGAGCTGAAAAGGGTCAGTCATGACCTTGAGGAGCGGTGGCTGGAGAGCCGAAAAATGAGCAGAAAATTGAGAGAAAGCGTGTGTGCAAGAGAGCGGGTGAGAGAGGGAGACAACAACGTTGAGAAAGTGAGTGAAAAAAAAAGTTCTCTCTCCAGGCAACAGGGCGAGATCTGATTAGATCAGTAATGCCCTTCAGCGTGGACCGGGGGCCGAGCGGGGCCGAACAAACGTTCCAGAAAATGAAAATCTATTTCAGGAGGGTGCTGGCACCGCACGGCCGGGTTAATATTTAATGAACAAACAGGAATGTGATGTGGAGGCAGGCTTTAGTGGCCCACCATGTTTACACAGGAGCAATCTGCAGCTTTTTAAAGAGCCGGTTTGATTTATGGTACAGAGAGAGCGAGAGAGGGAGGACGCGAGAGAGACAGAGAGAGATAGAGAGAGAGAGGGAGAAGAGGAAGGGACACCCTGGGATAGGGACATCTCTGATGGAGCTCTTTGCTGCAGAAATGAGGAGTCAGCACATTGACTGGATAACAAGACACTTCATCAAGCTCTCCCCTGCGAGAGAGCTTGTTTCAGTGCTTCCGTATCGATTCCATCCCATCCTTCTCACATGCGGCGGTGGTGTCGTTTGTGGTGGTGTGAGCAGTTTTAAGAGGCACCATATGGAGAGGAAGGTGTATTACCAACTCCTTTGGAAACCGGTTTATCTGGGCAGGGCAAGGAAGGCCAGGGTTTAGCTAATCGATCCTACAGTAAGGTAAATCAGGTGAGCTACTGGTGGAACTGAATAAATCCATGCGGTGGCTGAGGTTCGCAGAGAAGGCAGAAGAAAATATTCTGTAGGATTGATTATGGGAAAATTTGTTAAACAATTACTTAATTAGAAATACTTGTACACCTGTACACCTGCTCATTCTTTAGTATCTAATCAGCCAATCACATGGCAGCAGTGCAATGCATAAAACCACCCAGCTAACCTGTATGGGTAACTCAACTGGGAACCAGAAAGATTTGTCCTCGGGTTCCATGTTGGCCCCACATATGGATGCCCAGTGATGGAACCAGGAGGGGTTAAGCAAGGGCCCCTTCTGGGTTGCACACTGCACATGGTGCCTAGATGGGCCCAATGTGAGATTAAGGTTGGCTGTGCGATGGGGCCCATTAAGTCCATCTTTGTTTCCAGTAACCCCTGGAACCCCACCTAGCCCACGTTCCAGCCATGTAAGCCCCACATGAGCATGCTGGCTGGGCATGAAGAATTTCCAGCCCAGTAGCTTTAGTTAATGTTCAGCCTTCAGAATGATGAAAAATGTGAGCTCAGTGATTTTCAGCTTGGCATGATTGTTGGTGCCAGATGAGCTGGTTTGAGTATTTTTATTACTGGTGATCTCCTGGGACTTTCAAAACAACCGTCTCTAAAGTTCTACAGATTCTCTTGTTGAAGAGAGAGGTCAAAAAAGAATGACCAGACTTGTTGGAGCTGACAGAAAGGCCACAGTTATTTAGATAACCAGAAGACAGACATTGTAAGCAGAAAAGAATCTCAGCATGCTCAAGATGCTCAACTTAGAGGTAGATGGGCTACAACAGCAGAAGACCATGTTGGGTTCCTCTTCTGTCAGCCAGGAACAGAAAGATGAGGCTGCAGTGGAGTTTTGGTGAACAGGCTCACCAAAACTGGACAGTTGAAGACTGAAACCAATGAATTTTGATTTCTGCTGAGGTACACAGATGGCAGGGTCAGTATTTGGTGTTAGCATGAACTAATAGAGCCAACCTGCCTTGTGTCAACAGTCCAAACTGAGGGTGGTGTAATGGATAGGGAATGATTTCTTGGCACTCTTTGAAATTAATAATTGTTTCAATGCCACACTCCTTTTGAGTATTGTTGCTGACCATGTGCATCACTTCACTTAATTTTCCTTCCATCTTCTAATGGCTTCTTCCAGCATGACACCGTGTCTCAAACTGGATTCATGAGCATGACAATTAAGGTCAGTGTTCTTCGTTGGCCTTCGGTCTTCAGATGTGAATCTAATAGAACACCTTTGGAATGTGGTAAAACAGGAAATCCACAGCATGAAAGTGCTCCTGAAAAATGCTGGAATGGCACTATGGTAGTAAGTTCAAATCCCGAGCCATGCCGCTTTGCCATCAGCAGCTAGAGTCCAAGAGGGCACAATTGGCCATGCTGTCTCTGGATGGGTATACAGCGCTCTCTGCCATTGTCACTCTTAAAGCCGTGTTGGCCGCACAAGCGTTGGGACTGGGGATCAAGCGTGTTAGCTTGCCCGGAAAAGGCAGTGTCTAGCTTGGCAGTACCAAATTGGGAGAACAAAGGAAAAATTTGCCAAAAAAAAAACAAGGCTGGAATTTGGTGATACAATCATGTCGGAAACTCATATGACTGTTTATCAAAAATTTTTTCAATCCGTACCACGAAAAACTGAGAGCAAAAAGATCTTCTAACAAAGTGCTTGGTGAGTTTATACATCTATTGGTTTACTGATCATCTAAATGACTTCGTTCCAGGAACCTAAACTCGAAACACTCGCCCACTGCGGCTCTGAAAACCCCTCAGGTGAATAAATTCACTTCGCAGTACGACCTTATATAACATAATCATACTGTGGGTTAGAAAAAGGAGCCCACCAAATGCTTATTCTCGTGTTGGAAATTCCATCTGAACCCAACTGTGAGGTGAGCAACTAAGAACGCAGCAAAAGCAAGCTCTTGAGGTTGGTTTGCGTCCATTTTGGCAGCGGGAATCTGGGTGAGTAGAAAGTCAGCAGGCGTACGTAGTTCAATGAAGGCCAATTTCTTATGCCTCTGTGTTCCCTCTGATGACCTTGGAGCCAATAAAAGGGCCTTTATCGCACCGTGATGTCATCGTTCGGTTATACTGCGTGAGACTGATAGATTGTCGCACTCCGCAACAATGGGGATTTCACACTCGGAGCAGCGGGTGACCTCCGCATTTGGGAAATAAAGCAGAGTTTAGTCACCCTTTCTCTTAGGGAGAAGGAAAGCAAAACCAACAAATGAATACAGCACACATTTTAGATAATAGCTATTTAACCTTTCATAAACCACAAGGCCCTCTTTAGCCCGAGGCCTCCAAAATACGTGTTCTGCGAGGGTTTCTGAAGGTGGTTTAAAACGAAAGTCTTCATTAAATATCAGAGACCTCTAAACTGCTTGCCTCAGACAACCTGGAAGGAGGCAGCGGAAGACGAAACGAGGCACTCCCGTCTTTCCACCTCTGTCTCCTTCCTTTTCATGAGGTAAAAAAAAAATCCTTCTCATCTTTATTGTGACAACAGATGGCACAATCTGAAAGTTAGAACAGTGCAGAGCTCCCAATCTGCCTCCTAAGGCGTTTGTTCCTTAATCTCTATCGTGACTTCTCAGCTCACGCGACGTCGCTCTGTTCTTCAGTGACAGCTCGCCAAGGCTGCCGGATAAAAGGTAGTAGTTCTGGCAAGCTCCTTCGAACAAAGGCGTCAGCTGTGCTTTGAATTATGTACGTTCAAGCCTTAATAAAGGAGTGCTGAATCGATTTAAGACGAAAAAAGGCCCAAAAAAAAAAAAAAGACAAAGGACAAAGGAGATGAAAGAGAGTGCCGCCCCAGTGAAGACAGAGGTCTATTCATAGGCCAATCCGCCATTAACACTGTAGTTTTCATCCAGAGAGGTGGCTTAACTGATTAATCAAAGTGCACGTAGCGCAGTGTTGCTCACACTAGCACAGTTAAGAACCTCAGTGTGGTGTTCCTTAACTGAAGTCCTGGAAACCCTGCTTCTCTAAAGTCTTGGGAACACTACAGGCCTTTTAAAGTCATAGCAGGTTACAAAATCAGGTTTCGCTGATTTTTACAACTAGGGATCACGACTGCACAAATCTGTTGCTGGGCCGAACCGAACCTAACACACTCTAAAACACAGGTCCCTCGCGTTACCGAGGAGATGCAGATTGGTGCCACCATTTGTGACCTACAACGACAGAAACATGAAAAATGCCTTTGGATGAGGTTGCGGATGGGAAGACAGAGTCAGCATGGTCTGTACAGACTGCAGAGAGAGTTGGAGGTGAGTAGCACAGCACATACTGGAGGCTACCCTACATAGCCTAACCTACTCTTTCCCCAAGTCTTCTCACGATAGAGAAGACAAGCGTCCAGGCTTTTTTCTGTCCTGGCCTCGAAGTGGTGGAACGAACTTTCCCTGGGTGTCCGAACAGCAGAGTCGCTCGCCGTCTTCAAATGCAGACTGAAGATCCTCCTCGAGAGAATACTTGGGCAAAGATTAGAGTACTATGGTCTTCTTATTGATTTGTGTTTAGCAGTTTCTAAGTGTAGAGGTCTTTGATCTTCTCATATTTTTAGTCTATTCAAACTAGCTGAGGTTATTCTTGAGTAAATAGCAAAACACTTTTGCAAGTCGCTCTGGATAAGAGCGTCTGCTAAATGCTGTAAATGTAAATGTAAATGTACGAGGCAGATGTTGGCTTCTTATACGAATTTGCATTCCACCTAAATGGTGCTGCAGTATCGGACATGTACTTGCATCAGAGTGCAGCTACTGCAACATTTAAGGTGGACCATAAAATTAAAATTTGCCTAATAACTACCTGAAAAGTGCACTTTTGATGCTCAGTTTTTATTGCCTATTGACGGGACCCGTTCAGAGACGTTGACCAGTATACACTACCTGATTAGGTTTAGAGTCGGGTCGAAAAAATCAAGCATGTGGTCTGAAACTTGATTGAAAGGCCAAAAATCAAAGCCTGCACTCCTCACACACTACTTAATTTGCTCTCCAACTCTCAACTGCTGCTGACAAAAAATCTGCAGACTAGAGCCAACCATCACAGACTTAGCCAGACTGACTGGCTTAAGGGTGCATCTACTTCCAAATGGCACTCTAAGCCCTTGACATCCTCCTCAAAATCAATGTGACATAACTTTTAGTGACATAAATGAACAGATCTTTAGGGCAACAGGCATAAAGGGCCAGTAGTTTAAACGTATTCGGAACAAACTCCAGCAATGTCCATTTTGCAGTGATATGGTCATCATCGAAGACTAGAGTAATGGTGCATAGAAGGTGCTGGAGAGCACCCCTTTTGATTCCTTAACTCCGGAGATCGAGCTGCTCTAAGGGTGCGTTCCCTCCCAAAGTTCCACAGGGCAGCAAATGTCAAGGACACTTTATTTGAACATGCATTTGGGATAAACTCAAGCAATGTCCAGACCCAATTGACACAATTCTGACCACAAGCAGAATGCAGGTCAATGACCAATTAAATGAATAAACAAGTGCTGTGGCCAGACAGCTGTAAACACCCCCCCCAATTCCTATCTGGTCCTATCTTGGGCTACTGAGTTTGCATTGATGCAGTCCTCAGCAGAGGCTACATTGGGGTACACAGAGGGTGCACATGAGAAATTGGACATCCTGCCTGTGGACTGATTACAGGGCAAAACATGCAGCTGTTGGGTTAAAAGACCTACATGCCCTCTTTACTGTTTTTCAGATGCTGATGTTCCTTTTTCCCCCTCCCTGCTGTTACCAGTTTGATCCCACCAGTTTGCCTAGAAGATTGGCTCCGCACGTGACTTGCATACACAGCAGAATATGCGAGGGTGTAGCTGTTACAAGACCTGGGTCAAAAACAGGTCCTACACCACTTTTAGATGTCAATCACTGATTGCTGGACGAACCTCATTGGCAGTGGCGAATTAAGGAATAGGTATTATGGGCAGTTACAGGGCAACTGTTTTTTTTTTTTTTTACACAGGGCACCATATAGGCTAGAAGCACCACTAGGCATAGGTGTATATGTATGTACCTGACTTAAAAAAATAAAAAAATTACTTGGTAAAAAGTCTGACCAATCCTAACCCAGTACTAACCCAGGACTAACCCAGTCCTAGTTAACATGTTCACCTCAGGGTAACACAGGTTAACCTTAGCTAACATGGGTCACAGTGAGTGTGTTTACTTTCACACCAATACAACAGTCGTTAATGTGACTATTAGAGAGGTATTAGGGGTAGTGGCGGCTCAGTGGTTAGAGCTCCAGGCTCGGCAAGCTGCTACTGTTGGGCCCTTAAGCAAGGCCCTTCACCCTCTCTGCTCTCCGGGCTGCCCACCGCTCCGGGCACGTGTGCTCACAGTCACTGTGTGTGTTTGAACACTAGTGTGTATATGTGTGTGTGTCCAACACAAATGTTGAATATGGTTGTCTTGTCTTGGTAGACCATACTCTTGATTTCTTAGAACGGATTAAGGTCACTCTAATTTTGTTAGTTTTTTCACAACCAGATTAAGACCATTTTTTCAGGAGACAGTAAAACACCAAATGCCAATTTCAACACTACAATTATATTATGGTGACAAATAACCACAGTTGTTCAATTGGCAGCAATATATCCACTCCAAAAAAACAATATGTAATTATGGTAAAAAAAGTTGTCATTTTTTTGTCAAAGGCAGCACTTTGGCAATTTAATTGGTGGGTTGCTTAGCAACGGGAAAGGTGCACGCTTTATATTTGGAAAGAAATCTGATTATTGAGTGACTCATGTAGAGTTTTTTTCATGATCGGATTACTGAAGTGTGCTTGTAAATGTGCTGAATAGATTATCGTGAAAATCTGATTGTCTGCAGTTTATTGCAGATTATTATGTGCATGTAAACGCACTTATTGTAGCAGAGTGCGAAATCTGCCTGAGGGTCCTTGGGAAGTGAGAGCAGGACAGGGATATGAGATTGGGTTTTACATCGGTCCAGAGCACAAAACTATTGGTGCATTGTAGTTCTGGTTTGTTAGCAATTATTAAAAGACATAAACAAAAGTCACATTGGTAGGGAATTGCTACTTTTTAGGCAGATTTCATGAGGTCCGACGCCACTGTGAACAGGCTGTGTTACAAGGATACAAGCTGTACAGGGCTAGGATAGTAACGCTAACGCTAACTGAAATAGACTAGCCTTAGCATTTGTTTATTTACCAAAAGACTGGCTGCCTTATAAAATCCCATATGAGCTACCCTGGCTTTCTCTGGCCTTGACATGGCTTTTACTTAGTGCAGTACTGCCAAAATGCTGCGTAGCGCGTTTCAACCAGGTGTGTCCAAACTTTTGACTTTTACTATACTGTATGCTCTATATTTATAATCCCCTTTATTAATAATTCCTCATTGAAATGTAATTTCTGTGTATTTCTGTATGCTTGAAGTATGTACCCCCTTATTTTTTTTGTCTGTACCAAGGAAGGTCTGCAGAGAAGAATGAGTGTCCCACCGCACCAGGGGGTCTCTGTCCGCTTGTTTGGTGAGCACCAGTGTTCGCAAGCCAGATCACAGTAACAGAGCAGTCGCACCAGGATTTGCTTTAATTGAACCAAACCTGCCCAGGCTGAACACACCCTGATGCATCTTGTTCAACTCAAAGAGGACTTGGTCATGAGCTAATGATGCGATACAGCTGCAGGAAAACCTGGAACTCTGCAGAGTTGAAGAACAGAAGCCGAGACCGTTCCTGCAGTCCTGATACGCCTGTACATGTTGCTCTAAGTGGAATCTTCCGTCACATTCCGAGGTTACGAGAGGAGCAAATATCAAATATGACTTATTTTCCATCCATTTCCAGTGAACTTAGGATCCACTGAGATGTAATAAAGCACAGTTTACTGCTGTGAGAAGAGCCTTCTCCTGTCACGCATGAGGCGCTCTGTTGACTTCCACAGGGAAAATGCCCATGGCCCAGCCCCAGAGGCCTGTTATGCATCTCATGATGACCGGGAGCGAAACTAGGATTAAAGGCGGTGGGTGAGCAGCAGCCCATAACGAACCAAATACATTTGTGCTAGTACAAACCACTACCCTGAAATGCTTCACTGTCATTTACTTTAAAGGAGCCCTAGACCTCAGCCTAGGTGAATAATAAGAGTTTGGTACATGGAACTGACAACCTTGTGTAAACTGTGTGAACCTCACACTCACTGGAGAGCAGTACTTCACCTCCAGACTCGGCCTTATCTGTGCCAGTGTCCGAAGAAGAGGAGCTCAAAGCCAGAGAGAGCAAATTGAGATCTTTGCTACGCTAAAAGCTAGCACTAGCTGACACATCTTTCCATCGTTCACTCCCTTAAAAACAGACGTTAGCTCATTTTTTTACTGGTAAGACTTGAAAAAAAAAAAACATCACAACCATCGCAAAGCTGCAACGAAAATATTTATACTGTGTTAAAATTATACTATAATATGCTTGATGTGAGCTGTTGGCAGTGCCATTAACCTGTCTATCAAAGCAGAGCCTAGTGTTTTTTTTAGAAGTCCACCTTAAAAGGAAAATCAGTGTGTTCAATTCAGAAGTAATATAACAGGGTGGTAAATTGGATTGTTAAATGACACCTGAGCATTTTTCAGCCCAACTAAAGTGTCATTCTTACTATTTATATGTCAAATAACAACTTAAAAGCATCCTATGCCACCTGTAAGAGGGTAATAGTTATGTGCATCCCCATCTTCTAGGTCCCCAAGTGTTATACACTTTTTGTTAAATTCCGGTGAAAGAGTATATTATGTTGTTATCGATTATTAATTTTTACTAGGTTTGGTCATGATTTTCAAATGTAGTTCAACCTACAAATAGGTTTATATAAGGAATCACATTGCAATTCATCTGGAATGTCACTGTGTTCAGATTAGCTTTTCCCCCAACAGTAACCTTTTCGGATCACATACTGGAATTTCTTTCTTATTATTTGCACAGTAAAGTCTAAAGTAGTGGCTTTTAAGCTCTATTTATTTTGTAATTAAGCTCTGTTCATCAGGTCTTATATTACTGCACAAGTTGATGCTATTTTAATTACTAATTGCTAATAATTGCACTATTAAAACACCATTAAGGCACTGATATGCAAATTATTCAGTATTATCACCTGAATTCACATCTTTTTCATTCAGAATTTGCAGTATTTGATTTATATGGGCTGTGAGTATTGTCATATTAAAACAATAACAACAAAAAAAATTGCTTACCCACTGTAGCGTCACATTTGAGAGCCCCTTCCTAACAACAATAATGAAACTGAAAAGTGAGCACTTAAATATTAAAATGTTGTATGCCATTACTTACCTGCTATAGCAAGCAATACTGAAGAACCAGTTGCTATGGCATCACTCTTAGCATGGTGCTTGTGTAATACTGCAAATCCTATAAGGCACCTTCAGAAAATTGGCATTAGTGTAGTGATGTAAAGAGAATAAATAGAATAAATAGAGGCATCTTGTGAAATTAAACATTTCTACATTAAACATTACACATCACATAATGACATAAGTTACTCACGTGATGTGGAATCCCACATAGGCTATGTGTGTCTGCAGCCTGGGCTAGAAGTAAATATTAGCCCATTTATTAGTTTTGGTGGCCCTATTGCTCTTGGCTCCACAGAGGCCCCACATTTTTTTGTGTTTTTAGCCTCACCAGCCCATATATACAAGCCATCAAGTACTCAAGTAGATTGAGTTTATTACGGTAGTTTATTACTTTTTTATTAACGATTTAATAAGTTAGTTATACATTAAGATATTTTCCATCTTCTAAAGTAGACGTTTCAATAATAATCAATAATTAAAGTCAAAAAAGTGTTTAACAAGACAAATTGCATCTTATATGATGAAAAGGCTGATATGATGAAAAGTAAACTTTGACAGATTTTTCTGACTCTTAAGTAATAAACTCTAGAAGACATTAAACTCCTAGAAATGATTTAATAAAAATGCTTCCAATTACACATTACAATTCCAATTATACATCAGGCATGTAATTAGATTTAACAAAGTGGGTTCCATCAGAATTAACCCTTGTTCTCAGGTTTAGACCCACTTATTTTAATTAGGCCAGTTTCTCAGACAGCAATTAAGCCTAAACCAACACTAAATTAGATTTTTAATGGTGAAACTTATTGATCTTGCAGTTTAGTCTAAGACAGGAAGGAAACTACTTTATATCCAGGAAACCAGTCCACTATCATTACTTACATTGACCAACTGACACACATCAAGAGCGTCCTACAAAACATGGGCTTCACCTCTTTAAGTCGAAGACTAGGCGCAAATCTAGACACTATCAGTTCTCACCAATCCCTTCCTCATTTAGCACAATGCTAGGTAGCACAGGCAGGTAACATGGGTTAGCAGTATTATGTAGTCTAGTATTAGCTAGTGTGTGGGGATGGGAAATGACAAAATTGGGTGAAATTAGGGGGAAAAGCAATAAATATCTGGATAGTGTATATTAATGCCTAATGAAATAACGCTGCACATAACATAAAAAATAATGCATATACCCTCACCAATAATTAGAAATCGTTGAAACCCCCTACAGTGTACCTTCACCTAGCTGGTGTACAGTTACAGGCAGTAGTTTTCAGTCATGTTCATATTTCACTTGACTGCATGAAAAGTCAAACTCTCCCTGGACGCATTGGGACTGAATCAAATCAATTGACCACAATACAAGAGAAAATGGAATGTGTGTCTTCTGAGTGCTGACTAACAGCTGAGAGGATACTGGACAGTGAATTAGAAGAAAACATAGATAAAAGATTCAGTTCTGAATTGAGTCTTTAATCAAAGCAAGAAGCTCAATGCCCAAACGCCTAGCTTCTGCCCCAGCTTCTGATCAATGAGCCAATGTTGTCTGTTACACTCATACCAGCAACACACACCACCATGCTGCTGCCATGTCAATGTCAACTGACCAGCATAGGATGGGGTAGAGCAGGTAGTAAAAGCGTAGGACACCTTAAGCCTAACAGCTGATATTTCCTCATTTGGCTAAAATGACCTCAATTAGACGTTTCCTATAACTGTCTACCAGTCTCTGACATGGACTACGAGAAAGTGTTCCCCACTCCTCCATGCAGAATTCTTTCAGCTGTGTAATGTTTAAGAGGGTTTGTGCATGCCCAGACCTTCTCCAGAGAATCGCCTTCTTACATAACTGTCTGGTGATTCTCAACAATGTTAGGGTCCAGATTAGCTAAGGTTTAGGTTGAGTTTTAAAATGAGGTTAAGTAAAAGTGAATTTAATAGGCATTTAGGTGAATGTAGTCTGAAGTATACTATAAAGTTTACTATCCAAGTATCAACATTTTCACTGACATTTCCTATTGCCAGTGCCCCTGGCTACATTTGTCATTTGGCCATTAATAATGCAGAGCCTGTGTCTCAAGCACTCATTTGCCATGCCATGTTTTTGGCATGGCGAATTTAGTTCTGTATCATTAACATTATCACTGCTAATATGACAGCAGCTTCTTTCTTGAAGTTTTTTTTTTTTTTGTAGCCTGCCATCAGGACTGGGTTATTAAAATATAAATACTCTCTGTGGCAGTGCTGATAATAAAAAGTCAGATAACAATGATGAGTAGGAAAAAAAGCAAATTAGAAAGTCAAGTGAAAGTAAGAGTTTGTGGGGCTAGGGTCTGATTTTGAGAAGGATGTGATGT
This sequence comes from Salminus brasiliensis, assembly GCF_030463535.1. Lineage (NCBI taxonomy): Eukaryota > Metazoa > Chordata > Actinopteri > Characiformes > Bryconidae > Salminus > Salminus brasiliensis. The sequence goes on from NC_132898.1 coordinate 8,175,554, forward strand.
TCTGTCAAGAATGATGTTTTTACTTCAGATACTTTAGAACCTTATGATTTCATTCTTTAAGAATAGCTTGTTTAAAAAACTTACTAGACCAGACTTATAAAAAGCACTGCCAGATTCACTACAGCATCACATCCTTAGCTACTCTGCACAGTTGGGTTGCATTGAATTGAATTGAAGTGGGTTCCATTAGAATTAACCCTTGTTCTCAGGTTTGGACCCAATTATTTTAATTAGGCCAGTTTCTCAGACAGCAATTAAGCCTAAACCAACACTAAATTAGATTTTTGATGGTGAAACTTATTGATCTTGCAGTTTAGTCTAAGACAGGAAGGAAACTACTTCATATCCAGGAAACCAGTCCACTATCATTACTTACATTGACCAACTGACACACATCAAGAGCGTCCTACAAAACATGGGCTTCACCTCTTTAAGTCGAAGACTAGGCGCAAATCTAGACACTATCAGTTCTCACCAATCCCTTCCTCATTTAGCACAATGCTAGGTAGCACAGGCAGGTAACATGGGTTAGCAGTATTATGGCACGTAGCGTTCTCAGTGATGTTGCGTTAGCTAAACAACATAATCCCAGCAATAGGAGCATTGCGTGACGAGGGAGTCCTAGCTAGTGTGTGGGGATTGGAAATGACAAAATTGGGTGAAATTAGGGGGAAAGCAATAAATATCTGGACAGTGTTAATGGTAATACCTAATGAAATAACGCTGCACATAACATAAAAAATAATGCATATACCCCTTACCAATAATTAGAAATCGTTGAAACCCCCTACAGTGTACCTTCACCTAGCTAGTGTACAGTTACAGGCAGTTTACAACATCATTTTCAGTGATGTTCATATTTCACTTGACTGCATTTCATAACACCACACCACCACACAAAAACATTCCACTTGAAAGAGTCTGATGCCAACTTTCCTGGTAAAAAGCTGAAATGGCAAGTATTGAAGCATCAACTTAGCATGTCAAGCACTGAAACTAACTTGTGCTTTTTCTTTCCTTTTTTGTTGTCTTGCCACCGCTTTTGACAGTGGATAAACATAATAGTAATACCAAATTATAGTGTTTTTTCTTTTAATGTAGTTTTTTACTTACTTAAAGCTGCCAACTTGGCTCAAAAATTACATTTGAAAATTTTCATTTGGACTTTTCTGCAGTGTAACAAACCAATGGTTGTCTAAAAAAAGGTACACAGACTTATTCCTACATATTATTGAAAGGATTTATATATAAAACCCTGGCCAGTAAATGAAAGAAGAATATGCTTTTTTAAGCTAACTAAACTAGTATAGACATTGCACGCTTATTAGCATACTGCTCTTCTGTGTGTTTAAGTCGAAGACTAGGCGCAAATCTAGACACTATCAGTTCTCACCAATCCCTTCCTCATTTAGCACAATGCTAGGTAGCACAGGCAGGTAACATGGGTTAGCAGTATTATGTAGTCTAGTATTAGCTAGTGTGTGGGGATGGGAAATGACAAAATTGGGTGAAATTAGGGGGAAAAGCAATAAATATCTGGATAGTGTATATTAATGCCTAATGAAATAACGCTGCACATAACATAAAAAATAATGCATATACCCTCACCAATAATTAGAAATCGTTGAAACCCCCTACAGTGTACCTTCACCTAGCTGGTGTACAGTTACAGGCAGTAGTTTTCAGTCATGTTCATATTTCACTTGACTGCATGAAAAGTCAAACTCTCCCTGGACGCATTGGGACTGAATCAAATCAATTGACCACAATACAAGAGAAAATGGAATGTGTGTCTTCTGAGTGCTGACTAACAGCTGAGAGGATACTGGACAGTGAATTAGAAGAAAACATAGATAAAAGATTCAGTTCTGAATTGAGTCTTTAATCAAAGCAAGAAGCTCAATGCCCAAACGCCTAGCTTCTGCCCCAGCTTCTGATCAATGAGCCAATGTTGTCTTTTACACTCATACCAGCAACACACACCACCATGCTGCTGCCATGTCAATGTCAACTGACCAGCATAGGATGGGGTAGAGCAGGTAGTAAAAGCGTAGGACACCTTAAGCCTAACAGCTGATATTTCCTCATTTGGCTAAAATGACCTCAATTAGACGTTTCCTATAACTGTCTACCAGTCTCTGACATGGACTACGAGAAAGTGTTCCCCACTCCTCCATGCAGAATTCTTTCAGCTGTGTAATGTTTAAGAGGGTTTGTGCATGCCCAGACCTTCTCCAGAGAATTGCCTTCTTACATAACTTCTTCTGTGTGTTGGGCTATTAGCTGTTAGCTGTTATGCTATGCAGCTGTTGTTTACAATTTACTTCTCTAAGCTAACTAGACTATATAATATGAATATCAGCTCAATGCTCTAGTTTGTCAGTATAGAATTTGAATCTGAAGCAACCTGTAGAGAAGTCTTGTAAAGTTTACATACCTAATTACAGCCAAATTGATTGCTTTTTTTATTTACGCAGTTGTGGTTTTTCCAACACAACTGCGTAAATAAAAAAAGCAATCAATTTGGCTGTAATTAGGTATGTAAACTTTACAAGACTTCTCTACAGTGGCCGAACTAGTTACAGTAGCAGTTTTAAACATTCGAATGGACGTTTTCTGGATTCCAGACTGCATTTTTCAGCCTACCAACTTTATTTTAACGCTGTAAAAGCCTTTGCTACGCTGCAGTTGTTTACCTGATGTAGCACTGAAAGTTGGCTCCTTGCTGATTGAAGGTTTAAGGTTTAAGTGTTGCTTTCTGCATAGTTTTGACTGCGCAACCTGGTTTCCACCACTTAGCCAAACAGCTACACTAACTACAGTATGCTTTTCTAAGGTAACTAGACTAAATAATATGAGTATTAGCTCAATGTGCTAGTTTGTCAAAACTGGCTTTCAATCTGAAGCAACCTGTAGAGAAGTCTTGTAAATTTTACATACCTAATAACAGCTAAATGGATTGGCATTTAGCATACAGCACTAGCCCTAGCGTGTATTTGGTAGCAGTTGTGTTGGAAAAACCAGACCGAAAATATTTCAATGGATGTTTTCTAGAATCCATCCTGCCTTTTTAGCCCACCAATTTTATTTTCACAGTTTCCAAGTGTTGCTTTCTGCGCAGTTTAGCGCTAGCGTGCATTTGGTAGCAGTTGTGTTGGAAAAACCAGGCCGAACTAGTTACAGAAGCAGTTTTAAACTCTTGAACGGATGTTTTCTGTCTTTTTAGCCAACCAATTTTATTTTCACAGTTTCCAAGTGTTGCTTTCTGTGCAGTTTCGACTGCGCAACCTGGTTTCCACCACTTAGCCAAACAGCTACACTAACTACAGTATGCTTTTCTAAGGTAACTAGACTATATAATATGAATATTAGCTCAATGCGCTAGTTTGTCAAAACTGGCTTTCAATCTGAAGCAACCTGTAGAGAAGTCTTGTAATCTAATAACAGCTAAATGGATTGGCATTTAGCATACAGCACTAGCACTAGCATGCATTTGGTAGCAGTTGTGTTGGAAAAACCAGGCCGAACTAGTTACAGAAGCAGTTTTAAACATTTGAATGGACATTTTCTAGATTCCAAACTGCATTTTTCCGACAGCTAATTCTAAAAGCCACCGCTACGCTGCTGTTGTTTACTCTCCGCAGTGCTAAAAGCTACCTATCTGACTTGTGCAGCCTGATTGAAGGTTTGAGATCCTATCTTCCAAGTGTGGCTGTCTGGGTTTGCCTGCGTTGGCGGTAGTTCTAATTAAACCGAGAGAAATCACGGCTTATTATAGCGTGTGTACAGCCCCGTGCCTGCTCCTGTGTGTGTGTGTGAATGGTCTGAACGGTGAGATAATTATTGCCAGCTTCACTGGAACGTTCCTTTTACAGTTTTTCTCCTTTTAGCGGTGGAAAGGAAGATGAAACGCCTCCCCCAGAGACTCCGAGGCATTTAGTTCTTTCTGTAGAAAGTTTATAATCTACTGTGTTCTGAACTTCGCCGCATGGCGGTGGGGAGAATTGCATGACGTGGGAGGTTCAATTCAGGATCCGAAATCGAATTCCGTTGCGTAAGCGCACCTCCAGCACAAACCGTGCGAGGCTGCGCCGAAGCCAACGGTGTTCTTTAAAGTCTCGCTCCCATATGAACGGCAGCGCGGAGATGCAGCTGTGCTTGTATCTCATTAGAGCCTAATTATATTGTATGCAGGACGTCTTCATTCTTTCTGGAAACCGCTTTAAGCGCGTCGGTGAGTTCTTTCATCTCCCTTTACGGGCTACAGGTTACAGGCTACAGTGCTCTTTGAAATACACATGTTTCTTCATGTCTGGAGGCACCTTTTTTTCTATTGGACGAGGAATTAGGGACGCATTATGCATGCAACTCCAGGCTCGCTCCAGTTTACGTGGAACATCTAGCGAGGAACGCTTCAATGAAGGAGAACGGAGGGCGCCTGGTTGCACCGAACACCTTCCCGCTCTTAAATACGTCTCCCTACGTCTTTCATGCATCAGTAGCCTTTGAGCTCTTCCTCTCTCTCTCTCTGTTTTCCCTCGCACACACACTCTCTCTCTCTCTCTCTCTCTCTCTCTCTCTCTCTCCCTTCATTTCTCCCCCGCTACCCTTTCTCTCTCTCTCTCTGTCTCTCCTATGTACCTCAAACCCAATCAACAGCTCTGGCTGCGAGCCTGCTAGCAAAATGGCTGACCTCAGAGCATGAAAGAGAGAAAGTGGGAAAGTGAGAGAGTGAGGGATAGCGAGGTAGAAGGGAGGGATGAATGACAGAAAAGAGGGAAGGGGGTCAGAGGGCTCGGTTGAGATGAAGCAAGAAAGGAGCGAGCGCAATGAAGAGTTTAGGGAAATGAAACAGGTATTACTCCGGGGAGGAATGCTGCCGGAAACCAGAAAGGACAGAGGGCTCCATAAATACAAGGGCTTGAGCTGAAGCATTAGATGGGGGGTGCTGCGTAAATAGCCACGCCGGCGGCATGTTTGTTAGGACTTAGGGAGCGACCAAAGGGTTGAGGCGTAAACACTGGCGCGCCAATCCAGGCGGCTTCATTTCATCAGTCCCATTATCCGTCTGTCATAACGAGATCAGGGATTTTCAGGGCAGGTATCAATTTCAATTTGCAGCTCCCACAATATGGTGCCGTCTTTGTCATGCCACAACTTGAGCACATATGGAGAAACGCCTTCAGAAGTAATGTGGCCATGACACATGGAATATGTGATCCCCCTATTTGCATCTGGTTGTAATTTTAGAATTTTGTCATTTTATTAAAAAAATAAAAAATAAATAAAAGGCAGATTCTCCTCTTCTGCTGAAGCCTTTTAACTGCGGCTCGTCATATGGATAGCTTTTTTTCCATTTTTTTTTCCAGCTCTGATACAATCACACGTGCACCTGCATCCTTCTCCTCGTTTCATCTTACCACGTATCGCCTTTCAAAGTTCAAGCAGCGAATTCCATTTCCACAATTCCCCCAAGAAAGGCCTGTCCCTACGGGGAATTGAATCTTTTCATGGTGCCTTTGTGCAGTGTAACACTGGCATCATCACCTTACTTCTGCAACAAAACGCTTCTTTGTGCTTGGAAGCGACAGCTGGCGCAGGAGTCCTCCACTAGATGGCATACCGGTGTCGCATCCCTCCTCTCTGGGAACAACTCCAGCACCTGCCTTGGAAGAGCTCATACTACAAACATCACATGAAGCCAAGTGATACAAAACACAGCAAATAATGCGGTGCGCAGGGATGTTGGGACTTGTGAAATTTTCGACATTTCCTGAAATCAGCCAGTGCTTTTCTTACTTGGTGGTTCGGAAAAGCGTCCGGTTTCCAGCACAGTATAGAAGGGGTTCAGGCAGGAAGGCAGGTCTCAGTTGTCAGTTAAAGGTTTCCAGTGTATTTATCACAGTGCCTGCTTTCAGTCTCAGAGAGCAACAGGAATCCCCGTTCACGATCCAGTGGATCAGGACTGAGGCGGATCATGGCATATTTGAGTGGATCAGGTATCGGTTTTTCGGTCCCTCCAGGCAATGTTGCAATTGCATGAATTCATGCTAATTCAACAAGTCCTCACAATATTTGCCAGGGTTCGCAATTTTGTCCAATCACTGCATTATTACCGTGCTAAACATATAAATCTGTGAAACGCTTTCACAATTAAGAGTCCTACACGCCAGGGAAGCATAGGCCAAAAACCACAGAATGCTATACTAGGCATATTATGAAGAATTTTACACACTATTTCGCATGGTTGTATGCAAGATTGGGCATAGCCATGGTCTCAGCTTCATATGCTCTGTCTAAGCTAAGCTGCCACAACTTCTATGCCTCTGAGTGCCTACACTCTTCAAAAAATTAAGGTGTGAGTCTGAAGAACCTTTACTTGATTACAAACTATTACAAACATGGTTCTTGATGGAAACCTAAGTGGGTTGTCTATGGCATTGCTCAAAGAACCACCTTAAACATGAAGCACCTGTATTTAGAAGAGTGTACCTGCACACCTGTGTGAACACTTCTTCTACTTCTGACACTTGTTTGTATATCCTACAAATTTTAGGAGGTCGTACATCTTCATTTTCTGGAGGTTTTTGGACTGTGTCGGTGCACATTAGCTGGATTATCTGATTATATTGATGTTCCAGGTACTTTATTCGTGTAACACATTGCCTCAGATTTCCTGAACATTCCAAAGTGGGGGTGGGCAATATGGCGTCTATAATACTTTTTGCTATCGTGATAGAAGTGAGTGCATCATGGATATCGCCATTGCTTAAAGAACTTAAAGAGAGTGTAATTAGTGCTGTTTAATTGGATGAAGTGCAGCAGATTTGGACTATAAATCACTCTACTCAGCATGAGAGAGTACTTGAATAGCAGTTTTTAAGAATCTGTTGCTACTGATGCATTTTATCTGCGAATCTAAAAAGGTGTGATAAATATATCATGATGTATGTATCGTAAAATCGTCCTACAATATTGGGATATAATATCTTTACCATAACGCCCGCCCCTATTGTGAAGTTTATTTAAAAAACCTGTTCATTAATGACATCATTTTAATGTTGCTATTCAACAACACTATTTGTAAAACTACTAAACTTCAGTCGTTGATTTGAAAGTTAGTGAAATATCCGACTCAAAATATTACTTAAAACTATGAAGCAATCTATTCATCCATCCATATTCTTATCTGCTTCTGGTTTCTGGTCAGGGTCATGTTGAGTTCGGAGCCTACCGAGAATCACTGGGCGCAAAGCAGGAATAGCCAGTGGACAAGGCGCCAGTCCATTGCAGAATTTTGAGAAATGCCTCTTGAAAAATTAATCATTTTATGTGGCAATAATCACAAAAATGAATCACCATTAAAAGCTTTTGACAAGTGGTGATGCCTGTTGGCCAGTTCCGAATGTTACATTATACAAAATGTAGTTTTCCTTCAGATTGAATCAATATTGGCCAATGCTGATCATCAGCGTATTCTGGGTCAGATCAGGAGGCAGAAAACTGCATCAGCAGTCTGCTGCACCAATTGAACCCAAGTTCGATCGCATCATACTGTGTAAAGTCTATCCTTAACCACATGTTGAAGGAAGTTAGTTTAAACCTAGCGGTGTGCAGTGGCTGTTGCACCACAGAGACTTACGTTATGTCTTAGCTAGTACTGTGCAAAGTGACAGCAGATCAAAATAATGTACTGTAATTTAACAGTAATTTATTAACGGATAATATGACCGAACGGTGGCGAAGGGGTTGCTAACTAAAACGGTAAAGGTATAAGGTACTTGAGAAACTTTTGGAGGTTCTTCAGTTTGAAACTGTTCAGGAACCTCTTAAGGTGCTTAGAGGAACATTCAAGAAAAGGTTTTTAGAAGAAAAGGGTTCCTTGAAGGTGAACTGACCCTCTAAAAGTTTCTCAAGGAGCTTACACTTTTAACAGTGAATGGAAAAGTAACATTATGATATGAAGGTTGCAATTTTTGTAATATGTAAGCTAATGATCTTCATCTATGTCCTACTGAAGCTGGTAATATAAACAAAAATTACAAAGTTTACTTGCCAACATGATAATAATAAATTTTTTATAGCGGACGTTATACCAATTATGAGATAATTGTAAGTTTTACATTTAACTTAGACATACGTTGAAGCTAGTTTGCTTGGTGCAACCGATAACATTTTAGTAGCTCGTAAACTCAAACATACGTTTACATTCAAACTAGGCTGTGATCAGAATTGCGTTCAGCTGGTGCAGCTGCCTACAGGACATTTGAACATTTTCTATCATGAAATCACATTCTGTATTATTAATTGCTCCATGCCTGATACACATTGCACAAATTGCTCAGTGCAGCTTAGAACTGTGTGTAACCCCATTCCAGAGAGTACAGGGGTCAGTGTACGGCGAGCAGTCCTCCAACAATAGTCTTTTGATACAAAGAATGTAAACAGTCAAATATGAGATGTGCTAAGTACCACGCCTTCCTCCTTTTTCCACAGCCGTAACAATTCTGAACTGTCCGTTTGAATAATTTCAGAGGTGCAGCATCTTGCTAAAGGCTATTTAATTTCACAGCTTATTCTCTGGTTGAAATTGATTCTGGAGAGGACCCGATCTGTGTGTCGGAATACAAATTCAGGCTTTCCACCGCTGTCAATAGAGTGCCAGCCTAATTTGAGATGAGCTATTTCATTAAAATGAGAAATTTAAAAAGCCTGGCACTTAATTCTTAGAATCTGCTGAGGCTTGTTGTGGGATTATTAGTGAAGGGTTGTGAATTAAGTGTGCCGAAGCACGGCGATGGTGATGCCTGTGGTTGTTACAATGCCAAGCAAAGACTAGCTTTCACCATGATTGATTATATTTTTGGCTTAGAAAAATGTTGTTTGTGGGATGCTTGAAGGTTGGTCGTCTCATTAATACCATGTACTGCCACCATTCAAAAAGTCCCCTCCTAATCTCTTCATATCCATCACAGTTAATTGTTTTAAGATCTTGACATCAAATTTATTAAGATAACTTTAGTAAAATACAGTTTTGAAATGGCCATTTTATTTACTGAAGGTAAAAGGCGACTGGAAAATTCCACCAATGGCGACTGGAAAACGCCACCTTAGTGACTCAATCAACCAATTAACCCAATTTAGACACATCCAGACTTGATTACTGCCAGCCTTGTTGAAGCAAAGCGTCACTTAAACCGACCATTCCCTGAAAACCGAAAGAGCCTAAAAGGTCTTAACATTCAGAACATTGTGTTCCAATTACAAAAAATTCAGTTGAAAGTTATTAAAAATTCTGGAAAGGGTTGCAAAGCCTCTAGGACTATGGTAGACCACAGTGAAAAAGCCATTATATCTTCTGCTGAAGAAAACCCTCCTCCAAGAAGTAGATGGCCTACCAAACCTTAACCAAGAGTGCAACAAAGACTGATCCACAAAGTCATGTAAGAACCCAGACGAACATTAGGTCTTGCAGGTCTTGCTCTTCTAACATACAATCAGCGTCCAAGATTCAACCATTAGTAAAAGAAATGGTATTCATCCATAAGTGCAGGAGGAAAACCAACTTTATAACCACCAATACTTTTGGAACATAGTACTGTGGACAGATAAAGCCAACACAGAGTTCAACAGTACGAACAACAGGCCAACTGTCAAACATGGTGACGGTAGTGTAACAGTATTAGAATGCTTTGCTGCTTTAGTGCATGGTCAACTTATCACAATTGATGAAACCATGAATTCTGCTGTCTACCAGAATATCCTGCTGGAGAATCTCATTAAGCTCATAAAGTACAGTTGGGTTACGCAGCAAGACAATGGGCCAAAGCACAAAAACACATCCATCTGGCTTCAAAAGTAACAAAATTAAGGTTGTGGAGGGCCATGTCAAATTCCTGATTTCAATCAAAATGCTGTGGCAGGATGTTAAATGGACAGTTTGTGCTTGAAAGTCTTTCAATTTGACTGATTTAAGCAAATTGGCAAAGAAGAGAAGATTTTCAGTTATAGGCAACATTTATGAGTTGTTGCTGTTAATAGTGGCAGAATCAGACTGCAAGTGTAAGGCAAAATGTCATTTTACCAGAGGTGAATAAGGAGTAAACGAAATGGTCTAAAAAATGTCATCACAATGCTGTATATCCACTAGACTGAATCTGATACACAGGTTATCTGCCATTTCTCAGTGACGAGTCTGTACTAATGGTTCTACAACATTGTAAGGGACTGTCAAACAAGTCACCTGTGGCATATCTCTGAAGACATATCTATAACTTTGGAGTCTACACACACAGCCTCGCCTCTGGAGTCTCGCCCACGCAAACACACACACACCAACGCACGCAAGTACACTTGCGGCAACACGAAGCCCACAAAACTGGCCCCATCTTTTTATCCTCTGAAAGCTGGTGACATTTGGGGCTGGTGGCCACGTCATTAACTGATCGACCTCTGTGGGAGCAGGTGGGGGAGTGGGGGTGGGGGTGGAGGACCGAGGAGGAAGAGGAGATGAGTGCGGGTCTGAGTCACACTGTCAGGGGCACTACTGCGGCGAGAATTTTAATAAAGCAACTCCTCAATGTGTCAGCGGCCCTCCTCCCCATCGTCTCGCTCTCTAAAAGACGATGACACACGAAGACCACGTCCAAAATGTCCCTGTCTGGGGTTGTCATTCACACCCTGCCATCCGCCCCAGCAGCCACCACCACTACCACCACCACCGCCACAAGCGCTTTGTCCGTCCTCTGAGGAATTGGTGAACTATTATTTTTTTTCATTTACATATTTATTTATTTATTTATTTTTTAACAAAGCTTCACTTGCAACCCAGTCACACTCCTGTCCAAGACCCGGTGCGTCGCGCTCTCCATTTTTCAAGAGCTCGAGTTCAAGTGAAAGGAGTCGATGCGCTGAATTACAAGTGAGTCGTCGGGGTCGTGTCAAGCGAGATCTGTCATGTCTGAGCTAGTCAGTTCAACTTAATACTGATTAATGCCACCCTGTCGCGTGGCAGGTTCGATCAACTTGCGCACGATGGGAAGAGAATAAATGAGAACTTTCGGCGTGCGCTAGCAGGAGCATAAAGGGAGGGAGTACTGTTACTGTTGCCTTGGCTTCCATTAGCAATATGATTGATTAAAAATCATTATGGAGCCCTGTGGGAGGTCTTCCAGGCCTCTTAAATAATGCATCATAGAACAATGCTACACTGTCTCCTGAAAACAAACCGATGTTCGCTTCAGGATGATATAGTATTTTTCACAAGGCTTTTATATTCGGTATGCCCCGGGTCCCTTAATGCTGAGAATCAGCTAATACCAATCCAGTACGGTCCTTGCATTTTCATAGATAATACAGGACCGCAATTGAAGAAAGATACGCTGTCAATTAATATTGAAGCAGAATATCTTTTATTTTTTAATAATGTGACCTTCTGAACTGATACATGTTATTTTAATGGCCCTTTCACAAAGTAACATTTTAGTAATTAATAAGATAGATGTCCTCACAGTTTCGCAAATGCCTCGTATCTCCATTTTTGCAATTTTCTCACTTTTTGAAATTTTTTAAATATAGCCATTGTTTTTTACATTTCATCCAAATGTCAGGATGAATGAACCAATAGAAATGCTCCAAAATAACTTGAATGATTTTTGTTTTAGACTGATTTCTATTGACAGTTCCATTGGCAGATTTTTTCCTTTTCCTGTAAAGTTGACATTTTGGATATATAAAGTTTTAGTCTCTGACTCTGATGATATATATCATCATTGTCCAAAGAAAAACATGGATCAAAGGATCAAAAAACCTCCTTCACTTTCGAAGAAAGTCAATGTAAGAAGATTTTAGAGTAAATTTAGAGCATTTCTATTGGTCCATTCATCCAGAAGTATTTACACAGGGTGCGGGGCAGCTACAGGGTTCAAACCCTGGAGAAAGCTAACATTTTAAAAGATTTTGACCATGTAGCACATTAGCCATTACCTTTCTGCTAGTTTTAGTTTCTGGGAAAACAAGAAGCATTTCCGCAATAGCTTCATTTTTTTGCCATAACTCAAGAGTGAAAGTAGTGGTGGCAGTGTATTACTCACATGGATCTATCTGGGTGGCCAAAACAGCAGAAAAGACACATTTTACATTTACATTTTAAAAACGCGTTCACTGTTAAATAGTTCCACACTAAACTGCTTTGTTGACTTCTGCTAACGCTCCTCTCATCCTTCTGCATTTCACAGATTTTTTCATAATCATTTCATAATGAAATGGCTTAGGATGTAAACAAATTCCTTCAGAGTGGTTTGGTGTGACGCTCTGTTCTAGGCAAACTTACAGAGTCAGAATTGTTCACAGTGGTAAGGACCGAAACCAGCCTTGAGCAGCTACATCAGACAAAAAGGTATTGCATGGATTGGTTATGAATCCACTTCCTAATGCCCGAGACACTTTTTAACATTTCACTTTTTTCAACATATTGCAGGGTATGGCAAAACAGTACCAAAAAAAATCACATCATTATTATTACCATTTCACTATTATAAACATTAGATACAAAAATGTAGACGACACCTGGGAGTTCACTGGTGGTTTCAAGCAGCAAATGATTATATATACATTTTCAACACTTACGCACAAAATTGGCAAACTTGGTGGAATTGCCCTTTAGCCTCACTTTTATGTTGTCTTTATCTCAAAAGTAGAAATACTGCTTAGGCAGGATGTAGCAATACAGTTTTGGGCCTGGTTTGCCAGACATTAATTAAGCCTAATTGTAGACTAAATTGAAGTGGCAATGGTAAATCACCTACAAGAATACAGGTCCTATGAAAAAATCTCAAAAATGAAGGCACTACAAAGGGTTCTTAGAGTACTGATATAGAAGAACCATTTCCATATATCACCCTGTTTGTAATAGAGATGTATGAGTGTGAAAAACCTTTAAGTTAGTAAAGAAGAGTCTTGGGCCTCTCCTCCACTGCATGGCTAAAAATGGTTAATAAGGACGTGCCGTACCATTCCGCACTGGTCTCATAATAATTATGGTGCAGTTTCGTAGTGCTAAATTAAATAACTAAACTGTTGCATAATTATTATGAGACCAGTGCGGAAACAACACCAAAGCCAGTGTAGCTAGCTAATGCTAGTTAACTTGCTTAAGTCGTAATTCATCTGTTAGAATTGTGTAATCTGCTTGCGCAAATCAGACTCGTCTCAAACCATGCCAAGGAGGCCTTTTTATAGTGCCAAATAATGTTGGAATTTACATAAACATAATTAAATGGTTTAGCAGTTAGCCCTATGCTAGTGGATAGCTATAGCCGTTGTCCTGATATTAAAGCTAATATCCAGTCAGGAAATCATGAACTTAATCCAGCACAGCTGTTATTAAAAGTGTTTGCCTCATGAAGGTAATGCTAGCTTCCACTAAGCAAGCCGGGCTGTGCTAACCCTGCAGTAGCGATGTTGGGCGAGCCCGGCAGCTGTTGTACTACTGCAACAGTAGTGGTGTAGGACGAGGCAAGTAACCAGCATCCTAATGCTGCGGTAGCAATGCTGGACAAAGCCTGTGTCCATCGTGTTAATGCCGCTGTAGCGATGCTGGACAAGGCCCATAGCCGACTCAAGTATGCTAAACTTTTTTATGCTACAGTCCACTAAAGTGTATCTGTCGCCACACTAATGATGCAGTGCACTTGAAGAATGTACCGGATTTTGCGGCACAAAGGTGCCGCTAATATGGAGCCAGTTAACGGATCCCTGCATCATTAAGCCCTGTCGCTGAGTGGTTCTGTAGCCCCAAATACGGTCAGCTAACCATGCCGAACTGTGTCGATGTAGAAAACCACTGTAACAGTTACCCTGCATGCTCAGAACTGTCCTCCCTTGCAGTGGACAAGAGGTCTTAGGGTCTTTGCCCCTGTTCTGTGGAATAAACAGCTAAATCTACTTTTTGGCATTGTGCCCTAACTAAGAAGCAGCTTGCAGGTTAGCCAAGTAGATTGTGATAGAAAAATTTGTGGACAGATGTGTTTGGTTAAGTAGTTCTCTTTTAACCACAATCAGCCTACTTTTCAAATTTACTACCTCATTTCGTTAAGTGCATATTTTTATCTGCTTAATTAATAATTTTATAACGCTTCCAATAATAACGTCCTAATAAATAAGTGTACATTTAGTTGCTGCAACATCATTACATAGCAACCTTTTTTAAACAGCAGGAATTTGCACTGACCTAAACTGAATGCTGCAAGGAATTACAGCCAAACAATTAGATATATTATATTTATATAACAGCTTTTTAAAAACAGCACAGAAAATAAACACTGAGTTTCCAGTTGTGCTCATGAACAATGTGAATATTCCAAACACTCCCACACTATAAAAGTTTCCATTTAAAAAAGTTTGGGTTTGAGTTGGGATTCAGTTTGTCGTTTTGTGATGAAATGAGTACCGTTCTGATGGACACTCAAACCCAGTTCTTTAAATAGACAAGAGTCAAGCGGTCACACACAGTTCTGCTACAGTCAGAATAAGTAAGTGAGATGACAGAGGGTGTCGAACAAGTCCACATCTGCCACATGATGGCTTGTGTGTGTGTGTGTGTGTGTGTGTGTGTGTGCGCAAGTGTGTGTGTGTAGTAGACTCAGACTGGTCACGTCTCTCTGAATGTCATTTCACAGAACCAAAGGACGTATGTTTTCACACCTTCTGTCCCTCACACCCCCATTCAACAAATCAAACCTTGCGAAGCTCACCGGCACGGCCAAGAAACTAGTCATACATTCATGTGCCACGCATGACTGTAAATGAGCATTTTTGATGATCTAGTTTAGAGGAAAAAAGGACACTGCACACCAACACCTTAACCTCATCCCAAAATGGTGGCATACTGGTATGGTGCTGCTCTGCTGTCTCAAGGCCAGGTCACCTTGCAGTTGTTGAGGGTACAATGAATTTAAAGCAATGTTTCAAAACATTTTACAGGAAAAGCTAAAGGCATCAGTCCTTGACTTTAAGCTGAGGTGCAAGCAGCGTTGGGTGATGCAACAAGACAATGACCCAAAGCACACAAGTACATTAACTAAGGTATGGTTGAAAAAGAGGACAATTTGTGTTTTGAAATGTCTGTGTTTCTCAGAAATGTCTGAGTTTTGTCCTAAACCCTATCCAGATGCTCTGACAAGAATTGTGACCTTAACCATATCATGATGCTATGGAATGACCTATGGAGGGTTGTGCATGCAAGGCATGCTAGAAATATAGAGATATAGAGATATTTGCAGGGAGGAATGGTCCAGAAAATGTTGTTGGGCAGATCTTATTTCCAGAAATATATACAGAATTACAGAAAAAGGTTTAGTGGAGGTGATTGCTGCTAAAGGAAGATTTAGGATATTAAAGTCAAGGAATCACTAACTTCATAAAACTTAATACTTACTAATATATACTAATACTAATACTTAATAATTACTTAATAAAAGATAGGGGGAGAAAGGACACTACACTCTAACACGAGACCTTATTCCAACTGCGAAGTATGGTTTAGAGAGCATCATGGTTTAGGGCTGCTTTGCTGTCTTAGGGCCTGGACGCCCTGCGTTTATTGAGGAAACAATGAATTCATATGTGTATTAAAACATTTTACAGGAGAAGATAATGGCAGTAGTCCTAGACTTTAACATCCTAATGCAGATTGGCTTAATACACACAAGGTGTATTACTCACTAACTACAGGGACTTCTATATAAACTGGTGGGGCTATTCTTTGGTAATAGAAGTTCGGCCTGCCAGCAGATCAGGCTGTTTAAGGGGTTAAGCTGAAGAGATGTTGGGTGATGCAACAAGACAATGACCCAAAGCACACAAGTAAATGGTTGAAACAGATCAAATTGAGATGTTGTCGCTAAATGAAACATTTGATATAGGTTAGAACAGGAACTAAATTAATATAATTAATATAGTCAAGAGTTCACTTACTTTTTCTAGCCTGAACTGTGGATTCACAAGGTTCACAAGGTTCTCAATCGAAGACATAAACAGTAAAAACGGTTTGTTATTAGTTTAGCTAGATTGTATTTGTCTACAGTTTGGATCTAGAGAATGAGACCACATTTTATTAATCCAGATACTTCCTTTTATTGGAAAAACAAAGTGGAAAAAAATGTTTATCTCAGAAAGCTTTTAACCTACATCCTGTCACAGCTTCAGTGGTTGCCAACCGTCTCTCTCTCCAGTCCCTACTCCCTTAGCAGCTGAAGCAGCGCCTCCCTCAGGTCCTAGCACACTGCTATCTCTGTACATTCTGAATTCGTATGCTTTCCCACCTTCTGTTCCTCGCCTCGCCATACAACTAACCGAACCTCGCAAAGCCCACTGACACAGTATAGAAATCCGAAGTCCATTCATACCCGCTTATCATCGTTACTCCACACATGATTGTAAATGAGTATTTCTGATGATCCAGTTTTAAACAGCTTAGCGCTTGTCTATACATCCCACTTCTTCTATGAAGTCGGAGGTCCATGGAGAGAGAGAGAGAACTTGGCAGAAACTGTCTGGCTTTTGCAGACATGGAAGTGGATGAGGGAGATAGAAAAAGAGAACCAGAGAGAGAGAGAGAGAGAGATGAGGAGTGAGGGAACAGATGGAGGCAGAGATACAGAGAGAAGATGGCTCTCTCCCTCCCTCTGTCCACCAGAGAGAGAGAATGATTATGGGGAGCTGAAAAGGGGAGCGAGACGAAGCGATACGAGAGGTTTGAAAGAGAGAGAGCGTGTGTGGGGGAGAGATAGCAGGAGACGGTGATGCGGCTGAGATGGATGGAGATAAGAATGGAGAGATAGCGAGGGGGGGGCGGCGGACAGCAACAGCAGGAGGAGCATGGACACTTGCTGGAACCTGTCCAGAGGCCACACTCTTAAAAATAAAGGCTTTGAAACGGCTGGACTGGACATATTGTTCTAGGACAGAGCTTTAAAGCCCTGGTCATATGGAAACCCAGGGGCATTGCTAGAGATTTATGGATAGGGATGGCAAGCTTTTACTGGGGGTATTCTCCCCAAGGTAAATAAAAATGAGGGGTTTAGAATCCATTAAAAATGTGGGTATTTGGTGAGGCTGTTACACAGAGATGTGGTTGTTAGTATAAGACAAAGTTGTGCATCAATTTCCAACATGCACAGATCATCCAAAGGCACCGACGTCAATCTGTGGTCTCTATTTTTTTCTTAAACAGTTCAAGGTCCTAGAAGGTCTTTCAAATACAGACTATAGACTACCATGCTGTTTTTGTATTATTATTATTATTATATATCAAACTCAGATGTACAACAGCGTTACATCAATTAAATTGTAGATAGGTATTTTCACTCAGAAGCTATTACCGTTTCACCCTCTATATGATGATGAAAAAAGGCTAATCTCTTTTCTCAGTAATCACTTAGCCTACATCCTGTCACAGCATTAGCGGTTGTTAACTTTCTCTCCAGTCTCCGCTCTCTCAGCAGCAGAGGCAGTGCTCGATTAGCACAGTAAAAGTGCTTTCTCAGATCAGAATTGTCCTTGCCATCTCCACATACTTTGACTTGAAGACATGATGGCACAGTTTAATAATAAAGAATAATAACAGTGTACACATATTTGGGTTGTGGGAGGGCTGAAGCTCCCATAACTCTAGTCTCACGACACCACTATATAAAGATCACAGGTAGTGATGGGATCCCTCTTCCACACACAGAACAGACCATGTACCCACTCCTGTGCCCACTCACATCTTCACAACTCGCGTCTTGCTTTCACATTAGCCATAGTTCCTCATTATCTCACCACCAGTTTTTCTTCCTACTGTTTAGTTACCTGTTATGGTATCTGACGTCGACCAAAGGACGATGGGTTCTCCATTTAAGCCTTGGTTTCTCTCAAGGTGTCGCACAAGGTGATCTGAGGGAGTTTTTCCTTGCCACTGTCAAATACATCATGTTTAGGATGTAGATAAAACAAGAAAACAAGACAAAAATAGGCAAGCCTTAGAAGTATCTGCCCTTTGTTATGTTTCATGTACCTTTTCCTGTGCCCCTCTCTCATAAACGACTCAAGAGCCTTAAGCTGTAGGCCACATATTTACCAGTTTTTAGAATTGAAGAGCCCAGGACCTCATGAACATGGCTTGTGACTAAATCTACAGTAGCGATGCTGGGTGAGGCTCGGCAAGACTGGCAGCCTGCACAATAGTGATGCTAACACACCTGTACCAGCGCAGTAGTGATGTTGGGCAAAACGCTCAGCCAGCACGGTAGCGATGCTTATGCATTGTTTGTGCTGCTGTGCAATACTGGGCAAGGCCGATACACTAATACAGAGGTAGTGATGCTGGACAAGGCCAGTGGCCACATGGTAGCATTAGTAATGCACAGAAGTGTACTGGATGAGGCCGACATGCTGCTAATGCTGCAGTAGCACTGTCGAGTCAACATGCTATTAATATACATGCTTTGAAAACACATTAATGCCACAGTATGTTTTCGGACTACTTCCTTCACCCAACCTCAGCTTACCTAAGATTACATCTCTTCATGGCTGCACAGATAGACAGATTGTCTATATAAGAAAAATGTCTCTTCTACAAACAAGAGGAAGTCCTTGCGTATTTCAACAAGGTTTGTCAGTCAGTCACCCAGCAAGTCAGTAAGCTAAATTGTTTCTAAGCCAGCCTACTAGGCCTAGAATGAATGACTCTATTTGCCGTGCCTCCAGAGCCCTTGTCCAGAGTTATTGTCTGTATGTGCAAAGAACCTTTTTACAATAAAGAACTTTCTTATACGTGCAATGATCGATTTAAGGTGGTTCTCCTAGAGCCACACATGCCATCCATCCAAGAGTGTGGTTAAGTTTAGTCCGTGCTTTCGCTCTGCCCCTGACTGGAATCAGGAATCAGAAAGTATTTGTGCTGTAGGTAGGAGCAGATCTGATCCCTTTCATCCTTCCTAACCTCTCCGGCTCTCTCCTGCTCCCAGCGGACAGCCAATCAATACTTTATCAGTGGCCAGACAGCCCGAGCTAGGCGCTCCACCACAGAAGCAATTAGTCGCTCTAACAAAGACGGACGCATGTCTTAAACCCAAACAAAAGCAAGCGGCCGGCACGAGAGAACAAACTCCACATCAAGGTGTTTTTGTCACTTTGCATTTGGATGCTGAGCACTCGACACCGGCCCCTAATGGATATTGAATAGACAGCCACACATTAGGAAAAGCAACAAACAGACAAATGGGCCTTATCAGTCCAAGCTATTCATTAGGAAAGCAACGCAGAAATCCCTGAAGGGAGGTGTGCAACGTGGGTGGAGCGTGTACGCCGGAGTCTATGTGCCACACATCGTTTTTCCTCAGAGCATTCGCCGCTGTTATTTTCCCACGATGATCATTCAAAGCTAATTGGGTGACAAGGCCTTCACACGAAGGAGGAAAAATATATATACACTTTATTTTTATATATATATATTTTAGAGCACAATTCTGTGAATAAACAACAGTGACAGTTCCCTGTTTCCTCTCAGGCGTTCAACGACTGGGCCGTTAATTAAGACGCATGATGAAATATGGTACGCTAGCCGGCTACATGTTCTAAATTCAGCCGCCTGGAGAGATATAGAGATGGGTTCTTTGTATGTTGGTGTCAGCGGCATAATTGACGCCAGCCCTTGCCGGAGATCTAAGAGCTAGCCTCATTCACATCTGTCCAAGAAGACACGACTCCTTCATTCATTGCTGACACACTCTCACTAGACAGCGTAACTAGGCCTAAGGGAGAACACAGCATACACTCTGCAAAGAGCATAACAGACACATGCCCACATTCTTTTTCAGGGAATAGGTTTTTTATTATTTCATGAAACAATGATACCAGCACAGGGCAAACAAGATAGCGTTCGTAAGGTTACAAGAGACACACATAAGACTTTCATGAGAACTGGCATTAACCTACATAGATATTCATAAGGGCTCATTGCAGCTAACTTCAGCTGTCATAACACTTGTTGGGGTGAAATGACATCAAAATGAACAAAAGCAGTCTTAATGGAATCAGACTTTATATGTAGGTTTATGTCAGTTGTCATGAAAGGCATATGTGCAAGGACGTCACTAGACCCAATTTACTGAGGCACGTGTCCCAGTAAAGTGTTGAACTACAGGCATAAATAGACAGAGAAGCCAGTCTCTCAGAAGCGGCAAAACCAATCAATTCAGCTGGGGGCAGAACAACAGACAATCAGACCAGTGGCAAAACCAATCAGAATCTCCATTTCAGATGGTGGCGGGATAACAGTCAAAATCAGTGGCAGAACCAACCAGAATCTTCATTTAATCTTGGGATGGAACCACAGACAGTCAACCCCAGTGGCCGAACCAATCAGAAACTCCATTACAGCTGGGAGGTTGGACAACATTCAAAATCAGTGGCAGGAACAATCAGAATCTCCATTTCAGTTTTGGGCCTAAAACACAGTCAAAACCAAGCAGAATCTTCATTGTAGCTTGGGGTGGAACAACAGATAGTCAAACCCAGTGGCCAAACCAATCAGAAATCGGCTGGAGGTGGGGCAACAATTGGCAGGACCAATTAGAACCTCTCAGTCAGGATCAGTAGCAGAACCAATCAGGATCTTTGTTTCAGTTTTGGGAAGCAATAGACAGTCAAGCCTAGTTGCTGGTTGGAGGTTGGTTGCTAAAGTTGCTAATGTTGCTGTAATATGTCAGTATATATATATATATATATTACTGTCACCTTGCTAAGGTGTTGAACTGTGAAGTTATCTATCTGAACAGAATCCACTGAGCCCAGCAGTGTCGAAAACAAACACTGGCACTGTTCATGACAACATTTATTGGGACATAAAGCTCTGTTAGAGGCTGTATGTTGTGCTGAACATTTATTTTAGTTAGTGGAACAGCTATCTTTTATCAGGTGGAGAAAGTTGTCATTTGTCAGCCCGTCAGAGATGGAATAGAAGTCGTAGAAGTAGTGAAAGGAGACTCAGAACAGGGTGAAGGACTGGAGCCTTTTTTTTTAAATGTTCTAAAAATGAGTGGGCAAACAAGGATATGTGTCTAAAGCAAACTCAAAAGATTTTAACTCTCAATAGTTTGAGAGCTTTTCTTGGTATTCAGTCAAAAACAAGCTCAACAGACTGCTAGGCCACTGGCAAGAGAGTGTGCCCAGCTTAATTCTGTTCCCACTGGATTTTGTAATGTCACAAAATTTCAGTACATTTATATAGGACCTCCTCTCCAGCTCTGCCCATTCATGCAAAGTGTTTCAGCCTATTATATATATACTTTTACCCTGTTTTCTACCCAAATTTGGAAGGTTACCTCCCCCTATCACTAGGAATGCCCCCAACACTAGGAGGGTGAAGGCCAGCACATGTCTCCTCCGACACATATGCAGCCAGCTACCACCTCTTTTCGAACCAACGCTTAACGCAGCCAGCGCGCTCAGATGAAAGTGCGGCTTCCTAGCTTCGTTACAACAGATGCCTGTGCTGACCAACACCACACTAGGAGTGATGCCATCAATCAACCCCTGAGTGAGCAAGGACAATTGTGCTCTCTCAGACTCCGGTTGCTGATGGCAGGCAGCATGACCTGGAATTTTACCGGGCAGCCATTAGGAACAGAGGTAATTTAAGTATATTAGCTTCGAGGATGCTTTCACACCTACTTTGCTTGGTACAGACTATTTGTTGTTGTTCAAACCATAATAGCAGGTGTTAAATGTGCCACAAACCAGTTTTAGTCCGACCAAAATAAGTGGTTTTGGTCTGGTTAATGACTGAGGCCCTTTTCTAAATACACCAATAATTCAACCAAACACACTGACCAGAGTTTCTACTCATGTTCAACTTCAGCTGAAAAACACATGCAGGGTCACAAATTCTTTGCAACGCACTTCGGCCAAGACAGTCTAGCCTTTCTTCCATATTGAAGGAACTTCTAGACATGTTAACTGCCCTCCTGTTGGCTGTGCTCTGTTAGAGCGAGAGCTCTGTTAAACAGTACAGGCGGAAGTTTGATAACGCCACTATTCAGAGCCGGAAGTGACGACGACACAATGACGTCTGTAGGACACCCATCTACAAACGAATCAATGTCAAGTTCTTTAGTGTGCTTTAGAAAAGCAGCTTAACAAACAACGAAGGGGACGATCATACAAAAATGAATAACAGTTGTAATTCAAACCCATACAAATGGTACCTGTGGTTGGAAGTCCAACACAGCATAACTTGTCTCACTCTCTCTGGGTGGGCAGGACAGAAACTATTTACCCAACAAACCGTTTACCCAACACTTTGCACAGTCTGTTAGCTGACTCCATGACGTTGTGTTAGCGGCAGTTTCAAAATAATCCACACAGCAAAAACTCATTGAAAAGGCGGCTTTGCATGACGCCTTAACATTGTTGATATTTGGTCAAAAAGTGAAGGGTGAAAAGACGGCTTTTTCAGGTCGTTAAAAAAATGTCTAGAAGAAGACACCCCTTTACGTTTAGCAGTTATGTTCAGAAAAACTACTTGGGGTTGAAGTTGTACTCAACGTTTTCATGGAATTATTATGATGGCTATATTTGGGCTATATGTGGCCAGAAAAAGACGTCCACTTTGGGCTATAAGTGGACCAAATCAGTCGGACTAAACATAGCCTAATTTTCAGCGTCTCTTTTAGGGCTAAATAAAGTCCATGGTGGGCCAAACAGATTTAGCCCAAAAAACAATGTTCATGTGTCTGGTTCTGCAATGTCTGGGGCTGGGTGGGAAGTAGTTGGCTGGCCTCATGTGGCTGGAACAAAGCATATGCTAACCTTCATCTTCCCAGCTTTGCTAGCATCGTGTGATTGGGAAGTCTGCAAGGTGGGAATTGGTAATTGGGAAATGATCAACCTAGGGAGAGAACTGGGAGAAATGTCTGGTTAATTCCAGTGATGTTTCAGTAATACTCATGAACAGTTTGCTTCCGATCCTTCGAGAGGTCTTCAAATGCCAGAAGCAGCCAGAAGAACCTTATATCTGAAACGCCCTGTATCTTATCTTTTGTGAAACGCGTGAGTGTGAAAGTCTGAATGCGTAGACTCGCAAACCAGCACGAAACCATTCCTATTCCCAGGGAATATGACACCGGCTTACCTCCAGCCTCCCAGTGCTGTTGAAATGCTGGAGTGAGAGGAGCTCAGTCACTCCTGGCCCACTGGAGACATTTTGTGCCTGAATGTCCTTGCTTGACTGGCTGAGTGACACATAGCAGTGGGAGAGGGTTCTTATTTGAGCGTAGGCGGTGGGGGAGCTTTTCCCCAGTGTGTACCGCACACTGCCGCCACACACACACACACAGCCTGATGAGTAAAGCGAACAATGCCCTCGTCCGCCTGGATGAATGGATATGGGCACAGCAGCCCCCTCAGTGTGGGCACTGATGACAGAGGAGGACAAGAGGACTACAGAGCAGCAGGCGATGCTCTGTGTCCTCTTTACTGCTTCTAGTTACCCCTCTCTTGCTCTCACTCTCCCTCGCTCTCTCTTTCTCTCCCTCGCGTGCTGTCAATCATGAACTCTCTGCTCCTCCGAGCACGTTTCTTTTCATTACTTTTCAAGAGGTTGTCTTCCTCCTGTCCTCTCCACTTCTCTCTGGGAGAAGTGCCTGAGAGTGGGCTACAGTGCCACATGACTCCTGTACCACTTTCCCGACATCCGCTCTCACTAAATAGCCGACAAAATCCAAACGTTCCTCAGCAGTCTGCTGCTCCAGTAGCCTCTTACATGTAAAGGACTCGGAAGGGAGAACTACTTCCAAAAGAACCTTTCAAATGCTGGTTCTTTAAAGAAAACCCATCAAACATAAAGGTTCTGTACCAACTGGGCAGCACTTACAGTGTTTAAGAGAATACTGTAATAGCTGCACAATTGGTTTACAATGATATGCAATGGTTTGAAAGATGCTACAAAGGGTTTGGGGTTTGAGCTATGAGTGATGACATAGTAGAGCCATTTTTACTACCGTAAAGAAGAGAGGTGCATGTGAAAAACCTTTAAATTGGCAAAGATAATAATATATAATAAGAATAATAATTCTTTGTGGAACCAAACATGGTTCTTCTGCAGAATCCAGAACCCAAAAATCCAAAGAGTAGATGCAGCCAAATATTGCTTCACTTAGTCACTTCCTATGGCTATTATTTAGCAGTTAGCAATATTTTTCATAATTATTGCCAATCCACCCACTAAGCAGGACTCCATATAACGCAATGCTACCAGGGTATGAAGGCTAGCATGTGCATCCTCTGCAACCCTTGTTAAGAACTGCTGGGAATGCTGTGCTGTCAATGGACAGAGAACACTAACTGCCCATTGTGCTACAGCAACTAACAAACCCTAGCCATATTGGCTAGCATTATGCTAACTGACGGGCAAGAGGGAGAGCCCCCAACACACCTGACTTTAGGACATGGTATGCTTAATGATTCATTCATAATACATTTTTTTGCAAGTTGTGATTGTAAACTTGTATTCATTTAAAGGCAATGATTTTACAGTTGGTGTAATGGGTATTAACACCACCCTTCCTGTGGCAGTCTACAGTTCGATTCCCTGGCTGGGTAAGCACACCACGCTACACCAATAAGAGTCCTTTGGCAAGAGTCTTAACCCTGCATTCACTGCGCTACTGGATAAAAGCACCAGCCAAATGCCAAAAGGCACTCTCATTGACTTTGAGCTTGTCATGACGTTTGCTGTCATAAGGGCTGGCTTAAGTATTTCTAGAACCGCTGATTATCCAGTGAGTGGAGGTTCTGCAGACAGAATCTCCTTGCTGTGTACAGAAGCGTTTTAGATGTATAACATGTTAAACCTTGAGGCGAATGGGCTACAACAGCAGAAGATCAGGTCAGGCTCCACTTCTGTCAGTCAAGAACAGAAAGCTGAGGCTGCAGCAGGTATGGACTCAGTTGTAAGACTGGAGAAACGTAGCTTGGTCTGATGAAAATATCTGCTGAGACACAGAGATGGTAGAGTCAGGATTTGACACCAATAACATGAATCCATGAACTCAACCTGCCTTGTGTCAACAGTCCAGGCTGGTGGAGGTTGTGTAATACTGTGGGGAAAGTTTTCTTTGTATACTTTGGGCGTGTTAATGCCACAGCCTATTTGAGTATTGTTGCTGTTGTTGGCCACAACTGACCCTTGATCTTCTAATGGCTACTTGACTACTTGGCATGGATGTCATCTCAAATGTCTGTTCAGTCATCTCTTCAGTTCTTCAATGGCCTTCCTAGTCACTGCATCTGAATTTAATATAACAAACATTTGGACCAGAATCTCAACGAGACATTTCCAACATTTTGTAGAATCCATGCCATGATGACTTGAGGTTTAAGAATTCAGGTTTTGTGAGCAAAAGGAGGCCTTACCTGGTATTAGTAGAATCTTCCTAATAAATAGCTCAGTTAGTGCTTGTGCTTCAGTGCTTTAAGTAAAAGCAGTTGTGCAGTTGTCCTGGAAGTACAAGACCTTTAACCAGCTCCAAACTTTTGGTCACTATTAAATTGTGTCGGCCAAGATAATACGATTCGACCTAATAGGGCAAAGAGTTTTAGATTGCTTCTGTAGTGTCACCACAGAGCTAGAACACCAGGGTCGTGACATGAGCAATAGAGAAATTTCAGATCTTTGTCTCTCTTTTTTCTATCCATATATAAAACCCAAGAGGGGACCAAAACACACGGCATGCCTTTAAACCAATCTTCAGCTTTTCTGCGTTTATTCTTTGCCCTTTTTGCCCTTATCCAGAGCATTTTCCTCTCTCGCCACATGGTCAGACCTCTCTATACTCCCGGACCTAAGAATATCTGCTGCTGTTAAGGCGGAGGGGGGGAAGGTGGCAGGCTTCATCACAGTGTGGAAGACAGGAGCACAGCAGGATCTGGCTTTGAGCACAGAGGGGGGACAACACGACCAGACCAAAGCCCACCTAACAGGACTTGATAGCCACACACAACAGATCTGCACACACACGCATGGCTCGCGTCTTGCCCGCCCTCCATAGGGAGAGCAGGGGCCGGGGGAAGTGATTGTAGGGATGGATATTTCTTTTATTTATGTGCCGGTGTTGGGGTCAGGCAGAGTTAGTGTTAGCGGCTGACATTAGCGCGGGAGCGGCCGCGCCAGCCGATTGTTTGTCGGAGAGCAACGGCGGTCACTGGCATTTGTCTAAGCTCTGAGTCAAGGAGCGGCGTGACGTTCGCGTTGCCAGGGGGATAGGGTGACCTTAGTAAGCCCATACATCAACTGTAATGGGGAAACAGTGGTCACGGAGGCACATCATAAACATCTTAAAAGAGCAAGTTATTTTATCACAAACAACCAAATGCTGTCTTCTTGGTAGTCTGCATTGTCTCACAGTAAATTCTCTGGTCTTTATTACTGGTAATGAACGTAGGAACAGATCTCCAGGTAATTGTCGTTAACAGTAATAGCATTTTTCACTAGCTGTAAAAAATAGATTATGATTAGTGCGTTATAAGTTGAAACTGTTGTAACTAAATTACAGAGAAATGACCATGGATGAAAAAACATGAACATAAATACAATAAAATCCTGCTTAAAATCACTGATTGATCCTGTTTACACCTTGCATGAACATACATTTCATATCCTGATAGTATTTGGATACACTTTTGCCTGGTTCTGGTAACAGTTATCCACTGTTTACACTAAAATACATCCCCAATGTGACTAAATCAGGTCTGAGTTTTCCTTCCTAAGTAAAAAAACATCACATGTACATCCTTTCCATTAAATTCTTGTAACAGATGGTTACTCAGAAAAGTGGCCCAGCTCCAGAAGACAGTGACTTATTTTATGAAACTGTAAGGGTTCCACAACATTGATGGAACCTCATTCCTGTAATGACAAGTACTGACAAGAAAATGGCAAGTACTATTTAAACCACAAAGGAATGCACCCTGTAATACCTACTATCATAGCTTTCATCACAGTAGAGTCTATGAGGGTCATGCTGCCTGCCATCAGCAGCCGGAGCCCGAGAGAGCACAATTGGCCTGTGGATGGCCTGTAGATGGTAGATGGCTCTCACTCTGCCCACATCCCTTTAGTGTGATGCTGAGCATCTACTAGTCAGTGCTTTAAAGCTGGGTAACCAGCACTTTACTCCGAGCTCGTTGGTTGCCCAGTGACGTTGCATCAGCAGCAGGTTGAAAAGAGGTAGTGGCTGGTTGTGCATGTGTCGGAGGAGGCATGTGTCAGCACTCACCCTGCCAGTGTCGAGAGCATTACATGTGATGGGGGAGAGTACCAACAAGTGGGTTAGGTAATTGGCTATCTAAAATTGGGGAGGAACATTGTAAGGGAAAAATGCAGAGTCTATGAAATGAGTGCCATTTGTGTCTGTAGTGTCTGATGCGACATATTAAGCACAAACAATGAGCCAAGGCATGTTTCAAAAGCTTAAATTTATTCATTAAAGTGATCTCTTTAACCTGACATTTGGGAAAATACTATTTTGGATGTGCAACATACTATTTATTTAGAAATACATTTAGAAATTAGAATACATTTAGTCTCTGGTTACATAACATATGCTTAGAAAGTCCTTGTTTTTTGTAAAAGATTTATGATGTGTGCATCACTGAGTTTGACTTCCCACCCCGTCACACTAACTAACTAACTGTTTTGCTATAAATAATGTGCTGTAGTTGTAAAAGTGATGTAATATAGAGGAAGGGTCATTAATTAAGCCTTTAGAGCAGGCCAAAACAAAAAAAGGCAAGTTCTGACATTCTTTTACATTGTTTATGTGTTGCTTTCTTAATGTTAGACTGTGCATTTTAGGATAAAATTGACCATCTTGTTACATTTTATTGTAGCTATGGCTCCCATGTCTAACATTAATCATGATTTTATGCCTGAGGTAAGTAAAGTTTTAGTTTGAAGATGATGAACATATATTTATGTTGTGGGTTTAGAAAATAAGTTTGTTTTTAATAAAAAATATCAACTATTGCAATGTGGATCTGCAACATTTCACAGACCATTATTCATTATACGAATGTCCCTGTTTACAAGATTTGCTAATTAAAAATAAAATACTTGCATTTCATAAAATATTTATGATTGTGTGTGACATCAGCTGACCCTTTGGAGTAGCTCCAATGTCCTTAATTCATAATGCTTTTAGGCCTGAGGTGGGTACATTTATTTTCAAGAAGCCAGGAACAAAACAAGACAAGTCCTGATGCAATGTTAGACAGGGTCTAACCACCCTGTCACACAAAATACACAAAAAGGGGAAATCTCTCATTTCTAAAAAAAGAGTGAAAATAATATAATATGACTCAGTTCTAAAAACTAAAACTGCAGTAAAACTCTTGACAACTTAAGATTATTAAAAACTGTAATAACTCCAAGTGATACCTAGTAAGTGCAGACAGCAGAAATACTAAGTGTATGTAGATCCCTACCTGTTAATGCACGTCGGTGTGTGTTCCCTTTCTAACAGAGGAATACATGAGTTTGAGCCCTGCAGTAAAATTAAAGAGAATGGGCAATGGAGACAGTGTGGGAGTGAAGCTTTGATGGCATTTATACACACGCAAACGCCTCTCTCACTCTATCTTTCAATCTCAATCTTTCTGGATGACATTGAGGCGTGTGCGCACACACACACACACACACACACATTGCTCCAACTCCCCTCCAAAAGTCAGAGCCCCAGTTAGAATCCCATCAGAGTAACAGGTCGAGAGGGTCAATTATTTACAGCGTCAAGCCCAGATTGCAATTACCCGCACCGAGCCAGCGAGGAGGCGGCGGCAGCAGAATGGTTTGGGATGAGCTGTGATGCGATACCCACCACCACCACCTCCACCACCCCTCCCCCCCCCAACCCCTGGCTCCCTTCCCCAGTGATTGCAATGCGCCCTAGCCTCCAGTGTGGCTAACACTTGTAGAAATTACCTGACAGAACCAATATAATGTTATTACCCAGCCACGTGCATCCAGCTGTCACGAAGAGGCGCGTTCCCCCGTGATATTGGAGCATAGCTTCCCCACCCCGAGCCCACCCCGCCCCAATTTATTTCCTCCAAATGAAAATGAATTATGCATTTTTCAGTGTCACTCTCAAATATAAACTACAGCTACACTGCGGGCCGCTTCTATTACCAGTCGAGCATATGGAGCAGAGCCTTGTGAAATGCTGTGGTTTCAAACTATGAATTTGGCACCAAGTTTTAAGGTGCTGCGCAGATGCAGCGTTGAAGGTCTTTTTCAGAGCAGTTTTTGGAACCCCTGCTTCTGCGGTTTTTACATGCATCTGTGCAGTAAAAGAACAACGCAGGCTTTTGCATTGTTTTACTAGCTATTGACACCAGTTACACTTATTTTACACAGGAAAATCAGATGACACGAGGGAGGTTGATTTGCCTGGGGAAAAGGCATTGTTTCTTTCAGCACTGTGAGATGTGGCATCCAGAGTTGTGTTATTGGGCATAAAACAATGGGCCTTATTCACCAACCAAGGACAATAGGATCCATCCTTAAAAAATCAGAGCTGTGAACAATTCTGTGATTTAAAAACACAACATGAATCTGATGTAGATATTTTGTTAGGACTTTTCTCAAGAGCAAATGAAAGTAGATTCTTAAAGTAGATGCTGCTCCGATCCATTCTTACCAAGATATTGGTAAATGAGGACCAATGCTTATGATATGCAACAAGTTGATCTTTTCTTGGTCTTCTATGTGTTCCAAAGTACAAAATGTGCCTTCAGTCTAGCATGTCGAATGAGTCAAATGAGTCATTTCTAATACCCACCTCATAGGTAGGAGTCCCCCTTTCACATAATGCTACCAGCCCCGGGTTGGGTCAAGGATACCATCTGCTTACTCCATGTCAGAGTTATTTCTTCTAACTTAGTCTACTTTCTAGCAAACCACACACAACTTTAAAATCCAGAGAGAGGATCAAGGTTACTGTGTGACACTGAGGAAAAATAGATTTACACTGTAAACAGTTATTTAACAGTTATTACTTTGATCCTTTATGTCTTACGTTATTTCTTCTTTTTGTCTGTCTTTTATTAATTACTGATTACTAATTATGTAAAGCTGCTTTGTGACGACAACAGTTATACAAGCGCTATACAAATAAACCTGACTTGACTTGCACTGTAGTTTATTTTCGACCTTTTCTCCCAATTTGGTGCTGCCAATTAGCCCACCTGTTCATAGTCCCCCCACCACTAGCAATGCTCCTGACACTAGGAGGGTAAGGACACGTCTCCTCCGATACATGCAAAGCCAGCCACCGCCTTTTTCAAACCTCCACTGATGGAGCATCACTAGGCAACACTCTCAGAAGAAAGCACTGGGTACCCAGCTCCGCTGCATCACAGCTAATAGACGCCTGTGCCCTCTCTGACTCCGGCTGATGATGGCAAAGTGACATGGCTCGTGATTCGAACTTATGATCCCCGGGCCATAGTGGTAACGCATTAGACGCCTGATCACTGTAGAATTTTAAAGTGACTGGTAGCCAGATGATCAGGGAGACAGTCAAACACAAAGATCAGATCAGTATCGATCTCTGGGGGGAGTTTACTGGACCAGGACATCCCTACACAGGTCTAAGCAGTCAACAGAAAGGGAAGTGATAATAGACTGTGTTGCTAGAGTCTACATGACATCCAGCCAAGGCTAAAAGTCTAATCAGTAGAGTGAAAGGGGCAGACAGGCGGGAGAGTAAGCTACTTTAATAATGCTTAATAAACACGCCAACATTTCCTTTAAGGGGTGCCTTTAATTCTTCATTTATTAGTTGCTGCACCAGCTGTATCCTGCAGAAGTGACCTCTGTATAATGTGTGTTTGGTTACTTTATGAGGCATTACGATGCCAATACAGACCTTTCTACGCCTATGTGAGGTACATGGAATAATGCAAAATAAATAATTACTGTAAATGCCAAAAAAACAAATGTGCCTACACTAGGGTAGTACACCAGGATCAACATTTTTAATTATAGTAATTCTGAATTAACAGTAATTGGAACAATTATCGAGGGAAACCCATCACTAATATTGAACACTATGTTTAAATGAGCACACTGGGTTGAACTAGCATCTTAGATACACTTCAAGCACACAGAGCTCAAAATGAGCAAGTGTGAGACCGGAATGACTGGCATACTTACACTGATTAACTCAGGTATCGCTGTGTTTCGGCAGTGTTTCGGCAGAGTCGCTGCTGTGTCCTATTGGAAGCAGAACTGTTATTAAAAGAACTAGTGGAATTGAAGCAATGGGGGCCAAACCATCTACACCATCTACAACCATCTTATCTTAATAAACAACTGGAAATCACATAGATATGCTAATGGAAATTAGCCTTATTGTTATGGTGGTAATTTCTACATTTAATCCTGCAATATTTAGATTTTTTTATAATGTGGCAAAATATAACATTCATGATATATATATATATATATATATATATATATATATATATATATTAGCAACAAAAGCACAGTCTAATTGAAACAAACTACAACTACATTACTTGGCTTAAAGGGGAAGATTATTTTGTCAGTATCTTTCAGTGTATCTTGAGCACTCCAGAGTTTGACTAGCATCCACAATCGGCTGATTACCTTAGGTGTTGCTATGCTTCGGCAGTGTTATAGAGACACTGTGTGCTGGGGGAAGCAGGTTTGATGAACTAGTGGAATTGAAGCTGATTGTTGAGTCACGTTCAAAGCTGAACGCTCCAATCTCAGCAATGAAACCGTACCAGGGACCAGTCATGGCAAATCCCAGTGGTCTGACCATACTTGCTAGAGGGTTAAGTGAAGGCTGATATGCGAAGGCATTTACATTTAAGGCATTTAGCAGAAGTCCTTCACTGTTTACTTAGGAAATACCCTTAGTTTGTATCAGCTAGGATGCGAAAGATACCGCTGAGCTTAGATACTCCTAAATACAGAAGTCAGTATGGAGAACACAACACTCGACATATACTACACTTTGCCTAAGCACTCTTGGAAGAGGTGGGTCTTCAGTTGGCGTTTGGCCACCCAGGGGAAGTTCGTTCCACCACTTCGGTGCCAGCACAGAATAAAAGTCTGGAAGCTTGTCTGCCATGCATCTTAAAAGATGGCGGGTCAAGCCAATCCGTACTTGAAGCTTTAAGGGTTCCTGGCACAGATCGGCTTTTGAACATTGCCATGAAGTACGGAAGGTCTGGTCCATTCTGATGACAATCATCTTACCTTTGCTGTTAGGACTGTGCTGTCAAAAACTCTGTGCTGTTTACAGGTAACACTTTTATGCTGTAATTAAGAGAAAGTTGGTAATATCCAAGTATAATTTATCCTAATAATGGTCTTTGTCTTTGCTGAGTTTGTCTAGTGAGTGCCACCAAAGATCACAAACCTAGGTAAGTTTTTATTTTTTCACCACTCACTGTAACAATACCTCCAAAATGGCGCTTCGGTGACATGAAATGTCACATTTTATAAAGGAAGAAAGTTGAGTTTTTTTTTTTTTTTTTGTAAGAGTTTTAGGAAGCCTCATAATAATAATAATCACAGTAATGCACAGCCTCTCATGGCTTACTGCTCTATTCTCTCTCACACATATATACTCACACGCGCATGAACACGCTCATTAGAACCTGTATGGCCAGCCTCATCACCCTCATCAATACGAGATGGACATGCACGTATGAATACATGATATTATTCATTATAGCCCCTCTCTGCTGCAAATGGCTGTCCTTTTCCTCATCGCAAGGTCACAGCACATCCGGCAGGCTTGTGCATTCCCGTCACATTCCCCATAATCCGAAGCATTTGAGCCTGCAATACAAACACGTTCAAGTCGGCCCGTAACAAGGCTTTTTGTAATACCCGATGGAGTGTTTAGTATTCTCCCCGACACGCGTCCTTGAATCCCTATTCCCAGCGTCTCTCTATTGTGTGCGCCACTGGATGGGCCAGGGAAATACTCACACTATAACTGGACTGTGGAAGGGGGGAGGGGGGAGGGAGGGTAGAGAAAGCAGCCACAAGAATTACTTGCTCGCTCTTTTCCAGCCGTCGCGTCGGAGGGCTATTATCTGTCTTTAAGCCGCGCGAATGGAGTGTGGCAAGCCACCAAACTGTCATAATAATAATAGATGTATGAGATGGGGCCAATGTGTGCTCAGGCAGCAAGTAGCTATTATGGCTATGGCATTTTAGCTGGGCCTTATTGAGTGTGATGCGCGCACGGCCAGGCTGGCCTAATGGGTGTCGAGTACAGGTTTTGGCATCAGGCCGGCTGACTAAAAAAGCAAGGCCGAAAAATAAAGTGGCATCGTTTAGCCGATTGGTTCTGCAGGGGCAAGACGACACACTTCAGGATGGACTGTGGCGTGTGTGTGGACAATTTGTATTCACGCGTATGCCATTTGGCTGCTGCTCCGATCCAGAGTGACTTACATTCGAATCGTGTTACACAGGTAACGGATTGTAGCATTAGGAGTGTTGCCCATGGACTCTTTGTGGTGTAGCATGGTGAAGCCAGGGAATTAAACTGAAACAGAACAGGAAGGGCAATGTTGAGAGCAATGTAGTTACCCACTACGCTACACCAACCACATCAGGGCGAGTGACATCAAGGCGAGGCCTCTTGATTTACACGGCGAAGGTGTCTTGTTCTGCGCGAGGCGTGGAGACTAGGGCCGCAGGGCGAGCCAGCGAGCAGACAGGGAAGCGCTTCGTGACAGGCGGTTTCCTCAGCACGGCGCGCAGGATGGGTTGCCTCGCGAGCGGCTGAGGTGGCGGGCGGTGCCACAGGCTATCAGAGTGTGAAATCGTGTGGAGGTTATCCCATTACGCTTCATTTAGCAGCGCCTTGCCCCATCTCTCATTTTTGACAAGTTTCTTAACCGCTGGAAACGCGCCGGGATGCTTGTCTACTCGGCCCAGGAGGGAGGAGGGGGAGCTGTTGCCTGCTGGTTGGAATGAGTGGTGGAAAGAGGTGCGGTAGAGGGTGGGGGCTGGGGGGGAGCGACGTGTGTGTATGTGTGTGTGTGTGTGTGTGGGGGGGGGGGGGGGGGGGGGTATTGGCAGGAGTGTTGTTGTGCTGCATCTGGAATGGGATTCTAATAAAGCCAGCCGCTACCATGGAAACAGGGGGAGAGACACCCCTTCCTGCTGCAAGTAGGGAAAAACCCCAAGGACCATAGTGAGCCCTCTCTCTCTCTTCTTTCTTTTCTCTCCCTCTCTCTCGTTCTGCACCCTTTGCTCTCTCTGAGCGTGGCAAATGGCCCACCACTTACGAGCCGTGAGGAAGTAGGGGCCTTGCCAGAGAAGGGGGCCAGATAAGGGTGCGTAAAATTAGCAGTGGCTTCCAGAAAAAAGACAGGGAAATGTGCAAGCTAGTCCCCCGTGAAAGGAATTTCACACAGGCCCTTCTATCGCATTCTGCCGCTCCACACACCATGACTGCCATTCCTCCGGTTAGACATGCACGGGCGCGAAGACGAAGGGGAAGGCAGGGATTGGGGGGGGGGGCAAGAACAAAAGGGGTGCCGCAGACAATTGAGCGGCAAACTGTGTCTGGGGTGTGCAGCTGTGGGAGAGAGAGAGCGGGAGACGGCGGGCCGTGGAGAGGAAGCACTGTGCACGATGGGATTGGGCGGCACCGTATCTCCCAGCTCCAACCGTCTTTCAAACCTGCTGGATTCTGGAAAGGAAAAGGCGGGAAAAAAACAGGAGCGAGTGAGCAGGGACCAGGGCTCCCTTCCACCTGCCTGAATCCTTAACGGATTACTGCCCGATTCACTTGGTTAACTCCCCGCACTGGGGTTTTTATTCATGTAGCGCATCTTCTGAAGGAAGCCCTGCTATATAGGCCTTCTTTTTCCCCCCTCCTGTAGCTGCTGCCTTTCAAGTGACACCAGGCTGATGAAAGTGGATGAAAAAAAAGGGAGGCGGCGGAGGAGGAGAAAGGCAGAGCAAAGAGAGAGTGTTGCGGAATGAAAGAGAAACTTGTCTCCCTGGAGGGGGGTTTCCCTTGGCCGGCCTGTGAAGCGAATGTCCCCGAGTGATTTATGGGAAATTTACACATTTGAGTGCAAGTGTGAAAATGCCCTTCGGCCCACATGAAAGATAGAGCTTTAATATCTGTCGAATACAACGCCTTAATGAGATCCCTTTCTTGCCTTTCCTTTCCCTATGTTTATTACAGAATTGATGAAAGAATCAGACAAAGTGAGACAGAGAGAGAGGC
Organism: Salminus brasiliensis; assembly: GCF_030463535.1. NCBI lineage: Eukaryota > Metazoa > Chordata > Actinopteri > Characiformes > Bryconidae > Salminus > Salminus brasiliensis. The sequence continues at coordinate 8,210,893 of NC_132898.1, forward strand.
AAGAGTCTGCGCTCATATTTATCCAAGAATTGGTTTGAAAATTGCTTCATTGCAGATGGCTTGGTAGGGTGAAGCTTAATGCTTCCAAGGTAGGTTCACTTGCAAAGATGCAGAAAGGATGATTAAGAAGGTCTTGCATCCAATTACATAAAGCCTATACAGCATGTCAGATCATCAGCTTTACAGTAGTCTGCAAATTAAGCTCTGATCTCTGGACTCGAACAACAAATGCTTACAGTGCATGTCAGCTTTACCGTTTAACACACTTGGAGGAGAACACTAATGGTCTTTTATATTATGTCTTCTAATAGATGCCAGAACTGGCTTGCATTATGGCAAAAGATGGGAAGGGGTTGGGGGGGGGGGCATCCTAACCACTCAAAGAGAGCAATTACGCTCTCTTGGACTTCCAACTATGGATAGATGGCTGTGATGTCACCAGGAATAAAAACTTTTTCAATAATTATTATAAGCACAGAGCTGCGATCTCTTGTTCCTCTTTAAATCGGTGGTCTAAGGTTCGCCTTAGGTGGAGCTGTCCACTCCTGTGGTGCCATGTGTGGAGATGCGTGATTGGTTAATTTCTTTAATGTGACTCCTTCAACTTATCAGCTGTATGATTAAAAACCTCCTGGTTTGCAGGTGTTCCTACATGTAGAACTGCCCTGACTCCAGAAAGCACCTGTCTTCGCTGCTGCGTGTTTGTATTCAAGAACAATTAGGCAAAATCAATAAATGGATTTACCCAGGGGCAAAGAGCCCCTCCCCCTAACACTAGCAATGCTCCCAACACCAGGAAGGAAAGGACTTAACACAGGTCTCCTCCGATACATGAGAAGCCAGCCACGCCTCTGAGGAAAGCACCAGGTGCCCAGCCCCACCACACCAGCGAACAGACTCCAGTGCCGGCCAACATTGCTTAAGAGCGATGAGAGAGGAGAGCACCATCTACCCACCTGGAGAGAGCCAATTTGCCAGTTGTGCTCTCTCTGACTCTGGCTGCAGATAGCATGGAGAATTTAATTTTGGGCAAAAATAAGCTGGCTTATATGATGTCAATTGTCCAACATTACACATATCACAAGGAAACTGATTTGGATTATACTACACACATTCAGAACGTATAGTAACAGCTATACATGCTGGAATGAGCCGTTTTTGATGCTTCTATAGACAAAAGCGGTAATTTTGCTTGTACAGTGATCACACAGGAAGACTGCTGATTATGACTGCGTTATGTATTATTAAATGTGGAGGGGTGGAGCATTATTTTATTTCACACATACATACATTTTCTTTCATTTAGTAGTTTCCCTTGATTACTGACCCATCCTGAACTACCCTTGCATAGGACTTTTCCTCTATTGTCACAAAGCAGCTTTACAGGGAACCAGCCTGCAGTTATGAGGAGCAAGTGCAAGACATGGTCTGATGACAAAACTTCCAAGGGGGTCATCATTCTTGAGCGTGGTGTGGTTCAGCAGCACTATATCATGCCTTTAGGTCTGTGAGTGTAGGTAAACCTGTTATACATTAAGTCTGAAGGATGATGAAGACTCTGTCTAGGCCTGTTTTCACAGACTGTTCCCTTGTTATACCGTTGCCATTGTTTGTGCCGTGCCTCCTACTCTGGCATACTCTCCCCAGCGAGCAGCCTGGGACTGGGAGACAGCCGGACGGACAGAATGACAGTGGTTGATTGACTCTGACTCCTGCTGCGCTTTGATAATTCAAAGAAAAGGAGGCACAACAGGAAGTTGTTAAATATTCACAGTCGTCCTTCCAACACGAAAAGAAAGAGAGAGAGACACCAGGTTGCCTTGTACTGTTCAGGGAGCAATCAAGCGCTGGCTCGGCTTCAGGTGGTGGGTGGAATGTGCAACTTGGTGGCAGCGTTCAGCATTCAGCGATGTGACCATTCTAACAGATGTTTGCCTGAGATTACGCAGAAATGGCCACATTTCCAGTGTCTTCTGAAGCGCACCAAACTAGAAAAGCGTGCAGCTTGTTCATCATCATCTGCGGCTCCCCGGAAGACGGGACCTGCACGCTGAGCTTCAGAGACCCACCCACTTTTTCGCACCCGAACCTTAAAGCACAGCAGGGGCTTTGGCTCCTTTGAAGTAGAAAATGCAGGAACGTAACGCATGGCGCATCGAGACGTGCCCAAGATTCGCTGTGAAATCGGTGAGAAAGGAAATGAGTCTGAAAGCAGGAGCGCTGCATCCCAGTCTAAAGCATGTCTGACACGGGCGCACTTTTAGAACTTTAGCATCCTCCCTCTCGCAGCTGGCGTAACGTACAGCAGAGCCCAAGTCTTTCATCCCCCAATAACCTAAAGGCAGCCAGGCAAAAGGGAATACTGTATGGGCGAGAGGGGCTGCATGGGCGTCTGGAGGCGCGGCTAGTTGGCCTGGATTGCGTGGGCTGCCTCTCTGATGTGTCCTTCCTAATAATCCTCAACTGTAAGCACTCCTGTCATCTGTTCAGCCTCTGAAAGCCTCTGAATCTTTCTTTTTTTTTGGCCTATTATAAACCTGATGCAGCTGTGTCATTGAGATCCATCTGCCGACATCTGTCAGGCAATCTTGGAACAGAAAGGAAGGAGCTGGCACGCGGAGATTGCGCAGGTAGTTCAGCATGAAGTGTGCAGTATCGATGCTGCGGGAGCCTTGACACTTCAGAGATAATGGCTACTCATTGGCTTTTTCATCAGTGTGGGTTCTCTCTGCCTCACTGACCACTTTCAAGTAGTGGTGAACTGGTGTCTAGATAGGAAAGTATAGTGTGTGTTCTTCGAAACCTTTCACCCATCATATTATTTTCCTATATGATCTACGACCTGAATCTGGGATAAAAGTCTTAAAAAAGAAATAATGTACATAAAACCTCAATAATAATGTCAATATAAACATAATAATAAACAATACACTATAAGGCAATATAGCGTTCAGAAAATCACATCACGTTATCTTGCATTAGTGCACTTGGGGTGATAAAAAAAGCATAAACTGTATATGAGAACTGATTTGTTGGACTGAAGCGTGGCAGTTGCTCTTCCTGTCGTCATCATTATTCCCTAAATTCAAACAATGTCTTCTTTCCTGACATATATTATCTAGTAGCTGCCTGCCTGAGTATTATCGCTGACTGTAGAGCCTGACAGCAGGAATAAGAACGAAAAACCTCCTGCCTGCTTTCCTTGGTTTTGCCTGATCTGTTACTCATGACTTCACTGCATATTGGCTGTGGGGTTGTAGACAAGACAGAGGCCGTGAGGCAAGGCCGTGTCAAGACCTAGACACGAGTCCAAGAATTTGTAGTAGTGGGGTCCACTACTACAAATTCAAAACTAGAATCCATTAGGAAAATATATATACAATATATACATATGAGTAAATTGTATATTGGACACATACACATAATAAACAGATATATCAAATATAGAATATTAGTTAATAAATACAAGTGCGTACATATATGTAGTAAACATAGAAATGTCAAGTTAATGCCAGGTATAGTACATACATGTAATATAATGTATATATGACGCATCATACATGTATTAAAATCTTTTTTCATTGAGTTTTATCCTTTTATACTGTGATGAGTTGAGTTTTTGTGTGACAAGGAGAATTTTCTATCATATACTTAAATATGTGTTAGGCATATATGTTTGCATATTTTGATCTGTGTCTGAAAGATATGTCCCATGTTTGATGTATTTGATCTATGTATATGTCACATATATTTTAATATGCAACACAATTATGTTGAATATAAGAGAAATCCTTATATTAAAATATATGTCAAATATTTGAAATCTATATATTGCCGTTCATCAGATTTCCATATAGAGAGCGCATAGACTGTGTCAAAACCCAAACCAGATTAATATTTAAAGACCAAGACCATTCATTTGTAGTAAAAGATAGGACTTGAGTATTGGACCCTAATAGGCTTTTTGTCAGTCATATGTTTACTGTGTGTGACGTAACTGAGATTGCCATTTTGGAGGTAATGTTAATTGCAAGTAGTTGCAAGTTACAAATAGAAGCAATAAACGTACATTACATTACTTCTTACATTAATTCATTTTTGATGAGACGTAAAGTGAAGGGATATTATACCAAGACAAACTCAGCAAGGATACCAGGGAATTTTGCTTGGGTAAACTGTCATGTTTACATGTGACAGCACAGTCCTAAAAACAAGTGGAAGTAAACAATTAAACATGTGCATAACATAGCAGTTTTTACTTACATTCAATTACCATCCCATTAAAGCCAGATATAATAATTAGAGTAAAAATCTTGACAGTAATGACAAAGATATAACCCTAAAGTAAACCAGGAACACTCTGCAACTTATATAAATAAATAAACAAATGCATTTCATCATTATGAAACAAACCAATGTCTAACGTAGTCCTAAAGTACAGCATAAAGTGGACTGCATGACATTTTACAGCCTTAACAAGACCAGATTAATCCATTTCTGATGCTCTGTGTTTACTAGCGTGGCTAATCCAAAACAATGTTCAGATATAATGTTAACATAAGCTCAATTAGAAGACAGAAACACGGTCAGATCTGGTCAGACTATTTCACCTACTGTAAAAAAGAAAGTGAACAAAATCTGAGCTGACTACAGAAAAGCCCGGACCACAGAATACCTCCAAAATGGCAATTCATGCTGGTTTTACGTCATAGGTTAAAGGCTGATTACTAGCATGTTGATCCACTTAATTATCAAATCAGGCACAGACATAAAGTAACACTAGTACTATAACTAAGGATGTCCCAATCTGATCCAGTGGATCCTGATCGGGGCTGATCCAGGCACATTATGCTGTATCAGGTATCGGCTATTTGTCTTTGTTTTAACCAGTGTTCAGAGCGCCATCTGGTGTTCCCAAGACAGCATTAACGGACATAATTGCCCAGAGAGTCTGCAGTGTGGAACTATTTTACAGTGGAACATGAAAACAGATCATCTGAACATTTATATAACTATCACTGAAACACTCTGTTTTACCAGCGGGAGAACCGCACACCTTTGTCTGTTTTTTAACCAGCACTGAGGAGCACATTCAGAACCAAGTGAAGGCTAACGCTAATGCCAATACACACACACACACACACACTATAGAAACCCAAATCACAGTACATTCACCCACTAGAAACCAGCTATTTCACACCAGTCGAGAAACAACACATACCAGCCCATGATCAATATTTACGAGCAGCACATTTATTTAAACTGCGTAGCTGTATTACTTCTACAAACAAAAATCGGATCAGGTCGGCATTGGTTAATACTTTTTTTAAGACTCGGATCAGCTTACGTGGCATCCTTAACTCTTCTGGTGTTACTATTGAGAAGTGTCTCTTACTATGCTCAGCTGGCTCATATATCAAACCAGTCTCCTAAGAGAGAGAAACTCCTCTTTTCTCGAGGGGTTTGACGAGTCACTTATATGCTATATGCCACCAGAGAGCCGTATTGCGGAGGTTTGATAGAAAACCAGTATGAAACATGCTGTCTTGTTTTTCTATGATGTGCCTTCGTCGTTGCGATATCCTCTCATCAGGAACAGTTCAATATGCTGAATGATTCTAAGCTAAATCCAACTTTAATTAAATGGAAGTTGCAGAAGGGGGGCTTGGGCCTAGCTGGTAACTGTCTGTGTGTGTGTGTGTATGTTTGTGTGTGTGGCTCAATCGTTTCCTGCAGGAATCAGTGACAGGCGCGTTCCCCATATGACAGTTTTATTGCATCTCTAATCTATGTATACACAGCAACAGAAAGAGGGAGAAAGACAGAGGGGCAGACGGAAAGGGAAAGAAAATGGCTCGTCGTCACTCTACACACACATACAGCACATACACAGACATACACACACACACACACACACACACACACACACACATACAGATCTACAGGCAGTCCTGCAGGCCTGCCACCATTGTCAATCATATCTGTGAAAAGGGCACTGGCACTTATATAGTGAGCAACGCTGATTTTTTAATAATAACCACAGTCCTATGGCGGGTCACATAGGGCCACTGCTTTATTGTCTGACATTTAAGAAAAGCAAACTTTCTCATAACGCCGAAAGCGGATAACACATACCTTAGAATAGCGCTCGGTTGCCCTTTCGCAGGATTTTGTGGATTTGTTTGATGCAATGTAATTATTACCGGCTGAAATATCAGTTTCGGTCAAAGATCGAAGCAGGTTCAGCTCTAAATTAGCTTAACCAGGCAATCAGACACGCTGCCTGGACGCTAACAGCTATCTGTCGGCGCGCTAATAACTCTTTTATTTGCATAATTCACATTTCAAATTAAAATAGGAGGATTTGCGAGGGGGGGTCAGTGTTTTTGAATCAAATCTTCATTTATCATATCAGTGGTGTGCCACCGTTTCTCTCGCACAGTTGTCCATGTGACAGTGCGTTTTAACGAGAGTGCCTGGCTGCAACAGAGTCTCTTCTCATGAAGCTAGAACAGATGTCAGTGAGGAAGGCGTGTGAATGTGAATACAGTAATGACAGCTTTCAAGCATCTTAGTGTCTAAGCACAGTCTTAGTATCCACACAAATCTTCGCAGTGCAGCAGGACACGCCTTAAGATGATATACAGTGATTCTGGCTGCACATACATACCGTATGACATATGACTCGCCCTGTAATTATACACCCATATCCTCGCTGTCAGTGGCACAATAATTGGAAGGAGATGAGAATTTCCGTTAAACAACAGTGCTATAAAACACTGCCTTCCAAAGAAGATGAGGACCTGCGTCCATGGTTGAAGGCGCTACATTTAAAACATCCAGCCAAACGTCCATACATCTGCTCTTACCATTTTGTGGAGGGGGAAACCAACATCAGAACCTTCCTTACCCTGAGAAACGGCTTGGTTATGAAGCTCCGGCGAAGCAGACGCATCAGGTGCTTGAGAGGCTCTTAGGTTAGCTCTTAGGCTAAGTCCTTCCCTGACTGCCTCTCAAGCACCTGCAGACACGCTTGCTAACACAGGGCTACATAATCGAGTTTCCCTCCACAAAATGTTCAAGCGGATGTATGGACGCTTGGGTGGATCTTTTAAATATAGTGCCTTCAACCATAGACGCAGGTCCTTTTATTTAGAAGATGGTGGATATAAGTCATATGGCGCCCCACAACACTCCAGTCTTTCAGTGTCGTGACGGAAAGCTAGTTAGCTATTCTTTAAATAGCTCAAAATAACAGTAACCAGAGTAACCTACTTCGTACTGGGTTTACTTTCAATACAATACAGCCACCAAAGAAACAAAGTCTTGAACGTGGGCATGGCAAAATAAGGTGAATATAGTCAGGTGGAAAAAAATCCCATGAAAACCTGTCTTTTAAAATGCTTAAATATATGGACATTTGATCTTAATTTCAACATTATTAAGAAATGGAGGTAATACACAGCGTCCACCATCAGCCATCAGTGTGCAAGGTGAAAACATCAGGGCAAGCCTAAAGTTTGCCCTAGAACTCCTACACCAGGACTTCTGGAACAATGTGCTTTGCATTTTAGGACTGTTGGAAACCTTTTCACACATCCTCCAGTCTGTTAAAAAAGACAAAGGCTTTCTGGGGACTATATACCCACGTTGACAAAATTGTTGAAAAACCCACAATGGTCACAGAAATAACTTGAATCTGACAAAAGTAATGATGAATAAAAATTCTATGAAAATTAACAAATGGAAATCCAACATTGATTTTGAACCATTCTTCAACAGAATTATTTAAAAAAAACTCATGAAACAGGCCTGGACAAAAATGATGGTACCCCTGAAAATAATGTGACCAAAGGGACATGTTTAATCAAGGTGTGTCCACTAAGCATCACAGGTGTCTACAATCTTGTAATCAGTCAGTGGGCCTATATACAGGTAGTCACTGTGCTGTTTGATGACATGCTGTGTACCACGCTCAACATGGACCAGAGGAAGCAAAGGAAAGAGTTGTCTCAGGAGATTAGTAGACAAGCATGTTAATGGTAAAGGTTATAAGACCATCTCCAAGCAACTTGATGCTCCTGTGACAACAATTGCACATATTATTCAGAAATTTAAGATCCATGGGACTGTAGCCAACCTCCCTGGGCGTGGCCACAGGAGGAAAATTGATGACAAATCAAAGAGACAGATGATGGTAACAAAAGAGCCCAGAAAAATGCCTAGACATTAAAGGTGAACTTCAAGCTCAAGGAACATCAGTGTCAGATTGCACCATCTGTCGTTGTTTGAGCCAAAGTGGACTTCATGGGAGACGACCAAGGAGGACACCATTGTTGAAAACAAATCATAAAAAAGCCAGACTGGAATTTGCTACATGTTGACAAGCTCCAAAGCTTCTGGGAAAATGTCCTATGGACAGATAAAACTTTTTGCCAAGGCACATCAGCTCTATGTTGACAGATGGAAAAATTAAGCATATCAAGAAAAGAACATTGTCCCTACTGTGAAACATGGAGGAGGCTCTGTTATGTTCTGGGGCTGCTTTGCTGCATCTGGCACATGGTGTCTTAAGTACAATGTATGTGTCACAGAGTACAATGAAATCTCAAGACTATCAAGGGATTCTAGAGCTACCCAGTGTCAGAAAGCTTGATCTCAGTCACAGGTCATGGATCTTGCAACAGGATAATGACCCAAAACAGAACTAAAAACACCCAGAAATAGCTAAGAGGAAAACATTGGACTATTCTGAAGTGGCCTTCTATAAGCCCTGACCTAAATCCTATTGAGCATCTTTGGAAAGAGCTGAAACATGCCGTCTCGAAAAGGCACCCTTCAAACCTGAGACAACTGGAGCAGATTGCTCATGAGTAGTGGGCAAAAATACCTGCTGAGAGGTGCAGAAGTCTCATTGACATTAACAGGAATCGTTTGAATGCAGTGATTGCCTCAAAAGGTTGTCAAAATATTAAGTTAAGGGTACCACCATTTTTGTCCAGGCCTGTTTTATGAGTTTATTTTTTTTTATATAATTCTGTTGTTAAATAATTTCTATTTATTATTACTTTTGTCAGATTCAAGTTATTTCTGTGACCATTATGGGTTTTTCTTTCATTAACCGAGGGGTACCAACAATTTTGTCCACGTGTGTATAGACCTCATTCAGCCTTCAGAGCAGCATGACTTCTCCTGGGACCACTTAAGTGAATAAACTATACCCTTGAGTATAAGAACCTTGATCAGCAATGATATACAATACACTGTGCCATTCAGACATTCCTGATCTCAGGGACACTTGTTTGGTAGGAAACCATGCCCCCACACATCACTGCTGGTCACCACCTGTACTGAGTTTTAATACACTCAGTTTCACTAGAGGCATGCTTGCACGGTCCTCACTGCTAACATGGGCGTACGACATGTTCTCCAGTAGCTGTAGCCAATTAAAGCAGAGTTCCAATTGGGCTTGATTCAGGCCAGGCAGTCGCCATTCTCCCTCTCGTGCCACGACTATCATGCTACATTCACTAAGTCAGTAGGGTCAGTGGTTCTGCCAGTCCAGTGCTCGACTGAGCACTAATTGATGTTTCAATGCTGGTCTGCTGGTCTCACCGCAGGCATGTGATAAGACTTGCTGGAATGTGCAGTTTGTGTGAAGGTCGAAGTGTATACCAGAATATATCAGCCTAGGTACAGTTTCAGGGCTGGAAGTACCTTGTTGCAAGGAAGAGTATTTCAGTGTTCCAAAAAATCCTACAAAACAGAAGCGGAAAGAAGGCAAGGTGACTCTTCTCGTGTGGATAAAATAGGGAGCTTTGCTGCTTTGAAACAAAGATATTTAGGGATTTTAAAGCTCTGCTTTTCATAAAGATCCTGACAGCGGTGCCATGAGGAGATGCACTGTTGCAGTAAATTACTCACACCCGACACAGGCTCACGGCACCGATGTGATGAAGAGCAGTTGCAAAACACAGATCCTGTCCTTTTCGAAAAAAGGCTTAGCAGTGCACCCTAAACTTTGCAGATGTACTGAATGAATTTTAGAGGTTTCCTCAGGCAGGATTCTCAAATGGCTGACAAGAGCCCCATTCGGACGTGATTAGTTATACATAGGTTAGAAGTATTGTAATTGTACTATGGGACGCCTGTAAAATTTGGGACTGATTTGCACAGAGATGAAATAGCTAGCAAGCTATTGACCCCATTCACTAAGTCAGTAAGGTCAGTGGTTCTGCCAGTCCAGTGCTCATCTGAGCACTAATTGATGTTTTAATGCTGGTCTGCTGGTCTCACCGCAGGTATGTTATTTGACTTGTTGGAATGTGCAGTTTGTGTGAAAGTCGAAGTGTGTCCCAGAATATATCAGCACAGATACAGTCCCACAGCTGGAGGTACCATGTCCAAATAAGTCATACATACAAGTGGTAACCATGGGCAAGTTCTATGTGTCCTCAGTTTACCTCAACTGGGATGTCTCAACAGCCAGTATGTTCTCTGAAACCATATGGACATACAAGGTCCTACAAGCCAACGTTCATCCATCCTAGCTCAAATACATGTTGTGACTAATGTGACATGGTGACTTGTGAGATGTGAGGTAGGTGATGTGTCAGTCCTCTGGCTGTGTAGGTCTATAGGAATGCAGGGAAGGACGTCATCGCTCTACCCTTTCTCTATGTGGTACACCACCCAGTCAGAGGTCTGGTAGAGTGTGCAGTGCTTCCCCTAAGATGTGTCAGGATGCCGCCCTAGCCATTCGATGTGAGGCTCCCTGTACACACAGGTAGGTCCTTGCCCTCATCATCCCAACTTGGTTCTGCCCTCAGTCGATTGAGGGAGAAATGCTCCAGAGCTCTTAAGAATGGCCTACACCCCCCCTGTAAAGGATAGTTTTCCCTCCTGTTGCACTGTTTGGATTATTTGTTCTGTTCCCACCAGGCTGTGTGGCCCTACCTTTGAATGGGGCATTTTTCACTCAGATGAGTCCGGCTGTGTAAGAAGGGACTGAACGAACAAAGTAGAGCTCGCTCTGGAAAGGCAGGGATCTTTTTCAGACAGATGGGCATGAGCGACAGAGAGGACACCTGCTGGTCTGCTTTCGCTCCCCCCCTCAATCTCTATCCTTCTCTTTCCCTCTCTCTTTCTGTCTCTCTCTCTCTCTGTCCTGCATTAGAATTCAGTGTCTCGCTTTGCCTGGTCTCGCTGAGTGGGTTAGTGAAGCGTGTCACGGTAAGAACCAGTGAATTATAATGAACTGAACGTGTGTGTGTGTGTGTTCGCTCAAGAGACGAGAAAGAGAGAGAAGAGAGGCAAGGGAAGGGAAGGGAAGAGGGAGGGGTATGAAGAGAACCCTCAGTAAAGCACAAGCTGGTTTTCTTCTTTAGGCACAGAGAGTGAGAATGAGAGAATCACGGAGAGGAACTCAACGAAGAGAGATATAGAGACAGAGAGAGAGAGAGAGAGAGAGAGAGGCTGTCGGCTGAATCACCACCACCTCCACCACTCCATCCCTTCTTTCACTCCATCCTACACCTTTTCTCATGCACGGGGGAGTTTGTGTGGGACAGGAGACCCCGCTTGCATCCCTCTCGCCATCCCTCCCTCGTACGACGCACTTCTGCACAGATTCATTCATCCCCCCACACCCCCCACACCCCACCCTCATCTTCATGTCACCCTCTGTTTTCTTTTTTTAACATTTATTCTCTCCCCCACACCACGCTATCCCACTCGTTTTTGTCACGGCTGAGGAAAAGAAAATGAGCAACCTGAGAAGCGGAGAGACGAGAGGACGGAGGACAGTGGAAAGGGACCAGAGGGAGAGCTTTGAGAGAGCTCTGTCCGGCCGTGGAAGGAAGAGACGAATGCGGCACCTGCCGAGCGTCCCGCAGGAGCCGGGCTGGGCGCTCCCTCCTCCTGTCCCAGTGATGGATAATCCCGGCAAGAGCCCTGGGAACAAAACGCCAAAGAGAAGAAAAGAACCATACCAATGAATCGCTCCACAGCCCAAACGGGGCAACCGGCAAACAAAAGCCAATCTGATGTTGTTTTTCTCTGCGTTTTTCGCACAAACTCAAAGTTTCTGAACGATTCCTAGGAGTCGTACAGTTAGAATCTTCGCTCTTGCCGGTTCCGGACCTCTTTTTCACCGCTCCCTTTCTCTAAGGAAGAGTTTGGGGTAAGCTTTTTTTTGCTTGCTAATTGTGCAAGAATTTCTCAGGACTTCAGCCTCGCTGAAAAGCACTTTTCATTCCAATTCATTCCTTTCCAAGCCCTCGGCTCAAAAGAGCTTTTTTTTTTTCAAGCCAGAAAACCTCGTTCCTCTCTCTGGCTTTTGAGGCTGAAATAATTGGAGCTGGAGATTGCCTCGCACTGTACCAGAGCCAGAAGAGCGGCCGTCCGACCAATTCGGAGAGAACACCTGGCGCAGTGTTTCTCGGGAAGTGCCATTTTCCTGAATCGCTGTATTATCTCTGAGGAAGGGGGAGGGGGGGGTTAGGGGGTGTAAAACCACCCAAGACGTAGCCCTTGATGATCTGGAGGCGATATGTTGTCCGGACTAGAGGGAGAAAGAGGGACCCCTAAGGAGATTAAAGAGCGAGGGCCGATTCAAGATACCAGCGCAAGTATGAGATGCCATCTCCTGTGGTCCGCGCAGCATCCCGAGGAGAACAGTAATGAGAAGGAGGACGACATGAGCTTTTTGAAACCCTGAAAACTCTGAAGCACGGAGTGCCTCTGTGATGAGAAAGGGCAGCGCCAAGACTTGCGGTGGTGCTTTTAGTCTGTACCTCTCCCACCATAAGACACAAAGCCAAGTTTGAAGGGAAAAGATTCCTTCAACCTTTAGCACACACTTCTAAAGCCAGAAGAAAAGAGAACTCGGCCCAGGACCCTCAATCTGTATTGTACCCCCCCCCCTCCCCCCCATTCCTTTTCTTTTACTCTCTCATTCTCATTTATTCACTAGGCCCCTTTTTCTCGCTCTCCCTATTTTTTTCCCCTCCCTCTCGAGTCGCTGAAAGCCGCGGATCGCTAATCCATGGGCGTTCCGTCAGATTGTCCATGCTGATTTTGCCACTGATTGGCCGTCTACTTCAGACCCTCTCCTCCTGTACCCCTCCTTCACTCGCTCTTTCGCTCTCCTTCATTTTTACCTCCCTTCCTCCTCCTCCTCCTCACTCCATCCCTCCCCCCTCCCTCTCACTCTCTCACTCTCTCTCGCTCTCTCGTTCTATCTCCCTTTCTCTCTCTCTCCCTGCTTCATTGTCTCAGTGTGCAGTAGCTGAGCTGCCGGGGAGCCGACCCTTTTTCACAGCTCCGGCAAGGACACGGCGAGGTTGAGGTGAGTGCTTCTTGAGTGTGTGTGAACGCATCCCTACGGCTCTCCACTCTCACTGACACCTCTCTTCCCACGGGCTGGGTGTGAACCAATGTCCCTTTTACATGTGCGTCCACCACCTTTTCTCACGTCACCTAGGTTGTACGTACCTGTACGTCTTTTCTGTCTTACTTATTCAGTGTGAGTCATTCGCGCAGTGGGACATGTGTGTGTGTCTGTGTTGTCTTCTTTGTTTGGGGAACGCGACAATGTCAGCTCCTGCATGTTTTGGGAGGGTAGGGGGGCAGCTTGTAGGAGTGTGTCAGACAAGTGGGTTTTCTCTTTTGGGACCTCATGTTTTAGAAATGTGGGTTAAAGGCTTTTGCTTAAGGGTGCAGCATTAGCCGATAAAGTGTGAGTGAGTATGTGCGCGGGAGAGGGTGTGTGTGAGGTTATTAGGATGCTGGACTCGTCCTCCTCTCGTTAGCGCTCGATTGCGTCGCCTTTCGGTTCAGTATGCGGACAGCCTCGGGGCAAGGGCTGCTGTGTCCGGCACCGTGGCTGGAAACCGCTGACCACTGCTGCATCTGTGCATGCGCTCTTGTTATCCCATTCATGCTTGCGGCTCAAACTCGCACACGCGCCGGGATCGTAACACTTTGGAACACAGTGATACACACACACACACACACACACGCACACACACGTTGGCTATGATAAATTTAGGTATTCCCCCAGGACTGGATGGAAATAGTCGCCATGCTAAATTAGGACAGGGCTCTAAAAGGTACAAGTCCTCTGAAAGGGAGAGCGTGGTTGTGCAGCCAGTGTGATACTGTGCTGTTTAAGAGAGTTTTCTGGACCATATGCTGACACACATCTCTAGCGCTATCTCTAGCCCCTTACTTGATGTCGGTGCTACTGCTTTCAGTGACACCCCCCTTCCTGCCCCTCATCCCAAAGCAGGATCTCTGCAGTGACACCTTAATCTCTCACCGGCCTGTCAACACGATGCCTTTCAGAGAGCGAAAGTCCCTTAAGATCTTCATTTCCATGCAGACTGCTGTTACCTTTGTTACAGCGGTTGGTGTGCGGCTGCTTGGGAAGCTACTCCGTTCAGTTCAGACTCCCTTACAGTTCTGCTGTTGTTGCATTACTAGGACATTTCTGAGGTCTTTGTTCTTGTGAAGGGGAGCTTTCAATCGTTAAGCGTTAGCCGATTTCCGAGTGGGTTCCCGTCCTGTCCGGGTGGTTTTGCTGGTATCAAAGATTGTGAAACTTCGTACTTCAGAGCCTCGCCACTGTATTACTGCGTACAACTGCAAGACGAGAGCGGCCGAAGTGGCGGGATTTACCTAATCCCCAGCATGGCGGACCATAGACGGTGGCGTGGAGTCAAAGGACTCAGCCTCTCTGAGTAGAAAGTGGATTTTTCACAGTGAAACAGGATTCCCTTATTTCCAGCGTTCCCCTGCTGCTGGGGGACGTGGGAGCACAATGGGAGTGTGTGTGTGTGTGTGATTCTGTGCACTCTCTTTATGTGTGTGCGCGTACAGGTGGGTGTGTATGGGGAGAGGGCAGAATCCACATGCTGCGAACGTAAACTGACAGTAGCTAAATTAGTCTGGACAGATTACGGTGGGATCCGCGCTCTCGTTCTGAAAGGGCTGTACACCTACGGGGGGTGGTGGTGGAGGTGAGTGGTGGAGGTGGATGTGGTGATGGGGAGAGGGGGGTTGGTGGGGTGATACACTGAGCCCTGCTCAAAAACAGCAGGTCCGCTGAATCCTGTCCTTCCCAGTGAATGCCTGTCTGTTTTACACAAAGGCTGAATGCAGAGAGGGAGTAAAAAGAGAAAGGAGAGGTAGGGTAGAGCAGAGAGAGAGAGAGACATACGTAATTGGAATACAATATATAGAAGAGTCCAAACTGAGGATATTATAATGTATGGTGATATTATGCTTTCGTATGAACAGCCCCGATTTGTCACAGACAGGAACTTTTATGAAAAAAAACAAAAAAAACAAACATATTACACAAATTAGACGAATGGCATGGAGCACTAATGCAGCTCAATCTGGCTCCCCCCGTTCGCCGGGATCCCCGTGTTCGGAGACAGTAGTTCATCTCCGACCATCCTTCCACCACTTCTTCATTCTCCCACTTAAGCTGACGCCCGAGACAGTGGGGCTGTCAGGATTAAGGCTGCTGAAGGAGCTCTGTCTGCCTTCAATAACTCACCCTCCATTCCCCCCATCGTCTCCATCCCATCTCTCTCACCTGAGACCGCTTCCAATCTGCCATAAAATTGGTCACATCCTAAAATCTTTGGAATAGTTGACCGTATGTTCTCACTAGATTGCGACCTAAATGCACAGAATTGCGTGGAACGATTGCTGTCCGGGTCCGATTTGTATGACTTGAGTAGCAATTTTCTTTTTGGAAGAAGGGGATTCCTCGATGCTTTTGAAGTACGTCAGAGTTGCAACGCAGCAATTACTTGGAAGAGACTTGTTGTAAGAGGCTAGGATTGTGGTTTCGGTGTATACAGCACAGGGCATCCTGCCTTTCAGGGTTTTCGTATGCCGCTATATTGGCATTCTGGACAGGTTCAGCGATTACGTCATTTTCTAAAGCTCAGTGTTGACTGTTACTGGGGAGGTGGGTGTGGCTGAGCGCAGTGGTGGCACCCTCGTCTGACTGGGCGATGAATCGCTGGTAGAGGAGTAGAACAGATCTCCTGCACCGCTGCCTCCACAGGGTGTGGTTTACGTGCTTATTTTGTCTTGTTTGTGCTTTTGCTTTGACTGCGGATGCTGCCATGGCTTGGTTGTGGTCTTTCAGTTCTATCACACCACAGCATTTCAGTTAATGAAGAAGGTTGAATCCAGAATTGTAGTCCGTCCTCGACTTCAAAATCTAATTCAACAGCCTCAAACCACGACCCCACTGTTTTTGTGTCTCTTGCAGAGCTAAATATGGAGCCACTGTCTGTCTTTCTCAGTTTCGGCGATTATTCAGTTTGCATTATCTAATAATGGAAGTCCCGGAATAGTGACGATAGCCAAATACAGATGTAGCCACGATGCCCAAGGCTTGAGCTGCTTGACTGAGATGCGAAGATGGTGTGTGTGTGTGTGTGTGTCTATTTGGGGACAAAATGTGCCCATGATTATGAAAATTAGATTCCTCAGGGGTTGGGTAAGGTTCTTCAGGGGTTGGGTAAGGTTCTTTAGGGGTTGGGTAAGGTTACGAACTGGTGGAATATTTTGGTTTTCTAGCTACAGTAAAACTGGGGGTCACTGGAAACACCCCACAAAGACAGGAAAACAAGCCTGTGTGTGTGTGTATCTGAGCGTATGCTATTGGCAGGCATTGATGACCGTGATTGTGTTAGTGGAGGGGGACCCCAGCCTTCAACACAGCAGCTGCCACCATTGCATCACTCACTGAGTGAGGCAGAGAGCGAGGAGGGAAGGGGCGAAATGGAGAGGGGTGGGGGGGTTGGTAGAGCGAGTGAGTGAGCAGGCAAGCGAGTCAGTGATTGAGTGTAAGACGGACTGAAGAGAGAAGCGAGGGAGAAAAAAGAAGAAAGAGAAAAGGGGAGTTGAGCATCCTCCACATGAATGCTGAGGACTCTCTAGTGCAGGAGTGTGGTCATGCCAGAGCACAATCACCCACAGCCTACAAATTCATCCCAGCCCAGGGAGGGATCCTACACCTCCTGTGTAACCTTCCTTTTCTCCCT
The DNA here is from genome assembly GCF_030463535.1 of Salminus brasiliensis. Classification (NCBI taxonomy): domain Eukaryota; kingdom Metazoa; phylum Chordata; class Actinopteri; order Characiformes; family Bryconidae; genus Salminus; species Salminus brasiliensis. The sequence continues at coordinate 8,227,965 of NC_132898.1, forward strand.
CCCTCTGTTTTATTCATCCTTTTCTCTCATTCGACTGGTAATGACTCTCTCCCATCAATTAGGCTGACTCCATGCTAACGCTTTTTCGCTGCTGAATAAATACATAATGATGTCTCGCCCGCAGCCCCCCATTTCTCCCCGGAGGTGTGGAGCAGGGGAGAAAAAAAAAAAAAGAAAACCCTCTCACCTCCGCAGGGGAAGGCATTTGCCAGAGATAAAGCTAATTTAATCCGATGAAATGTGACATTTGGCGGCGGGCGCTCCGATGCTCCAGCATGGGCCAGAGTGCAGGTGCTGCATCAAGATTAATGAATCGCCAGCAGCCAAACCGTTCACTCGGGCGAAGGGAGAGGGAGCGGAGTGCAGAGAACGCGTGCCAGGACAGCGAACGGCAGGAGGTCAGAGTTCTGGTGTGTTAAAAAAAAAAAAAAAAGAAAGAAAGAAAGAACGAAAAAGGTGGGCACCGGACCACGTAGCTCGCGTGGCCGTTTGTCACCAGCTGAAGCCTGCTGAGAGAGCCTGAGAAGGCGGCTACCTTGATTAGAAGTGCAAGTTCTTTTTTTTTTTTGGTGGTTCTCTTCCTCTCTGTTTAGTTCTCCTCCTCCTCCTCCTCTCAGTGAACCTACTGCTGTTCCTGAATTGTGTAACCAGCATGGAGGACGCAATATGCGTGTGTGTGTTTCTGTGTGTGACTGTTTACTCGCATGGTTAACAGCACCCACGGTTGGTGGGGAGTTTCCTTGCATGGAAAAAAACAAAAAAACAAACAAAAAAAACACCCGTCCCTGCCAAGCCAAGCAGATTGGCACTCGGCTCATGCCAGGGTACAATAAATAATTATTGCCTCTCACGATTACTTATGGTCTGCTGAGTAGAATTTCATTAGGAAATAAAGCCTATTAACGCCCAACGACTAGCTTTCTGCACAAACCTTATAATTACTCGCTGCTTGTATCCCAGCGCTTTTGCTTCTTAGCTCTTGGTTGGTGCCTCAAATTAAGGGGGTCAAAACTGTTTGGCCCTCCGCTACAGGACTGCCCCCTTTCCCTTATGTTCTTCTCCAACATCACCTTGACCTCCCCACCTCTCCTAAATTATGGCGGGTGACAGGGTGGCCTCATTAGGAGAGAAAAAGAGGGCGCTCCGTATTCACCAGAGGACTCGATTACCATAAAGTGACAGTGAACAAAAACAACTCAGGGATATGAGGTAAGGAAGCAGACCTGTGCCCTTGATAAGCTAAGCATAGCTGGGATTTGGCTGGAAATTTGAGACAAGAGACAGACCCTATACTGAACGGCAGCTCTGTTCGCACTGTTAGCTTGATAAAGCTAAACACACCAATGAGAGCGCCCTTGCTGAAAGCAGAAAGCCGTGTGTAGGAGAAGTTAAACAAGTGATTTCCTCTCAATTCTAGTGAAGAACAAATGTATTTCTTTTCAGAGGGAACAAAAGCATACTCCTAAAAATCATTCTTGTTAGCAAACTCTACAGTACTGTACTTGGCCAGTCTTTGTGAAGAGCTTGCAGTTAGTTACATAGGGGACACCACCTTCTTTTTCATTGCGCTTCCTCCGAGATGTTAACTCCACCTCAAGCTGACACCCATTTCCCATGCAGTAGTAATTTTCCTTTTCCCCCTCCCTGCTCGCTTCCCTATTCTGCCATCTTTCTAAGAGCACCGTGACCTTCTCCTACTTACCTGTGCTGCTTTGTGGTTTTAGATAATCCCTCAGTGCAAGACAAGAAATCCCCCCCCCCTCCTCCTCCTCTTCCTTCCCTCTCTTTTTTTTTTTCATGTATTGATCTTAACCATGTTTGGATGCCTCAGCAGGAGAGCTGAAATAGGCTTATGTCCTCACATTCATTTGTATTGTTTATTTTTATTATTCATTTTCTTCCTTGAGTGTGCTCGCACTTGTGCTCCTCCTTCTCCAAGCCCTAGGTGGCCAAGTGTGCTTGGATGTGCTTAGTCTCTGGGTAGGATCTACCCGTGTCATTAGCAGCTCGGCGAAAAGGCCGGCGTAATAGTGTTGTGACTGTTAATAAGCAGTGCTTACTCTTTTCTATAGGCAGTGTGTGTGTAATTAGGTGGGGCGGGATGAGCCGTGCTGTTTGATCAGGAGACTAATGCACAGCTCAAAGGAGCTCGGGAGAGAATAGTGGGGAGATTGCCGAGCGCTGCCGGGAGGCACAAAGACCACTGGCGAAGGCTGCAGCTGTCTCTGCTTTAAGCCTCCCAAGATCAATTTGCCATATCCTGGACAGAGACTGTTTAGATAGCCGAGGAAAGCGAGACAAAAGAGGTTGCGTTCTATGGCCGTCCTCTAGGGGGAGACGTCGACCCCAAACAAACAGTGTACCTCGGGTGGAGGGTTAGAAAAAGGGCTTTCTTTTTTCTATTTGATTTAATAACTCTTAAAACAGACACACACACACACACACACACTCCCACAAACTCCCTCCCTAGTTACTCTTCTGCCACTCATATTGATTCGTCCATGATAGGCAGGCAGTGCCCAGTTTCATTCAGTGACAAAAGTATCAGTGTCTGTGGCCCTTACAAAGAGCTGTTTACCCAGGCCTCCTTACAGAAAAAAAAGAGGGAGAAAAAAGAGAAGGAAGAGCAAAAAAAAAACTGCCCTGTAAGTGTCCTGAATGGAGGCTTTGTTTGCAGGGGCCAGAGCCCAGCGTGAGAGGACACAGGGCACTGATGGATACTTATACCTGGCCCCCCTGGTGCCTCAAATGCCTCAGCCAGATACCACTTCCACAAACGCACCCTCTGTCCACCTCTTCTCCCGCCTTCCCTGCCCCGCTTTGTGTACGAACAACCGAAGCTTTTTCTTGCCTTTGCGCTCTCTTTTTTTTTTTTGGCCTTTCCATTTTCTGCGCAAGAGCAGGGGGAGGGGTTTGAACAGTTGTCCAGACTCACCTGTGAAGAGTGGCTTGCGGAGAGAGAAGAAGGGGAAAGGTATGACCAAGGTATTGTCCTTTTCTCAGAAGCCTAAAAGCAGTGATCAACTCTGAAGCTTTTCCAGGGGCTCTTTTTCTAGACAACCTGTTGAACTGAGGTGTTTTCCATCACGAGGGATCTGGATTGAGAGGTCTGCAGATTTGTTTTTTCTTTGTCTTTTCCATCATGGCTGAAGCAAATAGGCATATAACATATCTTCATCATTGGTGATATAGATATTAATGCGTCTCTGCAACGCTATGATTAGTGGCATGTCAAATACAGGATGGTTTAAGTGGCTCTCTAGGCCTTCCAACCAAGGAACTGCAGTGTGGCTAATCACTGAATGACATGAATTGTTGCTTCTTGAATGTAGACTGTAGTAGCTTGGGGCTCAGGTCTTCCTTTCTGAAGAAACCGTGCACTGTGTTGTCTCGTCCGTCTCAGAATTGCAGTATTTGCTCAGATTTGTATGAATGCTTTCATTGCAAATGTACTTTTAGACAGAAAAGGCAAGTTCAGCGAAACAGCATGTGAAGGAGGCCAGTGGGACGACCTGAGCGACTTGGTTGAGCTTCTTTTTTCTTTTGTTCTATTTTTGTTTTTTTTAGAACGTATGACTCACTTTCCCTCCTCACCACCTTCCACCCCACCTATCCCTCCTTTCCCTTCGTCTTCCCTCCCTCTCACGGCCGCTCAGACAGGGTTGAGATAGATAAGCACCACTGATCAATGAGGCCGCGCTTCGCTCTTTAACTAGACTCTCTCTCCCTGCACGGAGTGCAGGGCGCCGTTCCGGCCACCGCCATCCATTTCACTCCTCTCCGGCCAAATGGATCCGCTGGAACGACGGGGATCGACTTCTTTTTGTTCGCTTGTTCGTTCCTTCTCGCTGCGCTCTGAAAGGACTGACACGCACAAGACAAAAACCAATCGATCGTCCTGTCGATGAATCTTTTTTTTTTTTGTGAAATGCCATAACCTGATCGAAACGTCAGCCCAACATGCCAAAATTTGATCAGTGGCTAGAAAGAGACGCCAATGAATTATAGCCCGGGTGACCCGTGGCTCTTATCTGTAACTGTCACTCGTGCCCTTTGCCATTCGTCCTCGCAAGACAGAAAGCACCAGGGATTCAATTGATGGCTTTGAATTTGAATTATGGAGAAAGCCGCCCCCTTAATAGCCTTGTGGCCAAACTTTGTTTCTCCGTCGCTGAACGTCAGGATTATAGTCTCTCATGTCCATATGTGGGAAAACCTCGGCTTATTGGCCTGTCTTGCTGGGAAATAGATAGATAGATAAATAAATAATTGCATAAGGCTACTGCCCTTTTTCGCAGAGATCTTGCTAACAAGCGAAAATCAGCTTACGACTTCTTTCCTCGCCCTCCTTCATCATCCTATCACCCTCTCTCATGTCCAGGATGTGGGAGACAGAGGGCGGATTTAAGTCTCCCCCTGACCCTCTCTGTCTCCCTTCTCTTCTCATTTCTCTCTCTCTCTCTCTCTATATATATATATATATATATATATATATATACATACATAGTCAGAAGTGGTTCCAAATGTACAGAACTGGAAGCAAGGAAGCAAGGATTAGGCAATCTACTTTATCTATGCACCAATCCATTCCCATGACAAAGCCCCCCTTTGATTAACGCTGTACCTTTTTTTCAACCCTTTGTTGGTTGTGAGGTCTTGGAGAGCATCGCTGCGTGCGTTTTTAAGACCTTCGAGAACTGACTTAGGCGTTCACAGTTTGACATATTAAAAGAGAAGGAAACTTTTCTAATAAAGAAAGCTAAATGCTAAATTAAACACCCTGATCTTTGGAATACAGGTGAAATGGTGAAAGTAATGAAAAGGTGAAGTAATAAAAAAAAGGAAAAAGGTTTGTTATTGCTAACTGCACTCAGGCTGGAGTCATCCCTTTTTCTGCGAGTTAATTATTCATGCCTTCTGGGAGCCTCTCACTTTTCTTCTCACATGAAGTGGTTTTCCACTAGGCCTAAATAATCTTTAAAAGGACGAAACCAATCCAGGTACTATAGACCCAACAAACAGGTTTAAGCTTAGCTTAGCGAGTCTGTGAGGGCTGCCAGTCTGAATGAGACTATCCCTTGAGATGTCTGCACTGGTGGCTCAACATACCATCTTTTAGTCCTCTCTTCCTTCATGTTTTTGAGCCTGTGCTTGTCGATACTCCAGTCTGGGGTCTTATCTCAGAGCCTCAGCGGTGTGCTAGCCCTTCCAGACCTCTCTGCAGCAGACAGACATACAGGTGCTGAGGGACCGGTTGCCCGTTTAGCCTGCTTGTCCGTACCTCAAGGAGAGCGGCGGAGTGTCTCTCTCTGGAGCTTGTCTGTTGTGGGCATAGTGTTGTAAGAAGGGGGGGGGGGGGTTGGGGGTGCAAAAAAACAGCTGAAGAGAGTGTGGAGGGGGTGGGTGGGCTGGGAAGGACAAGCGAGTTGGCATGTCTCTGCGGTCACGCTTGGTCACTGCTGTGTTTTATGGCTTTCTATTCCTATGTGATTTTTCTCTGCCATGTCACATAGGGTTCAAAGCCATTGGGTACAGAGTGGAAGTTCAGCTGGGGACAGATGCAACCAGGGAAGTGCACCTGCTATGAAGCTGAGGATCTGCAAGGTATAGCTCTCTGTACGACGTAAAGAATGACGCATCTTAGTAGATTATCAGGTTGGTTTGCCTCACAATGGAAGAACTTCCAGTCGCATGGCTGGCGCAGATTGCCTTGACATTTTCCCCCCAGTATTTTTCAAGTGCTGACAGTCCAACAGACTGGATATGGCAAACACTTTGGTTAATCATTGGAAAAAACGCGAATGTTCTGTTCTGTCAGGGGGAGCACAGCGTATGAGCATGAGCTCACTTTCCTCATTCCATTTCCACCTAAAAAAAACAACCCTGTTTGTACAATAGATGTTTGTTTCGTCTCGAACGTCTCGTCTTATTTCCCTAATTAACGCTGGTGTACCGGCAGTGTGCTCATAATGGCTTGTCTTCCCACTCTGTTCAGCTAGTGTGGATTGCTGCTGCACATGCTATATATTTTAGCGCCCAGCAAACACAAGTAGCTCCTGCGCTGTTCCATCCATCTTGGTAATGCAGTTTGCATCGAGCTGTGGAATGCAGTCATGCTTTTAATATGGTAATTAAAAGTGCGGCTGCTGCTGAATGGAAGCGCTAGTCTTGCTGCTGATGTGTGTGACATTATGGCACTCAGGAAGTGGCAGGCATGCACAACGCTGGCAGTAATACTACCTGATTATTTCCCTCACACACAAACACACACACACACACAGCATGCCCAGAGGCACTCTCCCTGCATGCTCGTAGGCACCTGCAGCACCGTGGCTGGTAATTGTCCCCGTGGCAGGCAGTTTTAGCGGCGTGTGGAAAGTGCCTCGCTTCCCAGTTAGAGCGGGCTGCTGAGTCAGGCTGTTTTTAATGAAGCCTGCAGTATTTATCACCCGTCTCCCGTCCTTAATTAGACTCATTGGGAGCAAACGGATGGGAAGTGAAATGTTAATGTTGTATTTCCTCTCGGGCAGTGGTTCACCCCTGCTTGTTATTGTGTGGTCGAGGCAGCGGTGGCGGCGGGAGCTGAGGGAGTCAGTCGCGAGCGAAGAGCAGACAGTTGCATCGCTAAAAAAGAAACGGATAACAATAACGGCCATTGGAGCAGCGAGAATCTGGGTGGGCAATTTTTTTTTCTAGACCAGCAGACATCTGTAGGCACACCGTGGCGCAAGGCCCCGAAAGACTTGGCTAATTTGTCAAAGTGTGAGTGCTAACTTGTCATATTCGAGAACTGCAGCTGTCTCGCAGCTTCCTTTGTGCAAGCGTTTGTGTGCTGGGTGCTGGGCGCCTGTGTCTGTGTCCACCACTGCGTCTACCTCTATCTTTATCCAGGTGTTTCAGACCAGTGTGTGTACACTGTGTGTTTCCAGGGATTTGGCGGTCATGTTAGAAATAACAACGCTATGTAGGTATAAACCTCTTTGCGTGTTTGAGGGTGTATGTCCGTGGGATTTGCCGTGGGTATTTCAGTGCGTGTCCTTCGAGAGCTAATGATTAACAAGAGACTCTGCAACGCTCCACTGGCCTGCAACCCTTCATCTGAATGACTGAAGCCTATTTCCCTGCAGCTACAGTACTGCTCCGGACACAAAATAATACCATAATAAGAGTACTTTCCTGCAACCTCAGCAAGCAGTCCTCCTCCACTCCAGTCACAATTGCCCTAAGCACAGCTCAAGTGCCGTGTGCACTAGAGACAGCCCCCCCAGCAGCCCTTCTCCACCATGAAAACAATCATCAGGACAGTTCATCAGGTCTACAGCCTTATGCCTGAGCCCATCTCTCGCTCTCAGATTGCCCCTGAGATCTCTGCTTGCCTTCGTTTGTTGCACCGTGCCGCTACAGTTGGGTTTCCATGCAGGTGAAAGCTAAAAGTTGGAAGAACATAAGTCAGAACAGATCAATCACCTTCCTGCCAGGTGTGATTTTTAAGCATAGGACACATACTGCTCTGCGGACAGGCCTTTCGTAACCTTACTCCAAAGACAAAGCCAAAAAAACCCAACATTACAGATCTCCTGGACTGAGATGTGCTGTAGCTGTTTCTCAGAACTGAGCAAGGCAAGGTCATCTATCCATTTCGTTGCGCTCTAAGATGGGTCCTGCGTTCGCTTACTGAGTAAACTGGCTACCCTTGGGACTGTAAATGGCCTCCCTAGTTTGTCTAAAACAGGAAAGCACGAGTCTGGTGGCTTTAAGTCGCTTACATGTGTAGTTCTCATCGGTGGAGAGCCCTCAAACGTTACTGGCAAATGCCCTAATGGGACCACGGGGACTTCCTGAGGTTTCGCACAGTTGAATTCACAAACGCATCAAACCCCCTAGTCACATTGCTTTTCTGTCCACGTTCCACTGCACAACCTTATACTCTGGCGCACACACACATACACGCACACCCACTGCCCTCACCGAATCCTTTTGCGCCACACCACATGCATACGCATGAACTGATATTGTCGGCTCCCCATCCATATACATAAGACAATTCGGGTCCTTATTGAGGAGGTCTATGGACGAGCACAACCGCAGTTTCCGCAGCTTCCCCACACATGACCTCCTCTCTGTGGTGTGGCTTAAGATGCGAGGGTCTTTCAGGAGTCTCAATCCCTCCGAGAAGAAGCACCACTCGAGTTAATTGTGGCCTGCGTGTGATATGATAGGCACGACTTGCTGTTGCCATTCTCTCACGGAAAAGCTCATCAGTGCACAAGGTGCCTGGCGCAGCCAGCCAAGTCCCAAGCGCATCCTGCTAGTAATCTCCCCTTTGCAGCACAGCACAGTATTCAGCAGGCCTGCAGCCCAGAACAATGCAGAGCCCATAAACACAGCAGGCATGCCAGGCCTCTACACTTCGGCGTCTGTACGATGCATTGTAGCTCTGCAGTACTGACCCGTCCGTGCTCCACCAAAAAAAACAAGCTACTGTTGCAAGGTTGGACAAGATTTACAGAACCAGAAATTGTAAATCATAAACTACATACAATATGAGTGCATTACTGGTTTCAAATGATATTTATTTTATATATGTATGAAAGGTCACACTGTTAAGGTTGATCAGGTGTATTGTCTTATGTAATCTCGACCTTTATTACAGCTACAGTTATAATATAACAGGTAATATTGTCATTATTCCTATTGGCTACCATCATTTCCAAAGATATATATGTAATATTTACATGTTTAACAAAAATACTAAGGGCTAAAATGAATGTGTGGCTGTATAAAAGGCAACATTATCATTATTATTATCGTTATTAGCAAAAAATGCCATTAGTGGCCATTCTTGCCACCAATTTGGAGGCTGCCTCTTCACATATGCTAATAAGATACTACTACAGCTAACCAATAGCATTGAAAGCTGATGAGGACTGTCTTAGTGGTACTATCACCAATTCTGAACATAGATAACATCAACTAGAGTAGTCACAGCTTTCTGAGGCACATCTTTTTAGAACAAAACCAAAATAATTGGCACTTGGCCGTCGTCTTCCTGATTTCAGCATTTCAATACTGGCACCTTCAATCCTGGCTCAACTCAGGTACCTGTGCACATCCCTATAGGCTTATAGGCTATAGGGTTAACTGACTTTGCAACAGTATGCACAAAAGAACTCATTTGTGGGCAGATCGTGGTAAATTATGATTTCGAGGCTTGCGTGTTTGTTAGCGTACACTGAAGTACGTATTCTTTGAACGTTTGAATGCCTTGACGTCTACCCAAGTTTCTGTGTCTGGTTTGACTAGAGACCATCATGTGATGTCTGTGTCAAAGATTGATCATCTTCATCAGCACCTCTTGTTTTCCTCTCTCTTTGCCCATGTGTCTCTGCAGGTGGCGTGGATCGTTGGAAGAACAGGAGACAGGTAGGCAATGCCTCAGTTCACCTTCGCCTGCTTCTGCGGCCTCCATGGCCTCTGCCGCCGGAAAAAGAAGAAAAAGAAGGAGGAGAAGGAGCAGCGGCAAGTTGAGTATGAGACAGAGGTTTGATGTGTCGGGACTGAAACAGTACAAAGCCTCCTTGCAAGCCCAACATCGGGCAACCTCAGGGTTGAAGTTAACAACTCTGGTCAAGCGGTACTTCAGGAAATATGCTCACCAAAACAAAGCAACACCAAGACTGAACAGGCTGTAGTACATACTCTTTTCCCTGAGCTCTTTAGCTCTGAGTTAGTCTCCTTTATGAATGAATGAGTCTTTCAGTCCCAGCTGCCAAGGTGAGGCCACAGACTTGGTCATTAACTGAAACTTGTGCATTGAACCGGAGTTAACACCCCAAAGAATTTGGAACAAAATTATCTGTCGTTCAGAAAATGAACAGGGGCAGGTGTTTTGCTGTACAAAATACAGGTATTCAAATATATACTGTCTCCTGAATCAGGGTCCTCAGCCCAAGCCACTGTGCGCTTGAAATGTGATGATAGTATTTTTAGTAATGACAGCTGATTAATGGCCTTTTCCATTTATGTATGAAAGTGTGTTTCAGTAGAGGCTGTCAGCTATGAAGGTATTCCTCGGCACCTGGTTCTGGTGCCTTCATTTTCCAACAGTTTGCCTGTTAATTGACTTCATGGTAATTATGGACCCCTAGGGAGAACCAAGTGGCCCCTTCGCAAATGCCACTACGGTAAAGGATGGTTACCATCTGTCATTTCTTGGGTACACTTCAAATCTGGCCGTGAGCAAGTTTCACCTGACTTCCCCTCAATTATTGTGCGGAACTTGGAAGGCGACGTGGCATGAATTTGAATGAAACGTCTGGGTGGAGTGTGAGTGTGTGTGTGTGTGTGTGTGTGTGTGTGTGTGTGCAGTTTTTTTTTTTCTTTTTTTGGTTTTTTATTGAGAGGTATGTCTGGAAAACGGTCAGGACACTACATCAAACCATGTAATCAGTCAGGGAGAGGCTTATTCACGCTGTGAATTGGACCTTACCAATCATATCATACCAGAGCAGTCTGGCAGCCTGTTGATAGAGAAAAGCGTGAACATGAGTCGAGATTCAGGGGCCTGTGTCGGCTTCCTCTGAACAGTTTCTGACCATCTCTAAGGATACGGGGTAGGAATGAGGAGTGATGAATATGCAGACTATTTCTAGGCACCTTTTCCTCTGACCTCAAGTGGTTGCTCACGTCTGTAATTTCTTTCTAAGGTTAATGTGATTAGGCCTTAAATGGCAGTGGTAATTTATGGGGGTGGGGGTCCTGTCCAAAGGTTACAGAAGTCAACAACATCTTATTAGGTCACGTCGACACAAAAGTCACCTCATCACCCGAATACCAAAAAGTGCCCCACCAAACTAAACTTTGTCCAACAAAGTTCCTTAATTATCGCTTTTCTTAGCACATTTATGCATGTATAACCCCCAAAGCTTGTGTGAAAAAAACACCCATCAGCCCTGCATTAATATATTCAATTAAAATGGGAAGAAGTTCACCATGGCAACCAGTCTGACCAAAACTTTGGCCTTTGGGTGCAGAGGTTTGAATGGGTTTGAAAATAGCAGTAATTGTGGTGGTAAATGGCAGGCCTCATTAAGGAAGGTGATTATGCAGTCCACGCCTGCTAGGATGGGGCGACGCAATTAATCTCTCTCAACAGGAAGCGGGCCAGGATGACGGATGCTCCTAAATCTGATGTCGCGGAAACAAAAAGGAAGAAAAAGTCAGTCTTAAACTTGGGATAATCTCCTTATGCATATTCAGGCGCAGGGCTTCGGAGAACGCTTTAATACTAGAGAGTGTTAATAATTACAACGCCTTTCTCCCTCATGTGATCTTGGGAAGAGATTGACAAGTGTTTCGTTTGCAAGGCGTCTTAAGCTGGACTTAGCGTTCCGATTAAACAGGATTTCAATTTCTTTAGTTTACTATAGGAAGCATGAGCAATTCTCTTATAATCTAAACATGCATCTGAAACAAGAGATGGCCAAATCAATTTTGCGGAGGTGAGCGCCTGTTCGCCAGACCAGAGTTATCACGTTGTGGGAGCAGGACCTCTGTCAGACGGAGGACAAGATTTAATGATGAGGAGATTGAAATGGTTGCTAATTACCTGCAGCCGCGCTAATTGGCTACATCTCTCTTGCTGCCTTGAAAACTGCACTTTATATGGGCAGGGGTGGCATAAAATGAGCACAATGCATTAGTGCTGGACTGTTTTTGTATGTTTGCGCCATTAAACAGTGACAGCAGTCGAACATTTTATTATAGTTTTTTAGGACCACCAAACATCACATTTTTTGTGCTAATGTTGAAGCTTTTCTTTTTTGTGCTAATGTTGAAGCTTTTCAGCTTTTGTTCCCTTGTTTTTTTTTTTGTTTTTTTTTGACAAACCAAAATATTCCATGTCAAACTGTGATATGAGGAAGATTCCCGAGTGCCGCAACTGTCTAAGTGCTGAACCTATGTTCGAGCGATCGCGAGTTTGTTCCCCAGTAATGCCAGTGCTGGAGGTCCAAGAGACCATTATTGGCTTCGCTCTCTGTCTTGGTGGGCAGGGCGGCCCTCCCTCTAGCCAATGTAGGCATCTGTTAGCTGGTAACTGAACTGGCAGTTCCTCCCAATGAGCTGTCCAACAACATTACATTAGCAGCAGTTCACTGGCTTCCCATGCTAGCCTTCACCCTTCCAGCACTGGTAGCATTGTGTGATAGGGGGAGACCTAGCTAGTGGGTTAGAATTGCTGAGGCCTAAAATTGGAAAAAACGCTGGGAAACTGGACTCCAGGTACATCGATAGAGTGGTTTGTAGTGGAGTTATTTCATATAGTGAGACCTGATAAAAAATAGGCTTGGAACTTAAAACCGGCCTTGGGTTATATATTGCTGAGGGCGAGTTGTTTGAGAGAATGTTGTGTGTCTGTATGCCACCACTTTCCACTTGTCCTTAGAGGAACAAAGATACCTGAAGCTAGTACAATCTGAATACTACATCTAAAGCTACCAGTTAATGACATTCAGCATAATGATTTTATGCGAAAACTATTTGGTGCAAACATTACAACACTCATTCATAATTTACACTGTAAGCTCAGGATGTGTGGAAGATGTTGGTATGCTTGTGGCTGTACTAGATTTTGAACCCAGTTCTATGCCCCATGGAAGCTTATGCAAAGGCATTTTTGGCTGCATCTGACATTAGAAGCACACATTTGAAACACTGAAAACCTGGAAAAAAAGATTGGACTGGACTATTCCTTTAAACCTTCCAACTTTCTTTAGCCCAAACTCTCCCATTAAACTGTAAACCTACCGCCTGTCAGCCCTCACAGAAAAAATGAAGGGAACACAAATAATCGGTGTCACACGCAGGGCGACATTTATCGCGTTCAGGCTTCATTTTTCAGCTGTGCTGCGTGAGAGATAGAGACGGGGTCGGCGACACTCGTTCGTCCTGCCGACGGCGCCGTTCCTTCTCCTCTGCGCTGACAGCCGACCCGTCTCCGCGCCCTAATGAAGATTAAAGCAGGCTTCCTCCTCTTAAGCTCCTCTAATTAGCCAATCGTCCGGACGGACAGGCGGCCAAGGCCCTGGCCGATGGCAGCCCCTGATAGAGAGCAAGAGCTGGGGGTGTGGGGGTGGGTGGAATGGGGGTGAAGTGAGATTGTGTAATTGCGACGGTAATGGATTTTGTCGGGAGCACCTGTCAGGGCCCCGGCAAAAACAGCCAAGGCAGCCGGGGAAGGGAATTGGAGTCAGGATGCCAGTGAGCTGAGCTTCTATCTGAGCCAAGCTCACCTGATTGCCAATTTAGGGGAGTCTTCATGCATCAAGCGTCAAGAGCGCAGGCGTTAAGGGGCCTGGTAGGTGGCGATTCTCTGGGCAAGCCATTAAAGAAAGTGTCAGGGCGAATAACCGGCCAGACGGGCAGGATTGAAAGATAAAACCAAAAGACGTTTAATTTCCAATTGAAAGCGTGGAAAATGAAAAAAAGGAACGCACCAGTGAATTTGCCCCACTAACACGAGGCCCTTGGTCGGAAGTGCTCTACCAACCACACAAAGTTGATGCGAGTGAACCTGGCAGCCGCATTGCAGGGAATGGGGCCTGTTAAGGAATGAAAAACACACCATCAGAAGTCAAAACACACAGGGGTCTTTCCTTGCATGTGAATGCAGCTCGGCAACAACAAATAGTAAAGCCCCCACATAGCTGCCACAGTCGGCTTGTGCTTGAACCGACAACCTCTTGGCTGACTTTGGCCTTTGGCCACTTTCCTGTTCTACTTATCGTCATCTTCTTCCAGAGGTCAAACATCACATGTCTTCAGTATGCATGGAACTGCTTATCTCTGTATCTATGCATCTATGGAGATGCAAACGGTTGCCAAAATAGGCATCAAACAACCAATAGCTGACAAAAAAAGTCATTTTTACTCTTCATGGCAACGGTAGCCAGCTTGCAGCTGCCAGCTGCATTATATTGAATCAGTCCTGCGATGCAGGCCGGCTGTGGAAACGGCTCATCTTTTTAAATAGGTGAGATGGCTTTGCAGCTGCTCAGTGGACATATCCAACACGCAAATACTGATTTGGAGGCTCGGAGCTGGCAGCCCAGGGCCCGTGCAGTTTATCGGCAGTAAACGATAATGACAGCGCTGTCACTAGAAACTCCAACGGGAATGTTCCCTCCCGTCAAAACTGAACACTTCAGTGCTTTCCAAGACACTATTTTGGTGTAATCTGCAGCTGTGTCAGGGATGTTATTTAGGAACAGTCTGAGTTGCAATCAGAGAATTAGAACGATTACTTGGATGCAATCTAAACTGATTAAAACTGTGTTAGCCTTTCCAAAAAAGTTTCAGAGAGAAGTTCACACGAGCCAGCAAGCCAGACCAATGAGATGGGCTCCAAACTACACATTTAATCTTAATCAGATACCTATGGGATTCCCTGATTTTATTGATTAGATAAATCAATGGTCAGTCTCTCTTTCCCTCTCCCTGACTCTCTTTCTATCTCTCACACACACCCACAGTCAACATTCTCAGCATTCAGGCAAGCTCTGATGAATACTGATGTTGGCTAGGAAGCCAGCTTGGCCAGCTCAAGCCTGGCTAAGATGGTAGTTTGATGGTTTAGACGATCAAACAACATGACCAACGTTACCAAACTGCCTGACCATCATGACCAACTTGGCCAAGCAGCATACTCAAGCTCACCAAACAGCATGACCAGCTAAACCATCAAACTCAAACAAAAGGTAGCTACTTTGTTGCCCAGTCCAGATAGATGCCCAACTTCAACTGTCAACTAAAAGGACATTCAAAGACCAGGGGCTGGGTTTGCAAAAATTAATTATTTTTCTTTCATACTTAAGAAACTAGTTTAATTGCCACTACAAACCGTGGGTCGCAAGTTCGAATCCCACGCCATCCCACTTTGCCATCAGCAGCAAAAGTCCAAGAGTGCACAATAGGCTGTAGTCTAAAAGGGCTGTTTCCCCACATCACTCTTAAAGCAATATTGGCCGGCACTCTTAAAGCAATATTGGTAGCAGTTTAAAAAGAGGCAGTGGTCTTCACATGTTTTTGGACAAGACCTGTGTAAAGTCCTCACCTAGTGTTGGGAGCATTGTTAGTGCTAGAGGGAGAACAGGTGGTTTTATTGGCAGTACCAAACTGGGAGAAATCCCACTTTCACAGTCAGTTGATGCCGACGTCCACCAGTGTTTTCTTATGTGGTATTTGTTCAACTCACAAGGACAATGGTATCCATCATTACAAGAGCAGAGTTGTGAACAATTTGGTGTTTTAAAAACACATCATGAAAATGATGTAGACTTTTTGATAGGACTTTATTATTATTTATTATTTAAGAAATGTATTTTTAAGATATTGGTGAATGAGCCCCCGTGTTCTTTGAGTGCTGTTAATGCTTACATAATGAAAATAATAGCTTTCTAATGTTCTTATGAACCTTTTAGTGTTTATCTTCAGATTCTTTGTAACTTTTCGTAGGAAAGCTTTTGCAAATCCAGCCTTTGTTGAGACCATCTGGAACCAGCTATTAGCAAATGCTGGTCTTAGCTGTTTTTTTTTCTCAACAGTAAGGCCTTTCCTCACAACCTCCAAGAGTATGATGACTGTAGTTTTCCCAGATATGTACATTTCACAGACATCCTTATCCACTCTACTCATATTACAGAGAAAGACAAAAGTAGCCCTGGGAGTTCTGTCTTGTGTACAGTGTGTTTTGTTTGCCTGGGCAGTGTTACCTACTACGCTATACTCATGCATCCTGGTTGTGAGAGAGAGGGGGAAAAAGGGTTTGCATTTGTTTCCATCCAGTGCCACCCTTGATACGGCCTTCCGTCAGTTCCTGTAGGTGAGAGCAATGGAAAACATCAACATTCTAATTTGCTCTGCTCATTTCCTTTTTCTTTTTTTACTGCTCTTTAGGAAATGAGCTATGCCCCATTGAAGTGTTTCTCATCATTCATTAGCTTCTTGTATCCAGCGATTGTGTTTTGCAGACATCTCACAAAATAATTCCCATTATAGCCCTTCGTTTTCAAAAAAGAAGCGCTTCGGCGTGGCACATAGAAAAAAGAGAGCTCTTTTGTCTCATGCTATACTTCCCAGACTCCGACTTAATCGTGAGTCAGATGTTGCTCCTTTGTTTCGTTTGACTTGGACCCCCTTTCAGCTGCTTTTGTGTGTTTGGTCTCATTTGGGAGATTTGATGAAGCAGCTTAGCGCCCCCCACCCCCTCCCCTTTCTCCCTCTCTCTGTCTCTCTCTCTCTTTCTCGCTCGCTCGCTCTCTCTCTCTCCACCTCTTTTGCATTATCTCTGTGTGCCCGAGTCAGCAGCCGTAGCGAGCTTGACGCTGCTGTAAGCCGCTTCGCTATGTTCCAGGTAGAAAGTTCCATTATTCATTTTGCCAAAGCAGGCAAAGGAGGCTTGTTCACTTTTGCTGCAGCAGAAGGTGAGACTAGTCGGTACATACCGTCTCCCAACCCCCGCCACTTCCCTCGCTCCTCCAAATAATATGGAATGAACCGTACAGGTAGTCGTGTTGTCGTGTTGGTGTTAGGCAGGATTTCACCACAAATTTAATTTCCAGTTTTATGGGTAATAGGTTAGATTTAATACATGAGCCTATGTTTAAAATGTTACTCCAGTGGAATTTCGTATACTTTTAACTACTCTGGATGTTTGGCCCAACACTTCTTATGCTTCTTCAGTGTTAGCTAATGAAATGTAAAAGTAGGTGGGGCTAACAGTAACAGACTGAAGCTCTATCCGGACGGGATTACTTCGTAAAATACATGACCGATCAACACGGGATAAAAATGGCTGAGATGTCAATAGCTACTTGATTGACATGCTGTCATCGACTTCATAAAAAGAATAGTAATCTTATAATCCACTAATAGTAATAATGCAATTTAAGCTTGACAATTAGCAGCTACATGTTGAGAACATGTATGTAGGCCATAGGCTAGGCTACACAATGGTTTGCCTAAAGCTGCCAGAAGCGTCGTGCCTCTGAGGAGTCCTTTGGTTGGTGTTCTGGATTTGACTGAGGTCAACGACTCAAGGAATCTAGGCACAACGAAAATGCATGCCTCTGAGCGTCTCCATACTTGAGGAAAAACTCCTTTTCCACAGGGTTTGATGGAATACTTACCCACATGTCGATTCACACCTGATTAATTTAATCGGAGGTTATTTTTGCGGCTTGTTTTTAAGGAAAGGTAAAAGGTGCCGGAATCTTTAACTGATGCGTGACTGTGCAGACGTGACTAGTGAAAAGTATTTAGGCAGCCCTCCTTAGAGTGAATCTTAAGAAAAATGTGCCTGAGTGCTGTTGAAACTCACAAATGATGGTGCTAGCGATAGCCAAAAGCTACTCAACACAAAACTGTTCAACTACATAAAAAGTCCATGCTAAATTAAACACCACACTGGTTGGTGCCTGCTCTCCCCAACGTCCCCTATTACTATATACATATTTCCTCACGTATGCGAATGTGGTAAATCAACACAGTAGTACACGCCTCAGTTTACCTCCTTTTGACGATTATTGTCTAGATCCATTTTAACCACGACCGATTAGATTTTCATCATTCATTTCTAAACACAGGATCGGGCCCATCGTCCAGAACTGATGTATTGCTACGCTGCCGAATCGCAGCTGTTGCTCTATACTTAGAAGCGAGGGGAAACAATGGCCTGTGCCCCTGCCAGCTCTCTTGATTAGGAAGCTTCCTCCTCTTCACCCAGCAAACGGCACTTGTGTTGATGAAGGTTCAGGCGAGCGCACGCGTGATCTGATCCGCATGCTCGCAGCTTAAGCCCAGATGCATGGTCAGGGGAGGGTTGTTCCTCCTAATCATGCTTATGTGCCTCTTTGCCTCCGTCTCCGATATGAGAGGAATTAACGAGCGCCCTCGGATCAAACCTTGCACCAGGAAAAAGACGCACAATGCAGCACGCGTGCGGTTCATCACGCCTCAAGGTTAATGATGTTTCGTCAAACGTACACACACACTCACAGGCTGCAAGGAAAAATACTCGTGCCAAGCAGCGCTAACAAAGAGAGAGACAGTGGGGCACAAAGCAACAGCCCGTGGTGTCTCAGAGCGGCCGAAGTTAAGGCATGACCCCTACACTGCCTGTGTGCATGTATGTATGTGTGTGTGTGTGTAGGTTGGTGGGGAGGGGAGTGGGTGGATTCTGTTTGGGATGCCGAGCACGTCTGCGTTGGACGGATCCCTCCGGCCCAGGGAGCCTCATTAGAAAGACTTGTGTGCCAGTCTTAAAGCTGGGATAAGCTTAGCGGCCAGGAGCTAGCGATAAAGGAGTTATGTATCGCTGTCTTACATGCGCATGACAAAAAGCCCTCTTATCCAGGTGCCACGGCGGCCTAACCTTATATCACACGCTGTGGAGGATGACACTGAGCCCGTTACAATTTGCTCTTATTCAATTCTCCTCCTCCTCCTCCGAGCGAATTAATAGGCAGCCGCTGGTGGACGAGAAAAAAACAGTTAAGCTTGAGCTTCTGTGAGTGAACGCGCTTGTAACTAGATTCGCTTCAATGCCATGTTTCTTTTCAAGTCAAAAGTGGCAATACCGTGAGATTTTAAGGGTTTTTTTCAGCTTTTTTTTGATAACCCAGAAATCAGACCCCTTTCGCCACCCTTCTGTACATAATCAGAGCTGTTTCTGCGCACTTTCTCTCATTCAGCCGACACTGAAACCTAATAGCAATGTCCTTGACTTTAAATCTTTCATATTTGCTGTTAACGACAGGATTACGTGGGCTGAAGCGGGCTTTTGAAGACCATAACTTTCTGCCTTGCTAATAAGATGCTATATGATTCTTATCCATGTGCATTGTAAACATGCATATCATTGCTGACTGAACAAAATCTCCTATCTCCATTTCTCCCAAAACGCACACTGTCCATTATGCTGGTGGTTGACAATGAATGGGCCAATAGAAATGAAATCTCTTTATATTGACTTCAATGCAAACGTAGGAAGTCAATGGTAAGTCATTTTAGCCTAAAATCAACGTTGCCAGTACTAGTAAAAACTCAAATTCAAGATCTCTGTAATGCAGTTTAACAAAGCTATCTGGACTAGTCATATTGCCAAGATGGCATATCCTTAATGTAATTTTGACCAGTCATATGTTACTGGTACTTTACATGGAAATTCACTTTCTCTGATTTGTTAGATCGCTATAATATCATTTTACATATCAAAAGTTCAGGCTTTTTACTATTCACAATTAGACATCTGCAATTACAGTATCTGCTAGTAAAACCGTAACTGCAGAAATCTATAACAACGGTAACATATTACTTGTAATGCTGGTGTGATTTTAGGCTAAAATGCCTTGCCATGTCTTGTAGATCTGAGATTTGGTTCAGGACAGCAACCATGCACAGATATACAGTATTGAGCAGATGTTAGGCACCTTAACACAGTGAAACGTAACAAAAAATTCTCATTCTCAAGAAAGTAGCTGAGATCTTGCAAACTAGTCAAGCTTTGAGAAGAACAAAGCTTGGTTTCAGGTTTACCCTGAATGCCACCAGCCAGTGCATGGATGCGTTCAATTCCCTCACCAGCTATAACACCTGACTTAACATCATTAAGCACTGATTTTCCAAACCAGGTGTTAGACTAGAAATAATGCTCGACTCCCATGTGGAGATGTTTTATAATGAACAGTGATTTAAAAACACCTTTTTGTATGAACGTTATTTGTATTTCTTCTAATATTTGCATTTTCTTGAGTAAACACAACCCCATTAACACCCAGATTTTGAACTCCAGCTGCTTAATTCTAGTTTCCTCAGTTTCCAGAGGTGCCTGGTACATTTGCTCAGTACTGCATATTCCTGCATTTGACTAACAGGTTCTAATAAAGTGTAACAATCAGTACTGTAATCCTGGAGCATTGTACACTGTGGCTGAAAAACGCATAAGAACGAATGGTTATGAATTGCTATACTTCTTTGTATACTTTTAATACGGTACTATAATGATGGCAATGACTTACCATCGTTCCACTTTCTTAGCAAATGCTGAAAATGTGATTGCCATGTTCTGTGTGCCTTTTTCAACATACGAGAAGCAGAAGTATTAATATGCACTGCATTTGTCCCAAGAGAGCCATAGAGCCAATAAGCCATGATTCAGCCAAATGAGATGCAAATGTTTTCATTAATAAAACATTTTACTGTGATCGCTTCGTGATTACTCTGAGGATGCGTTTGTCCAATGCCTACAATAAAAAAGTAATAATAATAAAATAAATAAATAAATAAATAAAAACCTCAACTGAAACCCAATGCTCATGTACACATATGAACTTTTTTTCTTCTGAATACTATTACTGCTTTAATTGCCATGCATGCTGTTCTTCTGTGATTGACCTGAATTTGACTGATTTGAATGTATCTCTCTCTCTCTCTCTATCTCTCTCTCTCTAACTTCCTCTCTCTCCCTCTGAATTCTGTTCAAGCAATGTTTTCTAATAAAGATATTTTACCCCACTGCTTTTGAATAAAACATCTTTATACAATTTCACACAGAGAAGTGGCTCTTTTGTGATAGCTTTCTGTGAGCTTCAGTGATGGCTTTCAAAGAGAAAATGGCTTTTAATCTGTTGCCGGTCTTTAGACCAGCCCTCCTACTGAACACAAAGGCAAAATTTTCCCCTCGTTTGCTGAAGAGGCTTCTTTCACACAGTTTAGATTTCACTTCCAAGCACATTAGTGTCTTCACATTTGCACCTTAGACTAGAACGCTTTCTCACTGCTCCTCATTATCCTGCAGATTTTAACCTTTGTGCAATGACACTTGCACAGGCACAGACACGCACACACACACACACACACACACACAGACACACCATGTAGCCACTCTGGACGAACAGTGGCATGGTCTGATATCTGGGCTTCCACTGTTTCCAAGCGGATTGTGGAGGATTTCAGCACGGATTTCTTCAGCATACTGTAACTAATCCCACAGTGTCTCCTCCGTGGTCTGGCTGGTTAGAGTCTCTTCTCCTCTCATGTCTACCCACTGCCTCTTAAAGAGACAGGCCCTTTTTGGTTGTCTTTTTGAAGACTATTTTTCTCATTTGTTGGATTCTTTTGTTCGTATTAACTGCATATGTTTATGCTGTCGCTGTCTCACACGCTGTCTCACTTTTTCTTTTTGACATAATGTGAATCTGGCAGTTGATTTTATATTATATCAAAATTTTATGATGAACGAACCAATAGAAATGCTCCAAAATTGCCACTATGAGCCGAGGATCACTGGTTCCAACCCTGAATCATGCTGCTTGCCATCAGCAGCCGGATTCAGAGAGAGCACAACTGGCCTTTCTCTCTTTTATGGTTGCTTTAAGGGCATTTGCTCCCCACATCACTCCAAGAGTAATGTTGGTCAGGGCAGGCGTCTTCAACTTCTAAGTGTTGGGGCATTGCTATTGATAGGAGTTCACATGAACAGGGATTGGGTAATTGGCCTTCCAAATTGGGTGGAAAATTTACATTATTAACTGAAAGTTATGAAGGTGTTTCCTTTTTCTGTAAAGTTGTTGTACATTGAAATACAACATATTGCTTATACTGGAATACATTAAAAAGAACAGTACATTCCAAATCAGCAAAGTGTGCAATAATCAACCAATAAAAACACATATTTTCCCATCAGACAGAGGGTAAAACTTCCCAAACCGAGGCACAAAATCATTTAGCTGGCCCAGATTAGAGTCCCCATGAACAGGGGAGAAGTAAATGAAGGAGGTCTGGTTCCAAAACCAAATGCCATTAATTGTCATTTTTGTAGTTTTCCAGTGAGATTTACATGCATAATAAAAGTAAGTGCTATATGATGATTAATATTCCATTATCCACTGTTATTAGAGAAATAAATGAGTGTTTTTTTTTCATTGGGTTAAATGGGGCTTTTAACACACGATTTATGTCCAATACATAATGCATGGAATGAAACTCTTCATATGTTGCTTTATGGCAACATATAATTTTACAGGGGTAAAAACCAGAGCAATGCTTGCTTAAGGCTGTGCGTTTCAAAGCCTACACATCTCAAACCACAGTAAATTTACTGTAACCGGCGGCTTGTTGCTTTCCTTTATGCCTGAAGATTTGGTGGAAATCACTAGAATACTCATTCATAGTTCACAAAACCATTTTCAGCCATGAAAGGAGTTTGAACATTTCAGCCACTGAAAATTACACAATTTCATATTTTTAAATGAGAACACCAGCCATATCTCGGTCTCTCTATCACACACACATACACTCTCCCTCCCAGTATGTTTCCATCTCTCTCTCTCTCTCTCTCTCTCTCTCTCTCCCTCTCAGTCTCACTTTGTATAAAGGTGATGACAGTCCCACTCCAACAGAGAAATGGAAGTCATATTCTCATTTGCAGGGGTGAGAAATCATTGTTGTGAGAAGTGGTCAGTCCGGTCCCATCAGGTTAGCGCAGGGCGAAAAAGGCCAAGATTCATCGATTCCTCCCAAGGATTTTGTAACCTAGCAACCAGCACTGGCCAGCCCCACGGTATGCTTAACGCTTAATCCTCGCGGTTCAATGCTGGCTGACTAAATGTAGATTTAAAGTTTCTCATTTGTCACCATTCCAAAGACGCGACACTTCTTTTTTTTTCTTCTTTTTCTTCGTTTTTTGTTCTAGGCCGATGCCATTCAGCATTCCCCCACATTGTGTCCTTTGTAAAGGGAATTATTATTCTGCGTAAATGAGCGCTGTGGGAAATGACTCTGAACCAAAAGGCCACTTGATAAGAGTTAAAAAATGTTGTTTTTTTTCCCCGTCTCCGCGTTCTTTTCTCATGCTGCTGCCACGTTTTCAAACGAGGTTTTAAATGTGTAAATGAGCGTAATCCAAATTAAGCTGGCGGCACGTAGGTGGTGAGAGAGCGAGCCCTAACAAGGGTCAAAATATTTCTTAGCTAAGTTCATATCTTTGCTGCATATCGATTGTGTGGGCTGGCTTAGCACCTTGCCTGGTGAAATGCGCAGTGCGCAGCCAAATGAACGAGCCATGCATATAGACACAATATCTGTTCTGGAGTCCCCTGTTGCCAGCGGAGTGAAGAGAGGAGAGGAGGACGCACTGAAGGGCTGAATAGGAAATGTAAGAGGGAGTCAACAGGAGTGCTCAGGCAGTGACAGCTCTTTGACAGGTGATGACAGAAGAAGAGAATACTGCTACAGACAGACAATGCAGAAAGAATCCAAAAAAATGACAATACAGTTGTTTCAGAGCTCTCTCAGAGAGAAACATCAAGGTATGATCACATCTTCAGCTAACATTTTACCTGGCAGACTGTTTTGCATTGGTTCGAAGATGTGAAGCTGGTAGACATGGAATATAATGCGCCTTAAACCTGATTTGAGACAAATATAGATGTGTAATGGTACATGTATTCGCTCTGAATCATCACAGTATGGATGTCACAGTACAGTGCAGTACAGGGAGTACACGATACTCACAGCCTATAGGTATGAGCAGTGGCCTGAACAGCAAGCATGGCAACGAGATAAACAGTTGAAATCAGAAATGGTTGCTTTTGTAAGCCTATTTTTGTTCAAAAGAAATAAACCTCTTCTATGCCCAGCCATGTCGCTTTGCCATCAGCAGCCGGAGTCTGAGAGAGCACAATTAGCCGTGCTCTCTACGGTGGGGTAGATGGCGCTCTCCCCCCCCCTCACTCTAAAGCGATGTTGGCCGGCACAGGTGTCAGTTAGCTGGTGCGGTGTAGCTAGGGGCCCAATGCTTTCCTATGAGAGTGTCGGCTGCTAAGCAATGTCGAAGTTGGCGGCAGTTTAAAATAAGGCTGGCTTTGCATGTATCAGAGGAGGCATGTGTTAAGTCCTTACCCCCTACTAGTGTTGGAAACATCGCTAGTACCATGAATTTTTGCTGTGACTGGCAACACTACACACTTGACACTGACCAACCGCAATTTACGTCCTTGTAAGTCCTCGGGGAGGTGGAGCAAGAAACTGTCAATCACGGTTACAGAAGCACTGAGTGTGATGCTGGCGTTTTTTAATTCCTGGGTGTCACAAAGAGGACTGTATGGGCTGTCTATCCTTTAACGAGAACTTGAGGTAACATGTATATAACATTACATATATGCATGCCTATATATATATATATATATATATATATATATATATATATATATATATATACCACAGCTACCAGGTGAACTGTATGTAAACAGAAGGTCTCATAGAGAAAAAAAAATCCTTCCCTTAGTTTCGTTGTTCCACCTGACAGCTGGAGCAGCAGCATCCCTCTCCCTCTTTATTATGACACTTTACATGTTGCGCCAGAGAGCACTCTGTCCTCCGATTGGTCAACCTCAAGGAACATGTTGTAAGACCTGTCAAACTCGGCTGAAAAATACAAAATCTGACATGCTAGACTTTTCACTGGGGTGTCGTGCAACATCGTTTAATATGCTGAACTCAGTTTCTCAACCGCTTTGAAGCAATCAGAGTCACATATATGCCAAGAAACAACCAAGCTCCAGTTAGATAGTTAGACAGCTGTTGAATTTGAATGACTTAACTCATGGAATTAAAACCAACAACATATCAATGTAGCAACAGAACATTAGAGGAAGTGTGTTATCACGAGTAACATCAAGGCTGTGATTTGGTCGCAGACTGTCGAAGTATCAAGTTCAGCCAGATTCGGACACTAGTTGTAATGTGAATGGGAGTTCTCGTGTCGCCCAACATGGCGTCTGATTTCTGGATAACTTCACAAAACACAGTGTCTCTCTTCAAAAGATTTTTGTCAGATTTTACCAATGATTTAATATTTATTTTTTTGAAACAGTAATTTGAACTTTAGTTTCCAGTATTTTGGTCTCTCCTCATTCATAGAGATGGGGGCCTGGTTTTATCTGACTGAAAATTACTGCTTGCTGGCATTGCAAAGATGGCCACAGAGTGAACAGACTTGCCATTCGGAGTGATACAATTTTAGTGTAAAAAAGCCATGCTGATATTTGCGATACCTGCTGACGAGCTGACAACTGGTGGAACGCTTCTCACCCAATCAGGCTATGAGGTCAGAGCTAACTGTTGTGTCATGTGTAACAAATTTCAATTCCACGTTGTGTGGACAGTTGTGTTAACATCATGAACTTTGGCCAACGTTGGCTTTGTTGTTTGGATGTTTATGACATTTTGGATTTTCAATGTTAGCTGCCAATCACTATTTGACATCAAATGTTGTTAGCTTTAGACATTGTCCTAACATTGATTTCTGGTCACCCGACGTCACAACCTACATTGAACCAGATAACAACAATTACTGACATTGGTGGCCAGCTGGTTGGCATTGATTGTCAAGCTGAGAACGGTACGCAGTCCAAGACACCTGCTGATACTATTAAAGCTCACCTTTTGTGGTACTGACATAGAATTAGAATCGTCAAAGTAATTGTAAAGCTAAATGAGGAGACCGGCCACTAGTTGGAATATGGGAGTTCTCGTGATGCTCAACGGCCTTTAACAAAAAGAACCTGGTTCTGGTATAATAACAACAATTATTGACATTGGTGGCAAGCTGATTGTTAGCAAGTTAGCACCATCCGAAGCTTAGATCTAGCTGGTTGGTGTCTGAAATTCCAAAACATAAATGATATGAAATGCCTTTTGCATTTTACTCACTGTACTGAACTTGTACTGAACCTTAAGGTTCATACTGTGGTCTGAACCATACAGTGACCCTTATACAGATGCCCTGTCATTTAAAAAAAAATCCTATAAGTCATTATGGGAGAACCACTTTCTTTACTCACTACTCAATTAACATGTTGGACCTGTTCTCAATGCGGTTTTACATTCAACAGTCCCTTCCAATACAAAGCATACCCACAAACACATCCCTCACGCTCACTATATTGTATTGCTTTTATTCCATCACTTGTAGGGGAGATTAACAAAAGTTCTGCGTGACAGGATAAAGTGAGGCAGCATTATCAGCCTGTTATCAGACAGCAGATTTGTCTGTGCAGCGGCATCTCCTCGCTCTTTGAAAGGTAGTGCAGCAGGTGCGGCTGATAAGGCCACCCCCACCCCCCTCCCCGCAACCCCCTCAGGACAAATGCACTCAACAGTGTCGTCTCTCCTGTCCCCTGCCTTTTGTCGAGAAGGGGACGCCTAGAAAAGTGTGTTTTTTCCTCTGACAGTAGTCAATGGCGATGCGTCAGGAGGCTCACTGCGGCACAAGGCTGCTGACGCTTTGAAAGCTGTGCCATGGGAAATCTGTCGGGGATGCGGTTGAGTATGCAGAGTGTGAATTGCAGTTTGACTAAGTCGTCTTGAAGAACATGGGGATCCTTTTCAAACGTCAGTTCCAAGGGGAAAGTGAGGAGTTGGAGACTTACTTGAAGTCCACAGTTGGGGTTTACACTCACCAACTTGCATTATTAAGAATATGGTGACGAATTACATTTGAATTTATGGCTCATGCCTGGGATTCTTTTCAGAATAGAACCTTGTAGTGTCTTTATTTACTATGCTGCCACACGTGCATTTTTGAAAACCAAGGAGCTCCAAAGGATTCTTTGAGTGACGCCTCATGGAAGAATCAGTTTTGGTCCCTTAATTACCACATGCAGAAACTTCCTTTGCATATATCTATTTGAACACAATTCTTTATGGAACCAAATGTGGTTCTTCTGTGGCATCACTCAAAGAACCATTTGTAGAACCATTATTTTTAAGAGTGTACGCTAAAACGTATGGTCATTAACTGTGTTTGGTACTAAGGGACTACATGAAATCTGGACGGCAATTAGAGCTGTCTACCTTTGAGCATCTTATGGTTACTTTTCAAAGATTACTGTTATCAAGGGTTACACTTTTAATTAGGCAGTGCCAATAAACAAGTCATTAATTCATAATTTAGTCAGCGTGCCCATAAACTATTTAACAGCTCTATGAATGATGAACTATAAATGATGATGACCATCGAAGATGATGTGATTAGAACAGCAATAACAAAACTGAAAAACTCAACTCAACTCCAGCTGCCAGTTTTTTTTAATGTGTCACATCATGGATGTTCCCCCTCGATAAAAAAAAAACACTGCAATGAACAGGGAAAGACTGCAGGACTAACTTAAAGCCTGGACATTTCTCTGGACCAGTCCTTCACAATCACAACCCGTCCACCACTGAACGTCAAGTAAGTAATCTAAGCTTTTTGTCCATAAAATAAATGATCGTTCCATCATAGAGTTTTCATTTGGCAAGCACCAATCACACATCCCGTTTATGTTCAATGAGAGGTGAACAGAGACTCGAGCCAGAGGAACCTCCAAGTGTATCCATAAAACAAGCACATGCAGGCCTGCCTCCAAGAAAAACCAGGCAAGCGATTCTGGGCAAGACCGTCAGCTGGCGTGATGGTGGTACTGATGCCCCAATAGGGATGAAAACACCACATTAGCGATGCTAGGATAGGCCAGTTGCTGCAACGGCAGCGAGACTAACGATACAATAGCAATGCTATCACATGCCTATTTCAGCAAGGTCCGTCAGTCAGCAAGACAGTCAGTCACTCAGTTTGTCAGTAAGTGTCCACTAGGCAGTCCGGCAAAAAGTTGAACGTTTGTGTTCGAGACGCTCCCCCAAAGTGCCACCACAGATTTATGAATATGGGGGCTAAGTCTTTACCGGCTACGGACCTCGTCTAACATCGCCAAGCAGCGTTACCACAGCCTGCCTGCCAGTCTCATCCAACATCGCTACTGCAGCATTAGCATTACCTTCGTGAGACAAACACTGCACACCGAAGTTGTCACACACTCGCATCAAACCCCATGCCATTAGTTTTAGACAGACTTGTTTAAGTGGATTCCAACGCTGTCTGACGTACTACATCTGTAAAACATCTGCCTTCTTGCCATGATTTAAGACAGGTGTGATTTATGCATACAGATTACACAATGCTAACATATGAATTGCGGCTTTAGTAAGTTAGCTAGTGTTAGCTAGCTCCATTAACCTTGTATTTGTAATGCAGGACAAAAGTATATTATTACAAAATGCCATCTGGTCCTCATTCACACACAGCAAATGGAAAAAGAAGCCGTAATGGCTAAGTGGTACGGTACAGCCTTAATAACCATTTGGCTCAACAATCAATACGGCTCAACAATCCAAAAGCGAATGAGGACTAATCTATATGTTAGAGCAATGATTGCTCTATGGCCCTTTCTTAGCATATGAATGCTCAATTGCTAGCTAGTGCAATTGTGCTATACAATAAAATATCGGCACTGGTGTGATGCAGTCTAAGATCAGTACACCAATAGCTATTTCCTACGGTATTTACCCTCCTTGTGCTAAAAACAGATCACTATTTTGATGTTTATAATTGTAACAACATCAAACATTTAAAGTTTTTAAGTTGCATTTTTTTGTGTGATAGATCAATGGTTCCCTCTCTGGCAGATGGTAAGACTCTTGATCATGAAAGCAAGCTGCTTCTGAAATAGTTTCTTCCCTTCAGCCATCTAACAACTCCAGCAGTGACTTCTGCATGCTACTGGTATTTTCAATGTACACCATTTTAATGTTTGCTCAGCTATATTTGTACCTGTTTTGCAGCTGTTGTGCCCTCCTCAAGGGTGTAATAGAGACTTTGATATTGGGCGGAGATATTCAGCTCGATGGTAAACTCAAGGGTAAGTAAAAGACCCAGTAAGACTGGAGATCAATGAGTTGAGAGACCAATGGGAATAAAAGCTTAGCTTTTGGCTAACTGCTCTTGTTATGCAAACCCTACATCAATGGTCATTATATAAGTTTTTTACCACAACAATTTCTTGGTTAAATGGCACTTTCAAGGCAATCTTTGAGTCAGTTAAGACCTCTTAATCATTGCTTAAATTTCACAGTCTGCTGGAATATTGTTGCAGACCATGTGCATCCCTTCATGGCCACAATTCACCTCGGCTACTTCCAGCATGATAATGCACGTCACAAAGCAAAAGAACCTCAAACTGGTTTCATGAACACAAAAATAAGTTGCATGTTCTTCAGTGGCCTTCTCAGTCACCTACTGGATCTGAATCCAAAAGAACACCTTTTGGGACATGGTAGAACGGGACATTTGCAGCTTGAAAGTACTCCTTAAAAATCTGCAGGAATGCGTGATGCAGTCATATCAACACCGACAAATGCTTGTTTTGAGAGCATAGAGAGGCCCTACACAGTGTTTGACAGGGGGGAAAAATCTCTCTTATGTCTGGACACCAAACAATGACAGGGAACACAACATCCATTGTCATATTAATCACTGCCAAATGCATTTGCAATATGACACAAATGACACATTGAAAATTTGTATTCTACTCAGTTATAGGTAGTCATTCAAACTTGATATTGGTAATTTGATTGGAAGGGACACAGATATCGCATCTGAATGCTGAGCGCTGTTGTTGTGTGGCAACAAGAGAATCTTGGTCTCAATTCAGAGTTTGGCCTATACATTTTCTGGGGATAATACTCCTTCAAGCAATTGGTTCCCAATCCTTGGTGTTGAGTCCGGTCCAGCACTGGTTGCATTGCTTGTGGGTAATTCAGATCCTGCGTGACAGGTCACTGGAGTGGCTGAGGTCCAGAAGAGGCTGCAAGAGCAGCGAGCTGTTCAGTTTGGGCCGCTCAGCTGAAGGCTGCTGGCAGATCTGGGCCAGCTGTGCCCATGAATACCGTAGACCTAATTTTTCTATTTTATTGCGCAGGCCATCAAAGGGGTAGACAGTATTCACAGAGCTGCTGCTGGGTGGGAGTGTGTGAATGTATGCGCTACTGGGGGTGGGGGGTGTTGGGGGTACCGTTACAGTTAACTTATGAATTTACAGCCCATTTACTCAAATGTTTTAGTCTAAAGTAAACAGCTCAGCCTGTAAAAGAGTTCTTGTTATTACACACTACAACATGCAGGAGGGGAACAAGAACTCCTGGATAACCAATGTAATCAGCCCGCGCTGGGCACAATCTTTCATTAATGACTCGCGGCTGTAATCAATTGCTATCTGTGTTTGCAGTGAGTCATTACATGGAGGGGACCTGCACCTCTCTCCGTAGGTGCAGAGCTGGGAGAGGTGGGTGGGCTTGTGTGTTAGAATGTTCTACCTTTGATGCTATGAAATATTCAGTTATCTAATTAGCGGGAGGTGCGCGACTTTGCTCCTTTGCCACAGTGTGATTGCATTCCCTTTTTCATGAGAAGCAACCTTTGGCTCTGCAGAAGATGTGACGTACCTCACAGTGGATGCACCTGACTGGTGGCAAAGGGCTAGGGTACAAGACCGCACAGCACGCACGTGAGGATAGGAAAAAAAAAAAAGGAGGAACTACGAGGGCCTCCACCTTCTCCTCACTCTATGAGATGAGGGAGGGAGGGAGGTTTCTGTGTTGGGTGGGCGGGAGTAGGGATGGGGTGGGAGGGTGGGGGGGTGCATGGTCTCGCTCTAGTTGCCACACTTTGCATCGTGTTACAATCCAGCCCCTGCTGAAAGGGGAGGAGGGGGGTGCAAAGAAGAGGAAAACAGCAACAGAACAAACGACTAGGCTGTTTGGATCCGGTTGACGGCCTGAGCGTATCAAGTTTGTGGCGTCTGATCTAAATGTGGGAAAGAAACGGGGAGGCCTCACGCAACGTCTTATTATTCTGTCACTTACCATTAAGCATGAATAAACAGCTCGAGCTCCCTGTATCATCCAGGCATTTTATTTTCCTCCTTTTTAATGAGAGTAAAATTGCTTCCATTGCTGAATGTGCCTCTGTAATTTCTTGTGCATTAAAAGGGAGTTGAGGGGATGGGGGGTTGGGGTAAGAAAAAAAAAGAAAAAGAAAAAAGAAAAACTCTCTTTGAATCTGTTCAGCAGTGTTCCCACTCATTGGGATTATTTGATTATGAAAAGTTGAAAGTGCTCAAATGTTTACGGAATAAAATTAGACTTGAGGGTGCTGATGCAGAATGTTCTCTTTGATCGCTGAGGGAGTCATCTGCTATCGGTTCAGCTAGTCCATCAAAGTCAGAGGGCTCCGAGACTCACCCGTACCTTGGAAAGGAGCAGAATTACCAGGATTCACAAGGCCACCATTCATATTTCAAGGGGAGTTTGATAGGATTTTAGTTTTGCGAAAAAAAGTTCATTTCACATCATCGGATGAACGAGTAGATCAGATAACATGCATGGTGAGTATTGTGTTGGCAGCTAAGCAAATATTTGATGTAGTGGAGTGAAGTATGCATCACAACATATAGACCGATCTGCAAGTGCATGCATGTGGGTATATTAAGAACCTCAAGGCTACGGCATTAGAATATCTAGAAAGCAACTGAGATTTAGCTTAACTATTAATAAAAGGATTAAGGAATAATTCTAACAGATTCTCTAAATTTCTGCATGATTGACTCGCTAAGATCATTTAGAATGGTTTGGAGCGTAATGGTTTGTTCTAGAGGAACCATTGTAGAACTGTTTACAGAAGTGGTGAAGACTAGGGTTTGGTAGAAACAGAATTCATGTAACAGCGTTACATAATCAGGATAAAAAACACTGCAAGTAACTGTAATCCGTTAAACATGCACTTTTAAAAAAAGGGTGATTACTAGCAGGATTACATTGCAGCCTAAAAAGCATCACTAACTCAATATTCTTACTGTGTTTGTTTATAGTCAGTAAGCAAGCGTTTGTGAGAAATAGGCAGATGATGTGGTTCGTTGTGAGTTTCTCTGTCTTTTTAATGACACACAAGGAGCTAGTTGAGTGTAACGGCTCTGGGGCTGATTTGCTTCCTCTGGCCGTGGAAACCTGTAGCATGTGGAGGGCAAGATGGATTCAAGTATCAGGAAATCCCCAGCAGTAAACATCATGCCTTCTGTGAGAAAAGCTGAAGCTTGGGTGTCATTAAACCTTCCAGCAATTAACCCAAGCATACCTTAAAGCACACAAAGGCTTTGTTTCAGAAGAAGTCCTGGAGGATTCTGGAATGGCCATTCAATCGCTTGACTTGAACCCCGGGTCATAACAGCAACACAGTGCTCTACCAAGTAGTAAAGATGCTTGTCCCGAAGGGACTGAATAATTCTGTGGCTGCAGTCGTCATTAAAAGAGGCATTTGGTGTTGAATATGGACAAAGCACTTGTTCTATTAGCTGTGTTGAGCTATTTAAATTGGTCTTGTTTGATTGGTTTATCGCAAACAGCTGGACGTTTGTAAATTGTGTTAATAAACCTAATTTGCAATGAGAGTTGACTAAGTAAACATATAGATGCATCATTTGTGTTACTCAATCTTCCATACACACTACTACCAATACACTTGTACCATCACCACTTGTACCATCAATTTCGCTGCTGTGTTAAAAATGCTCCACCATCTGATAATGTCTGGTCAATAGGGTATCCCCAGTCTGAAAAAGACCACAGAAGAGAGGAGAAAATGGTTGCTGACTAAGTGTTTATGTGTTTGTATGCAGAGTGTATGTAAACAACAAAGAAATCCTAATGATCTGTGGCATCTACACTTCCATCTGTATTTATTAGGTGAATAGATAAAGCTCAGACAACATCTAGCAGTTGTTCCACACTTTTACATTGAGCACTAAATGACTGAATGTCCCATCCACACATGTGCCAATAGGACCAGCACTGTTGAACAAGCTATTTGGCTGCTTTATTAAAAACAAATCTCTTGCTATTGACACACGCCAGCCATAAAAACAATGCGCTTGCCGGCTTAGCGCATTAATGTCGCAGCTTCCGATGGGGGAACAGGCAAGGCAAACAGAAGCCCAAAGAGAGTGTTTGCTTGCGTATATTGCAGCCCACAACTAAGTTGGATCGACTTAAAGATTGACACTTATTACAGTGGAGCAATATAGAAAACAAGAACAAGAATCACCTGAACGTCTTTCGTTTCCTGTCATGAAAGAGGGTGCATACTCCAAGGGGATTTAGGGGCAGACATTATTAGTCATTTTTATCTAGAATCATTTCTAGATTTCTAATACCCGCCCACCACTTCCAATGAAAAATCCATTGCACATTGTAATGACTGGATCATAGATCATATCACTCTGCGCTTGAGCTTCTTTATCTCCCTGAGCAGATCTTTAAACTCTCATCCGTGGCAGAATTGGTTTCGACGGTTCTGTTTCTAGAGAATTCTTTCCCCTCTCTCCTTAAACTGTTGTGTTCTTCCCCCTGTGTCGATCCTCCGAGCTCAAGCCAAGCAGTAAAACCGTCTGCCTTGTCGCTTTGTGGCTCACCTCCCCGGAAAGCGGTCAAATGTTACTAACCACATCACCTCTCCTGATCTCATCCAAATTGGAAAACCACAGCCACCTGTCACACCTCTACCAGTTCTGCCTGTCGGCTCTGGCTCTCAAAGTATTTAATCAGCGTGCTAATAATGCCATTTGATACTTTTAGCTCCGTGCCAAGGCTGTAGCCTCCGAGTATAACGATACATTGTTATTCATAATAAATCAAGAGCAGCGAGCTAATGTCCTCGCTATCACAATCACAATCTCTTTGTCTGGCAAATAGTCCAATCAGGGATTTCATTCTGGGTTATATCTTGTCTTCCTCAAGCTATGCATCTTCAGAAGCACCTTGTGGCTCTTGAGCCGGGGAGCTGAGGATGTTGATAGTTGAACAGTGCCACCTTATGACCGCTGCTTGTATCGCTATGGTCTTTGGAAAGCTGTATGTCATCTGATTCTGGTCAGGCAGTAATCAAACTGCTCTGCTGCTCGTGAAATGGGACTTGTGGATCTGTGAGTGGAGATATAGGAAGTGTGCTGTGTAAAACTCCCTGGTGTCCCCCCAGACACATACACACACACACATTCCACATTCAATAAATGTTTAAAGATGGAGTTCATTATGATGGCGATCTAGGAAGTTCACACATGAACGAGCCACATCTAAAGGGTTGAGATTTCACAGAGCTCTGTTTGAGAAGTTTCCAAGAGCTGCTGGTAACAAACCCCCAGGCTACTCCATGACGGATACAGGGCAGCAAATACAATGCAGAACGAAGTGCAGGGTAGGGTAGTTCTACCTTTTGACATTTATACATTGGTCTGCAGTTCAGTTTTAATATAGGAGAACAGCGACTACCTTCAGCCCATTTGGAAGAAACCGGCAAAGTCTCGAACTGACGGCTCCAATTGAGTCTACGCCATTCGCATTCCACTGCAGTCTGGTCCGAAACACCTGGATGAGCTCCTGAAGCTTTACCTCCAGTTAATTCTTCTCTAACACCACTCTGTGTCTTTCCTGAGGGTAGATTCTGTATTCTCCAGAGGTTTCCTCTTACCCTGCACTTCCCTCAGCTTGGCTGACTTTATATCTCAATGGTTGCCTCTTTCTCAAGTTTTTAGCATTATTTGGGCACTTGTGAATGTAGCTAACTGCCACAGCCAGGGCTCTTCACCTTTATTCATGAGCCTTTTCATCTTCCGTCTTCAAGTGTCAGCTCTTTCACAGCTGTCTGGACAGGCTGGATCCGAGCCTCAGGAACCATCAAGAGTTTCAGCCAGAATATCTCTCTCTTTTTGTTGCTGGCTGGATTCAGTTCAATTACAATGGATGGTGTCAATCAAGGTAAAAAAAAAAAAAATACGGTGATATGAGGAACCCATTTTATGGGCCTGCGGTGTATATATTTGGCACTAGTCGACCATAATGGTGCTGTGAGATATGAGAGTGCTATTGTCTCCTCAATAAATCCAGGCAAAATTGGGCTGCTTGGTTGAGATACACAAATCTATGGAATCCTTTCAAAATCTATGAATCTTCTATATCCTGTTGTCTTTTATAGCTATATAAATGCGAAGTAAAAACACCTACCCAGCAACGCTGACATGGGGGAGCAGTACCACTGGGGCGAGTGGGTCATGGAAAGCATTGCAGCTGAAGCATTTTTCCCTCCCAGTTTTACATTCCTGTTTTGTTCAGCAAGGCAACATACCCCTCAAACTGCCACAGGTGAACTACATGGATTTCCAAACAAGACATTTAGATCTTGCTCATCCTATATAGACCAATACAAGTCAAAAGATGTGTCAGATATAGCTGGGTGTTACTGTACATTTTCACAAATGTAAAGCGTTTCATCATAACTAGATTTCTAATGAGCAAATGTTCAAATGCCAATTTTTTGTGATGTAAAAAATTACAGCAAGACAAAGACAAAGCGGAAAAATCTAAAATAAAAACTTAAAATAACCTGGTTGCATAAATATGCACACCCTTAAACTAATACTTTGTTGCAGCACCTTTGGCTTTTTATTACAGCAGCCAGTCTTTTTGGGTAGGAGCCTATCAGCGTGGCACATCTTGATGTGGCAATATTTGCCCACACTTCTTTGCAAAACCGCTCCAAATATGACCATTCTTTTTTTGATTTAGATGTGTGCTTTGGGCCATTGTCATGCTGAAAGATGAAGTTCCTCATTATCTTTAGCTTTCTAACAGAAGGCCGGAGGTTTTGTGCCAACACTGACTGGTATTTGTAACTGTTCATAATTCCGTCCACCCTGACTTAGGCCCCAGTTCCAGCTGAAGAAAAACAGCCCCAAAGAATTATGCTGCCACCACCATGCTTCACTGTAGGTATGGTGTTCTTTTGGTGATGAGCAGTGTTGTTTTTGCGCCAAATATACCTTTTGGAATTATGTCCAAAAAGTTCAACCTTGGTTTCATCAGACCATAACACATTTTCCCACATGCGTTGGCTTGGATGTTTTTCTTTGAAAGATAAGGCTTCCGTCTAGCCACACTACCCCATAGCCCAGACATATGAAGAAGACGGGAGATTGTTGTCACATGTACAGCACAGCCAGTACTTGCCATAAATTCTTGCAGCTCCTTCAGTGTTGCTGTTGGCCTCTTGGCAGCCTCCCTGACCAGTTTTCTTCTTGTCGTATCATCAAATTTGGACGGATGTCCTGTTCTTGGTAATGTCACTGTTGTTCCATGTTTTCTCCACTTGATGATGACAGTCTTCACTGTGTTCCATGGTATATTTAATGACTTGGAAATTCTTTTGTAGCCTTCACCTGACTGATATCTTTGAATAATAGGATCCCTCTAATGCGCTGGCAGCTGTTTGCGGACCATCGCTTGTGCTGGAAGATGTGGCTACAAAAATGTCAGGACAAGCACTTTAATTGGTGACAGGTGTGTGCTGATTCCAATTGAACATGAGTTTGAATGTAATTGGTTAAATCTAAACACAGCCACACCCCCAGTTATAAAAGGGTGTGCACACTTATGCAACCACATTATCTCAGTTGTTTATTTTTACTTCACCCTGAAATTGCATTGTACAGGTTATAGGTCACATTAAAGGTGGAAAAAGTTGTGAAATTATTTGTCTTGCTGTCATTTTTTTACATCACAAAAACCTGGCATTTGAACATTTG
This sequence comes from Salminus brasiliensis, assembly GCF_030463535.1. NCBI lineage: Eukaryota > Metazoa > Chordata > Actinopteri > Characiformes > Bryconidae > Salminus > Salminus brasiliensis. The sequence goes on from NC_132898.1 coordinate 8,264,528, forward strand.
TGTAGACGGTTTTATCCACTGTATCTAGTAGCTTAGTGTGGTGGAGCTGGGAACTTTCCTCTGAGCGCGTTGACTGCCTGGCGATGCCGCACCTGTGTCAGTTTGAGAAGAGGCTTTGCATCTATCAGAGAATACGTGTTGAACCCGTGAAAGCTGTGAAGATGGATTAAGGTACATATCCCTGCCTATTGCCTTGTCTAACCGGTGGATTTGTCTGGTGGATTTAACTGGTGTCTGTCATCTGCCGCTCATCTGTAATTGCTGGATTTGTGTGTGTCTATGTTTTGTGTGAAACTGACCAGTGGGCATTCAGAAACTCATCTTCTGCCTCTCACCGTTTATGTACTGTTTTGACATACATTCTAGGGATGCACCGATCCGGATTTATCAGTTCTGATAGCTATACAATACATAAACTTTGCATATTGGTCGATACTCAGTACCAATCCGATACCATTGTTGAATTAATGAACCATATACCTCACCGTGTGCGAAAGACAAACATTACTTTACTAACTTTGTAAAATAAAATATAACAAATTAACACAAAGGTATGTATGCACTAAATTGCTATTTACTTGTCACTAAAATAAACAGTTGTGCAGGACCTTGACACAGCTTTCAAATTTAAAGTAAAAAAGACTTCTTAAAATAAATTTAAAAAAATTAAATGTTTCAGCCAAAACTGAAAATAAGTAGCTTCACTTTGTCAAACATACAAACAGTAATCAAACATTGCAAACATGTAAACATTAAGTGCCGTCTCACACCAACAAATTAAAGTCAAAGTATCTGTTCCATGGATCGGCCTATTTACCCGATACCCAATCCAGCTAATTTTGTTAATATCAGGACCATCATCTGATTCTAATATCAGACTGGTGCATCCCTAATACATTCCACTACTTTTCTGAGACCCTGGTAAACCCATTTTAAGCACCAAAACAATTTGTCCATGTGAGGAAAAAAATGTTTTCACAAGAATTGTAACAAATTTCTCATATCTGATATCAGTTGTTCAGGTTTAGGGTCAGAGTATCAAGTCACAGTGCTCTAGGTCACATGGGGTCTCATTATAGAGAGAGCTGAGATTGTTCTGAACATTCTGATATAAAACGTGTAAGTATGAACTGCAATGCAAGTGCGAATTTTAGAATCGGGAGCATTGCTAGTGCTAGGAGGGAGTTATGAAAGGGTGGGTAAACTGGCACTACCAAATTTTAAAAAATGGTAGAGAAAATTTTAAAAAATCCAAACAAACAAACAAACAAAAGGTAAAAAGCATTTTTTAGCATAATTTGGATCCATAAGTCAACATCGTTGCCACAGTAAAAATATCAATTGTTGTTGTTTTCCTTCATAAAATGCGTTCCAAACCACTCACTTCTATGCTTTATGTACTACATTAATGAATGAGTGAATGCTACTATGCAGTAGGTTACAGTTCAACACAGCATGCTGTCTCCCTTCTGTGGAGCCACGTTATTTAAAGTAGGCTAGCTGTAAAAAAAAATGGTGTTAACTATCAAACATTAGTCACCTATAATTATTTATCATGTTGCCTAATTACTTCTTCCAGCTGAGTATCTGTGTGTGTTTGATGATGTGGGCTAGATTACACACGAGGCAACTGTAGTGCCTCGCACTAATGTTAAGCAGGTTAGCCTTTTCCTCTGATATCAGTGAATCTCAAGCTGTTCATTGGGTGGAGACGGTTGTGTCCCCTCAGTAATTTATTTCCCCCCCTTGTCTAATTGATTCTGCCACCGGGCCTGTAATGACATCCTTTGTTGAGCACAAAAACAGCAACATATTTCGCTGTATATTGCATGACAGTTAATGCAACAAAGAAGAGCAAGCTGTTATTACTTCGTTAAATATAGACTACGTGGGTGGAAATCAAGCGAGAGTGATTACGTAAAAAGTGGGACAAAAATAGAGGCTTTGGCTGAATATAGTTTAACTAAGGGGGATGCAGTAAAGCGTGGCTGACCATTTCAAGCTAACAAGTCACCCGCTGAAACATGACTCCCACTATATATATATGTATATATGTATATATATATATATATATATATATATATATATATGTAAAAAGTGGGACAAAAATAGAGGCTTTGGCTGAATATAGTTTAACTATATAGTGAAACAACTCCCACTATATATATATATATATATATATATATATATATATATATATATACACATATATATATATATATATAGTGGGAGTCATGTTTCAGCGGGTGACTTGTTAGCTTGAAATGGTCAGCCACGCTTTACTGCATCCCCCTTAGTTAAACTATATTCAGCCAAAGCCTCTATTTTTGTCCCACTTTTTACGTAGATAAATAATTTGCACTATATACACAATATAAATAAGAATTAAAAAAGCAAGAACAATATTATTTACAGGTTATTGCAAATGACTCTGTTCCCTGAACATGTGTGTGTAGTTTAAGTGTATGTGTATGTGGTCCGCTGGGAGCAGTGCTGGTTGTGTATATATATATATATATTGCCATATATTGTTGGCAAGTCTGTTAACTATGAACATGATTGATTTAAGTTGATATTTCAGTTTATAATCACCACTGCAAGCTGACTGTTTTGATTCTTGCTATTTCTTTAGAGTGGATGTTCCTTCCCAGTCCTTGCAACAAGATTTTGTTTCCCCCTTTTGAAATTTTTTTTCATTTCTAGGCCTTGTTATTATTCCACAACCATGTCCTAGTTATGGCAAAATGGCCTATTTGTGTACAGCGATATCTCACTCGAGCATCTCGGTCTATAATGGCTGTTTTATTTTAAACAATGCGTCTTGGTCCCTGGGCGAGCTATTACAGGCGTGTGGAGTCTTCGGGGGAAAGTGCAGAGGGAGAGCGAGCGAGAGAGAAAGGGAGAGAGAATAAAGAGAGAGAGAGAGAGAGAGAGAGAGAGAGAAAGAGCGTGGGAGGCAAACTCCAACTCTACTCATCTGTCAGATCCTGAGGGTCTCCATGGGAACCACAAAGTGCATCGCAAAGTAATGAAGCAGCCCATAATTGTTCCACGTGACCTTGCCGAACTCATCAAGGATACTTCTCTTGCTGCGTCGCTGCGTATTAGCGCATAGCTTAATGGGAGACCTTCTGAGATAGTATGGAGACAACCTCATGATCAGGGCATTTGAGTTGAGCTACAGTTATTCATTTTCTCATTTCAGAGATACCGAGGCCATTTATCCACAAGAAGAGTCTTCAGGGGCTTCGGTAGTAACCTGCTAATGACTTAGCGCTAATGTGTGCCTTATGGTACTTGGAAACCATGTAGCGCAAAGGATTAACTTAAGCAATGGAATGCGTTGGCAGTTGCTTACCGTCTTGAGCTTTAATGCTGTAGTCCTCTTCTGCTGTATGGCCGAACTCCAGACTCTCTTAAGTTAGTCCTTCTGGGCATTTCTTCTCTCACCTGTCACTTGCTTCAGGACCTGTCAGAATCACTGCTCACCTCGGCCTGTCTGTGTGCACTCCTGCAGTAGAGATGAAAAGGAGTTACCAGAATCAGCTCCAACAAGAGAAGCTTGTTTCCCTCTAGACTGAGGTGTTTTTTTGTTTGTTTTTTTGTCTGAGACAGCACCTACATTCAATCTCAAGCGTTAGCTAATGGTAATGTTAGCAATTTTGTGTGACAGAAAATCTAGGTCAAAAACAGAGAGTGGGGGTGAATGAGGACCCACATTTCCAAGTCTCTGCCTTACATAACCCTTTTGTCTGACATAGCCAAGTACTTGCGGGACAGTGAGTGCATCACGACTCCCGGATTCCGTCTTCTCTGACCTAATGAGCGGAGGCTGCTCCACAGCTCTGGGTAAAGCTGCCATGCTAGCCTAATGAGCTCTGACTGCATGTGATTGCAGCATGTTCTCCAAGCCTTCTTTCTTGTTTATCCAGAATAATTGGTGCTAATGATGTGGTTTTCACGCCGTCTCTGTCTTTGGAATGTAAATGTACGTTTCTGACTGATCAGGAAGAGCCTTCAAGGAGAATGTTTACTTGCAGGTTGACAGATACCTGGGTTCAAATGCATTCCAATGAAGTCAACAGGGTGAGGTTAAGTGGAAAATAGAAAATCTATATATGGGTGAAGTTTGTTTCCTTTTTTTTTTTTCCTTCACAAGCAAATTTATCTAGGGTATTTAATTAAGTTCTAGTTATGTACTTAATATAGTTATAATTCATTAGCTACTACAGGACACTACCATCTATGACAAAATGCCAGATATAGATTTAAATATATATAGATGTTCAACGTGATTAGTCCAATACAGCAGTACAGTTCACGTATATACAGAATATATGGGTAATTTGTGACACCAAATGTGGTGGAATATGCCCTGGGAAACACACATCTAACTATTATGTTTAATCTAAATTTGTCAGGATAGTTGGTGGTATATACTGTATGATCACTGTATACTAATACTGCGTAGTTACAGACAGTGTCAGATAAGTGTAGTAAAAGGGGGCCCAAAAATATCAAACTGTATTTACACAGAGTACAAAACAGCTACAGGTTCAAAAACTAAAAACAGACAAAACTGAGATACATGGTTGTTATTGGATATTAAACACTGCATATTAGAACAACTCAGATATATTAGGTTGGGCACTTTAATTGAATCTTTTGAGTTAACCCACAATTTAACTCAACTCAACTGAAGGCATTTTTGACAAGTCTCTCATTTCTTTACTGAGAGCATAATCTCACAGTAATGCAAGAATGAACACTGATGTACTCAGCCAGCATATAGTCACACTTAGCAGTACAGAAACTGCAAACTTGCTCTTACTGCCTGCAAAACTGAGGCCAGAGAGTTTCATAAAATATAACCACATTCCTAAGAGAATGTAGCCTGATGGAATGACTACAAACTGACTGTGAATAAGGGGGAAAGAATATGCCCAGTGTGCAAATATATGATGATATGAGCCAATGGGAAAGGTTTGAATTTTACTCAGGTTGTATTGCACACATAAGCCCACTGTATATTATAAAACCAGTAAAACTGACACAGTTACTGGACTTGTTGAGAAACAAAAACAGCAGGAGAAAAATGATTCAATCTAACATCAGTGCAGTTCAGTTTTTGTGTTGTTTATAAAGCTTGTATGGGCCAATCACTATCCATATGACAATGGCAACAGATTCAACTCATTTATTATATGTTCAACTCAAAGATCTGGAAAATGAACACAATTTTTCTTCTTTTAATAGTTGATTACAACGGTGGCGGCCGCTTCAGCAGAATGTGGTCTTGTTAATACTAAAAAGCAGCATAGTTATGGGAATGTGGGCTGCTATATGTACCAGGCCTCGTGCCCACAGCTTTTTCTGTGCCCGTATCCGCAGAAGAAGAGTTTAATTTTGGCATGCAAAGAAGCAAAAGCTAGGGAGGGCAAATTGGGATCCTCGCTAGGCTAAAAGCTAATGCTAGCCATTTACCATCACTTCTACTAACATCAGAAGAGAACGTTTTCTTTTTTTACTGGTAAAATTTGAGAAAGACAAACCTGGCTATACTCTCTTCAGCTTGAATCTCAGTGACACACTGAGAAGACAGTAACACAATTCAATAAGATTTAGGGATAATAACAGTATTTTTGTGAGCCATCATAGTGCCATAAACCCAGAGCTTATTGATTTTTGCCCTCTGTAAAAGGAAAATCAGCATGTTTCATTCTGAGGCTAAATAACAGGGTTGTAAATATGCTTTTAATGCTGTGTCAGAGCATCCCCAGCCAGTCATATTTATTTACTATTTCTATCAAAACATCAAGGAACAACTTAAAATACTCAATAAATGCAGCCTTTGACACCTTTTGGTAAGTTTTATCTCCCTCCCGGGCCTATGACAAAACTAAATACCATGAAGCTGGCCAAAGCTCTTTAAAATAACCTACATGCATTATTACACGTAAACAACCCATATTAGTCATAAGCGAAACAGTGGTCTCACCAATAGATACATTCATCACTACCCTAACAAAACAGCCAATATTATCGTATCATGACCTGAGAATACGGATTGCATGTTTTCTAAGTGAATTACATCTGAATGTTGGAAGAAGGTCAGTATGCCATAATGTAGCCCAACACTGCCCTGTGAAGTTAGAGCATTATTCATCATGCAGGTCTCTCAAGGGTTCCGCCCTCACAATCTCTTTGCCCCACTTTTCTAGTCTCACAGCGGAGAAAAATATGGCAAGCTGTTGTCTTTATCACCTTAATTGGTAAAAATCTCAGCTGCTGTGAGAGAAAGATGAAATGGAACCCTGAAATAGAGTCTGGTCTCTTGGGAGCTGGCTCTGCGACTCCCAGAGGTAAAGACTGATGGATATGACACAGGTGTATTTTCCATAAGGGTGATATGTCAGTCTCTTGCCTTTATGAGACGGAACAGTCATTTGTAAGAACCGAAAATGGTCATTCCCATCGTTTTAGCATCGGCACGATTGCTTTGTCACTGTAGACTCTGTAGACTAACAGAATGTGAAAACTGTCTAGTCTTGTTAATTGTCATGCTTTGCATCATTTTCTAGTTTGCCATTATAAACAAAACAAGGCCTTTCATTACAGGCTCGCAGCTAATTCCTAATGTCATCACTCAACTATTAGCGTGACCAGCAAGCATCGCTCACTATTGATTTACCATCTCAACAGCAAAGGTCGTCATCGTTCATGGGTTTCAGTATTCGCCTTTAATTGAGTCCGGTTGGTGTCCATTGAAGGGCTGGCTATTCTCATGTGAGCTTTACAGGCATGAGCTAACAGATCATGCTAGTGGACATCCCGAGTCTCTCTGCTCAACCCTGGAGAACATAAACTAGCATTTCCAGGAGATGGGGAGGATCAGCCGCAGTCCCTCATCTCCCACTTACACACTTGAACAGCAGTTTGCCTCAGGCAGCCTGAACTAAGTATTCAATAAAAATTTTAACAACAGCAAGCAGAAGCTGGAATTATATTCCTGCAATTCCTTTCTGTCACCATTTAAAGGCTAATGCTAAATATTTCATAGAGGCTAGCTTCTAGTCATCCAAATAGGCAACAGAGCTGTTTTAAAAGCTACATATTTCACAGAGCTAAAGGACTTCACTGAAATGCCTTATTCAAATGACATTACTTTATCAATGGGAGAGCTGTAAAAACATGTCTTTTCAGCAGTGTAGGTGCTGGACTATTTGAACCAGGAGAACTTGGCTAGGCCAGTGTCTATTTCGGAGGGACCAATTACTTTTGGCATTGCATTGTATAAAATGTTATAGTCACTGTTTGAATATAACATACAGTTTCCCGTTACATTTTTCTAGATTTTATTCTGTATTCCAAAGATTTCACAGATTTAATGTTTCAACAAATCTATTAATTCTGTCAGCAAAATGTGTTTTTACACTGGTGTGTTGCTTTGTCGCTGTGCGTTTGCGAAAGTGAGGGGATTTACGCCTCTTTTAGGTTGACCACACCCCCTAGAACCGCCCCTTTTTTCAATAGATTGACTCTCACATTCATATTGCAATAACCGCTGGACAAGTGAGGTTCTATTTTCTATGAAACCAAAAAGTTACATTATTATTAAGTATCGCATTATAGCTGTAGCTGCAACTAACCATCGCTTACTTAGTCACCCAGCAGAATCTTCTCTTTCTTTTGTTTTTTCTCCTTCTGCTCATTCTCTCCCAATGTAGAGAAGATAGAGATAAAGTTCTAACTCCCAGAACAAGTAAATAGTTCAGACACTCTTCTAAAGCATTCACTGTGTCGTGATTTGGATAGTGTTTAACTATCAAACACCTTTCTTTCCCAATGCAAAGCGACATCTGCCTGGAAAATCATGGAGATGAGCATCTGAATGGGACAAAAGTGTTCAGACGACTGCTGAGTTCAAGAAAAACAGGTAGTAGAATAGGTAATTTAGCCAGTAATTTTCTCAGGGGGAGGGAGAAAAACACAGGCATGGCCGATTCGAATGAAAAATAACTCACGAAGTAGTACCTGTAAAAGAGAAAAATGCCTAAGGGCCACATATAAATTTCTCAGACTAACAGCACACTAAGCTTTGTTTACTCTTGGCATTAACATCTGATGTCTGATCACAGTCACGACAGTGTATTACACTCACCGCCTTTTTCACTGCAGCTATAGATACAGGCCAATTCCTGTTCCCTCACACAGGCTATGCTGACATGACATACATTTTGTCTCGCTTAAAGCACTTACAGATTGACAATCTTAATGCAATGATACGATAAATCTCAATATGTCTCTGAAGGCATTGCCCAGCGACCGCACAATCAGGACAAGTGCATCCAGTCTACTTTGGAGCTATCTAAACATTCCTATCACACTCGTGGATGCACCTCTCTTTGAAATGCATACAAGGCCAACATCCAGATACGGGGCAAATTAGTCATATTTTTGCCCACAATCTTCAGTTTCTGATGCATGAAATGCACAGGTAGATCACAGGTAGATCACTACAGTAATTAGCATAGTGCTGTTTCTATTACTCATTCATAAAAGAGGGTTATTATACCGTTTTACCTTTTGTGTTTTGGCTATTACATAGAATTATAGATATATTATAGATATTACATCGTATCATGATGAATGTTGTTTTCATGATACACAATGTACTTTTCTAAGCATATCGAGAATATAGTGCTTAAAGAACACTGATCAGCTGCAAGTTTCATTACCAGCAGTGTAATTAGACTGGTTTAATTAGACAGAGCACAGCAGATGTTGAATAAAATTCACTGTATTCAGTACAGGAGAGTATCGGAATAGTAGTTTTTAAGAATCTGTCGCTACTCATGTATTTAGTCTCTGATTACATACATCATGATAAATATTGTGTATCGTGAAAATGTCTTAAAATATCATGATAATGTATTTGTACCATGTTGCCCAGCCCTACTATTGCACATGTACTGAACATTTAAACGGGTGGATAGACTGAGTAGAAATGATGATATTATTTTAAAGAATTTTAGTCCTTATCTTAGCACATCCATGCAGTTTGTGTCAAGTACTGGAACTGCCTGTATATCTGGATGTTTTTCTTTTACTTTTCTTTCCACCAGTTTTAACAGCGAATTGAAGTTGTGTTGATACCATTATAATACATTTGATACCACAGGGTAATTGTGTTTATAACTTGTGTTCAGCTGTACACAAATTAATACTTAAATTAATAAAAAAGAAATAAAAAAATAATAAACAAAAAGTCATTTTTCAGTCTTTATTTGTTAGCAGCATTATGTATTATTTGTGTTTGACAAACAAACCAGGTTTTTACAGATTTCTTTCCAATATTATTTTTTTTTAGCCATCTGCAAAAACCTGGTTTGGTTGTCAAACCAAACCAAGTACTACAGTAGTAACAAATACAAGTACTGCTAACAAATAAAGACTGGGAAACCTAACTATTATTATTATTATTATTATTACTATTATTATTAAAGTATTAATTTGAACACATTTCTAATGTATCTTGGTTTTGTAAAAAGCATCTGTTTTGTTTTTAATATTTTAATAATATTGAATATGCCCACTATTTTAAAGCATGCAAACAGTCAGGGTTCACTGCTGTGCAGTACTGATGAAGGAATCTTGTGTATGTAAGCACTTGCTTAGACTGCATTACTAGCATTTATCTTCTATTACATTCAAAATCCTTCATTAAAATTCTGATGTGTAGCGATAGCAACACCTTGTGATCTGTTCCTTCAAACATGCGTTCCAAATACAGGCTCACAAACAGCTTGTCCACGGCCAGAGTGTTGAAGTGAGAGTGCTTTTTTAGACATCCCCTGCAATCGATATTATGACTCAATAATAAACCCAATTCAATAAAAACAGCAGCGCACATATTACTGCATGGCTCCACGGACACGTGCGGCAGTGGTTGGGAAACCATGGCTATGATTCAAGGAAGTCCTTCCATAGTTCTTCTAGCAGACTCCAGCAGTTAATAACGTTTCACTTTATGCCCCGGGGGGAGGGTACTGTACAGGCCTCCTACATTCTCAGTACTTTACTGTGGATAATATATTAAATTACAGCATAAATCACAGCGATTCCTTTCAGCGTACACTCAGATATGGACAGGCAGGAATTCTAGTATTCTCAGACAAACTCAAGGAATCTGAAGGACTGCTTAAATCAGCAGCAAATTAGCAGGGCACATTTATCAAGTGATGAAGCACTGACTCTGAAGATGAAGCTTACAGAAAGTGATCATCAAAAAGCAACACATTTTTCACCCCATGCCCTCTCTTAGCCATTTCATCCCATGCAGGCTAATTACGCAGAATGTTAATTTTTTTTGTGATTGGAAATTTAATAGGCAATCACGTTCCACGAAATGTGTTATTCTCTTAGCTTCCACTGAAAAGCATTTTTCTAATTAACTCTAGTTTTCATCCGCAGCTTGATACATTGGCGCATGAAGGGTTATGAAAATGATCATCTAATGTTGATGCGTAGCTGAAAGAGAACCTAACTTTAGATCCATGCGGGAAGTATAAAGATAGTTCCATTCCTGTATAGTAGGTTTTCATTTTTTCACATTACTACTATTATAACCAGTAATATGACGGTTCTTCTTCTAATTTGTCCAGCAGTACTACTCATACACTGTGTCACTTTGCCTTTACAGTCTTTTACAGTTTATTTGTATTGCTTTTCTTATCCAGGTTATCACTGGTGACACTGAGAAAAATGCTCTCAATTTCTGATATACACCAATTAGCCATAACATTAAAACCACATGCCCAATATTGTGTAGGTCTCCACTGTGCCGCCACAAGACCTCTGAAGGCCTCCTGTGGTATCTGGCAGCAGACTCTTTAATTCCTGCAAGTAGCAAAGTGATGCCTCCATGGACCCCCCCTCCATGGAGCACTGAGCAGCCACGGCCCTGTGGCCGGTTGTTCTTCCTACGTCATGCTTAAGAAAAAATGTTGATTCTTCAAAGGTCCTCTTAATAATTTTCTGATTTTTCTTCTTAATTTTTCACTTAAGAAAGTTTCTAAGAACTAAATGTTCTTAAATATTTTCTTAACCTTACAACAGTCTCACACTTGTCTTAGACTGTAAGAGTTCAATAGGTCAGCCTCTAAAATTATCAGTTTAAATAGTTTCACTGCTAGAATTAATGTCTAATTTAACTGGTTTATAAGTGGAGTTTTCTTACAGCTCTGTTAGTTTCCACATAAATAAAATATCACGTCTTGCTCTTTAAAAATGTTTAAACGCTTAGTTTGATTCTGTTTTTTCTCCATTTTGCTCTGTGTCCACTGCATGGGTTTAGCGAAATATAGGAAAATTGAATATATTGGAAATTTATTTTGCATTGTTTATGATTACAGTTTATGACTGTAAAATACAGCATAAAAGACAATGTTACAAATAGCCTAAATAAAACCACAACAACGAGTGGCTTAAGAAACGCTTAGGAAAATAATTTCTTTCCTGAGAGAACATTTCAGAATCTCTTGGCGAACTACATTTAAGAACATTCTTATAAACTTCTTGGTGTTTATCTTAAGAACCTTTTCTTAAAATGCTTTTGTAAATCTGGCCCCAGACCACCACTAAGTTTAGTAAATCGGCCTGCATTTTTTTTCAATCTTACTTACTACTAATGCTGTAGCAAACAACCCAGACGGCAGATTAGACTTTGGATTAAAGTGTTGTTCTGCACCATGTATAATATTTAAATTTTTGTTTCTAATTCGTGAGATTCACAAAAACATGCGGTCAGCGTCAACAGGATGTAAGAAAGACAAAAACGGAAGAGCTGCTTTCTAAAGTTTGTGACTTATAGTTTGTCTGCTCAGTTTGTAAACTTGGAGCATTTCCCCATTGGTTTGGTCACAATAGATAATTTAAAAAAATTTTTTTTGGTTATTGGTCAGACCTGTCAGGGGTTGGGAGCAAGAAAGCAAATACAAAAATAGGCATATTTCTGTGCTGTTTTATAAGGTTTTGTTAAGATGGAGCAACAGCAGAGATGGCATAGCTGTAGTGGCTAATTATGTGCGCAGCCAGGTTAACACTTGGCTATGGGATCCCTTTAGCTCAAACTTGAGGAGTACAGCTGATAGTTGGGTCAGAAAGAGGTCAGATCACGTTCTCACCACAAACAAACGTCTCCAGAGTTAATTTATGACCGAACCAAGACCACCTCTTCTCAGGAACCTTTGGTCCACATCCGAGAGTGATTACTGTATTCACACCTGCCCACTTTGTTTACACAGATGATGCTGTTCACAATACCAGACTGGTCTACCTCAAAATTGTCTTGTACTTGTTTTGTACTTATTGTCTATGCACCCTGTCTTATGTTTTGTGTACTGTCCTTGCACTCTTGCACTATTGCACATGTCCTTACCTATTACTGCACCAGAGAACATTGTTTATTTGTACTCTACAACCCTGTATTAGTATAATGACAATAAAGTTGAACTGAATACAATCGAATTCAATCGCACCAAGGGTGAAAACGAACTAACCGGACTAAACTGTAGGTGTAAAAAAAAAAGCCTCGGACTGCTGAATGAGGCACAAAAGAAGGCAGAAGTAAAGGTACAATTTTATTTTTTAGTATCAATTCAGATATGCGAAGAATTCTAGCAATTAAACAGGAGAACTGACGCAAAACATTCTAAGAAACTAAAGAGATTCTAAAACACTCAATTTAAGTAAAACTGATCGTCCAACGAGCCGAAAGTGTTATTACAAGACCCTAATACCAAAGCATAGCCCCTCCAGTTTGTACAGAAGTCCCTGTAGTTACTAAGTAATACCCATTAGTGTGTAACAAGCCTTGCTGTGTTAAGGGGTTAGGACAAAATACAATAAAAGATAAATACAGGATATGGACCTTTCATACAAGACCAAATGGCACAGTTTGAGAACAATCCTTGATTGGGATCTTTTCTTTGGGCAGTCCACCAATACTATTGATTGATATATGTATATAGATCTTTAGAATCTAGTATCTTTAGAAACGTCTAAAAGTCTTTCTGCCCACACAACATCTATTCTGAGCCGTTGTCTAAGATCGCTATCGCATATCAACTTTTTAATTAAGCGCATAATTTGATTCCCCATCATAATCACCACCCCCATGAATCCTACACACATGAAAGGCTTCTTTAAAGCAACTGACAGCCTACTTTCTAAGTTCATGAGTGAGAACTCTGCTACGGGTAAATGGATAATGTTGTACTTCCAGCATCTTCACACAGACGTGGAATCGGCCGGCGATTGATGTTGCGCTCTCTGATTCTGTCTTGTTCGCTTCAATGATCAAAGTTGCAGACTTAAAAAGATGCCCTTCACACTTCAAACCTTGCTCGAGGCAGATAGTGTTCTCTGCATTGTGAGTGTGTTGTCTTCCAACCCCGCTTGCTTGTGAAGCTTGGTCTGTTTTTGAATCAATTCAAAATTGATGCACATGTGCCTTCCTAGGTGTCTCTGCAGGAAACTGTGAACTGATGGTTGACTGTGTCAAGATATCACACCTGCTCCCCAAACGGTGTGCGTGTATGTATGTGTGTGTGTGTGTGTGTGTCTTTGTGGCATGCTTTATCAGAGATGTTCTTGAAGCAGGACTTCTTCTGTAATTGCTATTCTCAGATTATCAGCACATGCAGGTTAGCTTTCTAGTGGCCTCAACGTGCTGCAGCAAGGACACACATTGTGGAGTGGCAGTGCAAATGTAGGGCATGCTGGAGGCTGATGTACTGAGGGGACCAGACAAGCCCAGAGGAATCACTTGGACAGATATGAACCAGTTTCATATACAAGCAAATGCAGCATACAGCTGTGTTCAAAAAATAGACTGTAAAGCCAACAGTTATATATAGAATCACAAACACTAAAAAAATAGAATTTTAATGCATACAGTCTTGTGCAGTCGTGTAGATACATATTTGCCGTTTTTTATTTAGGGATGTCTAGTGTTTGTGTTTCCTACAACTTAAATAAAATGTGCTTAATAAACATTAGTAAACCCCAGTAAACCATCACCAGATTTATACTTTATACTGTTTCATATGTTGTAACCCATTCTGGCTGACCTATCTGACCATTCAGCTCCCAGTCCCTTTAAAACACTGCAGTCAAATCACTTTGTGTGTGTATAGTGCTACACTATCTGGACTAATAGCTGTTGCTTCCTTTCCACTACTAATGATACTAGTGATCTAATTTAAATGTATCTAATTTATTGCATGGCAATTTTTTTATCTACTTTTATTTAACCCCTTAACACAGAAAGGCTTGTTACACACTAAGGTGTATTACACAGTAACTACAGGGACTTCTGTTCAAACTGGTGGGGCTATTCTTTAAAAATGGCGGAAAATAGACAAACATTTTACAGAAGAGTGAAGATTCACTAACAAGCTCTTTAACGGCTGTTCTGTCTGTTGTTGCTGTGTCACGTTTACAGCGAGGCTCTGAGCTAACTCTAAGCTAAGTATCTAAATAGTATTTTTTTATGAATATGTTTATAATTATGCATTTAGTCTGTGATTACATGCATACATGTGATAAATATTGTGTATTGTAAAAATATAGTATTTTTACCATCGCCCAGCATTAATGTCAATGCGCAATATTAGGACCACAAATGTTAGGACCCCTGAATGTTTTATTCTATTTTTTTGTTTTAGTGATGTTTTATTCTATTTTTTTTTTACTAAAACATTTCAGTATCACAAACATATTTGTAATATTTTACAGGGCTCTCTGGGACTTTAATGAAAGACTGAATTATTTTTTTTTATTGAGTAAAAAAAAAACAGAAGAAAAATATGATAATACAAAGTCAATTAAACTTATATAAAGACATCTTTCTCACAATTATGACCAAGATCTAATGTTTTAATTCAAAATTCCACTTCTGAGTTCAGTCAACTGAGTGAATTTGGTGATACCATCACATTATAAGATAGATTAGATCAAATTCCTACCTTGAAATCCCTTGCAATTCAAATGCATCTGATCAGCTTTGATGATATGCTAAACCTGACTATGTGCTCAAGCGTTTATCTTTGCATCAGTTGATAACAGACCTTTGAAGGAGGTAGCCCAGCTTATGAAACGTGCTGTATTCTCAGTTTGATGGCAGATATTGCTACTGATTTAAAATTTTCACATATGCTGCCTTCAACACCTCCTTGGAAGTTCCTTCATAAGACTTTATAGGTCATAAGTACAACGTGATTTCTGATCAAGTAGTTTTGGTCAGAAACAGCATGAACACCCTGGGAAAATAAGGTTTTTTGTTTATGTTTGTTTTTCTGTAGCCAAAAACAGCAAGTTTATTTGGCATTACTGCAGCAAAATAATGAGCAGAGGAAGTGCATTAGGTGAGCAATGTTTTTCTCCAGAAACAAACATCTCTGGCATACAATCATATCCCCGTTTCGTGTAAAGATTTTAGCCTTCAGCGTTCATGTGTGACTGCTCAATAACTAAAATGCAAAAATAAAAAATATCAGCAGCCAGCGGAGTTATTTTTATTAACACAAACCAAACTCTGAAAAAAATGGAGATTGCCACTTGTAAATACGGCATTGTGGTGGTTTTATTGCTTATTTATTAACTTAAAGCCCACAAACACCGTATTTTCACTTAGGTAGCTAGCTTGCTGAAAAAAACAAAAGCTAAAGCTAAAATGGCGTCATGCGCTTTTTGTACTGCACAATTTATGTACTGAAATTTAGAACCATTTGTGTTTCAGCTATGGAATACATCACATCCTATAGATTTATAATGCATTATATTTTCTCTCATACTTTCATAACCAAACTATAGGGAGTAGGGGGCAAATCTGAACAGCGTCATAGCCGCTAATCCTACTAATACGGAAATGAGACATCCTAAAATGCAATGCAACAGTCCATATTGCATGTAAAAAAGCAAGCTAGGCATCGTTTACATTAAACCATCTGCCTTTTTTGTGAAAATGTGAACTATAAAATGCTCAGATACTAGCATTAGCTTTTAGCCAAGCTAAAAAACAAACAAATGCCCAGTTTGTGCTTCGATGCATCCAAGTTTAAGTCCCCCTTCTGTGAACAAAGGCACAATAAATGAGGTCACGTTTGCATACACCTATCTTATGCTAACCAAAAATGTAAACTGTAGAGAAAACAAACGACTGCAGGCAACGTGTGCTATGCCGCAGACATGGCAGCTAAACAAACTGCATGAACACACCTTCCAACAACGCATGTGATTGGTCGGTGCTAAAGAGGTGCTACTTTACGGCATACAACATCTTCCTCTGCCATTTGCTGCCTTTAAGTCCATGTCATAAGTTTGTTGTACAACGACTTTGGAGCTCGTAAGTACGACGTGATTTCTGCTCAAGCGGTTTTGTTTGGGAACAACATGAACACCTTGGGAAAAAAGCTTTCTTTGTTTACTTGTTTGTGCAAAGTATTTGTTTTGTCACATGTGGGTGGGAGTAAACCATAAAAAAATAGACTATAACCATTTATTTTTTTACAGTTATTAGCATTTTTATTGTCATGTCCCCAACTTGTAAAGTCTGGGCTCATCTAAAAATCCCAGATTTCCAACTCGTAAATATGACTTAGCATAAATATTGTGTATCGTGAAAATAATGTATTTTTACCATATCGCCCAGCATTAACGTCAATGCGCAATATTAAGACCTCGCTCCGAACATTATTAAGTGATGTTTTATTTTATTGTTTTCCTTTCCCTAAATTTTGCTGAATGTTTAATAAAACATTTTAGTATCACAAACATATTTGTAATATTTTACAGCGCTCTCTGGGACTTTAATGAAAGACTGAATTACTTTTTCATTGAGTAAAAAAACAGAATAATAATAATATAATAATACGTTCTGAGCCAATCAAACTTATATAAAGACATCTTTCTTAAAATTATGACCAACATCTAATGTTTTAACTCTTCCTCTACCATTTGCTGCCTTCAAGTCCACGTCATAAGTTTGTTGTGCAGAGTATTTGTTTTGTCACATGTGGATGGGAGTAAACCATAAGAAAATAGACTATAACCATACAGTAATATACAGTTATTAGCATTTTTATTGACATGCCCCCAACTTAAAGCCTGGGCTCATCTAAAAATCCAACTTGTAAATATGACTTAAATATATATGTAATGTATATACGTATAATAATATATGAGCATAAATATTATGTATTGTGAAAATAATGTATTTTTACCATATCGCCCAGCATTAACGTCAATGCGCAATATTAGGACCACGCTCCGAACATTATTAAGTGATGTTTTATTTTATTGTTTTCCTTTCCCTAAACTTTGCTGAATGTTTAATAAAACATTTTAGTATCACAAACATATTTGTAATATTTTACAGCGCTCTCTGGGACTTGAATTACTGGGACTGAATTACTTTTTCATTGAGTAAAAAAACAGAATAATAATAATATAATAATACGTTCTGAGCCAATCGAACTTATATAAAGACATCTTTCTTAAAATTATGACCAACATCTAATGTTTTAACTCTTCCTCTACCATTTGCTGCCTTCAAGTCCACGTCATAAGTTTGTTGTGCAGAGTATTTGTTTTGTCACATGTGGATGGGAGTAAACCATAAGAAAATAGACTATAACCATACAGTAATATACAGTTATTAGCATTTTTATTGACATGCCCCCAACTTGTAAAACCTGGGCTCATCTAAAAATCCCAGGTTCCCCACTCGTAAATACGACTTAGCGTTCATGTGCACTCGTCTCGCAAATGCGATTTTTACTACATGACTTAAAGGCAGCAATAGTACCCCCTGCAGTACTGGAGCACCCATACGCAATGGCCAAAATGAAACGGTACAGAAGGTGGATTACATGGCACGCAACCCTCATTAGCTTAGTTTAGCTAAAAGTACACCAAGGCCTTAACACTACTGTTGCACGAATGGGGTTTGATTATGGGGAAGAACACCTCATTATACCAACAACAGTCGTTGGGCAAAACACCCAACTCGACACCGACCTGTGTAGCATAATTCAATAATAAATTTGATCCAGATAAAAGAATGTGCCCAAGTACTCTAGATGTAGAAGAAGAAAAGTTGGTGAAAGAGTTGTGATTAGTCTTGGGGAGCCACTGCCCTGCTCAGCAACTATCCCCTGCCTCAACACATCTGACCCGGCTCATCAGTCAGTGATCAAACCCACCACTGTCTATGTTGCACCATGGTCCTGGAGGAACGTTGTTTCGTTTCACTGTGTACTCTGTATGTAGTTGAAATGACAATAAACCCACTTGACTTGACCATGATGTGGGTCAGGATTGCTGCTGGGGGGTATTGGGGGGTATTGGCAGAACATAGCTGTACCCAGGACTGCTGGATAAAAACACATCACACAGTGTTAGTGCTCACCCTGGCCGCAGAACATGCTCCTCAGAGTCAAAGTGACAGTGTTTTTAAGAGCAGTAGAGCCGTAAAGAGTGAAGCAGCACTGTAGCAGCCTACTTTCAACTTCACCAACAGCCTTTTTAGTTTCAGAAATGAGAGTTGGCTACACGCCTCATCGTCGGAGAAATTACAGTGACCCCCTCGTATGCCTGAGTGACGACGAGGCTGAGGGGATGAATATTTCAGAATGTGACCCAAATGAGACGGAAAGGGAGCGAAAAGACATGAGACTCGCTCAGCTGTGGCTGCGCAGGGAGGCAGTTTGCTGTCAAGCAGTCGCTTTCTAAGGGCACAAATGGCAGCAAGAGTGGAAAAAAAGAAGCCAGAGCAAAACAGAGAAAGCACACCGCGGAGAAGGGAGTGTCCTGCTTCTCGGGGCTCTTAGCGAGCGAGGACTCTTCAGCACACAGCCACGAGGAATCGCCCGAGGAGGAGAACGGAGGGGGGACCGTCTTTGAACGAAAAGTAAGTGGATTCGCGAACATTTCCAGACGTTCGAGTGGGTTTGGGGGGGCATGACGTTAGGATAATGTGTGTTTTTACGGCTGTCATGGATCCCTTACCGGAGAGTCGGACGGTGTCCGGAGTGAGTTACAGCGAGATCTGTGCGGAGTCGCTGCGGCGGCAGCCGTTAGAATGTTCGCGTGTTTGAAATTTAAATTTAAATCGCTTTATAACGGTTTTAACGGTCGCTTTGTGGCGCGTTATTTGTCAGCTAGCTGCTACTAGCCGAGATTTGGTTTCTGAGGTAAACCTGCACGCTAATGGTGTCTTTTTCCAACTTAAAGTTTCACTTTTGAATGTTTACTGACTGAATATTAGATACGCCGACCTTATTCGTTCGATGAAACGAAACGCCTCGTTAGCTAACCCGAAGGGCAGCCTTCGTCCCGAACAAGTTCTGAGTCTCTGGCAGATTCAGCATGTCAAACTTTTTGGCCGTGATGTCAGTGAAGGGTATGTGGACTGCATTATTCCAGCAGAAAGGTCACCGCCTCTTTATGCTGTCAGTCATAACGCCGTGGTCATTGAAATACAACTGATAAATGTCTGTTAAAGGTTACCCCACTTTGTAAGCAGGCTGTTAGCTATATTCCCTCCGAATTTTTAAAGAGGAAGGAAAATGATTTTGCCTTTTATTTTCCAGGCATTTCCTCCCCCAGTGTCCCACATCACTGATCATCTCTCGCACCTTGCTAGTCTTCAAGACTGAAATTGCTGTACTGTGCATATGTCCACCAACTCCAAATGTTAGCTGTCTGGTGCAGTCACAGCCTGCCAAGTTTCAGAGTCGAGCCTCAGTGATTTCCACTGCACTGGTCTCTAGAAATACCTCGGGGGAATAGCGGTTTCTGCTGATTGAGAATCCGTAGGCCTTAAAACTCATTCGTCTTGTACGAAGGCATTTCCATAGCAATTAGTTGTAAGGCCTTTGGGTTCGCACTTTAGAGAAACTTATCCCTGGCTCCCAGTTGTAATCTTCTTCCTGAATACTCACTCCATCCTTTTTCTCTCCTCCTCATTATGCTTCGGCATTTATATTCAAATGGGATCTCCAATAATTGAATCCAGGCCACGGCCTCGGACCGAGGGCCTTCAACGGGAGCCAGTTTGACAATTACTTTGATAAAGGTTTTAGATCAATAGTGCAGAACATCTTTGTCCAATGTTGATGACCTAGATTTCTATGCTGGGATATTTCTCAGTTCACCAAATAGTGAAAGTGCCTTTGACTTGATATAGCAGATTTCTTTTTTCTGTTGTCTTCAGCATTGTTTTCTTTTTGCAGGCTGTCACGTTACTGAAGTTACAGACCCACTTTCTGTAACACATCTGATTAGTCCACAATACCAAGCTCATGCATACTAATGCATCCTGCTCTGAGGGCATTCTTTTCAAATTAGACCTATCGCGCCGCTCATCTTTTCATGCAGGCGATGCTAACTGGCTAATTGTCTTCAGCGTTCAGCAAACTGCATTTGTTTTGGTAACAGACAGCCTGGGGTCTCGCCCCCTCCATATGCGGTGCTATGCCTAGTGATCATGTGAATATTTAATGTCCCACCCACGCAATCCTTGTAAAATGAACAAGTAGTAGGACGAGAACGTGGAAAACGGACGGAACTGCGCCTTCACCTCAAGAGAAATGAAACAATAACAACTGAAGTACTAGAGTACTAATGATGAAACGCATGCAGGCTCATTTGTACATGTGGATCACTGACAACGGAGCCGGCACCGAGTACTCCGTATCATGCACTCATGAGCTGGATGCAGGGTTGCTATGGAAATGATCTGCTCTGCTACAGTTGTCACTGACCCAGCACAACAAGCCAGCAACACAGTCCAACAAGAGCTCCCTTGCTCTTTGGTGTCATAACACTCCAAATATGGAAGTGGGGGTGGTGAATTCCAGCATCTTGAGTAGAATTGGGTCATGACATAATTTAGCAGCGTGTACGAATCCAGCTCGCTCGTCTTTTTTGCCACTGAAGTCAGATGTGCAGGCCTGAGAGTTCAGCCGCCCTGCTAAACAACTTACCTGAATGCTCCCGTATTCATTCCTCTGGAGTACTTTGCGGAAAAAAGTGCTGGGGAGCTATTCTGTCGCTTCTGTGTTGCTGCAAAAGAATCAATACCTCAACATCGCGGTGAGTGTGGCTTCCTCTTAATCAAAGCGTTACTCACCTCCGGGATGTAGAAAGGAAGAACTCCAAAAGCGCAGCCAAAACACATAAAAACCCGAACACTGTTGAGTCAGGCATTTACCTGAAAAACCGGGGACTGCAGATGAAAGCACGGCAGTTTTTGTTGCTGTCAGCGAATGGCCATTGTCCGTGTTGGATAAATCCTATAAAATAAAGTCAACTTGCCAGCGGCAGAGTTGAACTGGTCATGTCGTGCCGTTTGTTCAAACGGGCCGTGCGTTCTGACACCCCACATCAGCGGGCGGCACACTAATAAGGGATGTCTGACTGTAACAGCGTAATAGAAGGCAGACAGGAGTCCTCCTTACTGTGAAGTATGGATGTCTCATATTGACACTAAATGGAGTACAAAGAAAACCCATCACGCTGAAGAGGACTCTGTAGAACCACACAAAGCGCCGCACAGATAAACCAATAAAACCCACTGCTACCGTCCCCCGACTGCAGCGCTCTGATTGAGAAGTGCACGCGTGTGGATTCAAGAGTAAGCAGTATTTGAGGACTGGGAGGCTAATTAAATGGAAGTCAATAAACGGGTGCCTACTGTGGAGCGCGGACCCAAGAGGCGAGGACGACAAAAGCACTTTAACTGCTGCATTCAACGAAAGCCCATTGGATCGGGCATATTAGCTAATAGCTAATAGCTGAGCTAAAGGATTATATTAGGCCCAAAGTTAGGTCTAAGTTATGAAAAGGGTGGGGGTACTAACTAACTAATTAAAAGTTTGAAAGGGATACGAGCTGATTGTAAATGACTTCCGTGGGCGCTCATAGGCCTACTGTTGATCTCAAGCTGTTCGAGCAGTTAATTAAAAAAAAAGAGAGAGAGAGAGAGAAAGAAGTGGCGAAGCAAATCGGTTACAGATTGCAATTAATGTGCTTTGCGAGGCATGCCAGGAGAAAGCAATTCCGCTTCGTTAACTAGAGAACGCCTGCCCCGGTCGAAGGAAAGAAAAACAGTGGTCCTTATTTATTTGTTAATCCATTATTAAAACTAAACTAGCCATGGCTTCCGCACCGACGCAACGCAGAGCGCGAGAGAAGGAGAGAGAAAAATGAGGCCTTCTCTTTGTTTCTATGGCAACCCACCTCTGCATAGTTCGGGGAGAGGAACAGAAAAGGAGTCAGGAGAAAACGTCTCTCTTTCCTTGAGATTCCTTTTATGTCGCTGTCTCCTGGCGGATGAAACGTACGACAGCTCGCCATTAAACGATCTTGGAGATAGTAAAAGTCTGCGGTGAATGGCTGGGACCTCAACACAAAGGGAGGCCATGAAGAGCAGAGGGGCCAGACCCAAGGGGACCTGCATATGCTCATCTGCCTCTTTCTTGAAAGTCAATTTGCATCTGAAAATACCCCCAGATACTGTACCCTCTTCCCCTTTTCGGTATTAACGCTATATATTTCTGTCTCCGTTGATAAGCCCTTCCCGTGAAAAGCTTTGAAACCTTTGAAACGATAATAAGAACTTTTTTTTTTTTTTACAGGTCTGACAGAACATCAGCAGCTAATTGGATGAGGGTCCATTTCTCCGGATTGGAAACGACTTTCTTCTAAGAGCGGATTAAAAGCTCCGTGTCCTGTCAGCCGTTGGACCTGTGGCGGTGTTACGGGTTAGGAAATGAAAATGGCAGTCTTTCTCCCATGCAGGAAGAGACAGGAGGATTTAGTGTATGAGAGAGAGAGAGAGGGAAAGAAAGAGAGAGAGCCCACCTCATTTACAGCATGATTGAGCTTGATTAAGTGCTCGCCACTTCCAGGAGTCCCCACATACTTAACACTCTCTCACTCAATCACCAGAGGCCCAGAGCACTCCACCTGTAATAAGCTAGTCAAATCATTATTACAGTACAATTAGATGGCTCACAATGCAAAGACGGCCGCCAAACGCGTCTATTCGGTAATCAAGTTTTTCGGCGAAGCCCTTCGGGGACCAGCCATCTGCCTAAAAGGCGAAGACTGACGCGAGATGTTGCCGTTGGGGGAAAAGAAAATGGAGGTTCGCCTCTTGTGTTTACACGTAACCGAGCCCCCGTGTAGCTGTTTCGCTGCCTCAGTAGGCAAGGTTCAGAGCCGAACACGGCATCTAATATTAATTAGGTTTGACTTTGATGAGTGCCGAAGCCCGGTGCCATGTCATGCTAACAGAGAAAGGGTCTCTGCTGAAATGGCGGTGCTGTGATGAGAAATCTATGACGCTTCTCGCTGGTTTGCATAAGGGCTTGGTGGAATTAGCGTATTCCTTTGATGGCTCTCCTTGTAGGTGTCCTTGCGAGGGGGGAAACAAGGGAGTCGTTGCTTAGTGTAAGCAAGGGAATAAGGGAGATGTGAGGGAGGTGGAAAAGGTGGTTGCTTGGTTACTGATGGATGCTAAGCTGTGGTACAACAGCCCACTTCAAGCTAATTGTGTACACAGCTGAAGAGGGCCACAGCAGAACAGCCGTGCAAAATCGATTGCATCAACAGCCATGCTGTTCTAGGCTCTCTCTCTCGCTTTCTCCTTCACCATGTCTCTCCCTCTCCATCTCTTTTTGTGTGTGTGTGTGTGTCACTTCCTCTCCACTTGAATAAAAATAGGAAATAGGTGGTGAAAAAAAATGAGCAGTGGAATAATTCGGATGCTCTGAAGTGTGGAGGGAATACAGTCCATTGTAGTAAGACGTGGTTCTGTCACAGTTAGTAAAATATTGACTTATCGATTTAGTGCCATGGTATTTGTCTATAGCTGTTCAATATTGTTAGGGACAGGCACAGACCTTCTAAGCAATGGTTTCTAAGCTAAATATATAGGGTTTTCTTTGCATGTACTGTGATGTATGGGATAAATATGGACATAGTACTTTATGTGGTAAATGATACACTTATCAAATCAAATTGATTTGTATAGCGCTTTACAACTGTTGTTGTCACAAAGCAGCTTTACACAATCAGTAATTAGTAACTTAGACCCTGTCAACATGCATCCGGATATGTTTGGAAGCGTAGGTGTTTCAGCATTAAAAAACTAGGCCTTTTATTAAAAATGAATCTAAGCCAACATTCGAAACCAACCTCTAATCTATGTGCTCTTGCCCAAGTTGATTATTTCTTTTTGTTTTATTCTGTTAATTCTGTAAAAAAAAATTTCTCACTGTGTGTTTATGCACATACTGTTGCTGGTGAAGTCACTTGACTCAACCCCTTTCCAGTCTGCAACATGGAGGATAACATAAATACAAAGACAACTGAGAAACTTGAGCCGCTTGTATAATCATTCTTTATTCATAATCGAGTTAAAATGTTGATTTGATCGTGAAACTGATTTATGGCCATATTGCCCAGCATTACCGTTAAAGCTTGTGTGAACATGCCAGCCTGTTGGGAGGGGGCTGCTAACGCCTTACAAAGTTTGATGCCCAAAATGAAGTGCAACAGCCAAAACAGACCTGAATACAACGCATCTTAAAACACAAAAAAAGCTTAAAATTGGAGGGACAAGCATTGCCATGGTGACGCTGCTATATGTGCGGACAGGGCCTTAGTACACAATTAAACACTACAGCATAGAAAGTGACTAAATACTGCAATTCTTATTGCTATTATTATTATTATTATTATGCTGGATGCCAAATAATGCTTTGAATGTGTTTAAACAAGGGCTGTTTGTTTGTTCTTATGATTATATGTAAATGTGCAAATACTAACAGATTACAGTGGCCATTGTTTGCAGTGGATATTTTACAAGTGAAATCATTTTAAATCTAGTCTTTGAGATTGTTGCAAGAGTGTGATTGAACTGTCTGTAGTCTATGAATGCTCTGGTGCGCCAAATTCAATGTTTTTATTAATACCTTTAAAAAAAATCCAGCACAGAAATACAGTTCTAAATCTGTAGAGTCCGCCCTCACAGATTTAGTTCTATTATCAGCAAGAAGTATTCTAAGGGGAGTTAATTAGTCAGTCCACATAGTATTTTAGCTGCAAAGACATTTCAGTGATCCAACAAACCTGTAAGATTTTTCCTAACTTGGCCCTACTGACACCTTTCTCTCTTTCGCTTCATCCCTTCAGCCTGCTGGTGAAGGCTCTTTCTTGCTGCTGAGAAGTCCTTGTGGTCGGTCGGGGCAATGGCAGTGCCCTCGGCCCATGAGTTCCACTGGCAGAGCCTAGCTCGCCTCTCAAGCGGGCGCGTCTACCACTCGCTGGCTGAGGTGGGGGGTCAGCTGTACATGCTGGGCGGCTGTGATGCTGCCGGAAGACCCACCAGCTCTCTGGAGCTCTACTCTCCAGAAGTAGACCAATGGGTCAGCCTACCTCCCATGCCCACTGCCAGAGCTGGGGCTGCTGTGGCCGTCCTAGGCAAACAGCTCCTGGTGGTGGGAGGAGTGGGGAAGAACCAGCACCCTCTGAAGGTTGTGGAGGTGTACAACACGGAAGAGGGCAAGTGGAGGAAGAGATGTTCGCTGAGGGAGGAACTGATGGGAGTCGCCATCACTGTTAAAGGTGGTTTAAGCAATCTTAGTTCAATTTCAGTGATGTAAATCCTCTTTCCTAAAACAATAGGCTAAGCTCTGAGTTCAATAACCAACGTCCAGTGACAGCTGAATAATGGTCCAACCCTTAGAAGTCGGTTGAAAATACAATAATTTATTCCAGTAAATACATGTAATCTACATGCTTACTGTATAGAATTCATCAAATTTACACCCAATTTACCTTTTGCATTACCACTCAGCTACCAGCTCGGTTGGTGTTGCGCAACAGAAAACACCACTACCTTCCAGTGCACTACCACACGATGTGGGAGACTAGGGTTTGTGACTTTGCTGCGCTACACCAATAAGAATGCTTGGGCAAGACTCGTAACCCTACATTGGCCCACTTCTGTAATACAAGTAACCTTGTAAGTCACTCAGGATAAGAGCATCAGCTAAATGCCATGAATGTAAATGTAAATCATATCCCCACTTAGCTCCACTAGTTCAGGGACTGTATGCACTTTGCACATTAACTGGAACTCCCTCTACTGTAACTAAGCTGTGTACTGTTCTCTCTACCTGAACAGCAGCTGCTATACTCATTACTGCACTGCACACCTTGTTTACATATGTAATGCTGTTTATAACACCAGACTACCGTACCTCAGCTTTTACTTTTCCATTTACCCACACACACAACACATCACTGGTCTACATATTTATTCCATTTGACTATTACAGAAATTTAGTTTGCACCTTAATCACCCAGGCTTGATGCACATATTTGTATATTTTTGTATTTATTATCTTTTGTACTTATTGTTCATTCACCCTGTCTCGTGTCTGGTCTATTTGTCCTTGCACTATTGTACCACATCATTACTGCACCTGAGACTTAACAGTGTTTTGTTGTACTGCACAACCCTGTATTAGTATAATGACAATAAAGTTGAATTGAATTTAATTGTATGGGTAGCCCAACAGGGAACCAGAACATTTTGGCCTCGGGTTCCATGTTGGCCCCACATATATGGATATATGTGGATATATACTGGCCCACCAGGGTCAGTGATGGGACCAGGAGGGATTAAAAATGGGCCCTTTCTGGGATTGTACACTAAACATGGAGCCTATATGGGACCCAAGTGAGATTAAGGTGGGCTGTAACAATGAGGGCCATTTGGGAAGTTCAACTGGGTCACAATAAAAACATATGTACAAGCCCACTCAGAGCTCAAGCCAACCTGGAACCCACCTCACGCACTTTTCATCAAATTTAAATCATAATAAAATATTTCCAGTAAAGTATTTTCCATTTCATGTGGTATTGAATCTGCTCTTTTGACATACAGTACAGTGCAGACGTTTTAAGCAGCTAAGCACATTGCTTATCTCTGAAATAATAGTAATGTTTTTGCTCATAAGACTTCTAATATTCACAGATAACAAAAACATTTGCATATTATGGAAGATTCTCTGCTTCTTTTAATAAGCTCCATGTGGGAGCTGTTTAATACTGTACCGGACTCAGAATGTAGTCGGTAGAATGGGCTGTTCAATACAAAGATTCAACTATTCCTTCATATATTTGTTCCCCATATGGGAACATATTTATGAGCATTTAAAAATCAGATAAGACATACATATACATATGATGAAAGATTGCAGACTATTTAAATTACAGACATGTAACGGTTAGGCTGCAATATGGATTTGTGGAATATTGAGACAGACAACAGCTTGTATTTATGGTATTTAATTATTTTATTTTGAGTTTACCCATTAAAATAGCTTCTTCAGCAGGGTCAGCCCACTTCTTAATTTCTCATTAAACATAAAAACCTTCATAAATAAACAAAATTAACAATAGAAGGTAGGCCTGAGAGATATTTGCAGCATCGCTCGCTTCTGAAATAATAATTTCTTGTCTTCTACAGGCTTATTAGATGACTGTGTTTTGTAACTAAATGTAAACAATCTTAGATGTAAACAAATAAATAATCAAACTAAACAACAAACAGCTAACAGGTCTAAACCAGAAGATTATGACAGGCTATGCATGTAAACTTACTGTCTGTGTTAAATCGCAAAACCAGATCGCTGGAGAACGGCTGCTTATTGCAACTTACCCGTTTCCAGCGGTTTGCCATGTTTGATGCTGTTGAATGATGAGCGAATTCTTGTAGAGTTTGCATTTAAGTTTGTTAGGATCCTCCTTCAGAAGTGAGAAATGTCTCACGTAGATTTTCTTCTAGCAAGCACGCCAGATCGACCCGCTAGAATATTTTTAAAAATATATTTACGATCCCCATTATTGATAAGTGGAAACCTTGTGCATGTTTGTAAGCGCTTTGTAAGCATTTTCATCTATTTTTGTTATGAGCAAAATTTTTAGATTGGGATTTGCATTTTTAGGCATTTTGTATTTTTTGATCGTTTGTAAGCATTGCTGTTAAAAAAGTTACTTTGGCTAATAATAAGGCATCTAAAATGTATTATCATCAGGAATCAGTATATATATGTGTTAAATATAGATGGCAGAAAGCCTGTGATCAAAGCTTCAGGCCGTATTTTAGTCAGGGTCCACATGGCCCAGTCTGCTCTACCGGGCTCCTTTTGTGCTTTGTTAGTTTGGTTGTTAGAACAGAAGAAGGTAAAACTTTGTCCTCTCTTTGCATCTGATCAGATGGCAGAGCTTTTGCTGTTGGTGGAATGGGAGCAGACCTCCTGCCCAGAAGCATTCTGCAGCAGTATGACCTTCGCAAGGACGTCTGGGCCCTTCTGCCCCCCATGCCCACTCCCCGCTATGATACCAGCATCTGCCTTCAGGGATCCAAGATATACGTAGCAGGTTGGTTGGAGAGTGTGCGTGTATGTGTGGCTATAGAACTGTCGAAGCGTTGCAGAGACTGTCTATTTTGTGAGTCGGTGTGTCTCCCTCCACCTGTCAGAGCATTTCAAGGATGTCTTGTGTGTGTGCGCGCGTGTGTGTGTGTGTGCATGCGCATGCCGATCCCTTCCTGCTTGTCAGCCTACTTGACTGAAAATCTCTTGCCCTCCAGGTGGGCGTCAATGTAAGCGTTCGGTGAAAGCTTTTGAAGTCTTTGACATGGATAGCCGCACCTGGTCCTCTTTACCCAGCCTGCCCTGTAAGCGGTCCTACTCTGGGGTGCTGTGGGATAGCACCGGGCGCCTCTGCTGGCTGGGAGGGCTTCGGCTAGGAGGAATCCATCAGAGCTCAAAGTTCACAAAGAACGTCAACATCTTTGACCCCAGCCAGGGTACTGTATTTGGCACAGCTGGTAAAGTATCAAAGAAACAAAAGTTTGAAACCGAAAGGCTTTAGGGCTTTTCAAATCATCTCTTATTTTCTGTATTGTATGAAAATGATTACGAAAATATTAGGCTTTTGATTACATCTATATTTGACATTTCAAAACTGTGTTTGCAGTCTTTTGTCTTGAAATAGAATTTGGATATTTTTTTTGGATGAATAATGTGCATGTTGTGGAGTCACATGACTAAAAGAAAAAGACATTTTTGATTAATGGCCAGTCCTACCTGAAAGTACAGGAAAAAAAGTTTTTTTATTAAAAAATATTTAACATATTGATATATCTTCTTTCAAACATGGCTATAGATAATGGTAAAATATTATAATTTGACAAAAAAATTAAAATGCCAATTCCTACTGAGGAGAACATAACAATACCCTATGCCCTCATAGCTGGCATTTCCCTCTTTGGCTAAAATTACCATCAACTGAGCGAAAGTTTTTTCCACTCTTCCAAACAGAAATCTTTCTGTTGTTTGAGAGATGATGTTTGAGAGGTTACTAACTTGCACAATCCATTTCAAATCACCTCCCAGCATCTCAAAAGAATTAGGATTTGGGCTTTGACTTGGCCATTCCGAAACTCTCCAGTTTTTTCTTTTTGAGCCATTTCTTGGTGGATTTACATGCATTGTCTTGGTGCATGGTCCACTTCTGCTACAGCTTCAGTTTTTGGACAGTCTCATATTTTCTTCAAGCACCCTCTAATACAATAAAGGCTTCAGCTAGGCCCTGCTGCATCAAAGCAGTCCCAAACCATGGCACTTCCACCCCATTCTTCACAGTCATAATGAGGTTTTTGTGTCCATTTGTTTAAATATGTTTCACATTTTTTCACATGACTGTATATTGCTACATCCCTAAGAAGTTTTTCTCTAGTTCTCAACTTTAAGAAGAAAATACATCTAGAAATCTAATATCTCAGGTGGCTGAAAGACCATGCACAACTACTGCACATCTTTATTAGCATTTAGAGATAACTCTGCCCTTTTCTATTCAATTTCGATTCAGATTAACTCAAAATAGAAAAAAAGATGATGGGAAGAAACAAGGTGTGACAAAATGTAAGGCCTACTGAAATGAGTTATTGATTTCTCCGCAGGTACTTGCTTCTTGGTTTTCTCTCCTACCGTTTCCGTTCAAATACGATCATTTCTAATCAGGCTCACCAAACGAGAAAATTGCACGTAAACCTTTTTTTCTCCCTAAAGCCCTCAAGGTACTCAAAAGAATAAACCTACAATCCAGGGAGGGGAAGGGGGATGGGGGACGGTCAT
This sequence comes from Salminus brasiliensis, assembly GCF_030463535.1. Taxonomy (NCBI): domain Eukaryota; kingdom Metazoa; phylum Chordata; class Actinopteri; order Characiformes; family Bryconidae; genus Salminus; species Salminus brasiliensis. The sequence continues at coordinate 8,294,812 of NC_132898.1, forward strand.
TTTCAAACCTTCTGCTCTTTGCACACACTACAGTAATAAATCATTTATCTTTTTTTAATTATTCCATTACCGCCGCGTGTGTCACTCAACAGGTGTTGGAGGCGCGCGCAGAGGGAGTCTGGGAGATTAAACCCTGATATCTAATTTCCCTCGGCCTGGAACCGCCGACGGCAATAAAAACCCCCTTCGCACAAGTCTCCCAATCTAATATAACCAGCCGATACGATCTGGGTCTGCATTGCGGAGACGGCAGGAGGGCGTTTCAGCGATGCTATTCAGAACCAGATTGCTATCCCTTATTCACAGAGCTGTAGCTCTTTTTAGCTCATCCTGATCGAGTCCATCTGTTCAGCCGTCTTCACGCAGCCTGGCGTGGAGATAGTAAGGTTCTCTGGAAAAATCACACTCCATAAGCAAGATGGATGTGTTCTTTATTACAAAGCCCATTTTAATGCCACATATCTACTAATTAAGCTGTAGGCTTACACAGAGCGGCATGGTGTATTAGCAGACAGAGCTGTACTGTGTGTGCAGTGTAATACAGTGTCTCCACCAGTTATTAATGGACCAACTTTTTAATTTGTTGAGTTGGTTTTCCAAGAAATCGCTCCACCTTGCAAAACAAAAGCCACAGGATGTTGCCAACCACAGAGTAAGCCTAGGTTGCCAAGAACTGCAATCAATATTCCGTCCAAAGTTGCCATGCTTCTCCTTTCACTGTCAAGTTGGACTCCACAGCCGAGAGCCAACCAATCAAGCCAAACTGATTAATTTACTCAAAAAGCAAACGGGGACAGTTGGCTACGCTCAGGTTAGCATCCTGAAGAGTAAGGCTTGGCTTTGTTAAGAAAAACAGTCTTGGGAAAGTCATTAGGCCTAGGATTGCTCTACTACAGCTGCAGCACGCCAGGATGCAGCGAAAACTTATGCCGGCAATATAGGCGAAGAAGCCTAAAAAGCAGGCCCAAATGGCTTTAAGCTCTGGCATCTTTCAAGCAATCATCACTGCTCTGTAGCTGTTTCATTGGCTTTTGGCTTGGAGGGCTGCTTTTTGGCAGACGAAATCGAATGGGAAGTGTAAATAATATGCCAAATTAATGTTCTACATCTGTGACATGCAGGGGGCAGAGAAGCCCAGCTCTTCCTCCTCAATGCAATTAAAGTGTTCTGACTCAGTGCTTTTCTGCAAAATTGTCCTTATAGTCATTATTGCAGGCATCAGCTTAGCTATTAGCGCTGCCGCAAATGGAATCCGTTCTGTCAGCTCTAATCGAGAAGTAAACAGAGCCTAATCTTGAGCCTCCTCCCCGACAGGAGTCTGCACACGCTCCAAAGACACACATTTTAATTCACGACACATATTCTACAACACTTTCTGGACAGGTTTTATTCATAAAGGTTGCTGAGATTAGCTTTGTCAAAAAAGGAAGCTTAGCATTGTATATAATAAAGCTTCATATGTAGCTTTTGGAAAACCCTTTTTTACAAATGAATCTTAAATTTCTGCATTGACAAATAAGTAAGGAAGCTTAAGCTTACATTTAGTATAGCATATTGAGAGACTTTTCATTCTGCTATTTTTATAAAAGTGATTGTAGCGTAAAGACGTGTTGTAATGTTCCTGCAGGATCCTGGATGAGGTCTGAAGACACAGTTTCCATGAAAACCAAGCGGGCAGACTTTGCAGCAGCCATAATACGAGGAAGGATGGTTGTGGCGGGGGGACTGGGTATGTCACACTTGCAAAGACTGAAAAAACACACTCTTGGACACTGCAAACAGTTGCTACACTCTAGGGGAATAGCGAGATTACAGTATGTTACACTGAAATACACAGATTTGCAGATATCATTAGTATCACTAAAAATTAGAGATCTGGGGCTGATTTGCTAAAAATGGCACTAATTACAGACAGTCTACCAACACTTTTCACTGGTGGGGGTGGCCAGTGTTATGTGTTATTGCCACATTTCTTTACATGTAAATATACACAGACGTCTCTTTTTAATTAACATTTAGCCAGTGCAGTAAAAAAACCCATGGCTGGCTAATCTTTGCCAGGTAGGAGGACAAATACTGTAACATTGTTATCTGTCAGTTTTAAGTTCAAATTGTAAAATATTAGATTACAATAATGACATTATTATTTCTTAAGATATCGACATAGGAAGACAATAAATCAGACAGTAAGACACTGTTTCAACAACAACGGTCAAAAATAAAAGTCATTATTTGACTTTCTGTTTTGAAGCACCTGTTTATTTGTGGCTGCTATGATCAGCTAAAGCCATGCAATATTATACAATCCCTGTTTAATTTCACTCAGAGCATCCTATTCATTTGGGAATTGCATAATTTTGAACTGAGTTTAAGTTCTTGGCTACGTGCAGTGCATGAAAGCATGGCTGTGACATTTCTGCAACAGACCCTACCATGTAATAAAGTAACATGGGGCTTATCTAATGCAGCACAGCCAAAAGATTTTTTCCATACATACTTTTAACAATAGTTTAGAAAAGAAAACCTGTCAAATCTCTGTGCAGGTATAAGCCTACTCTTAACACACTTTTATGGGTGGCAAGTATACTTAGAGTATTAGGAAATAGCCTTACAATAACCTCCTCTCAGTGTTTTGCGCTTACAAATAGGGGTGTTGGTCAAATATCACATATCACAAACAGAAGATATGGTCAAATATTATTATAATATTCTAAAATTCTAATATTAGAAGGAAAAAACAATCCTAAACAGGAAAATGATGACGTAATCCAACCAGGTCCTGTTCTACCTGTTATACAGCAAAGCACCAAAAGACTACTGTCTTGGGACAGTACTGGGAGATTATCAGTTTTTTTTTTTCAAATTCTTATAAATCACTGTTGTTCAAGTACTCTCCCATATTGAGTACAGTGATTCATAGTCAGAATCTGCAGCGTTTAATCTAATTAAACAGCACTAATTACACACTGTAATGAAATGTGCTGTTGGTCATTGTTCTTTGAGCACTGACGATATTCACAATACCCTTGCTTGTATCATGATAACATAATTTATCACAATTTCAATAAAATACCGCCATATTTCCCACCCCTACTGACAAATGCTTATGAAAGGAGGCAAAAGCCCTGAAGAACCACAACTGCCCCTTTTCATGTTATTGTTAGTGCTAACGGGTCATTGGTAATCTTTAAAATGAGTCATTTTTAACACAATGATGTAAAACATTAGTAAATGTGTATGAGTAATCATGCACCGATAAGCCATAACATTCAAACTGTCACGCTTATGCCCCCAAAATACCTCTGACCCATCTACTGACCCCTTTACTGTATTGTAATCATAAGTCATGTTTGTTACCTGTATGCTCTCCATAGGTCATCAGCCTTCAGTGCTGGACACCGTTGAGGCCTTCCATCCTGAAAAGAGGAAATGGGAGAGCCTGGCACCCATGGCAACCCCCCGCTGCTCCGCCTCCACCATCGTGATCCGTGACCGCCTGTTGGTGGTGGGAGGCGTCAATCAAATCCCAAGCTCAGCCCACGAGATTCTTTACGTGAAGGAGGAGGAGATTCTTTAGCCATGCACGCCCGTAGCCAATGCGAAGTTGCCTTTAGCAAGTCAGTAGAGTGCTGAACAAGCTAGCCTATCGTAGAGAATCGGCCATGCTACTTTTGTTATTAGGAAGATGATGCCATCATCCAACCAGGTCCTGTTCTACCTGTTATACAGCAAAGCACAAAAAAGTCTTGGGGCAGTAATGTTTTTTTTGTTTTGTTTTTTGGGGTTGTGGTTGTTTCGTTAGCTCCTATTGTCGTGCTTTACCACACACACACACAACTATAGCAAGGACAATCCACTCCTGAAGTCTTACCATGTAGGAACGTGACGAGTAGATGTAGACGGAGTACGAGCATGTGAGATTTTAGAAGCTGTATACTGTACGTATACCTCACTGATTTGTATGTGGATTCTGTGTCTTAAGAGACATTTGCAGGGTATTTTTTGTAGCTACACACACAAACTGTCAGATTGCCGACACCCTCGATTCGTCGTGAGTGCTCCTTCTGCAAAGTGGCATTTTGTTTTCTTCTCACAAAGTGAGGTTTATAGCCAGAACAGGTACACAGTTGAGGTAGCCTAATCGTGTTACTTGTTGTGTCAGCTGTTTTTTGTGCCTGCGGTTTCGTGCGAGACGTATTGTAATGAATTGTGAATTTTGCTCCTTAGGATATGAGTATCTGACTGTTTCCGAGTTCTTCTCATCTCATCAGATATAGATTCAGTTTAATTCACACTTCGCAGTCAGTATGTCTAGGGCACGTGCCAAGTAATTTATACGAAGCAGTTGCGTTGTAATATGTGCGTATATATACACAATATATATGTATTTGTGAGCGGTATACTGTATATGGTCCGAAGGCAGAACTAATTTATTAGTTATTGTTCGTGCAGAAAGAAGATGCTTTGTACAGAAAAGTATTTACTGAATGTATTACTGTGGTACGTTAAGATAAGCTTGAGTCTGCAAGGAAAGGCTCACCTCAATGCACTTAAGTTAAATAAGAAGCAGTCAGCGAAATCAGCCACCATTTCACTTTTGCTAAGCAAAGAAGCATCAAGGAGAAGAGCAGCAATAAAAGTCCAGCACAATGTAACAAAATCTTGGTTCTCTTGTCGAGAGGAGTGCACTGTTGCATTTCAGCCATTAAAGAAACCACATTTCTCATGTAGGTCTCTGAATCTTCATTTTTCAGCTGTTAACCCTTTCTCAAGTGCGTTCTGACTATATCTAATGGTGCACCCAGAGGGAGTTTTCTGTAACTGCACTTTTTAAGGTGGAAAAGATCATTATTGCATTTTAAGCATGCGCTGTATGTTGTGGAAAGACTAATTAGGAGGCTGCTTTAAGTGAATGAATTATAGGTGAATGAATTATATGATAGGATTGTGGGTTCGATGCCAGGGCTCGGCAAACTGCCGCAGTTGGGCCCTTGAGCAAGGCCCTTAACTCTCTCTACTTCCCAGGCTGTTCTCTGGGTGTCTTCACTGCATGTATAGGGTCCGACACAAGTGGTAAGTATGGATATCATGGCCTTTTGAAGCTGAATGTCTAGATCCCACAGGAACCATACTTGTGAAAGGGTTAAAAGCGAAGGTGTGCATCTGCAAAAGGCCTCAGTTGACCTCTGCTGCTCTTTCTTTCGTCTCCTTTGATTTAATCATGTCAAGTACATGGTGCTCTCTCCCTAATCTTGGCAGGCAAAGTACTTGACTGTGAGTGAGTGTAGACTCCAAAGTCCTGGCCGTGGGGTTTATTTGTCTCTATTGATTTTTCTCACCTCTGTTGGTTTGCAGAGGTGAACGGCTCGCTGATCCATTGTCCCCGCTCAGCCTACACCTCGAGCGTGAGCTCAGCTAAAAGTGCTGCTGTGCTCATACACTGCTCATCAGCCAAATGAGGTTTCCAGTGATGTATGAGGCAGTTTAACTCTAATTAGGCGGCGCTGCCGAAGCCAAATTTTAATGAAGTCAGAGTTCCACTTGCCGCAAGCTGAGCAGCTGGTTAAAATAAGGATAATCTGGGCTAATGTTGTTTTTAGGATGTAGTTGGCAGGGCTTATAGACAAGTATATTTAACTTAGTGTGATGATAATGATCAGCCCATAGATGCAGCGTTACACAGCGATGGCCTTTGACACCAGGCTTAAGCCTGTTTGCCAAGGCACAGCTCTGCACCTGCTGTTTGTCTCAGAAGATCAAAAGCTTTAGGGTGAATTAAATTATGTCTGCATGATATGGCAGTTATCTATTTAGCCCTGCAAATTTTAAGAAGCTGGGGCAGAGTGTTTAATTGCACTGCACACCACTTGGGGGCAGTGTTCTACAGAAAATGTACAACTACCTTGCTGCAGTTCAGTGGGCCAATAACAAAGAGTCCTAAATGCACTTATCCAGCATCTGGATACTTGTTATCCAAATGAACCAACATGTTGATCAGCTCTAATGGTTTTAATGATAAATATGTTTGGCATGTCTGCCTACTTTTTCCATTTACAGTGAATACAAAAGATATACGGCAGACCTCAAGGGGTCCCAAAACAACTTCACACATTATCATGTTATTTCAAGAGCAAGTTTTACTCCCTGAACGCTGTTTTACTCACTGTTAATGCAGTGTAACCCCACCAGAAATGTGAGGTATGCTGGAATGGTCCATAGTAAAGTGGTACTCTAACCCTTGTTTGTGTACAGTACTGTAGTATCCTCATAAAGAGACAACTGCAATACTGTATGGTATTACATAGCTTTGCCATCTTACTTAAATTATGTACTAATCGAATAGTTTTGCTTACTCACGCACTTACTTACTGGCAGCCAAAGATTGCAGTATTTTCAGTAATGTTAATCTACAGACTTGACAATACCTTCATTTTGTCTATAAATACTTAAATGCATTACACTGCATAAGGTCAGCCAGTAATAGTGCTTTTCCACTGCATGGTGGCTACCTATTCTACTCGGCTCTACTCACCTTTTGGTACCTGGTATCTGGCTCGTTTTTCCACTACCACAGCTATCAAACATCTGAACTGAAGCTGGGGATGTCGCAAAACTCCGTTAAACTACGGTTTAACATTATCTGAACAGGATTCCAGATTTAAAATGGTTATTTTGTTTAAAGGAGCTCTATTAAGAGAGTAAAGTATAGAACTTGTTTTTGGTAGCTAGAAATGTTAGCGCCAAGCTAGCCGGGTTAGCTCAGCGCTATTTGTTATTTTAAAAAAAGACACTTTTCGATCGCAACAGGCTTCTTCCTTGTGTCCTTTTTAGGGCCTTTTCAAGGCCTAAACTGGAAGTGTGTTTTGATTATTGTAGCATTAGCCAGTTAGCCAGCTTGCTTTCTCCAACATGTCCAACCAGATAGCGAGAGCAGGCTGTATATTCTGTTATAAAAAATATTTTAAGTTTAACAAGTTAATGCGAGTCTGTTAGGAAAAAATAGTTGTCAATTGTTGCAGATTCACAATACGACATAGCAACCAAAAGAACATATACATAATAGCGCTAGCTAATGTAGCTAGTCTGTAGGTATGAAGCCTGCATCAGGACTAACACAGGATCTGATGTCAGTAGCGACCTTTAGAATAGCTAGCCCACTAAAAAAGGTTTGCTAGTGTGGACAACACCCTGAGGTGGAACAAGAGGGTTGACTCACTTTTTGGCCAGGAGTCCTGGTCCCACTAATGTGATGGTCTGAAAAAGAGGGTGGAAACAGGGAGGAGGTGGGCGCAAAGTTTTTTTGGACTGAGATAGACTGAAGTGTGGGTATATATGGAGGGTTCTTCCACTTTGTGCTGGATGTCTGCACTGCGTCAGGTAGAATGACAATTCTCTCCGGCCAATCAGATCTCTGTAAGGGTTTCATATCAGGTTTTGGTCCCTACTAGGCTCCCTTGGATTCACAAACGAGCAGGTACTAAGAAAGTACCTGGTTCCAGGTACCAGGTCTCTAATTTAATGGAAAAGCCTAGTAGGGTCTAGTACAGTTGTGTACCTACCATGCAGTGGAAATGCGCCATAAATGGATGGTCCTGGGTTCAGATCCCATGACTGTCCCACTGTTCCTAGTTGTACCTTCAAACCTACACTGCAATCAATGATATCTTGGTAAATTAATTCTAGTCTAGTATCAGTTCTAGTCAGTGTTTATTTCTTATTTTGAGCTTGTTGCAAGAATTATATGATATGTGATATTACATGTATATCTAACTGTATTTTTTTCATAAAGTGAAATTGTCTTCTACTGGTAAATCATTTTAATTCTTTTATTTTTGCTATACTGTAGAATTCTGAGACAGTAGATCAGAATTTGAGCTTTTATTTCCTGATCTTTCCACATAGGTGTGTTATCCTTAAACATGGCATGTTTTGGTTAACCCCTTAAAAAGCTTATGGTCTGCTGGCGGGCTCAAGGTGTTATTTCAAACCAAGGAATAGCTCCACCAGTAACCCTGTAGTTACTGAATAATATGCCTTAGTGTGTAATAAGCCTTGGTAAGTTAAGGTGTCTTAGCCACCCATTGTTCAAGTAAGCAAAAATATCGGGACTGATGTCTGACAGGTGTTTTTGCAATAGTCATCCACTATTAGATTTTTATTAACCATTTAAAAGCTCTGATTGTCTATGTTTGGGTTTGAGGAGAAGGTTCCATCAGTGGAGACTGTGAAGTTTTGTGTTGGCAAAAAGGATAAACCCACATGAAGATCAGGCGTGTGTATGGAAGAGCCATTTAGTATCTGAGAAAAGAAATCAGGCCATACCATAAGATGCGAATCCCTTATCTGTCTTATCTGCATGGTGAAGATCACCTTTCCACATAGCCACAAAGAACTGTATGAAAACTTTTGATAATCTAAGAACTAGAAGTTCCCTTACAGTGAAGCCTGTAAGCTTCTGCAGTCAAACTGAGACCAGAGAAGATCAGCTAGCACTCGAAGCCTTCTCCCCAGGCAGCCACCTGTGTGTAACTTATAAAGGATTTGGAACTTTCTGATAATAATCACACAATCTCCCATTACTCGCACATTATTAGTATCAAACTGCAATATTATAGCATGACCCTGAGGGATTTACCACAAGTGAAGTGATTTGCGGTCTAAGCAGATTTGAAGAAGTTTGGCTAATGTAGGTGTTCATGAAGCCAGCTTTTAAAAGCAGCTACAAAGAGGGCCCTTAAGGCCGGAAAGTGCTGCTGTCCTCTCTAGGTCCTCTCAGTGTTCAGGTGGCATGGTGTCCGATTGGCTAGCAGAAGAGTAGCTGTAGGAGTAGAAGTAACTGTCTTTGCCATCCAGGGAAGGCTTTGCTGTGAGGAATTGCTTGCATTCAGCAACACGAATGTTAGTGAGGCCAGGATGTTGGATGATCACCACCCACTCCACCTCATCATCCCCAACTCCCCACCTCATCCCAAAAGTATTGGATGGAGCACCAACCATCATTCCAAAGAAAACAGTAATTCCTGTGCTCCACAGCTCAATGCATTCGGCCTTATATCCCTCTAGCCCACGTCTGGCATTAGGCATTTAGCCAATAGGTTCATGTTCATATTGCATTAAGCCACAAAAGCATTAGCGAGGTCAGGTACTAGTTTTGGTAGTCCAGTTGGAGTGGAAGGTACTGAAAGGAGCTCCAGCACTCCAGAGAACACAGTTCTACTGCTTCACAGCTCAATGCTGGGGGGCTTCATATTCCTCTAGCTGATGCTTAGCACTGGGCACAGTAACTTAAGGCTCATGTGCCGCTGCTCCAGAGCACCCTATTTTATTCCCAGTGCCAATGTGAATACCTGTATGAGAAATGGGATACTTTTGGACGTATAGTGCATGTAGCAAGTGTATTGACCCCATCAGCTGTGACCAAACAGTCTCATTGCATGCATGCTCATTGCATTCGCAGAGCTGTTGCTTGTTGCACCAACTTTCCAGCAGCTAGCCTGGAAAAGCTTAGATCCTTGAGGGCATTCAAGGCGACGGTCTGGGGTTGAAGTAGCTTTTTTAAGACGTGGTTAATGCTGGCCATCATGTCGGCTATTCTGTAACCAAGCCTTCCTGTGCAAGGTGCCTCCTGGCTGCTTCCACTTGGGTACTTAACCGGTCATGTGACGACGCTAAACTTTGGACGATGGGTGACCTCCTATGCAAAGTGGATCATTGCCCTCGGTGGTGGTCTTTCATTGGGGATAGCTCTCATACTGTATGCCTGTCCCTGCTCGAGAGTTTTCCACATTAAGGCTAAGTAATGTGCAGCACCGTTCTGAATGTAATCTCAAGCAGCGTTTGACACTGTGTGCAGCTGCTTAACGATGGCGGGGGCCAGAAGGGTAAAAGTTTAGCAGGGCTGTCTGGAGAAATGGAGCTTAGCGCACCAACATGTTGCAAGTCTTAGGTTTTAATGGGCTTAGATTCTACCACAAAAGACAACATTTATTTTTACATGACCATTTTTTTCCAGAACAGTTCAGCATAAAGCATCCATCATCACACAGATACAGTCTATTTGACGCTGTAACCAGGTCATATTGGAAAACAGTCACAACCAATTTTGTGGATTTAGGAACTACTGCAATAACTGAGATACTATACATGATCCAAGTTCTTTCTGTCTAACTGAGCTTGGATCTCCAAAGCTCACCCCTGGTCAAAGTGTCAGTTTCTATAAGCAGCTAGGCAAGTAAAAGAAGACCTCCTTTCCATGAAGGTATACAGTTAAAGAAGAAACATTTATTTAATATTTTAAACAATACTTTTCCCCCATCTTTCACAGTTTCAAAAGAACACAAAAAGGGCCTGAGTCACCCTGCATGGTGAGTTTGAGTGTCGAGGGGACGTAAAGTGTATTTAGCAAGTGTATTGACCCCATCAGCTGGGACTGAACAGGCTCATTGCATGCACGCTCATTGCATTTACAGAGCTGTTACTTGTCGCACCAACTTTCCAGTAGCTAGCCTGGAAATGCTCAGATGCTTGGGGGCATTCAAGGTGATGATATGGGGTTGAAGTAGGGCTAGGTGATATGGTAAAAATACTATATCAAAATCTTTAAAGATTTTTTTAGCGATACTCAATATATATCACGATGCATGTAATCACACACTAAAAACATGAGTAGCAACAGATTCTTATAAACTAATATTCGGATCCTCTCCTCTAATGAATAGAGTCATTGTTATTCAACATCTGCTGCTCTTCATCTAATTAAACCAGTCTAATGACACTGTTTGTCATGAAACCTGCAGCTGATCAGTGTTTATTAAGCACTAACAGTATCCTGGCTATGCTTAGAAAAGCATATTGTCATCACAATAACAAAATTTATCACGATATGATAAAATATTGTCATATTGCCCAGCTCTAGGTTGAAGTACCATTTTTAAGAGCCCTTTCGGTAAGAATCACAGCTTGTAGACACTTTTTCTAGGTGAAACGAACTTCCCCTGGGTGTCCGAACGGCAGAGTTGCAGACATCCATTTTGAATGGGGGGAAAAGCATTTCTGTGCATGGCATCGCATCAGTTCTTGTGTGTTTTTGTGACAAAAAAAACGTGTTTATGGAGAGCAGACAGACCGGTCGCAGGTTCCTCCTGGTAAAAGATCTTGTTATTGGTGACCCTGTGTCGCTGATCAGTTGTGTAATGTGCAAACCACAACCACTAACAGGTTCCAGAGTAGGAAAGTACCACAGTGTGAACCTGGCATTAGGGCCTTTCAGTTCCTGTTTGTGGGGCCTGGCACTCATTCTTCCTTGCAGAGGTCTTCCAGTTCTGTGACATTCTTGGGCCTCCTTGCATGCAGCGCTCTTTCTATGTACAGACTGTAGATCACGTTCGGGACTATGATGGTCATGGCAAAACCTTTATCTTGCACCTCTAGAGGTAGACCATTGTGGATTCAGAGCTGTGTTTAGGATCAGTGTCCTGCCGTAGAAGTTCATCCTTTCAACCATTGCATCTTCAGCCTTTTTACAGACGTTGTGATATTTCCAGAATTTCTCTGAAACCTTGCTAAAAGTGATGTGAAATCTCTTTCATGTGCTCTTTTAATATTTGTTTTTTACTCTAAACGAATGTTTAATTTTGAAGCTGATGACATTTGGAGATCAGTTCATCTTCTACTCTCTTAACTATCCAAAGTCACAGAAAGTTTAATGAGGGGTTCATAAACCTTTGCATGGCACTTTTGGAATGTAGAAAAAACATGACTTTGTTTATTTCAAGAAACAAAGTGACAGTTCATCCATTTCAACTTCCAGTCTTTGGAGAATTTTACTGAAGAAGAGTTTGTTTTTGTTAGCAGGCCGAGACCACGCTCCTCAGGAGGTCTAGGTTCGCTCATTTGGAGTGCGCCAGCATCCGCATGGCAGAGCAATCGCACCAGGGTTCATTTTAATGGAACCAAACCTGCCAGACTGTTTTGGTTACTGTGTTTCCAAATTAGCTCTGTTTTGACTGGCTGCCCAGTGTTGTGGCTGTAAAAAAAAAAACAGTCCAGGCTGAAACACGTGTTTCAACTACGACGAAGGGCTGGTCTGGGCTGAACAGGCAGATACGATTATTTTAGAGACATCACAAAACCAGTGCATCCAGTGCACTCATTTATTTAATATAAAAAAATAAGCTAGCTTTCTGTCATATGGACACTTTAATGGGTTTTTCAAGACAACACCAGACATCTTTCTATTTTTTATGGCCATTATGAGTCACGTTACTACAATATTTATTATTAACTGAATAAATAGGGTTTTAAAGAGCCAAAACAAAAAAGGTAATTAAATAATGAATAATTCACTGTGCACAGTCTTACAAAATAACTGCTCTTATTAGTTCTGTAAGTTTTGTTTTAGACTGTTTAAGACTAATTAAACATTCTACATATGTCTACAGAGACACACTTCTGCACATTCTGCAAGAGTAATTGCTTTTTGGTAAGTAGCTTAGCATAATTTAACAAACTGCAAAAATAATTACATTTAATGTGTGTCTAAAAACAATTAATTCAAAAATAAATGCCACATTTATTCATTTTTAATATGTTAAATTAAGTAAATCAATAAGAATTGTGTCTAAAATATGCAGTAAATGCTTACATTGAAGTTTATTTCTTGTGGAGCATTTAGTCACTTACTTAAAAATATCAACAGAATGGCATTTGGGTGCCCAAACCTTTGCACAAGACTGGATACATTTAAAGCAGACTTTATTGGTAATTGGTATTTCTGGGCTCCCCCTACAGGAAGATCATTTGCAAATGATGTCAAAACAAGAAAAATGGAGATACAAAAAACGAAAATGGAGATACACAGTTGTGTTCTGCTTGTGTAAATATATAATATATATATGCAGTGTAAAAGAGTGTGGATCTTTCTGTTAGACAGAGTAGGATCGTTGTATATGTATTATCGTCATGGAAACTGCTAATTAATAAAAAAAAAATGAAGAAGTGCACAACTGCACATCCTTTTCAGTCAGTAAGTCATTTGCTGAGAAATTGTGGTGCACATTTGTGGTTCATGTTCCTTTTTAGTTACACTGAAGAATGGTTCCTAAAGGTTCCTAAACAGTTCTAAATAGCTTTGATACATGGTTCTAGACAAAGTGCTTTATTTACACAATTATTGTTTAGGTGCTTTACAATAATAATTAGAAAATAATAAATAAAAATAACATTTGGAGAAAAAAGGAAAAATTACAAAATTACAAACAAACTATAAATGATAAAGAAATTACAATTATAAAAGCTAACAAAATTATTTAAAAAAAGAAACAATATATTGATCCAGTCATTACAAAATTTAGATGCAATGTAATGAATATAAAGAACAACTACCAGATTTCCAATGTCAAAAACTGAAAAATTGAAAAACTGGGGACATTGTCTGGATGTTTCAAGATGAATGAAGAGAAATCTTCCAAAATCAACTGGAATACAATCTTGCTACATTAACACACAAATAGGGTTGTCAAGATCCTAGAATTTTCAATGCTAAAGGATACCATGACAAAACAAACAAAAAACAGCCATTGTCTGGATTTCAAAGGCCAGTTTCCTGGACACTGATTGAGCTTGTCTTGAGCTGCAGTGTCAGTGGTGAAATTACCATTGGAAATTGTTTTAGGCTTGTTTTAGTCTAGGATTTGTCTGAATCTGGCAAACCAAATAAAAACAAACACTTATTGGATAGAAAGTATTTACCAATTATATATATTTTATATATATGACACATCTTAATCTTTCTAATCTATCTATAATTACATTATTATTCACACAAAACTAGAAACTGATAGAAAAAAGAACCTTTGTCACTTTGTGCACCTCATTTATTCCTTCTAGAATAAATTTACTAAAATAGACAAATAATATACAAAATAATTTCTTATAGATAAGTGACTAATGTTAAGCAGTTTGTGTGTTGACACAGACCCTGTACGTTTCACAGACATGGTTAAAGTTTCGGGCTCTTTAGGACTCGTACTTCCAGTAAAGGTGGCAACACAGCGTAGCTTTATTTGGACAGTGCTCAGATGTTCAGCTCAAATGTTACACGAGGCAGCGTTACGTAATGGAACAGAATGGAATGGAAAGGCTGGAAATGGACTAATCTGACTATTTCCATCCAGATGCCGCTTTTCTGATAGTGTAATTATAGCAGTTACTGTATGTTTAAGGTTTGCAACCTACTAGATTATATGTTTCTACAGAATTTGAAATATTTTTTTACCTTAAATGGACAGCTTTATAATTAAGGGGAGAATAGTTTCTCAGTCAATGCTACTATACACTGCTAACTGCACTATGTAACTCTGGTGAAGCGGGCAGGACAGCGGGGGAGTCAAATTAGTGTAAAATCCTGTAGTATCCTCTACCACATTCGTCCACATGCTTCTTTCACGTTCAGTGACAGATTCTTTATCTCTCCGCTTGAGCAAAATGTGTCCTTTAGTGGTGGCTCAAAGCATAATTGACCCTTCCTGACTGTAGGGGGAGTCCTGCAGCAAAAAAATACAACTATTTGCATAATGCTGCTTTAAATGTAGCCAGGTTTATGCAAAGGTTTGGACACCCAAACCCCATTCTGTTGAAATTTATAGTGTAGGTAAGTGAATAAATCTTCTACAGGAAACAAACTTCAATGTTAATATTGTTTACACATTTTAGACACAATTCTTAATCATTTATTTGATTTAACATATTACAAAAATAATTAAAACATAACTTTTAAAAACATTTATTTTTAAACAATTTAATGCTTAGTTGTTTTTTTCACAATATGCTAAATAACGCTAAACTACTAAAAGCAATTATTCTTTAGAACACGCCGAAGTGTGTCTCTGCAGACAATGAACAATGAAACTTGTTTTTGGCTAAATTGCTTTTGCATAATTTTACAACAATGCATAATTCGCCCAGGTTGCCAGACTGTAGAGTCATACATTTATGGAATTTTTGACTATTATTTTATTATTATTATTATTATTATTATTATTTGGCAATACTTTCTCTCCACACTACACTACTGTTCACTATCACAAATAGCTGACCTGAGTGTTTGGCCACAGGCAAGGTTATGACACAAAACAGAAAAAAGAACAGCAGTGCTGGGGGCACAGTAGCCCAGCGTGGAGCCGTCAGAAGGTTCATGTTTGTGCCCCTATAGGTCGCTTTGAAGCTCTAGAGGCCACAATAAGAGATAAGAGTCATGACTTTGGTTAGGCAAGAAGAGTGTACTGTATTCCTGTCACTCCAGTCTGCGTGGTCACAAAGTGTAAATACTGGCCATCTGGGAGCCACAGGATGGGTCCAACGGTCAGTCCAAATTACATACTATGCTAGCAGTTTGCTTATTTTATTACTGACTGTATCTACTTTTATTATTTAGACTAGGGGAGAGGAACAGCTACTCATTTTTTATTATTATTATGAAACAACTGCACTTCTTTTTCCAAGCATCTACTTTTGTTAAAGTCTTTTATTGTGAAAAAGACATTTGTTTTTGTGTTGTTGTTTGTTTTTTAATGATTTGCTGGATAAAAAACAGGGAAAGGTCTTTATTCAGGTATCTATCCATTTCTTTTGCATTGGTCAAAGTACTTATAAATAAATAAATGTTCCTACAGTAAACATTAAAAAGGAATCCCACTAATTTTTCAGAAATTCTGTGTAATTTAACGGTCTGTGAGGGAAAAAAGCCATTCTGGGAAGTTGAAATGTGAAATGGTGCACTGTAGACAAACTGGGTTTCTCTTTAGTAGTGGTGATGGGAACCTGACGTCACAGTGTCTACAACACTAGTATAGTCATTTTAGTTATTATCTGAATAAAAACGGCCTTCTTTGTTTTTTAGGTAGGCTAATTCTGATACTGGTAAAATAGTGGAAACTCTGCATAAATAAATAAATAAATAAACATTTTATATAAGGACTATTTTGCCCACAACATCCTGCATGTCACCTTTCCCAAATGAATGAGGCTTAAAATGCACCGTAGTCCAAAAATACACCATAGAATAGTTGTTGACCATTGGAGACATTCAACATCTGGTTCCATCCACCACCAGTGTGAACAATTCTAGCTCAGTAAGTTTCTCTAGAACTCATCGCTTTGTTTACCTGTAGAAATAAAGCTTTAATCTGTAGAAACTACACCTGATATCAGTTAACCCCATAACACTGCAAGGCTCATTACACACTAAGGTGTATTACTCAGTAGCTACAGGGACTTCTGTATAAACTGGTAGGGCTATTCTCTGGTAATCGAGGTTTCTAATAACACTTTCGCCCCGCTGCCGGGCCCTGGGCTTTTTAATGGGTTAATATACACTTTGTTCTAATGAGTTGTTTGGCTTGTTATGTGGAATAAGATGAATCATATAGAATACCTCTTGATACTTTCATAAATCTGTTTGCTTCTACTTTTTTTTGATATGCAAATTTTATTACAATAAATCTTCCAACCAGTCTTCTTTCAACATTTCATGGATTACTGCTGAAGCTTAGTGAGGTGGGTTTAGTGTATATCTCCTTTAACTCTGAATAACACACCTAGAGCACGATTCAGTATTTAGGTTAATCTGTCTGAAGGTTAATGCTTCAGATCTCAAGTCTTCCCGTTAATTTGCTTATTTTTCAGTCAGGTGCATCAAATTCTGCACGTATTTCGTTTGTGAAGATTGTTTTCTTTTCTGTGTTTCAGACAAAACAGCACCCATGCTCACATGGTCAGGGAAAAAAGAAGCATCAAATCAGTGTTTTTTGGTTCTTCAGCTTGAATCTGATAGTCTTTTTGTGTTGGAAGACAAAAGCAAGCCCAAACGACGCCCTCACCTGATCCGAGTAAGCCTTTTTTTATGTAACACATATCATTTTGGTGAGACGTTGTGCAACGCAAGGTGAGCCAGCGGAGAGAAACACAAAGAGTCGTGACAGCTATGTTTGTTCCTGTGGGCCTCCTCTGCAACTAAAGGGGCTGCTAAGGGTGGCAGGGAGCTATTTAGAACAGCTCACGGACTGTTCATATCCAACCCTGCATTCTTCTAGGGGAGAGAAAACAAGTGTAGAGGATAGAGCTGGCAGAAGTTTCCTGAACGTTGCCAGGGAGAGCGCCCGTCCCGAAGCCGTTGCCATGAAGCGATTTGTTTTGTCTCCTCTTGCCACATCACTTCCTGGTTGGAAAAAGAGGAGGGAAATCATTAACTCCGAGCATCCGTAATGACCAATCTGTCTAACGGGCACCTGGTGTGCTTTAGCCAGGGTTTATACGGTCCTGTATGAATTAGTAAAGTAAAGACTCAAGACTTCAAAAGAAGCATCCATAACATTAGAACCACTTGCCTAATATTGTGTAGGTCCCCTTCGTGCCACCAAAACAGCTCAGATTCATTAAGGTCATCAAGGACTTTACAAAACCTCGGAAGTTGTCCTGTGGTATCTGGTAGCAGCAGAACCTGTAAGTTGTGAGTTGGGGCCTCCATGGATCACATCAATAGGCCTTAGTTGCCCATGACCCTGTAGCCTGTTTACTGGTTTGGTCAATTGTGGTAGGTACTGAGCACCGCATCCCGGCAACATGCCACAAGACCTGCCTGATGTTTTGGAGATGCTCTGGTTCAGTCCTCAAAGTAGGCTACTGTATCTCAGATCCTTATGCCTGCCCATTTTTCCTGCTTCTTTAAGAACTGACTGTTCCTTTGCTGCCTAACATATAAAACCAACCCCCTGAGGTGCAAATGTAATGAGATAATTGAAATGATGTCGTATATCTGGTTATAAACAGTGCAACTAGCAGTGAAATGCTTTCAGAACTGTCTGCTCACATGAAACAACAGGGTTGTAGAATATAACAAATAAGATAAGCTAAACAAAAACAAAACAAAAAATATATATACATATGACAAATAACAAATATAAAAGAATAAAAATGCTAAAGGTACAAACACAGCCACCACAGAGAGCAAATATCAGAGCTGTGGATCCTCCGCTTTCCTTTGAGTGCATTGACTGCCCAGTCAATGATGGATCAGCAGCAGTTCGAAAAGAGGCGGTGGCTTAACTGCATTTGGATCTAGCTAGTCCTTATCCTCCTAGTGCTGGAAGCATTGCAAGTGAAGGGGAGGGTATATTTGGCCATCTATATATATATATATATATATATATATATATATATATATATATATATATATATATATATATATAATATGACATATGAACGTCATATTGAACGCAATTCTTTACATTATTTCTGTGCCCTCCCTTTATTTGTTTTATATACCAAGGGTGGAGGTGGGTCAGGTTTGAAAATCAAGGCGCTACAATGGGTTCTATAAGCAATGTTATTAAAGAACCATTCTTGTAAAAGAGATGTGTGATGTAAGTGTGAAAAACCTTTACTTGTGTATTTTTTCCTATGGTACTGTATAAAGAACCATTTTAAGTGTGTAGGTTAATCCATCATTTAAATACCCAGTTTCTGACATTTGTGACAATTTATTCTGCAACTAACTCACATAGATCTCTTTTGGATTTGCTGATTCGTTATTTTCTGGGTATTTAGTTACTGAATGAGGCTTTAAATAAGATGAGATGAGTTGCTGTCCTTTCCACTCACTGAGAACAAAGAGTCCCTCTGAAAGAAAGAAAGCTATAGCTAGTGTGAGTCTATTAAAATTCTTTTTTTATATGCATCCAGAGAGTGCGTTGCACGGCCAGACTTGCTCTTCAGAAATGACTGATCCCTGTCCAACTCCAAAGGCAGTGTGTAATTACGCATATATATATATATATAATTTTTTGATACCTATGTATCTTCAGTACACAAGTTGTCAGGAGTGGATAGCTGGGCCATTTCCTTCGAGGATAAAAAGATCCATTTCTTCCTTCATTAAACCAAGTAATACAAATGACTCTCTCGGTCACTGGGTCTAAATGTGGATAAATGGATTCCTCTGCTTTTTATATTTGGCACATTTGTTCACAGTGTCACATTTATCTTGTAGATAAATAAGCCCCAAATGCACATTGACAATGCGCTTAAAGGTACACGGTGCAGAAATTCCTTGCCGTCATTTAGTACAAGTCACAGACTGCTTTATCATCACTCAGTAACTTTCCTTGACTTCTTCATAGCAACAGAATGAACCATCACTTTACAAAGCAGTGGGTCAGTATTCCAGATCAGAATCAGAATTACCTTACAGGCTAAGTACACATGTGTAAGCTATCTGTTAGTACTCACATTAATGGATAATATGTGTAGTGCGCAAACATATAAATACATGGCCACAACACATGAGAAGTGCACAGTATACACACAGTAAGTACACAAGCTTTACAGGATGTAAATGTACAACAGGGCTGGGGTTCCTGACAGCATCGTGGCTCAAAAGGTGGCAAAGAATGAATTTACTAAGTAAATATAAGGTAAATATGACTTCTTGGTATATATAGTAAGTATGTCGAGTTATGACACATAACTGAATTTTAGGAGAAGGACCACGCCTTAAACTCCGCCTCCTGGCCCTCAAGCACCTTATACAACCCTACTTTCCCGTCCAACTTTCTTTCCAACAAATGTTGCACCCCGTGTCCTCCCTTTCTTCCATTACTCACAACACCAACTGGGGTCCAGCTCCTCATGCATATCTGAGGTTTCACAATACAGTGGAACAATAGGTGGTTCTTAAATTCCCGTAACGTAATCAGAAAATGTGTCACTACTTACATGTGACTACTTAAACTTTTAGGGAACAAACTCTGTAATAGAGCCAGAGTAACACGTATTTCCGCTTGACTGATGGAATCCAATCACAGAAATATGGACGAGATCTGTCTCTGACCACTTCCGTATGTGGTTTGAGTGATCTGATTGTAATCCAATCACAATGCGTCTTGAGGGTGTTTACACTTGGCCGTTCTTGTGGACAATGTGAATTGTTGCAAAAGTGCCTAGATGCAGAAAGCCTGTTTACCACCCTGTTATTTCGCCTCACAATGAAACGTGGACGTGAAAAATAACAACCTCTCTCGTTACTGGCTGGTTTACATCACTGCAACATCCCAAAGGAGCATAGCATAGCCTAGCCTAGCCTAGCTTTGCCTAGCTTAGCTGAGAACTGTATCAAGAACAAACATATTTTTACAATTATTTTTTAAAATCCTGGAAGGGAGAAGGTTAGGGTCCCGGAGTGGTGGCTAGAGCAGACCCAGGTATCAAAACAACAACCATATGATAAATATCCCAGTAGTGTAGGCCTGTAACAGGCATGAATGTGCCAAACAGGAGATGACAAAGGTGGCATGCGAAGAGTGAAGACTGAAGAACCACCTTTGGTCCCCTGAGGAACCTTGCAATCAAGGGTGAATAAAGCAAAAAGAGCACCTTTAACTCCAAGAACCCTAGGTCAGTTCTCTGAGATGTTTTAATAGTTTGATGTATCTTTATTCGCCTAAGTACAAAGACTTTGGAGGACACAGTCACACCTGCCAGATGTTGCTATTTTTTTTTTTTTTCAGGAGACCCTAGGCTACTCAAACATGTCTTTATTTCAGCTGTAGATATTAACCGAATTTTTATATATATATATATATATATATATATATATGTATGTATGAATTTGACCACATTCTGGTAAAAAATGTGTTTTATTCTGAGGCAAAATAACAGGGTGGTAAATAGGCCTTTAGTTCTTTAGTCTTTGCCTTTACTCAAGTCCTGTACTTACTATTCATACCAAGAACATGTTAAATGTATAATTACTCAATAAATGCATTCAACAAAGGGTATTACAGAACACACATGTGCACAGTTTGATTTTTCCTTGAAAATCTTAAAAATAGAGGTGCCAGAACAGATTGTGGTGATCTATGAGGTGATGACCCTTAAAAACCACCTCCTTAGGAACTTTTCAATCAAGGGTCCAACAAGCAAAAGTGGCACTTACAAGTACACAGATCACTCAGAAGTGCATCAGGTCTACTTTCTTCAAGTCTACTTTCTAAAACTGGTGTATTGTGTAAAAGCCCTAAGAATTCTAGTGCAATCGAAAAGCTGAAATGTGGTATTTCCTAGTTTCATCAGTTCAGCATCCCTCAAATTCACCATTAGAACGCATTCACGCTACTGTGTGTGTAAATGCAGTTATTGAAAGCAAGAGTTGCAATTTTGATGGAAACCAAGGTGTACTCTTGAATACTGAGAACACGGAGAGCCTGAGATTGGACACTTGGCTTACTACAGCACTTTCCACTGAGTGAACCTCAAGTCACCGGGTGCCGTAGCCTTATTCCTAACCCTGCCTTCTTAATCTGCCTAATCAGCTACCTGCTGTACCACAGTCCCGTGTGAAAGTCTCATAGCAGACTCCTGGAATGTTGCAGGTCATGTTCTTATTAACCTAAATATCTGTGAAGGCTTTCAAGGCTCACGCGAGACATGTGATTAATAATAACGGGTCGTGGTATTCTCTTGGATAGAGGAATTCTGACATGGCTTGTTTGCTCTAAAGCTGACGGAGTAGGCCATCTATGCATTGTTCTGACAAGAGCCAGCAGCAGGCAGTAACATGATCAGTTCTAGTTACATTGTTTACACCACCAGTATTTGTAAACTATGAAAAACAAAGCTGGCTCATTAGATACCATGCAACTTTTTCCATGAGCTCATGAGGAGCTGACATCGGTAGTGTTCATGTAAACAGGAAGCGAACCACCGTAAAACCAATTGCTTGTATCGTCATGGCAGTGTAGCATGTTATCTAGTTAGGACAAATCCATAAAATGTATACTATATGTCCAAATATTTGTGGACACCCCTTCTGATAAATGCATTGGTGGCTCAGCAGTTAGAGCTCCAGGCTAGTGATGACAGGGTTGTGGGTTCGATATCCGGGCTCGGCAAGCTGCCATTGTTGGGCCCTTGAGCAAGGCCCTTCAACCTCTCTGCTCCCTGGGTGCTGGAGTTGGCTGCCCACCGCTCTGTGTGTGTGTGCGCTCATTGGCCCTAGTTCATTAGTGTGTGTGTGTATGTTTTCATTACTACCACAGATGGATAAAATGCAGAGGACACATTAGGCTGTACGTAGTACAGTGACCTTTACCTTTAAATATAAACCCATTGGCACCATGTGTCCTAATGTCAGGTGTGGGCTAGAGAGGTATAAAGCCCCCCAGCATTAAGCTGTGGAGCATTGGAACTGTGTTATCTGGAATGATGAATGGTGCCCCATCTAATACTTCTGTGAGGGGTTGGGGAGTTGGTTATGAGGTGCGGTGGGGAGAACCATCCAACATCCTGACCTCACATAATGCTCTTGTCACTGAATGCAATCAAATCCTCATACCAATGCTCCAAAATCTAGTAGAAAGTATTCTTACTTGAACTGTAGAGAGAGTTACTCCATCAAAAGCAGGTTAGACTCTTTTTAATTTGCTTAATTTTAGAAGAAACGATGACTAAGCAGGTGTCTCAATACTTTTTCCATTTTGTCCACAAAGGTCTTTTAAGAGGTCGTCAGAGGGAGGCGTTTTACCAGCATTTACGGCCATGAGGGTAGAAAACACACTATCAGTTGTCAATAGCAAGTGGTGGGTAGTCAGCTTGCATATTCAGTATGTGTCAGAGACCAGCCGGCATTGTCAGAGTGCAGGGTCAGCACTCCTGGAACAGACAGGCTTAAGAGCCTTGCTTAAGAGCCCAACAGAGCAGCTTATCAGACATGGGCTTTAAACCCATAACCCTGTGCTGTATCTGCTGAGCCACTACTGCCTCAAAGGGACGTGTGGAAAGAATAAGGATCGGTTAGAATCCTGGGTCATGCTGCTTGCCATCAGTAGCTGGAGTCAAAAAGAGCACAATTGGCCTTGCTCTTTCAGGGGTGGGTTGTTGGCACTTCCTCCTCACATCACTCCTAGATGTTGTGATGTGATGTTGGTCAGCACAGGCGTCTGTTAGCTGTTGTATCGGAGCTGGGGAGCCTAGTGATGCTGCATCAGTGGCTGTTCAAAAAGAGGTGGTGGCTAGCTTCAAATGTGTCGGAGGAGACATATGCTAGTTTTCACCTTCCTAGTGTTGAAGGCATTGCGAGTGAAAGGAGGAGTTCACATGAACAGGAATTGGGTAACAGGCCTTTTAAATTGGGCAGAAAATGAGGTAAAATTAGAATGAATTATTCAATAAAATAAGACAGTTCACTTGCATAAGGATGGACGAGGAAAGATTATTTAAAGATAGAAAGGAGAGGGGACTCCTAACAGTGATGCAAGGCATGGTAGACCACCAAAACTATCCTCATCAGATGTTTTTACTGCATAATTAAATTGGAAGATATAAATTAAGTTAGTCAGAGTGGTTTCATGTGAAATCATCTATTATACAGCCAAGGGTTCTTGTAAAGTAAAGCCAATGGTTTTATATAAAGAAAGTGACAACCATGACAAAGAACCACATGGATGCATTTAACCATAGAATCTTTGCATAAAATATGTAGACGATTCTACATATGACCTTTAAAAGGGTTTACTACAGCACCTAATCACACAGTGATGGTAATAGGAATTATAGGTCTGAAGTATTAACACAAGTTAATAATGCAGAAAGTAAGAGGACTTGATAGTAAAACACCTTATTAGTGCCATTAATACTGTTTTCCCATTAAGCTCATTTTCTTTCTTTTCTTACGATAAACCAGTTTAGTGTTCTGTTTGGCTGACTGCTTGCTGCTATTTGACACCAAGTAACCTGCATTCTCCTCTGCAAGCCTAAGGTTCTTACGAAACGGCAGTTTTGCACAAGTGCTCTACCTGGGGAGCTTGTTAGGGCCAGCTTGTGGTGGTTCATGTTATACCTATGGGAGTAAATAGTGTACCCGGCAGTCCCAGGAGCTCAGCCTAAACCGCTCCAACAGCTTCCTGACAGTATATTAGCCCTCAGAACAAGCCATGACATTGTTTCTTCCCCATGCTTTGGCTTATGAGGCCTATTTCCAGTAAGCACATAGTGTATCTGCACATCAGCCAGTTTCACATAAATGAATCAGTTGAAACTTCTGAATGGGATATGATCACTAAATGTCAGCTTTTCTGAAGTGAGCCAATGAGAAATCGGAAGTCAGAACGCATTTAACATCTAGATACTTTGATTATGAGGGTGGAGTTCCACAAAGGTCAACTTTGGGCCTACTATTGCTTAGTTTATAATTGAATTATCTTCCACACATCTGTTCTCTGGATGTTACTGGAAGGCTTCTTGGGCAGTCTGCTTTTGGGTTGATGAGCATGCAATGACCAGGGAAATGAACTAACAAGGTAAAGAACAAAAAAAAAAATCCCTCTGGCAGAATGAGAGCAAGAGGCCACATTCGCAGAGAAGCCTTCAAAAACAGCCTTTAAAGCAATACCTCCAGCACCTTCAGCAGACTACACAGTATTTGTGGAAGATCTAGAATCCATGGGCTGGATAAACAAGAGCAAAAGGCCACTGTCACAGAAGAGCTGAACCACTGACTGTATATATATAATATATAACTGAAATGTTTGATCTGGAGCTTGTAGCATATCTTTTACCTTGCATGGAGCAGCTTTGCAGTGTCTTTTTTAGTAAATAGCCCTGAAACAGAGTCCCAGTCAGTGATGTTTGTGATGTTTCTAGGAACACTATGCGATTCATACCATGTCCAAGAATATTTCTCCCTCAAAATTCAGGTTCGTTTGACTGGTATATTCACTCCAAACTGTGCCTGAATGTGCATAGGCCTGCTTGAAGAGGTGGGCTTTGGCACGGTTTAGTTGTATTTAGGCATAGTACGCATGCAGTGTGATTGCAAAACGTGCCCAAGTACGGAACTCACACATGACGTCAGTGATGGAGCCTTCATAAAAATGTTCTTCTGCATGCAGCACAATTAACAGAACATAAATCTTTAAGGCATCTGAGAGTTAAAAAAAAATCATTAGAGTAAGTTAAGTAAATGAAAGTTCTGTGCATGCACAGTCCAAATAGGGCAGGCGGTGTAGATCCGGTAGCATTGGGATGACTTAAGTGTGCTTAGGAGCAGAACGTTAAATGCAGACTGAGTACAGTGGGATGAGAATGGGGAAGAGGGACAATCGTGCTCGGCATGGTGCAAAGCACAACCTTAGGGCAGCTTCAGTTATATCAATGAAATCCTAACCAATGGGAGAGCTCGTTCAGCTGTCTCTACCTAGATACTACAGAAAACAAAATGCTGATTGGACAGGCATTGGATTGGATAGCATTTCGCTAATTTACTCATTTTGTAGCCAACCAAAACTTAACAAAAGTCTAAATGCACAGAGGATTCTATACTACACGTCTACAGCTATAGATTTTCTGCCCTGAGCGTTCTGCATTAAGATTTGATGATGTATGTAGGAAAGTATATTTCTCAATTATTGACACTGATAAATACTAATAAAGTACTTTTACAGCCAAGACAAACCATGCAGCTCAACAATAAACAATAAGACAATGTGATTCATTGCAGTTACATAAGTGGTGCAAAAATAATAAGATTAAATATTAAATTTGAATAAATAAATTGATGTATTCTTACATCAGAAGTTATAATTTTGATGAAGAGTCTGACTCCCTAACATGGTCATATTCTGTTATATGTTTCTGAAGAACTGTGCTAGTTTCCCATCATCAACAAGTCACTTCCAGCCTTCCCGGAATTCCAGGGAACTTGCATTTTACTGTTTTGGTAAACACATTTGACGCCTGTTCTGAAAAATCCAGACCTGGTGACCTTTTGCCTTTTCTTTCAGTTGTCATGGTGAACAGGTTAAAAGCACACTGGTGACAATACAGTGGAACTTTCCTCTGAGCCCTAAGATCAAATCTAGGGGTCGTCTCAGGACACAGAATGAGAGTAACCATGCAGCCGTGACCAATGCTGTTGGTTTGCCAAAAGGCTATCAGTGGGTGAGAGCACCTACTCCTGAAAAACACACAAGGAAAAGACTAAAATGACAAGGATTCCCTGTTCTGTTCGGTGTCTCACTGGCTCTTTGAACAGTAATCCTACTCTTTATTGCCCTGTATCTTGGGAATGGGTGTGACGATCAACATTTCAGGCAACCTTCAGAAGCTGGCCTAATCAGATGGCTCTTCACTCTGTAAACTGCAGGGTTTCTGGTTGGGAATGCCAGAGTGGGTCACCAAGAGAGAGATTTAGACTTCCTGCTGATCTGGTATATAGGTGCCAGTATTCGCAGATCACATTTACAAGTTCTACTTGAATGTCTGACAAAGGCTGTAAATACCACGGTACACTGAGGCAAGTTCAGTGTTAGCTAAGACAACCAGCCACAATAACCCTGAAACCATGTAAACACATTAGGTCTAAAAAAACATGTGATATCATGAAATGGCCATTTGCTGATGTGGTATAGGGCTTCTCTTTTAGAAACAGAAGTTTGCTACTAGAAACGGTTCAAATGTGAGCTTCTTGTGCCATTATGGGCTAGCAGTTTAAACTTACAAGCAATACTAACTTACAAACTAATTTATTATTATTTTTATTTATTTTTTTTTTTAAATGTCATCATCTGAATATCAATAGGAAAAATCCTAAGAATGTTTTCCTGGTCTATGATTGGCTAGATAACAAATTTAAAATGAACTTGAAGCCAATCATATTGGGGTTTTTTTCCTTTTTTAAGAAAATATGTAAACTATGACAAGATATAAATGTTTGTTTTTCCAAGAATTAAAAAATATTTATTATAATCAATAATAATAATAATAATAATAATAATAATAATAATAATAATAACAGCAAAAATCTCAAATTGTCTCCTGGTCTATGATTGGCCAGTAGTTCATGTCCACCAGCAGTTCGCCCAATTCCAGCGCAGAGTGCAGGGCTTCTCAGAAAACTGGTGGGGCAAAAATGACCGTGCTTCTCTTTACCCGCCTCCATCTGATTGGTCAAACCGCTCGTAATTGTGAACAACCAGCCAATCAAAGCGCAGGAAGGCGGGACCTGTCGGAAAACCAGCGGAGAAATAAAATAACGCGCTTTCTTCGCTTTTTTAAAACCCGCCTTGTCACTTCCTACTGAGGGCTGTGTGGATGCTCAGTGTTCACGGCGTGTCAGCCGCAGAGATGTGACCGTGGGCGGGCAGGAGAGGCAGCCTTAACCCGGGGGTTACTCATTAATCCAGGTCTGAGGCGACGAGCCTACATAAAGACACGCATGCCGGCTGCGGGCGAACGTGAATTTGGGAGGTAAGTGACAAGCTCTCCATTCAGCACTTCAACCGGATCCCTGCGGTGAGTGGGAGGTAAACGATTCCACTGGATTCAGGACCGGGATTTTAGCTTTAACACGGCTTTATTATCATTCTGGACACCTCGGTTTAGGGATTATTCTGTTATTGTCGATATTCAGTTTCATATGAGCTATATTTCATATGAATTCAAGCAATTTAGGAAATGTTCGTAGCTAGCTAACAATAAAAAACGCAAATATTGAGCTAGCTACCATGTTTATCTCCTGTAAAGCTACTGATCTGAACCTGCAACTGTTATTATTTTGTATGTTTTAATTATTTATAGGTCTAATATTGAGTGCGTATGAAGTATTAATATGGATTTAGTTATCACACATATCGGTTTTTATAATAAAACAGTGGTTTATTGCAGCTAATTGGGTTTTTTTAAGCGAATAAAGGGAAGCTGCACAGCCCGTTTTAATTTACGCCGTCCAGTGTTTGGGCTGTGTTTGATCGGACTACTAAGTAGGGATTTGGTTTCCCTGCTGGAGGTCGTTTAGGCAGGTTGAAGTTGGAAACCTCGCCCGTAGAAACCCTAGTTATATTTCATATCAAGTAGTTTTACTTTTAAGCTGCAGATTAAGTTTCGGGGGCTTCCTGGTGAGTGTTTCTGTGTTTGTGCCTCGTAACTTTGAGGGGCGAAAGTTTATAGATGAGCTCAGAAAGCCCTGCTGCTGCTAAACTTTAATTTTCCGTCCACAGGAGCTGATATGGTATCCTTCTTTTATTTCCTCTTGGCAGGTTGGTGACGGGACAAGCCGACCTTATCTCACACACACATTTCTGAGGGGTTTGTAACAGTAGCCTGGCTCCCCAGACCTTTAAATACATCTCTGAAAGTCCTTTAGCACCACGTGGTGTAAAGTGAGCCACGGGCCAGGCTGACTGGGCAGAGCTGCTGGGACCTTTTCAGAGAAGACTGGACAGGAATCGAGCAGTGGGCCTGTGAGGGGAAACGAAAATCTTCCACCGACTGAGAAACCTTTGCACATACTAACTTCTAGAGTGGTGGTCTCTTCTGCGGCGAGGAGAAACCATCTCTTTGAGCTTCACTTCCACTGACTGCGCTGGTTGACATGCATTTTTCATTCGTTCGCTTGTCTTAAACGAGACGACTGTAGTGAATGGGGAACATAATTTGTATGCTGCCCAAGTTCAGGCAGGATCTTAAGCAAGCCCGGAGAGGGGTAATGCACCTGCCTCTTTTGCTCAACCTGTAGTTACGCAGAGTGCCAGGAGCCCGAGGGCCGGGAGCGCTGCGTCTTTCATGGGATAGATCAGCTGTGGAGATCAGGCTTAATCACTCTGGTCGGAAGGAAAGCCGCGAAAGCGCCATCCAGCCCGTTTTTTCCCTTCGTTTCTTTATTCTAAACTTTAAACGTCAAGGCTTCCGCATGGTACTCTGGTCGAAAGAGCAAGACAAACTGTCCACCGACATGTCCACCGGGACAGAGAGAATAGAGATGAAGAAGGAGGGAGCGCCGCCGGCCTACCACCACTCCAATGGGTCCGTCCACCCGGTCATCCTGCCCAGTGACCCCGAGGAGAGGCAGGCCAACGCTGGAGAGTACGAGCTCACAGAGGTGGCCTCCTTTTCGGACCGCACTGAGCAGGAAAGCGACCGCTCTGAAATGGTGGTCATTGACTGTCGGGCCAATGCCAAGGGGCAGAGGGAGGAGGACGCTCTCCTGGAGAACGCCAGCCAAAGCAACGAAAGTGATGACACAAGCACGGACCAAAGCCCGGTGCCACCGGTTCCCCTGAAGGAGACGTCCTTCTCCATCGGACTCCAGGTCGTGTTCCCTTTCCTGCTGGCGGGGTTTGGGACAGTGGCCGCTGGCATGGTCCTCGACATAGTTCAAGTGAGTTACTTGCTTCAGTACCCAGTGACCCCCTATTAGGCTTCGAGCATGCTGCATGTTGTGTCATAACTTGTAACGCTGTATCAGATGTTGTAATTTACTCATCGCCCTTTAGTTCATTTCACAGCTTATTTGAAAGTCCTGCAGATAGGATCTACAAGCAGTGAATGTGGGTGGGTTGATGGTTACTGATGCAACTTGAAAAGTTTAGCTACTCACTCACAATGACAAATGTCACATATTTTCTACATTTCCATTTCGAGTGGTTTCATGGGAAATGCTTTGTTGTTGAGAAATTTGCAGACCATTTTTTTACAGTGGTGGTGATGAGGTCCAGGGCTCCAAAAGTCTACAACACAAATGCAGCCAATTTATTTGATTTGATTTGTTTAAGGTAAAGTATTACTAAATCTAATAAAATTGGTTTATATTGGGAGTTACTTGGCCTTGGGTGCAAATCTTCACCATGACCGTGTTTAAAAATATGCTTTAGGCCAAATTCTTATTCCAAGACAGTAGTCAAGTCTCAAGTCTTAAGGCATGAGTTGATGTGGCGATTTTAGGCATTAAGCTCGTCAGGCGTTGAACGGTTTTCAATTCTGAGATAGTAAGTTTCTTTAAAACTGAGCATTTCACAACAAACAGCTCTTTTTTAAACTATGTTTACGTCTGAATAATTGCCTTGGAGAACAATAGTGCAATTTCCTACTAACATTTCCATTCAGAAGTCCATGTGGGCTTCATCCTTGCCAGGCTCAGTAAAAACATTTATTTATCTCTTATTAATGGAACATGCCAAATCTGTCTGGAATAGAAATACCAATATGCATATCATCCAAAGTCAAAATCTGCCAGTGTTTGTGAACTGTGTGGCCTGTGCTGTAGCTAGCATATGGCTCCATAACAGAAGATGGACAGGTATTGAGTGTCAGGGTGTTTACATAACAGGTTGTGCCATACAAGCACATAGAATATGCTGGCCCATGCAGAAAGCTTCTTGAGAGCGCGCTCTTGTCCTGAACATGCTGTTTTTACAGTGCAGTGTTGTAGTAGATTACAGTCTACTACACTGGTAGTACTGTATAATAGATTTACGCTGTTGTTGAAGCTTAGATTAGGGCTGTCACAACAGTAATATCCAATTATTAAAAACTTCTCCACTGTTATTACAGTTTAATACTAAATGATAAGGCAAGAAGTTAAAAATACTAAGGGCCTTTTTCTGGACATTAATCCAGCCTAGTCTTGGACTAAACTGGTATAGAATTGGTGATTTTCCTGTTTTTGAAACATTTTAGCTTAGTCCTAATTTGGATCTGGGGAAATCGGCTCTACATGTTTATTTGATTAAACACAGAGAAAGTTTTAATAGTACAAAACTCTCTTAGCTTTTTTTTTTAATGGCAGATATTAAAAGCTGTAGTATTGAACTGTTTGCCAAATTGCAGATAATCAGCACTGAGTAACTTGTTTATTTACTCCTAACATTGATTTCCAGTTTTATTACCTGCAATGTTTGTTTGCTGTGCGTAGAATTCAACGGTTTCTTGCTGTTATTAAATATACACTGTAATGTTTGTGTACTAACAGTTGGCACAGCAGAATTCAGTACATAAAGTACTTTACTTGTCCAGTAAGTGCTCTCCTGGTCAAATGTGGGCTGTGCATATGGTCTACTATCCAGGAGGCTCATGCGAAGCATAGCTTCAGAGCAATTCAGGATGCAAAAAGGCTCAGGGAGGGAGAGAGAGAGGGATTTCGGAACGTTGTTATTACTTGCCTGCTCCCCTTCCTGTTGATTCACTTTTATTCTGACTGCATGAAAATAACAGCCCCATCCTGGATGACAAGTCATAAATTTTCATAAGGTCAGTCCTCTATAAGGTTGGGGGGATCTGGTTACATCAGATGAGATGAAGATTAATGACGATGACTAATGCCAATAATGCCTGGAAGTTTCTTGGACGTTCTGGGACGTTTTTGCCGGGGACTGTGGTTATTACAAAAATAAAAAATAAAAATCTTAATAAATTTTTAAATAATTATAATACAGAAATGCAGAAATATTTCTAACTATTGGTAACAATGCATTGTTTATGCACTTACCAACTACATGAGCTGAAGGCTGAAACCTGATTTAGCCCACCCGCTGGAACCAAGGCTTAAGGGAAATTGATTTGTGCACTGCTTGCAGTCCCATCAGATCACAGTAAGAGCAAAAAAGCAATCAGGCACGCACCAGCATTTCTTTAAATAAACACTTGCCTCAGAGCCAGCAAGCAGCAGAGATTAGATTCTCAAGCTTTCATATCAGTTCATGGCTGATGTGAAAAGAGACAATGACTGATGAAAGGACTAGTAATTGTCTTGCTTATGACGTAAAGATGGATGATATGGACTGAAGTTTAATCAGTACTCTCCATTATCTAATTAATAACAGTGTGATGTCATGATTTACAAAATCATATTAATAATACTAGAACAAAACGTTACATGCGGGGGCAGAGCTGTTTGTGGTTCACTATTTTTAGGTTCATCACGGTATCTACATTATGATCAGATCTGGGATTATGGGACATTAAGGGTGTAATGGTTTCTGTACTCACTGAATTTTGAGCAATGTATCCAAATTTAAAACCATCTGAAGTTTAAAACGGCTAATTTGCCATCTTTAAACTAGGCTACTTGGTGCAGCCTATCAGAAAATATCAGCATGGAGGAGGAGGGGGTTATGTTATGCTGTTAGCTAGCATGGTAATCACTTAGTTAGCTCCTTAGCTCACACATAAGTGAACTTAACATTAGCATGCCAAACCCATCAAAATGGAAGACTTTCTGATGACCAGGCTTCCAGTCCAGACCCCACTTTTTCACAAATGCACATGTCTGGTGTGAGCACAGCTTTATACCGGTATATGTCCTGGCCCTATTTAATCTATAAAAGGGGGCTGTTGTTCCTCACCAGAGAAGATGGGCCTACAGTGAAGAATAATGGAGGAATAATGTTTAGATCCATTAGAGTGTTCTGTTTAGCAGAGACAACCAATGCTACATACTAAAGTAGTCTGAAACACAGCATAATATCATGCAGGTATCACTTGGCTTACCAACTTGGCCAGATGTTGCTTGAAATGAAACGGCACCCTTAGATGCTTTTGCTTCCTGTGTGAAGGCTTGCCAGTTCGAGCTAGATGTGATCAGTTTGCTGGTTGTAGCTAGCACTAGAATAGATGGTACCATGGATAATGGTTATCTGAGTTTGTGTCTCTTTAAGACTGGCGTCAGGACCCTAGATAGTAAACTTTTGTTCCTCGTTTGCTTTATTGGCCCTAAAGAATTTTCTAAAAGTAACAAAAGTTACATCTAGACGTATAGTGCTTGTCCGCAAACCAACTGCAGGACACCTGTTGTTTAGACAGATTCTTTTCCCCGACCTCATTGAACAGTCAGCTCTGAGGCAGTGATTTTCCCCTGTAGATGGCCTTTCTCCTCACTTGCAGCCCACAATAGCTGGGGAGTTTGTTTGTATAGTTTCTTGGCGATTTGGGCCAGACAAACGCCAGCAATGACTGTTTGGGTCCGACTGCTGGTCAGCCTATTTTTACCAAGAGGAAAACAGACGCGACATAAAGGCCTCACACCGGCCAGCCTCCTCGCACTCCCACAGGAAGCCATTTTGGGTCTACCACATCCAGGCTGACACCCCGTTCTTACAGGAATGAGTGTAGACAAACAAGCACAGACTGCTATCCTCTCCAGCCAGTCACAGGCAGACACTCAATGTTGCAACTGCCTTCTTTTTCCATGGCCTTGGTCTGAGAGTAGATTGTACTTTGTACTCTGTCTTTAGAGGAGGCGGAGCTTTTATCATCTATTTATACGGCAATATTGTTTTGTAGTCCAAACCAGAATGAAAGATTTGGTCCTTGACTTCCTGTGGAAAAAGAGCAGTCAGTAATCAGGAAGTGAAGTTTGCCGCCCTTGTGTAGTGTCCCAGCTGCTGAAATAATGACTCCGCTAGTTCATCGAATCCTTCTCGTAATCAGTCAGTGTGCTGTATTAAGGTGGTTTTGATATCGCGCAAAACAGATTCCACAGAACTGTTCTTTAGCAAAACTGCTAATGGAAATGCATTGTCAGTAATATTGCCAAGAGCTCTTTT
Organism: Salminus brasiliensis; assembly: GCF_030463535.1. NCBI lineage: Eukaryota > Metazoa > Chordata > Actinopteri > Characiformes > Bryconidae > Salminus > Salminus brasiliensis. The sequence goes on from NC_132898.1 coordinate 8,328,180, forward strand.
TGCTATCTATAGATGATCTGCTTTTTTTTTTTTTAGCATTAATTGATTTAATGGATCTTAAATAAACCATATTAAATATCATAACATTGTGTAACTTAACTTTTAGTAGCTGTTTAGACTCTTTTGAACAAGACTTGTTTGCTAGCATGTTAGTTATGTTGCCCTATCACCCCTGACCTACTGCTTATATTTCAGCAAATGGTATGTAAAATGCACCTAAACCCAACCTTTAGCATGATGATAGCATGCTATTGCACACGAAAATGTTACATGAGGAGGATAAAAAAAATTAAGCTAAAAAACAGAAACCAACAAAACCACATCATTTCCTAGAAGCACCACCCCAGTACACCGATATTTATATTAATTAAGAACGAGTTTTTGTTTCTGTTCTGTTATTAATGTATTGTGTGAGTAAACCACACTAAAAACCCGCAACCAATTTAGCTGCCGAATGAGCCTGTTTTCAATTGTTTCTCTGATTTCGCTTAAACACACATTTGCTTAGATCCACTTTGATATAACCAGTTAGAACAGAGACTGTTGGCATATTTTCATTTTAAAGACAGTAGCAGAGAGTCTATGTAGTTCTGAGGAATAAAGCGAGGGTGGAAAATGGCCGTATAACTGCACTCAGATATCCTCAGGACAAAAGAAGAATATTAGCCATGTATTATAATTTTTTTAATTATTCTTAATATTATATAAAATATACCATTTTCATACCTGCTCAGTTGAACTACTTCTAGCTGGACATGATTCTGTGAAAAAAAGTTTATTCATGTATATAGTAAATGATTATACTTAGATATAGACATATAACGCTTACCCATGAAACCACCTGTAAGACACCGGCAATTTAGGGAGATTCCTCTCCAACCACGCTGTCAACTGTGACACATGGTCGTCATATAGACAGTTCAGCACCTCAATGAACTGCTAGATTTGTGCATGATGAAACCAAGCCTATATAGCTTCATAGTTGTACACAGCGTGCCCCACGGTCCTTTACGTGCATAGTGATCTGCGCCACATGACTGCTTGTACCACTTCAGTGGTGCGTCACCAAATTCCTCTGTGACCATATATGCTGAGCTTTAGAGTGTCTGCAATCTGAGCCCACAAACCTGCATGCCTGCCCCGCTGTCCATCGAGTTCACAGAAACTCAGGCCTTGTGGAGGCATTGGCCAGGGCTACACTGTTCCCTGGAGACAACATCATATATCTCGGAAGCAGTGCAAGAGTAGAGGGGCTTTCAGTCTAAGGAAACTGAAGCCAAAGTGGCAGATGGCCAATTCTCAATTGATGTGGGACTTTTTTTTCCCAAAGTGGCCCCTGTACTGCCAAAGCCTCGGATTATAAAAAAAAACAAAAAAAACATTAAAGCACGCCCATTGGAGGCAGCCCAGTGTAAAACCCTTAACTAGCACTTTTTTGTTGTATTTTTAGGAGGATTGTTTTTTGTTTACTCCTAAGTGTCTCATCTCAGACCAGTTAGCTTAGCAACTTGCACTTTTCTCCCGTCTCTGCGCTCTGATGAATCTCCCACATTGATTTAGTTGTCTGGTGTCAGGCCTGTAATTGCAATGCGCCAGTGGGACAGGCTCTAAAGATAAGCACTTTCTCCATGTATCGATCTCGCTCGGACCACTGCTGCATTGCATCTCGGGCGCTGGAGCCTATTTGAAAAATAACCGGCTGCCATTTACCACAGTCATCAACTGCTTTTTGCAAGGATAAAGGCTGGAAGAGGTTCAAATGGGCATGAAGAGTGATGGCTCTGATTTTGCCTTGTCAGATATGGTTACTGAACCCAGCTTAGGAAGAGCTTTCCTGTCGATGGATAAAGGTGAAGACCGGAAAATGGAGCTCCAAAAATAGAGTCCAACTTTAAAGGGGGAGTTCACTTCATTTCGCATTTGAGGCCTTCTGAGTATTTATTAAATAATTTCTAACCACCCCAGACAGGTTTTATATAATTAAATTAATTTGTTAAAAGTAATTCAAATAAATCCGCCCACCCACTTTCATAGAGTTATGCCTGTTCCATTCAATGACTAAATAAATATTACACACATTGTACACACACGCCTCAAAATGTGCCTCGTAATGACTTTGTTCATACACTTGATCATAAAAGACATTCCAGGAGCCTAAAAGGTCCATCTGTTTACCTGCCATTGCACGCAAAAATCACACCAGTCTATTTATCCGCTGTATTGGGAGTGGTCATATCCAGCCTTTTGTTGTAGTGAAGCCTTGATGGGTCCCAGTGATTCTAAGCATGATCATCGTTCAGGGGGAGGTTACCAAAAATGATCTGTCTTAGCAAATAATGAACAAACTAAGAACAAGATGTGATAAAGGACCAAGTCAGTTTTGCAAGTGTTTCCCAAAAAGCTGTGTAAGACAAAACGTAAGAAATGAGCTCAAAGGACGACTTTGTTGGTGGTTGTAGTGGTTGGTGTGGCGCAAGAGATAACACCACCACCTACCATTGTGTTACAACAACACCATGTGGGAGACTGGGGTTCGATTCCCGGTCTGGGTGACTATGCTGCGCTACACCAATAAGAGTCCCTGGGCAAGACTCCTAACACTACATTGGCCCACCTCTGTAATACGAGTAACCTTGTAAGTCGCTCTGGATAAGAGGGTCTGCTAAATGCCATAAATGTAAATGTAAATGTTGACTCCTCCCCTGAAACAGAGCGACTAGTTACACTTGTAAAGCGATTAATTGGTCTTGCAGCTCACTCTTTATATAGGGACTAAGGAGTGAGTGTTTCAGTGTTTACATATTACATCAAACTCTGAAGTGAAGGTTTCTGAAGTGAGGACGCTACATGTGTTTGAGCCTGTTTTAAGTGATATTGTGGTTACATTATGGCTGTTTATTTGTATTGTGCAGCCACATGGTGTCAGTTATTTTACCCATAGTTTGGAAAGTACAGCTTCTTTTCATTAGAGTGTTTTTTTTCCATTTGAATGTCCAGCAGATGAGTCACATCAAATTACAGCTCAATACCACAGCAAGTGAAGGTCACAAAAATCTTTCGTTCACTTGCACTCACTGAACCTGTCATTCTGAGAAATGGTGAAGGTGTGTTTGGTTTTGTGGCATGAACTAAATGTCCCAACTGCACTCAGTGTTTGTTTGTTTTTTTTTCTTTTTCTCTCTGCAGCATTGGAAGGTGTTCTCTGAGGTGAATGAGGTTTTTATCTTGGTGCCTGCTCTCCTGGGTCTCAAGGGGAACTTGGAGATGACGCTGGCCTCTAGACTTTCAACTGCAGTGAGTAACTGTAACTGTAAAAAACTTAAAACAGTTTAATTATGTTTTTGTTTTTTTGTCTTTGCCAGAAAACAACTGACATGAAATCTCTCTCTGTAGCTGTACTGACAATCTCTTATCCCTAGAAGCTAATAGCAGCAGAGCTTACAAAGCTGGATGTAGCTAGAGTTGTCTCTTTTATTAAGGGGTTTGTTTACCAGCAACAGACCTCTGAAGTTGTGTCGCCAGTACTACACCCAAAGCATTTGGCCTATCCTGGATTTTTCAAGGGAAACATTAACATTGCTTTCAGAACTCACTACTATCACGCCCTGTGGTGAACAAAGAGGCCCTACAACTGATGTGTTTTACGGTACATGCCCCCCAACCCCCACCCCCGAGTGCTACAGGAAACTCAAAATTACAAAGTCGGTAATAAGTCAAAATATGAATTTAGCTACATAGTAGCTAAGACTGCAGTGCATGGAATTGACATCCTAAGAATGGCAGCCTCAACTAGCAAGCTTTATAAAGTGTGGTACTTACGAAGCTGTGTCAGTAGCTTTGTCCGTTTAGCCTCATTGTAGCACAGGTGGTAATATTCATATTTTGACTGCTGTTCATCTCGGAGAAAGTCTAATTAGACCAGGAATTCCTAACATGGGCATGACCCACAACCTCAGAGGTTTATGGTCCCTGGCAAAAGTGAGAGGGTAACATTGTTAAAGACTGAGGCAACACACAAACAGGAGGATGTAGCACACCATTTTATGACTGTTTATGTGGCCTTCTTAGTCGTTTAGCTCTTACTCACACGCCAATGATTTTAGCTTGAACTTTGGCCACCACCTTGCTCTGTGTGTTCTGTGAAGTGCTAAAGTTTCCTTGTCTTGGAGAAGCATGTGACCTTGGACAGTGTGTTTATGTGAGGGTGTCAGGGCCATCCCTTATTTTTGGTTCAAAAATGTCACACTGTTTTGCTGACGTTAGGTTGCTTTTGAGGCCTGTGAAGAAATGCTAATAGGAGCAGCAACATCCTGGCTGTAAACTAGCTCAGCAGTTCTTGCTAAATGATTACTTTAACATGTTGGTCGTGAGGCTTTTTATTTGTTTTCAAGTCTAATCATATAGGAGTATGGGCATCGCATGAACACCCAGTAATCAATAATAAACCATCTTGTTTATCAGTGGCTGTAACTATAAGCTTTGAAATGTGGAGCAAACAGGTAGAAACTAGGCCAATGGTTACTATTCAGCATTTAATGGCTGTGGTAAGCCATATAGGGGTGTAGGGAGAAACACTGAAACCACATTAATCCTGTGCCTCTTGGTACTTCTCTGTTTAAAATAGTTTAACAAGAATTCTGTGTAGACGTAGACCGCTGGTGGCTGAGGCAAAAGCAGACATTCCTATGGGCTGTGGCCCTTCGGGTCGTCACCACAAGATTACACACATAATCTTAACACGTCTTTTATAGCAGTCTACTGAAACCCTAGTTGTGTCCTGTTGGTGTGTGAGGATAGTTGCTCATTGCAGTGAATATAAGGTGTTAAGTCAACATTCCTGGCTGCATGTGAGGGTGAAATGTAGGAAACTGCTAAAGACTAAATGGTTGCAACACCCAGTTTATGAAGAGCACAGGGAGTGCACCTGTCTTTTAGTTGTGTTTATGGAGGTTAACATTGTTAAAGACTGAGGCAACACACAAACAAAAGGATGTAGCATACCATTTTATGACTACTTATGTGGCCTTCTTAGTCATTTAGCTCTTACTCATCTTACTCAGTTTATTACCTGTTTAAAGGACATGTATTTTAGTTGTGTTTATAGACTGAATAAAAGTTTATTGAATGTTTAATTTTGTTTATTTTTGTTTTATCAAATAGATTATATTAATGGAATGTCTGATGTAGGCATGTAGGCATGTTCACTATATGGACAAAAGTATTGGGACACCTGCTCATTCAAAAGACTTTATCCTGCTTTTATTGGAATAACTGTCTTTACTGTCCATGGAAGGCTTTCTACTCAATTTTTGAGGAGCATTGCTGTGAGAATTTGATTTCATGCAGCAACAAGAGGTTTAAGGAGATTAGGATGTTGGATGATTACCACCCCACCTCATCCCCAACTCCCCAAATCATCCCAATAGTATTGAATGGAGCTCCATCCATCATTTCAGAAAACAGAGTTCCACTGCTCCACAGCTCATAGCCGTTGCCTGGCATTAGGCATGGTGCCAGTAGGTTCATGTTTATCTGCTGCAGAGAGTCCTGTTTTACTGGCAGTACTTCTCAGGGACTACAGCTGTATGTGTGTGTGTGCATTTGTACATCTGTGTCAGCAATGGGTGCAGCATAAAGTAGCTGAATGCATTCATTAGAACGGGTGTCCACAAACATTTGGACATAGTGTAAACTTGAGCTGTTGGGTGATAATATTTGGTTAAATAATATCTGACGATACATGTACAGTTAAGACAGTGGATTATTACAGGGCATTAATAAGCCACTGGGCTACAGTAATTTGGCACAGTCTCTGCTGGGCAGTGCTACAAACCGTGTGGGGTTAATGCTCAGCTCACCAATTCCAAGTGTGCCGTTACGTCATTAGCATATAGCTACAGTCTACCACAACGAAAACACCTAGTTTTTTCCAAGGCTACATAAACCAATCAGTACATTAAAACCACCTGCCTGAAGCATTGCGTAGATCCCCCTCATGCTGCCAAGACAATCCTGACTCATCGAGACAAGGACTCCTCAAGACCTCTGAAGGTGCTCTCTGGCATCTGCCACCAAGATGTAAGTTGCAGAGCTACTAAGTCCTCTAAGTTGTGAGGTGGGGCCTTCGTGGATCACATCAATTAGCCTTGGATGCCCGTGACCCTGTCACCAGTTCATTGGTTGTTTTTCCTCAGCTCACCTTTTTAGGTACTGACCATTCCATACCAGGAACACCCCACAAGACTGGCTTGATGTTTTGCAGATGCTGTGACCCAGTTGTGTAGCCATTACAATCTGACCCTTGTCTGATCCGTATGCTGCCTATTTTTCCTGCTTTCAACACATCAGCTTGAGGAATAAACTATATCCCACCCCTTGACAGGTGCCATTGTCACAAGATTTCTATATCATTCACTTCATGTGTAGCATATGGAGTAAGTTCCTGTGTGGAGTGAGTTTGTGTTTAAACGACTTTGTTTCTCAGTACTTAAAATTGGTAGATACGGTTTGAAAAGAGGTGGTGGTTGGCTTTGCATGTATCAGAGGAGACATATGTTGAGGCCTTACCCTCCTAGTGTTAGGAGCATTGCTAGTGCTAGGGGGAGGTAGGAACAGGTGGGCTAATTGACAGAAAAAATATTTTTAAAAATATACGTTTTTTAGGCTCTTGTCAAGCTCATCAAACCACCTACAATTGCTACAAAGAAACAAATGCTGCTGGAGTATGGATAGGTCAGTTACTCAACTATACAATGCTGTATGTTTTATAATAATATCTGTTCTCTAAGGCCTGATCTGCTGCTATCAGATGAATACACACTTCTCAACTACTGAACTTTCCATGCTTACAGGAGGCTCAAATCACAATGTGAAGTTGTCCATCTCCGAAGTTAGATGTCCAGTTCCCCTCTTGTATGTTAATTAGCACAGGCTTGCCCTTCAGCTCATGTCTGATTAGTTCTTCAGATTTTTTGGTATCTATCATCTATATTGAAGACAAAAAAAACTGCACATCTTGCTTTTTCCTGCTTTTTCCATAGCACAGTAAATCTACCTCACACAGTACAAATTGGCTTAACTTTCAGACATTTTTTCCCAAGAGGCCACTGCTAATTACCAGTAGATTAAGAGCACTGTACATGTCTAATGCTCTTATTATAAAAAAAGCTAATCCCACGATCAGCATGAATTAAATTCACCTGAACACTTTTTTGCTATTTCTCATCTTGGAACATGGCCCATTGTTCAGAGTTGGGGAGGAATTTCACTCATATCTTTTGACTCAGTTGAGACTTTTAGCTGGTTTGATGGAAAGTATGGGCACACTTTTATGTAAAATCTGACAAGATAATTGCACATTTCCTTAATTATTTGCCACAGTCCATCAGAACATTGACAATATTATGTCTTGTCCCTGCATTGAAGTTTTGACAGTTAACTCTTATTGGAAAGTGATTGATGGTTCTCCCTCTCTAGAATATGCCAGATATATTTAACTACTCATGACTCAGGTTGTCTCTATCCTATTATCCTTAGTCTATCTGTTATCCGTGATCTGTTCTAACCCCCTCCCAAACTTTGAGTATTAGTCATCCTGATATGGTTACAGCTCTGTGAATATTTTTTAATTTAATTTATTTATTTATGTATTTATTTATTTTACAATGGAAGTTCCTTTTAGGTCCCCGTACCCGGGTTGTAGGGGAGACCGGGGTAAATTTTAATACCGATATTTAATAGATTCAAGTAGAGCATGTTCTGGTATTCTCAGACCAACAGAATCTGCAAATCCTGAAATGATTTTACCAGATATTTAAAATAAGATTTAAGATATTTATTTCTTCAGAGACCGTCAATACCATAAAAATACATTTGTTCATGACAAAAGTTATGATATGTAATGCAGCATCATTTTGAAGTATGTATTCAGAATAACACATTGTGGGACCCAGCCAGACAAAAATAGTACTTGTGAGCCCCTAACTTGTTACCACTTCACCAGTTGTCATTCCTTGGACCACTGCACACTGGGAACACCCCACAGACCTGCCTGTTGTTTTGGAGATGCTCTGACCCAGCCATTACCATTTGACTCTTGTCACAATGGCTCAGATTCTTACTCTTGCTCATTTCAAGAACCAATTGTTCTTGACTTGTTGCCCAATATATCTCACCCTTGACATTACAGCCATTGTAATGAGATAACCAATGTTCTTCACACTTCACCTGTCAGTGTTTTTAATGTTTTGACTGCTCAGTATATTCAAGCAGCAGTTAAGAGCTCTGAACTGAACTGGGTTAAAGGGTACGTGGCTGCTAGCAGCCCTGGCAGGACCTTTGTCAGCACAGGGGTTATCGCCACTGTATGCTGGGTGGGGGGTTCACCTTCGCGAGCACACAGTGACCTGCCCTGCAGCTTTATCTCTGGCCCGCCTGTTATCTGGCTCAGTCGGCTGTTCGCTCCGGATCAGAGCTAGCTGCAGTAGCGACCGCACGCTAGCTGGATTTTTCCCTTCACGCTGTGCGTAAGCTCTCGGCGGAAGAGGCGCCGTGACCGTTGAAGTGGGGTCACCTCTGTGAGCAGCGTACTGCTGGCACCAGCACAAATCCCCCTTCCTCCTGAGCCCTGGGCCCCTACACCGGCACACACATACACACGCACAAGGAGCCTCACACATACACACAAGGCACTTCCCCCTCAAAATGGCCTCTCCGCATTACTTTTCCTTTGTCCAGCTGCCAGGGACATTTGTCATATAGCAGTCTTGCTAATATTCTGTCATTGTAACTTGGCTCGGAGTAGCCGTGCGATAAAAGAGGCAGCTAGCGGTTTCATTGGTGTCCCACTGTGACCAATCAAGAGAAAAGAACGGAAAGCTCATTAAATCCAACTTCGCTTGCTGCAGTTCAGCTAAGACGCACTTGCTGCGATGTGATTTGCCCAAGCGTTCCTGCACAAGCCTGGAAATATGTAATGTGTTTTTTGTCCTCTCGCTGCGGCGAAGTGAAGGGCTTTGCAGGAAGTGCCGAAGTACTACTACTCCTTTGAAAGATAATGAAAGACTGCACAGTGAGCTGGGCTCAATGGCTGAGAGAGGCCGCTGTGCTCTCTGGCTTGCTGTCAGCTCCTGGGAAATGTATTCTTCCCTCGTCCTCAGGCTATTGTCCTCTCTCTCCAGTTTGGCGAAAAGCTGTGGTTCCACTATACTTCTGCGAGAGGCCACTAGCCAGTGTAAAGTACTCCGCTTCAGGTTTTTCGAGCACTCCACTGCAGAGTGTAATTTAGCATGGGCTTTAGGTGTCATTACTTTTTCATTTAAAATGTGAATGTCAGTCCACCACACAGATAAAGTATATTCCACAACAGTGGCTTAAAATGTAATACATTGAAAATGCTCAGTGTGTACAGTGTGTTGCATGCAATGTAAAGAACAACTGGAATCAAAAATGGAGATACATGTTTTTTGCCGGACAGTGATGATACATTTCTTCAAGTTCACCAGTAGCAGAACACTCTATTTAACCTAATGAAGCACTCATTAGTCAAACCAGATACTCTATGACAACTACATGTTGTTGCTTTCACAAAACAAAACCTTGTATCTCCAATATGGCACCTTCACAGCAGTAGTATTCTATGTGTTTATTTAACAGTTCTTTCTGGTTTGAAGTTTTCTTGTCTGCAAACGATTCCCTACATAGTTCAGTGAACCGGCCTTATCCATAGCCCCACTGTAAGGCCAAAGCCACTCAACATTAGCATCTTTAGTGAGAGAGATGAGATAAGTGGCGTCGGCCAGCGGGCGGAAGATGAGATGCATGTGTCCAGTGGCTCAAAACACCCTTTTGTCCCAAGAACTGACCGCTGTTTGTTCTAGTGAACCCTTGGGCCGACAGCACCCGAAACACTAGATATTCTCATTGTCGGAACACTAGGTAGATATTCAGCTCATGGCTCATAATGCAGATGTCTCATTAGGCTAGTTATGGTTAACCAGCATAATGTTAATGCCCTTTGTATGTCCTCAGTATCCACAAATGCTGCTAGATTTTCTCAGATCAGGTCTCAGTTCTCAGATCAGGTCTTTGATTAGAATGCCATTCTATAGTTATGTTATATGTTAACTCTCTCTCTCTCTCCCTCCCTCTCCCCCTTACAGGCTAATATTGGACAGATGGACACAGCCAAGGAGATGTGGAAAATGATCATGGGAAACCTTGCACTGATACAGGTAACAAGCCAACGTTCTGTAGAATGTCACCAGCTGGAAGCAAAGCAAACATCAGATTATGCAATGCTTGAACAACCTTTTTTTTTACCTGGAAATGATCCAACTCTCCAATTTTCTACAACTTTGTACAAAATCAATCACACAGCAAAAAGGTGCTGACCAGTTTGCACTCACAAAGGTCACACTTTAGCCTCTCCGCTCAAGATTCCTGTGATTTGCTTCATGTCTGTAGGAGTTTATAGAAGATGTTGTTGGGTGAACTTGACATTTATGTGAACAACAGATTTTGAACTCATAGAAGCTCAGGCCAATTTTAAGAGAAAGCAAGAGCGAGCGAGAGAAAGAAAGAAAAGTCCATCCGTTTGTGGTGACACTGCTGTTCATATCTCAGGTTCAAGCCACCGTTGTTGGCTTCCTGGCCTCCATCGCTGCAGTCATTTTTGGCTGGATTCCAGAGGGCCAGTTCAAGATGGGCCATGCAGTTCTCCTCTGTGCCAGCAGCGTAGCCACAGCCTTCATAGCCTCCTTGCTGCTAGGTGAGAATCCTGGGTTTTTCCTATTTAACAACTCTCAATTGGAAAGAGGGGTTTCAATTTACAGGAAGGAGAAGATATGTTGATTTTAGTATCCGTCCAGGAGCCATATAGTGTCCATTGTTCACGCAGGGTGATATTGTTATGGAATTTTGTTCCAAAGATAAGATTTGGTCCAAATCCCAGTAATGGGGGAAACTGCATTCCGACACTAGAGGGGAAATGTGCTATAAATATTCACACCAAACAGGAGATATCAAGTTCCCCAAATGGCCTTGCTCTCATTGTGTGTGAGTGACACAATCTCCTGTGTTAGGTTTAACATCTCAACACCATCACAGCCCAGTCTCTCTTTCCCCGCTCCAAAACAGGCATTATCATGATTGGTGTGATCATAGCTTCCAGAAAGGTTGGCATTAACCCAGACAACGTGGCCACCCCAATCGCTGCCAGCCTCGGAGACCTGATTACGCTGTCCTTGCTGGCTGGCATCAGCACAGGACTCTACCAGGAGCTGAGTAAGTGAAGCCTTCTGGGGCACTGGGGAGGTCTGCTGGTTATGTGGTTTATAGTTAGAATCCTAGGCAATCAGTGACAACATTTTATTGTGTGGCTTCATCTCTTGCCAAAGTTGTGAAACGACATTGTTTTAGATCAAGTAGCAGCAAAATAGTGGATCATCTTCTCAGGATGGTAATCACAAGCTTGTCTTGTGTGATATTGACTTAAAAGAGGGCAACAATTGTTAAGCTAGACATGCTCATTTTGACTGAAACAAAAGTGCACAGTCTTGATGAAGTGCATTGTTGTGGAGCCATATCCTTAAAATGCGGTGTGGTGTTGCAACTGTGATACCATAGGTTTGAGTAAGCACACCATAAAAAGGCTTTGTAAAGAGTAATTGCATGTTTGCGCTTTTCTCAAGTGATCAAAACTCTGATGATGAGGATAAATTGTGTAGATGTAAACATGAGCCCTCATAAGAGGTGAACCAAAACGGTCTTGTTGCCCAGTGTGGGCTGCCTGGTGTCATACATCCAAGAATGTGGGTGCTAAATTACACCCAAAAGAATGTTCACCAGAATATCTTTGTGATTTCTCAGCCTGTTACTGCCCACCAGGTTTGCGTAACTGTCTGATTTGGGGTTGTAATTAAAACGTTGTGTTTCTGTGTGTTATTGCTTGGCCCAGGTGCGGCTTTTTATACACTATGAGTAAATAAAGCTGACTAGAACAGAACTGGATAGAATAGAAGACAGCAGAGTGTTTGGAATTCAGCTAATTGAATATAACTTTATTTCATTTGAACAGATTATAACGAATATGCCAACCCGCTGGTGTGTGTCTTTTTCATCGCACTGACACCTGTCTGGATCTTGATTGCCCGACGAATCCCATCCACGCGAGAAGTGCTCTACTCCGGGTGGGAGCCAGTCATCATCGCCATGGCAATCAGCAGGTACATTAGAAGAGCTCTGCACGCTTTAGCTGTTGTTTAACCCGTACCCAAGTGCACTGCTAATGTATTTAATGTCATTTTTATTATTTGTTTTTACAGTGTTGGCGGACTTATCCTGGATAAGACTGTGACCAATCCCAACTTTGCTGGAATGGCAGTTTTTACACCAGTCATCAATGGTGAGTCCCATCAAGTATAATTTTTCACCCCTCTTCTCCACAATGCTAGCCAATTTGGATGTTTTTCACTGGTGTAAAAAATTTGGCTGTTGGCTTTCTCTTCCAAGTGCCTTGAGCAGCAGTTAAAACAGATATATGGAGACGCTTCATGTGTCTTGGAGGGAGCACATGCTAGACTTTACCTTATGAAAGGTCTTGTGATGGGAGGAGACCTTGCTAAGGGCTAAGGGGGGAACTGACCGTGAATTATTTGGCCGAAAATTTTGGGTGCTAGGATAAGAAATAATTGAGATCACTGTAAGATTAGCTGATTTGTTAATTAAATGGTTAAATTGTTACTTGCAACCCATATAATATAACTGTGGTTATAACACACAGTGGTTATACAGTTGTTTCTGTTGTCCTGCTGTAGGCGTGGCTGGTAACCTGGTGGCAGTGCAGGCCAGTCGGATCTCTACGTACTTGCACATGAATGGCCTGCCCATCGCAGAGCCCAACCCATCCCCGCAAAAATGCCCCACACCCTGCAGCACATTCTTTGGCTCAGGTAAATAAATCAGCCTTCATAAGGGAAATGATCAAAGGAACCAGTAATGCTAACAAGTTCTGAAAGTTGTATTACCCTGTTCACTGAACTGTGTGATGAACTGGGCTTTCTCCCTCACTCTGCAGGAGTGAATTCTCGTTCGGCCCGAGTGCTCTTCCTTCTAGTGGCTCCTGGTCATCTGGTCTTTCTGTACACCATTAACTCCATGAGGGCTGGACACACCACTCTCACCTACATCTTCATTGCTTTCTACTTGGCTGCTGCATTACTTCAGGTACAGTCAACTGAGCAAACCTTTGAAACCCAAGTCACACTAACTACAGCCCTTTACTAATTAGCTGAAGCTTTACTGAAATGCACTCACGAGTGGAACGTAAACTAAGTTGGCTTTAGTTAGCACATTATAAGAACATCTAAAGTAAGATCATGGGATTTGTGTAGCAGTATACCATAGATTCAAGGAGGAGGGAGCACTTTTAGAAGATCAGTATGTTGTTTTAAATAGGAATCATGTGCCTTTTGGTCAGCAGTTGATTTTGTGCTGTTTGTTGGCTGTAGCTTGCACATTTAAAAAGTGGTGAAATCAATGGGGTTCTTTGAGATGTTGGAAGGGTGAAAAAAAGAAAGCAAGGTTATACATACTGAGTCTTTATATCAGCTTTAGAGCAGCTCAAGCTTGAAAACTGAAAGAATTTGAAAACCAAATTCAAGGATAACAGAATTACATGCTAAAGTTTTCTTCTAAAAACCTGCATAATTATAGTAATTTCCTGCCAGCATATTCACTATCAAATTACAGGACATTATTTACGGCAGATAGTTCTAGCCCACGTCCTACAGTGCTTTCCTGAGTGTAATCGTTTCTATTTCCAATATTGTGCAAATCTTGCTCCTGTAGTGAAAACATTATTGTCTGGCGTGAGCTGTGTACTCCGGCAATGTGGGCTCTAAATTAAACCCAAAAGAATGTTCACCATATCTTTTCATTTCAGTCTGTTGCTCCCCACCAGGTTTCGTAACTCTCTTATTTGTGGTTGTAATTAGCATGTTGTCATGTTCTTTTCTGAGCCAGGTACTACTGTTCATACGCTGCAAATAAACAAAGCTAAAAGCTGCCCTGCTGCTCTCCTTAGGTGATGATCCTGCTGTACTTGGCCGACTGGATGGTGCAGTGGATGTGGAAACGAGGGATGGACCCCGATAACTTCTCCATCCCCTACCTGACGGCCCTGGGTGACCTGCTGGGGACAGGCTTCCTGGCTCTGTGCTTCCACATCCTGTGGCTGATTGGAGACCGAGACACGGACGTGGGCGACTGAACCTTTACCCAATCAGCTGCGGAACTCGTGCCTGCTCTGTCCAGCCAAGACGAGTCTTTTATTTATAATACCATGTAGAGTAATGATACCTACATTATTAAGGCTACAGTAGCCACTATGATTTATAATGATGACTTATAATACTATTGCTATAGTATTGGTATGTAATGATTATTACATTATTGCTTATCTTCTTGTGGGAGAACAGGAATCCTCATTATTTTTCAATGGGGATGTTCAGCCCCCTTTTATGGTCAGTCATGTTGGCAGCGATGAAAAACAAACAAACAAAAAAAAAGGTTGACTTGAAATTTTCACAAACCGCAAAAAGCAGACACAGAATGCTCAATCACTAAGTGCTACATGTAAAGTGATAGATATGAGAAACGGAAAGGTGGCAAAGTTCTGAGCTTAACTCTTCTTGACAGGAAGCAATTAATGGAAGTTTCCGGACCACAGCAAAGTGACCTAAATACACTCTTGTGCCAGACATTCACAGTCCCCCATTCATCTGTTAAAAAGCAGGGAAACTGGAAATCTCTTGGCAAAGCAGGGCAGGTTAGTGATGAGCAAACCAAAACATGACAAGGAAAGTCCATGCAGGTCACTACAGTTTTGATAAACTCTTACATGTCGGATCTGAACACACACACACACAGAACAGCTTATGGAGAACGGTACTGTAGCAATGATCCCCATGATATTTACAGCTTAGCTATTCAGGGTCAGCTCCTGAGGTTATTCTCTACTAGTAAAGCGAGATAGTAAACGAAAACATTGTTTTTCACACAAATCCGTTAAGTTCTTAGACCGAGCAACGCATCGAAAAAGATTCTTTTAGCTGTTTACTTTTTGGAAACACAAAACATTAAATAACAGTCTTTGTCTGAGTGGCGTATTTAGCGTTTACACCAGTTTCATCTCTAATCGAAGGTAGTTGAAGTAGGCCGTAAATCGTTTCCACGCATTGTGCCTAGTCGGTGCAAAATGATGAAAAATAACGGGATGCTAGTAGCATATCTGGTGAGGTAGGTTCATGGACTGTATGAGTAGTAATACAAGTGCACTAATTATAAAGATCAGCTAGACCTTTTTTTGAGGCAGACAAAGAAACAGATGATGAACTGGCTGACTATGGTTTCACATATATGCCACACAAGCTTTTATCAAGTATGTATGTTACTGTGCAGGTTTCCCAACTGCTCGTGAGCATGTAAATCAGAACACTTTGCTTTATGAGACACATTCTATGAAACCGTTTTTGTAACAAGAATGAAATTGTTACAAATAATTGTGCTAAGAAGCTTACTGTCAAAAGGGCTATATATATATATATATATTTTTTTTTTTTTTTACTTTTTTTAACGCTGCATAACTGCATGGAATGTGCTTTCTGAAAAGAAATGCTGTCCAATATGGCTTTCTCAGAGCAGGTCTAATTGGTTAGGCCCAAATGTGATTTGGTATCATGAATGACTGGAATCTGCACTTGTTCTCTAGTGCTCTTCTGGCTGGAAGTGATGAGTGGATACATGTTTTACAAAAGAAACAAAAAATACCACAAAAACTTGAAAGGAAATTGCTTATGGAATTACATAAAAGATATCTTAAAAAAGGACACAAAAAAGATGCTTCTTACTTCAGTACTAGGCTTTAGAAAAGTAAACCCTTTAACTCATTTAATCACTGGTAAATACATGTAAATGCACACCGTTTGACTCCCATGAATTAGAGGCTGTATGTTCTTGGTGTCCCACCACAAGTTGCTGTAGCAGAAGGTCCGTCTCTCGTTTATGTTCTACAATGGGGCCAGCTAAATGGACCGTGCAGGGCACATAACTTTTCTTTTTTTTATGACTTAAAATTCCCTTTCTTCCTTCCCACCCGGCCCCCATCAGCCAAGCTTGGGATACCGTAGATGTTTAAAAAATGTTTTTTTTTTTTTTAATATATATATAAATTTTCTTTGTTTTATCTCTGGATTTGACTCCTCCCTCTCTGCTGTCCTCTCTAACTGTGGCCGCCACCACCACGTCCAAACAGTCCATTGCGCAAAGCGTACTGTAGGCCCCTTTTCTGAAAAGAGTCCCCAGTATACTAACTCCTGTGTTGTCGATTACATGCATGTGCGCAATACGCATATACACAATGTGCCACCATGATGCATTCAACCATCCTGAACTTGTGTCTTACTTGTGCAACTCGTGCGACTCGCTTCCTAAAGCACAAGTTGTGCCCGCCATCTTCCCGTTACAGCCCTTTGGCTGTGAATACTTCTTCAGGGGATGGGATACTCTGTTTATTTATTTCTAGAGATGCATACAAAGCAAATTGTATATAATATATTTATTCTATAAATATGCTGAAGTTGTTTATTTTTCATTTTATTCAGTGTCTCGGTTTCACATTGCTTTTTTTTTTTTTTGCATTGGGCCAGTAGAGGTATTTACTTTAATGTTGTTTTATTTGTTTGTTTGTTTGTTTGTTTTCTTTTTAATTAACAAACATATCAGATATTGGTGCCTAATACCCTACAGAACCTCACACTGAAACTGGTTCAGCTGTACACTGAACGTAGAACGCCTTAACAACAGCATGGCTCAACAAGTTGCTTCCTTCACCCCCTTTTCCATTTTTTTTTTCATTTTGTTTTTTTAATTCAGCAAGTTGTTTTTAATGTATTGAGTTGATTTACACATCAGATACGAAAACGAAGCAGACGTGCCAGCAGACGTGCTTATGAATCATCTGTGCCTGATTTTGGGTAGAAGAGCAGAAATGTCAGTGCCGAATTTGGAATTGGCCACAGGAGCTGAGATATCGCTTTGTTATAGCCTAAAAGTGATAGTTTGGCAAAGAAACAAATGTACAGTTTAACTCTACAGCTGATTGACATCGGAGATAAAAGAGTAGTGTAGCTTATATTATACTCCACTCATAAGCACTGCAACCACAAATGTGGTTTTTGGCACTGGATGACATACAGCATGCTTTCCTGAAGGGCGGCCTTCTTAAAAGACTACATGACAAAAAGTCTTGGTTTAAACCTATGTAACATTTAAAGGCTTATTCATGTGTCCATAATGTGTTTATTTATATGTTTTCCCTATTTTCTCCCAATTTGGAAGTGCCAGTTAATTAACCTGTTCCTAGCAATACTCCCAACACTAGGAGAGTAAAGACTTAACACATGTCTCCTCCAATAAATGCAAAGCCAGCCACCACCTCGTTTCGTAAGCCTGGGCAGCCGGTCACTTTTACAGTGATGAGGGGAAAGAGCATGGCCAGTTGTGCTCTCTCAGACTTCGGCTGCTGATGGCAAAGCCTCATGGCTCGGGATTCGAACTCGCGACCCCAGGGCCATAGTGGCAGTGCAGTAGACCACTGAGCCATCTTTGTCGATTTATGTCAGTCGTCTTAGAAGGCTTACACACGTGTCGTGTAGACGCAGTTACTCCGCTATTCAGTGAAGTGTTCCTGTATGGAGCATAGCAAAAACCAGTCATTGCAACTATCAACAAAAATTAGTAAAGGTTTTATAGATGGCATGGATCCAATACCAGATAATGGCATGAGGATGGCATGGATGGAATACTGGGAAGGGGATGAATGAACAATTCCTGTAATAAAAAGGGTTTAATACTGAAAAAGAAAAAGTGGTATCATGCCATCACTAAAAAGTGTATATTTTTTTGCTGTACTATCACTTCAGCTTCTTCCAACTGGACCTCCTTTCTACTGAGGCTAAAATTGAACTGTAATAAGAACTACTAAAGTGGGACGCAAAATCGAGCCCGGAGACAGCCAGGAGTAGAGTAGGCCTCCCAGGTCTTTCCTGAAATCTCTCACTGTGTTTGAAATCTCACTGTTTCCAAAAATGCTCCTGTTCTGGTTATGTGATGTACGCCTGTCACCGAGGCCTGACTGACATGTGTAAATGAGTACTCCAGACTTCTGCTGTCTTACTGCTTTCCTTCTACCCTCCACCTGCTCCACTCTGCTGCTCCAGAGGGGACTCAACAGAGGTACTTGTAAAATTGCTGGAAATAAAGGAATATATTATTTCGTATCACTTCTGTGTGGCTGACTTTCCTTTTCCCATGTAAACTACAGCTTCTGGAGGAGCCTCACTGTACGGCAAGTTCAATGAAAAGCTTAACATTTTTCTAAGCTTGTTCTCAAGCTGCATGACGGAAATAGGAAGCTGCTCTTACGTCACGGAGCCAGTTTACATTATCTGGAGTAGTGTTTATGATATAACAGGCCTTGATTGAGATCTGTTGAGAGATGGTGCTCCAGTTCCCTGAAGCTGATACAGTATCCACAGAAGATATGAGGACTTCATTCAGAAAGGATGTGTCCGGCACTGAGAACGTGATGACGATAACAAGCAGCAGACAAGAGCTGTATCTGATGTACATATCAAGGGATGGGTTTTGATGGCTAAATCCAGAGGTATTGGGACGCACCTCTTAGTCATTGAACTCCAAGGTTTCATTCAGTCCCATTGCCACAGGTGTTAAGAATCAAGCACCTAGCCATGCAGTCTGCCTTTACAGACATCAGTGAAACAAGATGCCTAACATCACCAAGCACAATGGCAGGCATCAGATGGAGTGTTGTAAAGCACACTACCACGGGCTCTGGAGCAGTGAAAATGTGTTCTGTGCACTGTGGCGAATCAAGCTTCCTTATCTGGCAGTCTGATGGATGAGTATGGGTTTGGCGAATGCCAGAAGAACATTACCTGCCAACTATACTGTTTGGTGGAGGAGGCATAATGCAATGCGGCTGTTTTTCAGGGGTTGCCCGGTAGGCCCCTTAGTTCCAGTTAAGGGAAATCTTTATGCTTCAGCAGACCAAGACATTTTGGCCAACTGTATGCTTCTAACTGTGTGGAAACTGCTTGAGAAAAGCCCTTTTCTTTTCCAGCATGACTGCACTCCAATGCACAAGGCATGGTTAAGCATCCTGACCTCAACCCCATTCAACACCTTTGGGAAGAACTAGAACAGAGATGTGTCTGACCTCACAGATGCACTTCAGGATGAAAGTGCAAAAACGTCCCACAGACTGTGATGTCCTAAAGGCTCCTGTAGGTGCCCCAATAGTGTATGGAGTATATGCACCGATGAGAATACATACTTGACATGCCAAGTCGTAATCACATAGGCCTTCTGTTCTTACATTCATAAAAAGTACACAAGCTGTACCCAAGAATTTGATGAGTAAAGAGCGAGAAAGTGGTCTTCCAATCAGCCCCATAGAGCTGGAAGAATATGGAAGTATCTGAACGTCAGCATCCTCGTTGCCGTGGAGCGCCGTGGGGTGAGGAACAGAGGGTTCTTATGCGTGTGACAGTGGGAGTGAGACAGAGGCAGGCTCTGGGGAAGACTGACCACCATTGTTCTCACACAGATGTGCCCGGGGTTCTGTCCCCACTGGGCTAAACACTGCAAACACCAGACACCAGAGAGAGGTGTCGAAGGCCTCGTATGAATTGTAGAGAAGATCACATTCTAGGGTCCTCAGGTCCATGTTACATATTTATATCATGCCCGCAGAACCGAGAGGATAGGTCAAGAAGCTACTTTTCTTTTTTATTTACCTCTTAAATTTACAGGTAAATATATCCCAAAGATATAATATAGTCAGGAATGACGTGGAAAACAACACAAACTGTTACAAAGTCGTCTCGAATGGGATGCATGGACATTACGGTGAGTTCAGCTGGCCTTCCAAGTGACCAGATCTGATTTGCATGAAAGTGCTCCTGAAAAATCCGAATTTTTAAAGAATTCTAAAGGAAACTCAAAAACTGAGGCTGTAGTAAGAGCCAAAAAAAGTAGGTCCTAACGATTTTGGAGACATTTTGGAGAGAGATTATTATGTTAAAGCATATAATCATTTATATATAATTCTATGGACAACAACGCAAACTGATTTATTCTTAATTAGACCTACTAGCAGACCTACATTTGTAAAATTAAAAAATAATCAATCAATAATGTAAATAAGGACAGAATACGGATTTTCAATTGACATGATGTGGTAACATTGATTGGAAGCCTGGAAAGAGGCTGAAGAGTTAGCTTCATATGTCTGAAAGCACATGGAAAATACTCGGCAGACCACTTCAAACATTCAACATGCAATGCAGCTAAATTTTAAAAGTTTATAATCTTAATATAGCTATCTAGGCTATATATATATATATATATATATATATATATATAGATAGATAGATAGATAGATTTATATATATGTATCAATACAAAAGCAGAGTCATAGCTAGGGAGCCCCTGAAATATTACATATTAATGGTGCACTCAAGGGGTAGTCAAAAGCTCCTACTTTCCACTTGTAAAGTCGGAATTACGAGTGCGTCGCGTTCAAGTGCTTTGCTGTTGAAGCGACTTGAAAAATGATGGCTAATGTAAAGGTAATAATTTGCAAGTGATAGCAGAGCAGTCTGTTTGCTGTGGATAGACCAGTAAATAAGAGGTTAAATACACACTGACTACAGATTATTGTAATAATGTGCACAAACAACCATTAACAGCAGCTGCACTGTTCAAAATAAAGAACTGTGTACCATCCAATACGTCCACCAACTCTGTCCTCTACACCATGGAAAAGGTGGAAGGTCACCTAAACTGGGGAACTCGGGTTTCACAATTATGGGGAACATGTATTTACCATATTTCCGATAGCATGTGATGATTACATTGTTACATTACAGATTATTAAAAAATATAAATTTTTAGAGTGCAATTCCTCAATCAGCATTCATTATAATATTTTCCAACATGTTCGTAAAAATTTTACAGTTTTTTTTTTTGTCAGACATTATAAAAATGTGTCTAGCTGATTTAGGTGAAGATGCTCCACAGAAAGCTGTTAGCATCCAAACCTCCAAGGAATGCTGCGCGAGAGCTTAATTAAAATGTTCCCATTTGTAAAGAAATACACTTTGAAATGTATACAGGAATTGTAGTATTATCCATAGAAACATTTGCCATTTTCAAACAAATTTCAACCAACGAAATATAAAATAAAGTAACTTTAGCTAATAGTTTTAAGGATTTTTTTCCTGCTAAAACAGCTTAAACTTACTTTCTGATCAAAGAATTATGTCATAACTGCTTCTTACCTTTGTTTCTCGTCTTTTATAAATTTTAAACGTTTTTGCTTTGAGCAAAAGAACTGCTTCCATGTCAAAATAACACCAGTGAAGGCATGGCTTTACAAAATCACTGTGTAATTTTAGGTTGGTTTGGAAGCATCATATTGTGCTTTGTATTATTAAAATTAAATATATTCAGATATTCATATTTAATGTAAATATATTTTCCTGGATATATTAGAAATGTAGGCCTCCCTCTTGAACCTTTTTCACAATTTTATTGACAAAATAAAATGTTGCCCAGACTGTTGTTCCTTAGTTAAATAAATGCTTAACAGAAGCCTATGGTTAATAGAGGCCCATGTCGTTTCAGACATACTCAGCTCATTAATTTTGACCATAGTATGACTGTTGGTGCCAGACAGGCTGGTTTGAGTGAAAAAGCATGTGAGGTTGAACAACCATAAAGGTATGTCCAACCATAAAGTGGAGGGGTTCGACAGTTAAGAACAGAAAGCTGAGGCTGCAGTGGGCTAACTAAAACTGGACAGCTGAAGGCTGGAAAAGCATAGCCTGGTCTCATGATTATCAGTTTCTGCTGAAGTATACAGAAGATAGGGTCAGAGTTTGGCACCAACAGTATGAATCCATGGACCTAACCAACCTTGAATCAATGGTCCAAGCTGGTGGAGGTGGTGTAATGAGTGGGTAAAGCTTTCACCTCTGGGATGTGGTAGAAATGACAATTCGCAGCATGAAGGTGCAGAATCTAAAAGGCACATTCCCCACATCTTGTGGGATCCATGCCTCTGGCTGTTTTGAGAGCATAAGGAGGCCCTACCCAGTGGACTGTTTCACCCACTGTTTAAAGACATTCTTATTGTGCTTCATAAAACTATTTGCTGCGTAATATTATCACGTTACGCCTTCTTCGAAACTGGAGATAAAAAAGGCAGCAGTTACAGCAGTGGGGACACGTGTTTATCACTTTTTGTTCTTGTGACTCTTCTTCATGATAAGGAGTACTATGTTGCATCACGATATTTGCCCGGGACATCACATGAGGTGATGTCAGAGCTCAGTTACAGATGAGCTACTGTGAGTTTCATCAAGGCTGGAAGCTTTATCAGTGCATTATCAGTGGATGCAAAATTGTTTTATAATAGCAAACAACCTTAATAAAAAAATAACATTAGTATTAATAGTTTTAATAACATTTCATATAAATTAATCAAATATACAAAATCAGTACAAACATTTTGCAATTTTCAGCATCTAAAAGTGCTGCGATCACACATAACACACGTAGGGTTGCCAGATTAAGAAAATTCCATACATCTCACACATAATGTGCGCTAGGATAATTTACCATGTGATACGCGGGTGGGAAGCTTTGGAGTGTTCAGTGAGGCTCAGTGGTGTAGGCGGCTGTTTCAGAGATAGATTAGGCATTGACTTTATAGAGGTTTCTTTAAATTGTTACCTTTAGGACAAAGGTTCAACCAAATGTAGACAATCAGCCAAGACATGTTTGGTGTCTGACTTCAGCCTCTTTGGTTTTGCAGTACAAGGCTACATAGAGTTTACCTTTTCCCTTTTTACAATGTGGTAAATCCAATTAACCCACCCATTCTCAATCCAGCTATCACTAGCAATGCTCCTAACACTAGGAAGGTAAGGACTGCAGCATTTATGGACAGCTGATATGCACGGATGAAAGTGATGGCACAGAGGCATGGCTCGGGATTCAAACTTACAACCCCCAGGCCATAATGGAAGCACATTAGACTGCTTAGCCAGTCAGAGCCCATGTGCCAAATGTAGCTAACAAGTAATGAAGGCATATAGGCCTCAGAACACCTGATCTAACATATTGGCAAATTATCAAGCTCTTCTTAAGCAGGATAAAGTGTACTGGGGGCTAAACACAGTAAAAGCCTGATGTTGCCTGATCAAGACCCTCTGTGGACCACGGTTCAGCTGTTTGGTGTGCAATCCAGTACTCATCACCTGTCAAAACGGACTGAAATAAAGGAAATGTCTATTGATTCACATCTAACAAAGTAGGGGTGAAATACCTTATGCCAAAATCTAGAACCACTCTGACTGTGATGCCGGGCCTGAACAGAATACCTTGCTTAACAAAGACAATCAATCACCAGATCAAGAAACTGTCCTTAGACCACTGGCAACTTTTACCACTACCCACGACCCATGTGTGGCCTGTACAGGACCCCTTTTTAAAGTCTGTAGCCTGAATATAGATGGGTGTGATCAGTCTCTCTCTCTCTCAGCAGGAGATGAGAAGGGGGTTATTGGCATTTCGGTGACCTGGGGTCGCTCTGGGCTGAGACCCCAATTTGACCTCTTCTTCCCCACACAGGAGCTCACTGGAGACCAGCTGCTCACAGAGAGTGTCCACAACCTGAAAAACAGGGGTAGGATCTGTGGGCAAAGAAAGCGGTTAACATCTTCGTCAAATCAAGGAACAAAGGGTCTAGTACTGTATGTTAAGTACTGCACAACCTACCTTGGCTTTTTCTGCTGCACAGATCCAACGTGTTCAACAGAATTTTCCCCAGGGCTCTCTGTGAGACTCTCTGGTGAGGCATAAAAAAGTTCCTATTATTTCAGATCCATTATGTGTTTTAAAGGACTAAATAAATTGGTCACTTATTATATTCATTCCACACTTTCACATAATCAAAAATCCTTGAGGTTCACATGTCAGAATTAGCTTGCTGTTGTTCAAAGGGAATGGGTGTGTTTGCAGAGTGACTGTGCGTTTGCAGTCTGGGCACCAAAAAATAAAATGGCTTATTGATACTACAGAAGTGGCTTGTTTGCCATCGGCAGCCGGGGCCCAAAGAGAGCACAATTGGCCCTGCTCTCTCCAGGGTGGGTAGATGGCACTTCCTCCCCACATCGCTTTATCACTGGCATCTGCTGGCTGATGCATCAGAGCCAGGTACACCACGCTTTCTTCCGCTGCATCTTCTGCAGTTCGTAAAAAGAGGCGCAGGCTGGCTATGCAAGTGTTGGAGGAGGCGTGTGTCGGTCTTCAACCCCCAGGTTCGGGGGCATTGCATGTGATAGAGGGAGAATATGTAAGGCTTGGATAACTGGTGATCCAAATTGGTTTAAAAAAACAATACATTGTATATTAGCTTCATGCATTTACACTTAGTGGTCAAATGCGTCTCTGGTTAGTCAGACTGAAATCTGATGCCTGTGTTGGACAGAATATGCAAATAAGATAAGATAGTCCTTTATTAGTCCCGCAGTGGGGAAATTCCCAATCTACTCAAGGCACAGCAATTATTACTGGTGTTTGGGTTGTACTTTGGGGAGTTTTGATTGTTGAATGAATCTTGGAGAGACGCATGTGTTTACCTGGTTGTAATGCAGCTCAAATGCGTCTTAGATCACCTTCTGAAGTGATTTAAAGGTTTAAATGAGTCTTGGGTGTGTTTACACTCGCAGTGTAATGCGGCTTTAGGCTCATGATTGTACTTATGTCTTACTTGATTTGACTGACATTCAGGTAAAGTGTAGTGTATGCTGAGTATTGTGTATCCAGGCATCCATACTGCCTTTTGTATTTGTCAGCATCTAGCTCGAGGTATCTTTTGGACTTTAGCCTATACAGATTAGCTAAGTAAATTTTCGGAATAAACAGTGAAGCACTTTTGCAAGTGGCTCTAGAGAAAGGCATCTGATAAGTGTCTGAAATCTAAATGTAAAGGTGTTTATGAGAAAGGTGCTTCACATAAAGTTTAACTTTATAAAATGTTTATAAAAGGTTTTTGATGGTTTTTGGATGCAGTCCAATGTTTTGACCACCAGGTGGCTCCTCTAATAAACCTTGTGGTAAACGGTCCCACATTTTGAAAAATGTGAACCATGAATAGACCTGATTATTTATATATATGAAATTATACTAATTATTTTCTAATCTCTCTTTGTCTCTTGTTACTGTGCCTTTCAGACTCATATATGTAAATGACATCTGTTCTGATTGGCTGCTGTGCATTATGCCGAAGTTAAGTACCTTTATTGTCATTCTACATGTACAGTACAGCAAATGTCTTCTCCTCACATATCCCAGCTTAGAAAGCCAGAGGAATAGAGAGGGTTAAGAGGCCTTGCTCGAGAGTCCAACAGGAAGTATTGAACCCACAACCAGGTGATCAATAAAGCAGCACTAAATGTACGTCTAAATTTTTCACTTAAATGTTTATAAAATCTATCAAATGCTTTTATTAAAAATCTAGAAATGTTTGACCCTTAAAAAGGTGCCCTATTCACGTGACAGACCTCTCAGCTACGTACTTTTTCTCGTAGCTTCAGTAGGAGCGAGAGCGTGTCTGTTTGTTTCTCCTCCAGCAAGGACAGACGCACTCGTTCCGTCTGCACCATCTGACCCTCTGAACGCAATCTGTCCACCTCCTCCGGCTTCAGCTGCAGGTCCTGACACACGCACACAAAACACACACACAACAGGGGAGATGGTTACACAGTTATAATCCTCTTCAGACTCCTCACAGTCTGGTTTTATTGCTGGTGTGTGAAATACGGCCTCACCTTCTCCGGTTCTTTCTCGTCTGTGAGAGCGTGGTGCCGCCGGGCCCTCATCTTTGCCTCCCGTGACCCTGAGCAGCCACACGGCTCGCTGTAATGTCCACTCGAGTTCTGGGACAGGAGCAGGTGGCACACAGCTGTCTTGTGACACCTGGCCAAATACACACACACACACACACACACACACACACACACATTCACGTGTGTTAATATTAACTGATAATCTGCGGTTCCAAACTATCCTGTTTGAACTGTGGTGTGTGTGTCGTGATGACTCTCCTCACCCCTTTGAGCAGTTTTGAAGCCTGTTGATCAACCGCTTCACTTCCAGCAGACAGCACTGCCCTTCCTCCTCACTCCTCTCCTCCTCCTCGTCAGATGCTGCACGGCCCTCTACTGCCCTCTGCAGGCCTTCTTCTGCCACAGCAAGAACAGTAAGTTAACTGTAAGCCTATTCCATCAGAAGAATTGTATCTGAGAGTGGAGATAAGCTGTGCCTCAGCCCCGTTTTCATAACGCAGACCTGTAAGAGGCACGACACTGTCCTACAGTTTTAAATAGGGGTTTTCTTATGTAGTTTGCTTTCCCGGAGTCTTGATTTGATTCAATATTTGTATTTTTGTTGATAATACAGCTACACAGTGCTCAGTTCAAGCACATTAAGGTTATTTATCTACAGGTAAGATAGGTAAGATACACTGGATTGCCTATTTTTTTTAAATGCTGTAATAAAATCATTTAATTATTTTGTGTAATGTGAATGAATATCATTTAACCAACAAAACCAAGAAAGCCTGGTTTTGCTGGAGCGTTTTGGCTATATAGGATAGTCAGTGGCATTTCAACAGTAGGGAATCTCTGCTCTTTATTGTGAAAAAGGTTCTGTGACATAAAATGACCTCTATTATGTACCATTCAAGTGACCCGTCCTGGTGAAGGACTTAAGATGGAGACCATGTATTTACTAGTTGTTAGATGTGAAGGACCCAGGATGTCATGAACATGGCTTGTGACTAACACTGCAGTAGCGTTGCTGGGCGAGTCCAGTGGTCAGTGCAGTAGCGATGCTAATGCTGCATTAGTGAAGCTGGGCAAAGCCGCCATCTAGTGGTCAGAGAATGCTGTAGTAGGCAGCCAACGTTTCTAGGCAAACCAACGTTTGCGTGGCTTCATGTTCATAACTGATTATAATTCATTTCTACATGACGCTGTTCTGCTTGGCTGTGCCTCATTCAGACAGCATTCAGAGCTGAAACACTCCTGAGAGCTAAAATATGAATGGATGGGGCTAAACGTAAATGTTATTTCTTGTAATAGGGATTAGTTTCCATATATGGGCTGTATGGGCTGAGGGAGTGAATGATGCATTATTAATAATATTTAAATGTTGCTTCAAACTGCTTATTCAATAAAGTCCATTTTCCAAGATAGAGGCCCTTTACACCATTAAAAGTTCCAAATATCTGTGCCTAGCTCCACAACAGTGACTAAATAGCCTAAGTTATGGATCATAATCGAATCAGGGTCAAAATTGTAAGCTCCTCTCACCTCCTCTGATTAAGGTTTCGTCTCGGCCCGTGGGGAGGATACGGGGTGTGGACTCGACCAGAGTGCCAGGCCTCCGTTCACATGAAACCCCGCAGGTGCACTGGGATCTGCCAGAGAGTCAGAAAGAGCTGTGAGCAATTTCATATAGTGCGTACAGTGTGTGTACTTTGTTAAGCAATATGCTGCAGAACATAGAACTGTGCAACAGAGGTTAGGATTTGTAGTGTGCATCTGTGTTTGTGTGTGTTTGTGTGTGTGTGTGTGTGTGTGTGTATGTGTGTGTGTTGTGTTAAGGGGCGTCTCTGCAGGCATAGTTGATACTATTCTAGGTAAGCTAAGCAGCTAAGCAGCAGGCTCTGGCTTGTCTGTCTGGAGAAGGAATGAGCATTACACCATCACACAGCTACTTTGATGATATAATTAATCACAGGTAGTGGCAGATAGGTGAAATATTAGCTCTGATAAATGTGTATTTAAGACGCCCCAGGTACTTATTTTGATTGCTTCATATGAACTGTAATTTCTGTTAAGTGCTGTGTCTTTTATCACACTAAACCTTCCTTTGGAGATCAAATCTGACTCTTCTACATCAGAGCAGGGCTACGACTGTATGTACTGTATATGAAAATATACCTCTGCGTGTCACCAGTGGAAGATTAGTGGAAGTCACAACATAACTGGGTCCTGTAGGCCTACTGCAGAGTTTTCTTTAGGCTGATTAGCTGCCATAAAATGAAAGTGTGTGAAAAAAAGTCTGTTGTCCAGCAGAAGTCTGAACAGTCTTGATTTTTAATAGCAGCACCTATCTGCAAAATCTAGTGTCAGCCCTGCAGTCTCGTTTAAAACGAGGTGCGAGGTGATTTCTATTCAAGTTGTTCGGGTCAAAAGCAGCATTTAACACCCTGCAAAAAATGCTTTTTGGTGTACTTTTGTTTTTCTGTCATCCAGCAGAACAGACTTATTGGACATTTCTGCAACATAATAACGAGCATTAGGTGGGAAATGCCACTAACATATCGTCACATCATGCAAGAAGCTCATATCTCAAAA
Source organism: Salminus brasiliensis (assembly GCF_030463535.1). NCBI lineage: Eukaryota > Metazoa > Chordata > Actinopteri > Characiformes > Bryconidae > Salminus > Salminus brasiliensis. The sequence continues at coordinate 8,356,754 of NC_132898.1, forward strand.
ATAGAAAGTTTACAGAGGAAGACCTTCTTAATTGTCAATGGAAGTCATTTTGGTGATGTTTCCGGAAAATGTATTAAAGTATGTCATAAAGTTAAAAACATTTTTTAAAATACAAAAAGAGAGATTTTTTTCCTGACAGCAACGAAATACTGTATCTGTTCTTTGGCATATGGACTACATACGCCAATAAAAATGCCTGCAATGGTGATGTTTTGCTGTTGATTATCTGAAAAACAACTGAAATGAGCAGCAGCCAGTTTGTTGTTGATCTGAATTGATATAAACTTGTTAATATGAAACTGTTTTTTCATAAATAAATACATTTAAATTTCTTTGTGAATAAATTTAGGTTAATCTTCTTGTAAATACATTTTAAGTTAATTTTTCATAAATAAATGTAGGTTCGTTTTCTTGTAAATAAATTTTAAGTAAATTTTTTTGTAAATACATTTTAAGTTAATTTTTCATAAATAAATTTAGGTTAATTTTCTTGTAAATAAATGTGTCCATAAAATAAATTCAATTTAAGTTCATTTTCTCATGAATAAATTTAGGTTAATTTTCTCGGAAATTTATGCAAATTAATTTTCTTGTCAATAAATTGAAGTGCATTTTACATTAAAAAAAATTCTAATGTTCTAATGAATAAATTTAGGTAATTTCTCTCCTAAATATGTAAATATGTGGGTGTCAGAACCTCAGCACCTCAATGTTGTTGTATACAGTGTCTTGTGTAGCATAGTGGGTACAACATTGCCTTCCCCATAGCAGACTGGGGTTTGAGTCTATGACTGGGCAAGCACACCATCATACACCACTGAGAGTTATTGGGAAAGACTCCTAACACTACATTCCTGTGTAACCGTAAGTGGCTCTGGGTAACATACAGATGGAGGAAAGGGACAACACTGTGGCCTCTTCTAATCACATGGCTATTTTGTCTCTGAAAGGATGTGCTTAGACTTGACTCCCTGCCAGACAACCCAGGCAGCAGCGGCGCTAACACAGGATACAGCAGAATACTGTAATGACACGTTGCGCTGATTGTCTGCTGTAGTCATAGTTAAAGGATAATGACTAATGAGCTACAACAGGATACTAAACAGGCCTGCATTACTGCGGACAAACTTGAAAGGTTTCTAAGGAAAGGTGAGCACGCCTATAAACACATCCTGAAAATGCTGGTCTCTTTAATTCTGTTTCCAGACAGTTCCTACTGTTTGACTCATCTCTGATCATCCTTCTTCTCCTCAGAGCCCCTGACAGTAACTACCAGGCTACAGTTTTCTGAGTTAATGTAGGATGTGCAAGACCTGTTAGCAGAAACAATGAAATTGCTAAAGTAAAGTGTGTGGCTGATGTGATAAGAAGCTTACGTTACCCACATCTGGAAAACACCTAATCTGGGGGGTGTTTAGTATGGCTAAGTATGGCATCTGTAAGGTAAATTAATGAACTGTCCACATCTTTAACCAAATAGAACATAAATATCTTAGTAAGTATGTAAAAAGTATGTGATTTAATATAACATATTAGTATATTTAATTTATTAGAGTATTTTTGATCCTGAGCTGACAGCATTTTCACCAAATAAAATTAGATTAGATTAGATTACTAACCTTCAATTCACACTTGACTGGGTGCCTTCCTGCCTCAGAATCCTGTCTAACACTTAAAGCAGCATTATGCGAAATTTGTATTTTTAATAGAACATATATTTGTACATTAAATATATGAAACAGGGTTCTACAGTGTGTCTTATGCCCTTCTTTTTTCCTTATTCCTTCTATAAGTCAGAGACGACGACTGTGTCTGAAACTGGAGGTAGTAGACTTAATGCCTTGCTGCCCACGCCGCCTCAGAAGTCAGTGTTTATATATCGGGCTGAGTGGGAGGAGTTGCCACTCCACTTTTTGAGAAGCTGAGAAATACAGACCCAGCATCTGGAGCGAAAGAGGCCCAAGCCCCTAAGATAACGCATGTCCCTTTGCCATTCAGCCCAATTAAATGTCAGCAAAGGCAACAAGCTAATGTGATGTCTGATTGGTGGATTTAATATTTATTATTAAAGTATACAGTTTGCAGAATTAGAACTAACGAATCTTGACCTCGGACTCAAAAAATGTAGAAAATAATGTAATATTCACATCAACCATCGGAGTTGGGACATAATGTGATTTTAAGCTTGATCATTTTAAGCTTGGGTTGATTGTTGGTGCCAGACTGGCTGAGTATTTCCGTGGCACAAACGTCACGGAATAGCACCGAAATCCAAGCAGGAAACACACTCCAATTGGTTTCTTTTATTTAAACTTTGGGCAGACTTGTGATTTAGGAGCACCAGTGCAAGAACATGTGTTGATCTGAGTAACCCGCTTCATTATGAATCAAAATATGCAGATTTTTCCACTGGACATGATGAGAAACTACACAAGCTTTGTTTGCGTGTGTATGCATTTGCATCTGTGTCAGCAATGGGTGGAACTTAAAGTAGCTAAATGCATTCATTAGAAAGGGTGTGCACAAACATACCATGCTCCTATAAATAATATAGGCTTATTACACACTAAGGTGTATTACTCAGTAACTACAGGGGCCTCTGTACAAACTGGAGGGGCTGTTATCTGGTAATAGAAGTTTGTAATAACACTTTCGGTCCACCAGCGAATCCCAGAGGGTTTAAGGGTTAAGCATTGACGATATCCATGATATGCTCCTGTGTATTGTCAAATTCCCACCCCTACTTCTATCTTACTTTTTGTTGTTGCTGTTCCCATTCCTGCGGTTAACTGGAATCTAGTCATCAGCTTACATAACAAAGCATTGCAGGTACCTGAGTCTCTCTAGCGCTGTCTTGAGGCTCTGAATCTTCTCCTGCAGTGGAGCCACCTGCTGGGCCAGATCCTGGATGTCTCGGACTCTTTTCAGTCCTGCAGCCAGAGCACTTCTTGCCTCCTCTGCCCTCTTCTTAATCTCAGTGCTCTCTCTCCTCATATTGCCCAAGGTCTCCTCCAGCCTACTGACTTCTCCGTAGGCCACTGCCAGCTCTTCCTCCAGCCTCTGGTTGAACCTCATCGCCTCCTGCAGCTGTCCGTCCCGCGAAGCCCGAATCAGCTCGAGTTCCCGCAGCAGGTCCTTGGTGCGCCGCCGGCTGTCCCGTCCGGAACTCTTGGGTTGTCTCACTCTGGGGTCATCTCGGGCAGAGCTGCTCTGTCTTTCAGTGGCGCCCCCGAGTCTGCAGGACTGCGTCAGCCGCTCCCTTCGTAGAGCCACCTCGAGGGCCATGCAGCGGGCATCGCTGCTCTGCAGAGCCGAGCGCAGGTCCTCCACCAGCTCCCTCAGACTGGCGTTCTCCATCTCTACCTGCTCCCGCCTTGTTCTCTGCTGCTGCATGTCCAGCCCTGCAGTTACCACAGTGAGGATGAAGATACATTATCGCAGGCTGTCTTTGTTTCAGCCATAACATTAGTACCAGTAGTGCCTAATATGTAGTAGGTCCCCCCCCCGTCACCACAGCAGACCTAAGAATTCGAGGCATGGACTCCACAAGACTTCTGAAGGTGTCTTGTAGTGTCTGGCACTAAGGCGTTAGCAGAAAATCCTTCAAGTCCTGCAAGTTGTGAGGTGAGGTGACCTCATGGAACACATCCATCAGACTTAGGGGCCAAAGACCCTGTTGCTGGTTCACAGGCGGTTCCTTGCATGGAGCACTTGTGATAGGTACTGACCACTGCATTCAGGGAATACCTGAAGACCTGCCTGATGTTTTGTGCATGCTCTGAGCCAGCAGTTGTGTAGCCAATCACAATTGGGCCTTGTCAAAGTGTGTCAGATTCTTAGGCTTGACATTTTTCCTGCCTCTTTCAAGCTTTTGAAATATTATTTGAAAAAAGCATAGAGCTGCAGAATCAATGCATTATCATCTACATTTTAACTGAATCTTGACATTAGAATCTAATCACATCAAACCTTTATATAAACTGCATGGATAAAAGTATTGGGACACCTGCTCATTTATTGTTTTTTCCCAAATGAAGGGTATTAAGAAGAGTTTATCCTGCTTTTGTTGGAGTAACTGTCTCCACTATCCAGGGAAGAAGGCTTTCTCTTATATTTAGGAGCTTTGCTGTGAGGATCTGATTGCACTCAGCAACAAGACCATTAGTGAGGTCATCCCCAACTCCACAACACATCCCAAAAGCACAGAGCATACTTCCACTGCTCCACAGCTCAATGCTGGGGGGCTTTATTCTCCTCTAGCCATGTCTGGCATTAGGCATGGTGCCAATAGGTTGATGTTTATCTGCTTTAGAGAGTCCTACTCTATTGGTAATACTTCTCTACAGGGACTAGACAAGCTGTGTGTGTGTTTGCACTTGCAAATCTGTCAGCAATGGGTGTATGGGTCATCCTACACCCTTATAAATAACAGTGATTTAAATGACACTTTTGCACGCATTGCATTGCAATGCACTGCTGGACCTGCACTGCCTTCTCAGCCATTAATCATCTCCAGGGCTCTTGGAGGTTCTCCTGTATGAACCTAGCGGCGTTAGATCCACTTCACCTGTTTCTTTGCAGGACTCGTTTCTCTGGCCACATCGCCCGCTCCGTGCACGCTCCTGACTCAGGTCGAAGCTCACGCGTCTTCTCCTCCGCACTCTGGGCCACCGCGTGCGGATCTCCCTCTCCACGTGCTCCGTCTCCTCCGTAACGGGCAAGCGAAGGCCGCCCGTCACGGCTCGGGCTGCGAAAAGCCCGCAGAGGCGCGAGTGGAAGTCCCTGAAGGTGAGCGCTGCTGGCAACCCGGAGCAGACCTCCTCCTCCTCCAGGCTCAGGCATCCGCACAGCAGCCTGAAGTCCTCGCCGGACACCAACTCGCCATCCCCGGTACCGCTCGAGCTGCAGAGGGCCAGGTGGTGAAACACCTCCTGCAGGTACTGGTCCACACCCAGCGCCAGGACCACCACCTCGTTGCGCACGCTGGGCTCCGGGGTGAAGTGCTGCGCTAAAGCGCAGCGGAGCCACTCGCTGGCGCGGGCTGGCCGGATAGGAGCGAGCATTAGCGCCGAGCTAAAAAGACGGTAGGCTTAGTAAAAGAGAAACTACGCCTCCCAGGTCTTCGCATCCACGTCGAAATGTCCTTAAACGTCAGTAAAAAAAAATCTACCAACTATAAAAAGTTAAAACGGTTATTTTTGCGAAAGGCGATATAAAATATAATAAAAATATATAATGGAATATAAAATGAACTGTAAAAACTGTAAACACGGTAACGGTCAGGCATCACTTGCTATGATCAGACATACATAAAGACTCAGCACCACATCTCCCAGCTGTATCTCTGTCACTGTCTCTGAATGTGGGAAGAAACGTGGTACAACATCAAGCTCTTGAAAGTTGAAAGTACCTACTAATTCAACTCCACCCTGATGAAAAACGCGCTGGCCAATCACAGACGATGTCCGAATCCGGAACGAGACGATTGTTTTGAACCGGTTCGATTCAGTGAATCAGTCGTACCGATTCACACGTCCAGGATTTCGTAGCCTAGCTTTCACGCAGGAAACATAGTTTAATAAAAGCCTAAACGGATCCAAATTTAATATAATTTCATCCTTAGCCTTTCCAAATTCAACCCTATTCCACCCCACTGTATAATGTTAAGAACAACGTTTATGAATATCTGTTCTGTGCATTTCAAATTTCAACAGAATTAGTGAGTAGAAATATTATTGATCATATTTAATAACGTAAAGTAACCATCTAGAAAGAGAAGGATATCTATGAAGCGTTGAATCAGACATTATGTTCACGAAAAGAATCATTTTGGTCTGAATCGATTCAGTTCAGTTTACAGCAGAGCCTGCAGGCGTGTTCAGAAGGTGTCTTGCTCTGTTGCTCAGTAGCTTTTGGTCACTGGCTTATTCTTATGAGATAACCCGAATATTACTCTCACCAAAACTGCTGTAGTTCAACAGTTTGTAACTGATTCAATTTACAACAACTATAATGTGCAGAATGGGTGTTAATGGGAGATAATAAGGAGGTCCACTGCTTTTATAATATTTGTGTCCATAATTATGAATGAAAGTATTCCAGGAGATAAAAACAAAGCTTATTGCTACAGGCCAACACAAGCATTTTGTCAAGGACTACTCATCTGTTGTTTTCTCCCTTTTTATGTTTAGATAGATTCTTTATTGATCCTGAAGGAAATTTAGCAGCCAGTAGCAACTGCATAATACAGCACAGTGATACAATTCAATAATTACAATAACAACAGCAAATAGAAGACAAAAAATGCATTTAACCAACCGGAAATAAAAGGCAGTGCAGTTATGAAGAATAAAAAATGAATAACGTGCAGGAGGAGAGGGTATCAGCAGACAGATGACGATACTGACAAAATATGTGCATATACTGGTATTTAAGTAAAGTGTTTAGTTCACTCTCATTTCTGAACTTCTGAATTGAGCATATTTGTGGCACTTATGCATAAAAATGAAATTATTGCATATAAATGTATATGTCTTATTTATTTTATTCTGTTCTGTTTATTCTGCATTTTGTGATTTTATGAATTTCAGTGCATTAATTATTACGTACATACCACTGTTCTTTTTTCATTTTTCATCATTTTTGTTTTATTTGTAAATATGCACATCGTTTGTTTGGTTTATCCTGTAAAGAGAGTAATAGAGAAGAAACAAGATTAAAGTAAAGGACTGATACCATCCGACACTAAGCAGCAGGTAAATATTTGCGATGATGTCGCAAATATCCAGATTTGTGCATGACATCATCTGGCGCCATTAATCTGTGGTTGGCTGCGCTCCATTTGAACTGGGAAGTTGATATTTCTGGGTTCCAGGTAAGAAATTTCATCTGAAACACCCACACAAGCTGTATTTCCTACTCGGAAAGTCAAAGTCCAAGATACAGGTAAGCATCTTCACATCAACAGTAATAAATCAGTAATCAACAGTAAAATCAAAACAGTAATCAACAGTAATAAAAGCAGTAGTATTATATAGTTTATAGCACTGCTGTCTATCTGCCTCAGTAAAACAGTCGTACACACAGTACTGTCCAACTTCAATCTGTGGACATTTCCATGGAGTTGCAGAAAATACTGCAAAATACACTGTTACTGTCAACTGGTATCTGGTATATATTGCGGCTGGATTTGCCATAAATACCTAATAAAGCAATGTCAATGTCTGTAAATGTTTTAAAATAGTGTACAATTCTCGTAATGTTTGTCTGGAACTTGGGTTTCAACTCAGATCTGAAGTCATTCCCAGCTCAGACATCCGACTTCTGAGGAAAATAGAATGCAGTATCAGCTACTTTCCTCTGAAAACCAGTTATACACTGGATAAGCAAAAACATGTAGATGATCAGCATTACAGCAGCCTAGCAGTTAGCATGCTGGCTAACATGGCTACCCTAAACAATAAAACCTAAAAGTAAAGATACTTCTACCATCTAAAGCAGTCTTTTGACTGACTGCGCATGATATGGCATAAGGTTATAGCTAGTGGGGAAGGAATTTTACATATTATGCTAATTTAGCCTTTGCGGTTTTAGTGCTGCTATACGAAGCCTCACCAACGCAGCCAAGGCAGTCCTTCTAGTACTTTTATTGGTCGAAGATGCAAATTTGAATGTCAGAATTCACCAAAGCTAACAAAGTAACATAATTTGGAATACGAATTTTATTCTTTATGGAAGAAGGTAGTGACTTGACCTCCAGGCTAATTACACACTGCAGATCTTTCTCCTAAAGATTAAACAGAACTATAGAGGTTTGGCTCTTCTGGAAGGACCGGCTTAGTTGTGCCAATATTTAAACATGCATTTAAAGACCACAGTTCCACACCACTATTTACAGAAGACTAGTTTACAATGCAAATACATAATCAGCCCATCTGAAGCAACAGCAGCAGAACATCCCCAGCTCTCAGGGGAAGAATCCAGTTTGCCATTAATTTGATGATTAACCGCACCCAGGATAGGTATGGTGGCGGCATGACGAGAAGTGAAAGAATTCGATATTACGTCTGTTCAAAATAGATGTTTTCAAACACTGTTTGAGTCACGGGTCTGTCTTTCATGACTGGAACTCTGAGTGCTGATTCAGGTAGCTTCCTGTGAGTAACACACACTTAAAAGACACACGATACAGTCGTCTTCCCTTGGCCATTAAAAAAAATGAGAGACCTCGGCTTAGCCTTAGGAACAGCTATCTTCAAGCACAAAGCGACTTATCACACCCCTGTCAGTGGCCTGACAAATTCTTCCATCCCAGGAAATTCCCCCCACTCTATGTCTATTTGTTCACCTCACCATGTGCCACTTACAGGTCATTTATGTCAGGTTGCCAAACCACAAAACCCAGTTTATTCTGTAGGTGAGTCAGAAAAAAGGGTTCTTTCGTTGAAAGGGCTGCTCAAACACAAAGGTGAGCAAGCTCAGCTCACGGGGAAGTTTCGTTTTTGGCTTTTGGAAGATGAGTCACCTGCACAGTGCCGGCAGCCATGCTTTTGTTGTTTTGTCTGAATCACAGGTGATATCAGGCTCCAGCGCCACAGCGTCCACCTCTCCTCAGGTTATCATGTTGCCATTATCATGTCCATCTTGATCAGGCGGCCTGGCCAAAAGATCAGATCAGATGTTTCTGCTCTGCTCTGCGTGTAGAATGTGCACAAGTGTACAGACATGTCAATGTCTTAAACTTGGCTTCATTGTTTTCATTTCTAATCAGCATAAAGGGCTTAAAAGTAATGAAATATGCAAACAACTGACTCAAATCTATCTCTACAAGCTTGTATAATCTCCATGGAAAAGCACTGGGGCACTCTGGAGCAGCTGAACCATACCCAATGCCAAGCTACAGGGGCATTTAAAGCTGCCCCAGCATTGGCACTGCAACTTCTGGAGCAATGGAGCTTCTTTCCTTTTGCCTTTTGGAAGAGCTGGAGCGCCAGAATTAATGCTCACTAATGCCCTTGTGGCTGAATTCTAACAAATCTTCAAAGCAATGCTCCAACATCTAGTGCAAAGTCCTGACAAAAGAATAGAGGCAGTGGTAGGTGGTAAGGAGTCCCCATTCTTAATTTCAGAATTTCAAATTTGCACTTTTAGCACTTATAATTAAAGCAATCAAGCAACATTAAAAAAAATATATCTTTTTTAATGGTTTATAGTATAGTCCTGATCTAACCCTCTTACCACATGCTAATATGTATATACTGTAGGTATGTATTCATTTCAATTATAATTAATTAATTATAAATAATTAATTAAAATTGTCGGTCTCCAAAATAGCAACTTTACAGAAGAAGGCAGCTTTCAATAGAAGTCATTGTACAATGATTTTATTCCAAATCATTTAGGAAAGTTTCTATTGGTCCATTCATCCTGAATTAATTACACAGAGTACATAGCAGCTATAGGGTTCAAAAGATGAGGAAAACAAAGAATTGACAAAAATGGAGACACATGTTTTAATTGGAAAGCAGCAACATGCTGGAGGTTTATGCAGGTAAGATAAGCTCAGTTTTGATTATATTATCAAGGTTATGAAGGCTTTTGTGGGGAATATCTCATACATATGCTAAGCAACTTCAATAAGAATGTGCAACTTCATAATTGCTGGCAAGATTAACACCGTACCAGTCAGGATTAGCAGATATAGCAAATTACACGTTTGTATTTGGCATATTTACTGATTAAAGGTGCCCTAGAATTAAAAAGCTTGCATAGTTGATTAATTATTATAGAATTATCGCTCAGAAGTAAACCCCCCATAAATTAAATGAAACTGTAATTTCCATGATTTTATTTATACCCCAAAACGTACATATACCCAGACCGCTAATACAAGCTAAATACAACAGCTTCCGTGGGAGAATATGCAAGCTAAAAAAGGCCAAAAGCTAACAATAACCAACTGATTGAAGGACTACTCTAAGGTGAGTCACAAGGAAGCCGATGAAGCTAGCCAGGTGCCATTTGGGTGCTAACCTAAAAGTTAATCCTACCATGACATTTGGACACAGAGAGGACAGCACCACTATCCAGAAAGACTCAGCAAGGTTCTTTTTACAGTTTTAAATGCTAAAATTCCAGGCTAGTCTAGGCTTAAAAAATCTGTTCTCAATTCTATTAACAAAGTTTGAACAAATGCTCTGTAAATCTTGTCCAAGCTAGCAACACTGGCTACAAAAGAATGCATTCATATGCAAAGCATATATCGGTCACTCATTCAATAACTGCTGTGAATTACTCAGTAACGTCTCTGAAACTACTGTGTGTGGTACGCAGTTATGACACTGAGCAATAGGGCTCTGTATAAAGAGTTTAAGGGGTTAAGATTAACAATTAACCCACTGTAACCTAACTGGTCTCAGATGAGCACAAAAGCTGCATCCCAACAGTGATGAACTGTACTCATTTGGCGATACTGAGCTTCTTATCCCTTTCCATTCCTTCAAAAGACCCTCACTATTCTCCCTAATGAAGCATCATTACTGGCGCCCCTGCCTTCACAACAGATGTCTGTAATTATCAGACGCTACTTTTAGCCTCCCAAACAGATTGGTAAATAACGTGCTGTGAGATTAATTAAACTTCATCGGATCAATGGTAAATCGGAAAAGGGCCATTCATTACAGTGGAGGCTTGGCCTGTGGTCTAAACCCACAGCTGCTTCTTCAAAGCCTGTTTACTTTGGGTGAAAGGGTCTTATTTGAAACTGAAAGGGCTTGTGGACAAATAGGTGCAATAATAAGGGGTGTGGAGTTGGGGTCAAAGTGGCTAGGGGAGCAAGAAGCCACAGCCCTGTTGTTGTCCACTATAGGCCAGTAACTGTATTGACAGGCCTGGAGCCTTAGCTTTTGTCTGAGCCATATGTCTCCCTGTGGACCAGAGTCATTGAAGGTTAGAGGCTACATGAGGGCAAATTATTACAGAACCCATTCTAGACCATTTTATACACACAGACACACAATACAGATTACCTGATTTTTATGTTTGCATAATATACACAAATATAACATGCAAATGAACTCACACACATACACCATGTATTGTTGTGGTCAAGGAAGTGCTTTTGTTCTCAGAAGGTCAACACAGCAAGAATGAGGAGGAGCTTCTTCCCACAGACTATCTGGGCCTTTAACCAGGACAATCATTGGGTCTACTTACATATACATGTACAAAGCAATTTGACACAGTTACATATTTTAATTAAAATGTATTTAATGTATTAGCCATTTAAGGGAATAACCACCCTTGGCTCGGATGACTCTGGCAAGACATCGCGGCATGGAAGGTTTAGGTGGTGTGTTGATTGCATTTCAATTGTTCATCGTTCCCCTCTGGCATCAATGGCCATGGGGCACTCACTATGTGAAAAGTCAACCATCCTTTGCCCAGTACCCTTTTATTATGCCCAGTCCAATTGTACCCATAGCCCATGATGATCGTTTTGCACTCTGCTACAACTGACTGGTGTTCTTGCTTATTTATACCTGCAGCAAACCCTGTCACGTGGCATATGTGACGTTCCTGGCCAAACCAGTGGTGGTCCTACTGGTGTCATATGACTGTAACAGTGGGCGAAGAGTGGTAGCATTTTGGAAAACACTTCTGTTATGTTTTACAGCCGCTGTAGCGACACTGTCCCGAGAACAATGCCAAACGTTATAACGCTGTGGAACAGTGGAACTGAGTTAGGGAGTTGGGAAGGGACGAGGTGATCATCCAACATCCTGACCTCACTAGTGCAATCAAATCCTCACAGCAATGCTCCAAAATCTATCAATTATCTAGCAATGATGCTAACCAGCTAACACAGGTACTGACTGATAAACTCGTGGGAGTTTGTTATAAAGAACTATTGGGCAGCGGAGGCACTTGACTATTCTCACAGCAGCTAATCATTATGAGTCAAACTCGAAGAGTTTGTAGGTTTAGAATTCCACTATCAAGAAGATAAATCTTGTACTGGGCAGCACCACATATCAGGGTGAAATGCTAACACCATCATGTGCCTCAGACTCAGGAGTTTGATGCCTGCTCTGACTAAATGCTACTGCGATACCAAGAAGAATTTGCATGTGTAACATGATAAGACAATAAGCCTCTCTGATTCTTGTTTCAGCGTTGCGATTTGGGTTGCACTGGACCACTGAGGTACTAGCATACTTCCCACCCAAAGGCCTGCTCCTCAGAACACACATACATATGAACTGCATACACATACACACACATGCACACACACATAGACCAAATACCTGTGCAGTTGCAACACAGCCTATATCTCTCCCCTCCCTGACCTAGAAAGCGAGGTAAGCCCTATATCGCCTTTGTTACATCTAATCTCTTTCCCCACAAACACATGCCTGACATTTAGCAGGAAGCAATGCAGAGTTAAAAGTTGGGAGCCAAAACAGAGAGTGTGTTTTTGTGTCTTGGGAAAGGCTGTTGCAGCTGACACCCTTTGACCAGTTTCAGTGCATTAGAACATTGATTTCCTCTGAGCTGAACGATTTCTTAGAGTCCTTCTCACGATCATAGCTTATCTGAGCTTATCTTAGCAGTGGCCATAAAAACTAGGACCTTCAGTGCAAGCAGGAGTGTTAAACTGCACAAACCCTGTTATGGTGGCACAGCTTTATAGCAACGAGTTGCAGAAGTAAACATTTAAAACGATGGGCCTTGAAGGAAGTCTTAAATGCCAAGGAAGGTGTTGCGAACAGCCCCGAGATAAGAGTTGTTTCACACCAATACTGCAGGCCATTAGATGAATGAATAACAGAGCAAACATCACAGGCCTGACACATTACACTATAGTAGGGTGACCATATCTGGCTGGGGGCGGGCTTGAATTAGGCCTAAGTTATAGAACCGTGGCAGCATGGGTGTATGGGGTAGGAGGGAGTTAAATATCTTTAAAATCAAGTTTGTTAATGAACATGAATGCATAAATATTTACTCATTTACCAAAACTAACAAATAGCATAAATAGTTAATTCATTTTTGGTCAAATTACCTCCTCCTATCTCACAAAAAAAGGTTTACTTTTACTACTTTTACATTACATTTTTAATTTTCATGAAATTGTAAAAAAAAAATTATTAATTACATTACACAAACCAAATAAGTAAGGTAAAGTCCAACCTGTGTTTATTTATATTTGCGTTCAGCTATTTTTAGGCTATGGCCAATCAACTGTGGGGAGGCAGTATGAGCAATGGCTGATGTAATTGTAGACACATGTACACCAATAGTGTCGGTATGAGGGCAGGATTTAAGCATTTTGACCAGTGGTTGATGTAGATGCAAGTACATGTAGACCAATAATGGTGGTACGAAGGAGGGATTTAAGCAGTTTGACCAATGGTTGATGTAGATGTAGGTACATGTAGACCAATAGTGTCGGTAATACGGCAGGATTTTAGCAGTTTGGACAATAGCTGATGTAGATGCAGGTATATGCAGACCAATAGAGATTATGGCTGATGTCACATTCTCACTGGAACACGCCCCTTTAGTCGGACTGAGTGGCAAAACATGCTGCAGCACGGTTGCTTTGATTAGGGAAAACAGCCAAACCGGGAAAGTGGTTATCAGCTCAAGTTAAAGGCAGTTGGACTCAGCAGTGATATATCCAAATTACTAACAGTAATGTGTAGCCAGGAACGTTCCGGACCAGAGGATCTAATGGCAATTTTTGAAAACGAAAAACAGAATGATGACACTTCCTAGGTAATCTATAAATCTCTATAGAAGTCGAGGGCTATTCTGTAGTCAACACCAGACCAATATTAGGAATGTCAAATCTCAAATGGCATGTCTCTAAAATCTGTGCTAAAAATATTTCTGAATTTTTTACTAGATCCTTTCAATCCTTTCAAGATGTGATGCTGTTTAGTTTTGAAATATGAATATCGTTGCATTCCCCTGCTGGAAAAAGGCACACCATTAAAGCTTTCTGTTGAATACTGGTGATTTTGTAATATGGTCAGTTTAGGCAGGTTGAAATCACAGTTAAAAAGTTAACAGATGACCTGGTACTGATCACTGATCCTAATGATATGTTTGCGTAGGAGGATTTTTGGCCATACTGTCCAGTCCAATTTCCTCAATGAAGGTCTTTGTGGTCTTTTGTCCGAGGCTGTAGCCACACATAAAAAAAGAACTGTACCCAGAGCAGATAGGGCAGATAAATGACAGGCATTGTTTTGGGGATATATAGTAGACACAGAGCTTCATTAGAGGACTTTATAGTGGGAGACATATGTGAGGCAGTGGCAGACACTGTAGGTCCTTAAGGGAGTCTGGAGGTGGGTGGGATTATTAGGGCCCCTCTGCCCAGAAAGTGGGAGAGACACATAAAAAAGAACATAAACACTTCTGAGACTGCAGATGGCCTGTAGGTCTGGGCCTCGGGACTTTTACTGCCAACTCTCAGGAAACTAGCTGACCTTTAAGGAGCTGTGGGGTTACAGAGAGAGAGGAAAAAGATGTGGCACAATGTAACTGTGTTATTTGTGGTGATTCATTCTCAGGAATGGCGATACGCTGGTCCTGTGGAACTTCACAGGCTCCAAATGATCAGTAGGACAATAGAATAGTTCAAATAAAAACTACAGAATTTTTGATGCATCCTAAATCATGATCAGAGTGGTAGATGATTCTGAAATAAATGTGATATCTGTCTAAAATCAATATTGCATGTTTCAGAAGTGAAGATCAAAGCTCAAGACAAAACGTGACAAGTAGATCATTACAATGTACTGTTTTATGGAAATGGAAACATCTTTTGAGAAAGACCTGGAAGTACACTATATGGACAAAAGTATGTCATGGTGGTGTCATATTACAGTACCACCCTGGAACTCAGTGAGCTCTTTAGAGCCACCCATTCTTTTACTAATGTGGGTAAAGGCAGACTGCACCGGATTTCAATGATTAAGAGGTGTCCCAATACTTCTGTCCATATAGTGCATTTATATCCACATTATATTGTTAATTGTAACGCTATGAATATTGCTTTTGTTGTCATGTTGTCAAAAATAAAAATGATTACTATGTCAAATTATTTTAGTGCATATGTTAGTGTATATGTTAAAAATATTATATAGATTTAAAATTTCTTAAGCTTTTTAAATGTATTTATTTAAATTCAAATTTTCCCTTATTTCTCCAAATTTGGTATTGCCAGTTAACCCACCTGTTCATAGCTAGTAGCACTAGCAATGCTCCCGACACTAGGAGAGCAAGGACTTAACACATAATACATGCAAAGCCAGACTTTTTTCGAACTGGGCAGCCAACATGCTTGGGTCCCTAGCTCTGCCACCCCAGCTAGCAGATGCCTGTGCTGCCTAACATCGCTTTAAGAGAGATGGGGGAAAGAGCACCGCCTAGAGAGAGCACGGCCAATTGTGCTCTTTCAGACAAGTGGCATGGCCCGAGATTTGAAATTGTGACCCTGGGGCCATAGTGGTAGCGCATTAGACTACTAAGCATTAGTTCTGAAGTGTTTTGTTTTTGGATTGTCTTCAAAGGTTTCCGTTTATTGATCCACTTTAAGTTACTTTTGTACAGGCCATCATATTACAGCCTTTTTATCTTTGTGTAAACACAAATGTTAAACCTTAAAAACATGGAATTTGAGGTGCTTAAACCATCGCACACAACTGTCCTAAAGAACACTTTAACATTATATGTGAAGCATTGCTAAACTTTTAAACAAGTGACAGAGCTATTCATTAAACGCAGTCCATCTGGCGTCCTCACAGTGAAGAGGTTTCCGTTTTATTGGTCATTGGGCTCTTTAAGTGTGTGTGTTTGGTTGCGGTCAAGTGTGAGGGTGTGAGAGAGAAGCACAACCGGGACTAGAACTGTCAACATGAACTTGGAAATGAAAAATGAGCACTGGGTGTGGATGTTCTCGGGGTCACCGAGACAATGCCTCCTGCATGGTGGAGTTTGCTTTCAAATGGCTGAGCGGATTCATCACATGTACAAGAACGGTAAAGAGCAAACATTTCTTCAGAGCTCAGGTGTTATAAGAGCTTTTCAGACCCTAATGCTTGCCCTGTTTTTGCAGTGACAGGTTCACAGGCACCCAGAACACACACACACACACACACTCACACACACACTACCTTATATTCCTGTTGCCAGTTAAATTGCATACTCCAGGGCAACCAAGTGTGAGCCTAAGGTCACCATGATCAGTGCTAAGTGCCGACTAGAGTGATGGAGCTGGGCTGTGGAGCAGTGGAAACTGCATTCTCTGGCCTAACTAATGCTCTTGTGGTTGAATGCAATCAAATCCTCACAGAAATTGCAGAAAAGGAGGAACAGGAGGAGTTCTAATGTCTGATAGACACATAATATTATTGCAAAGCCTCTATTAGCCTTTATTTCGAAAAATCAGGCATGAGGCATGTATCATTATAATTAGGAACTTTCAGCAGTATCTAATTTCCAAGCTTTATCCAATCTCTGACTAATTAAACCTTACACTAACACTCATCTAACATGGGCTCCTCTGAGCCACTGTCTAAAGATCTGAAAATGAAAGAAACAGATGCCAACAAGGCAGGGGAAGGCCATAAGAAGATAGCCAGAGGTTTTCAGCTTATGGTTTCCACAGTGCAGACTGTTCTTAAGAACTGACAGTTCAGGAGAACTGTGGAGTCAAGATGAGAGCCGGAGGACTCGTGAAGAGACCTGATCATATGGCAATGAGGGCAAACACTCATACGGCTGACAAGTACCTGCATGGCAGTTTAGCTGACTCAAGAGGGTGGTGCACTGTTCCACTGTGCAGCGTTGCTTACACAAACGCAGTCTTCATGGAGGAGTCATAAGAAGGAAATCTTATCACAAAGCAAGATTTGTTGACAATAGAACTCTTTGGCCATTATCAGCAAAGGTACAATTGAAGAAAGTAAAAAACTGCATTTCATGAAAAGAACACCTTGCCAACTGTGTCATACAGATGATCTGTGACGCTTTGTGTTGCTGATAGTGGGATTTTGGCAATATTGCAGAGGTGGAGGAAACAATGAATTCGTCAAACTATCTGTTAAAAGGCTAAAGCTGAAAAGAGGGAGGCTTCTATAACATAACATTAACCTAAACATCATAGCAAATGTGTGAACAAACCTTAAATAACCTGTGCAGGCAAGACAAAACAGAAATATCTCAGAACTAGAGGCCTTCTGCAAAAAAAAAAGAGTGGGCAGAAATTCCAACAAGACCTAAAAACTCTGTTATGCTATGCTAGGCCAAGGGTGGCACACGTTTTCTTACCGTGAGCATCTGTATATAATCATAATACTATGCCCTGTATGTATTACATACACTGTATGTAAGCCGCTTCATGTAAAAATGCTTATGTAAAAGAACATTCTTTTCAGTTCTTCACCCTCATAACTACACTACTGACATCATTAACAGCAATTCCATAGGCCTTACAATAGAACCTTGTGGGACACTGCAAAATATACCGAATATGCTTCTGAAATAATTGATAGTATTTTCTGCCCAGGTATTAATAGCAGAATTATTAAGCTAGGGTTCAGTGGGTTAACTTTGGTTTGCCTACAAAGTCAGGAGAGCATTCCATTCCCAAAGAAATACCAAACAGCCCTCGAAAGGAAAGATTGGGACATGTATCTGCAAGTGTGAAAGCATGACATCACTGTGTTTGCTGTATGTGTTTGACATGCAGAGTGAAACGAGAGAAAAGCTATTCAAGGAGCCATAAAATTAAGCTTCCAGCTAAACACACTTAATCATTTCTGATGTGGGAAATCTCAAGTACATAAACAAACAGACTTGGATCTAATGGTAAAATTATTGGCCTTTGGCAATGTGATGCAGTGGAACAGTGTATATCATAAATACCCCCAAATCCCAAAATGCAAATCCCAACCTGCGATCTGAGCCCTGTCCTCCAAGATGGTCTAAAAATGGTTTTACATCTGTGTGTTCATTAAAACATCTCCAAAGCTCTCCTCGTGGTCTTGTATTATGTAGAGCAGAGTTATCGTCCAACGCTTGGTTTGGTAAATCAGTGCTTATTGATATTAAATCAGGATGGAATTGAACACATCCATGCTGTTCCAGGAGAGACATCTGGAACCAAGCTTTGTTCTTTACACCATCTCACAATATCTCAAGTACTTTCTTCAAAATCAGACATTCTTGTTCCTTTACAGTATTTATGTTTACCTGCATCTGTTCTAATGGGATCTGGCATTTTCACAAGCAAAAACACTCTTACTGCTGTTATATATTGTTTTTAATAATATGGTTAAGTTCCTAAGAGTTGTTAAATGTAATAAACATCCATTTGCATTTTTTTCACTCATAAGACATCTATTTGGGCATGTAGTCATTAAAATGTGAAAATTCCACTGTTCAAACTTCTGAAACCGAAACAGCTTACTCCTACTATAATATTAATATTACTAATGTTAATAATAAACATGTACTAGTATTAATAAAATTATTTTCATTCATGCAAGTAGTCATTGTAGATTGGCCTAGGTATGAGTGTGAGACCGAATGTGTTTGGTATCCTGCAATAGACTGGTGCCTTATCCAGAAGGTATTCCTGCCTTGCACCCATTGATTCCCGGTAGTCCCTGGACCCACTGCGACCCTAACCAGGAAGAAGCGGATAAGAAGTTGGATGGATTGATTTTTGATATGACGGTGGGTCGATGCACCCACTCCTAAAACACATCTGGTGGGACTGTCAATGCTAAATTGCCCCTTAGATGTGAGTGTGAGAATGAATGAGTGTGTGTGATACCCTGCAATGGACTGGACTGTATTCCTGACTTGTGCCCAATGATACTGGGTAGGCTCTGCACCCACAAAGCAGATGAGAAGACGAATTAACAAATTTCTGATATTCAGAAACACGGCAATACAAAGTTTAGGCATTGCTGGGAGGCTGAAGGAGAGAGCTTCTAAAGATGTATTCTGGGTTGGTTAGACTCTAGAGGGCACTCCGTCCTCCAGAGCGCCCAGTAATATTTTAGGTACAATGAGAGAAATACGAAGCTGCCAGGATCCCCTTGAAGTCTATGTAGTGAGTAGAGGAGGCCCTCCAGTGGCTATGGGTAGCATACAGTGTCAGCAGCAGTAAAATTCAATGTCATGAAATGTGATTTTATATATATATATATATATATATATATATATATATATATATATATATATTATAAAACACTACACCTGACCTGAAATACTAACTTAAGCTCTATGTAGTGCAACAAGTCTGCTAATTTTGTGAATAACTGCTTTGTCGCAGGCTTTGGTTTAGAACTGTGGTGTAATGCTTAGCTTTTTGATGCTGGCTGTGTAGATTTAGCTGGCAAACTAACATGCTCACATGGCAAGTGGAAATCATACGCTCATATTTAATGAGCGGTCGGAGAGGCAGTCCATACGACCACTGTGCTACACCTCCAGAAACGCTTATGTGCACACAAGCCTGCCTGCCCACCTTCAAGCTTTGTAACCTTTGTGGCCCTGACGTAGACTGTGATACTTTCAGCCAATAAAATCCCCTCTTTTCGCTGGTGGCTCTCTGCTTTAAATTTGACATTTTTTCCTGTTTTCTGGTGGTTGCTAGGGTGTTGCTACGCAGCTGCTATGGTATTTTAGGTGGTTGCCATGGCGCTGTTTAGATGTTCCAAGGTGGTTGGCATTGTATATCAGGTGGTTTCTAAGGCTGTTGCTAAGGTATGTCAGGTGTTCCAGGTGGTTGCTTATGTCTTGGTCGTTGCTATGGCAGCTCATTTGGTATTTCAACTGGTTGCTATGTTGTCTCAGGCGATTGCTAGGGTGTTGCCAGGTAGTTGTTGAGGTACCCCATGTGGTTGGTTGGGTGTTACCAGTGGGTTAGAAACCTATGCTGCCGCAACCGACAACTAATTGCTGCTCTTGACCACCAGATGGAGCCACAGCACAACATCTACTAGACTAATTCCCAGGTGAGCCGGATTCTCTCCTTGGAGGCTTAGAAATGTCCAGAAGCTCCACACACTGTCAGAATAACGAGTGTCCAACATTGCATTGTATTAAATATTAGGTAACACCGATCCTAGTTTGCACTTTGATGTAACCGGTCACCGAAGCCTACTTCAGTGAAACCTGGTGAATTATTTAACCATACTTCAGCTATCGGTGCTTTTATTATAGTAAACTACGTTTAATTAAGTATATATATATTTTTTAATTTGAGCACACAATTACTTGAAATCCTGCCTGTATGAGTAAAAAAATCAGATTTATATATCAATATTTCAAGACAGACTTTAAGATTGATCATTTAGTAAACGAATGACACAATGCACTAGACGTCCAACAGCCTACAGTACCTGTAATAACCTAGATATGTAGAACTTATACGCAGTTAAGAAATGTGAGTTAATTATTGTAATAGGAACCAAGTGTGGATCTGAAGAGTTCACACTCGCTGCTGACCTTTAAACCCCTCCCCCCCTTTAAATCCCCTCAGGCTGCTTGCTGGTGGGCTCAGATAATGGGCGGGTCCGCCGGTGTCGTCCCTCTGCGAGCGGCAATCGGGTGATTCCGCGAGGGCGGTGCCTGAGAGTGAGGAGGCGGGTTTTTTCTTTTCCCACCCGCATCTAGGCAAGGCCCGCCCCTGCAGGGCTACGATTGGCCCAGAGCTCAAAACGCGCTAGACAACCCCAGCCTTTAGTATGAGCGTTCTCTAATAATAGCACTGCGTACTGCGTGCGGGTCTAGATTTCAACCAATCCTGGTACGGCGATAAGGGCGGGACCTGTCTGAATTTCTGTCCAATCACAACGCATAACTAGCCTTCTAGCACGGCGGTCCTGCATTGGCCTGGCCAATCGTAGAGCGGAGGACTGTCTGCGAGTTTGAGCTCCTTGCCAATCCCAGCGCAGGGAGGGCGGGACCTGGATGAATACGGGTGGAGTGGAATAACGCCGTTCTAACTGACGGTACCAACCGGCATTTTTTTTACTCACATCATCCGCCCACTGCTAAGAGCAAACCTCACTTTACAGCAGCTGACGGTGAACAAGCTGTCAAGCTCGGCGACCCAGGACGTTTTCTGTTATTTTATCGTGAGGTTTGAATGTCGCAGGATCCGATCATATCGGACGGTGTCACCAGCTCGAAACGGAAAATAAAGCAGATGATTATGGAGACAGAGATACACGTGCCCGTGGGCTCGCCGGTCATCCGAAAATTCCCGATATTTGTGGACGAGCACAACGTCACAGACGGGGCGATGAAATTAATACAAGAGCTGCGACCGACCTGGGACATAAACGCGGTGAAGACTAAGGTGGGCCCTTAGCTGTACACGTCTCCCAGTCATTAGCTGACGTTAGCTAGCGATGTTAACACCCTCACCTCCCGAGCCGGTTCACTGTCTTCCAGCGCACACCTCCTCCCTGAGCCTCCAGACGTCTCGGACAGAGACCTGCAACCCCAACACCCAGCACATAGCTATCTAACTAACTAGCTAGCTAGCTAGCTAACTCACTAACCGACCAGCGTTTAGATACTAAGCTAGCTAAGTTAGCTAGCTGTATGGCACTGCTGGAGCTTGAGTGAACCGCTTGGCTAAGCTAAGCTAGCTAACGCCCTCTCTCAGCTTAATCTAGACCAGCGAGTTTAGCACGAAACTCAGTAGCTAGCTATATTTCACCTGAATTAGCTAGATATCACCTCGAAAATCGTTTCCAGAGAGGTTTGGTATTTGTATGCTAAAAGCCTTGGAGAGATACTGTGTTTCAGTGATGCTGAAATATCGATATCTAGCTAGATCGTCAGAAATGCGTCCACTAATGAGGGACTAGGTTGCTAGGTTAGCTGAATTAGCCCCAACGCGTTTATTATCTAATGATTTTTTTAAATTATCATTATTTCAAACAACGTAATACATTATAGATAGTGCTAGCAGTATTTAACGTAGAGGGTAAAGCTGTCCAGCGTTTCTAGCTCCTTATATATGTGAGTAAACCGCTGTGTGTCCTGCTTCTCCCTCTCTACTGAGGGCAGTAGGAGCCAAACCCATGTCCTCCACGTCTGAGGGGACCATGGCTAAGAGGACAGGGGCTCCAAGGACTCTGAGCTAGCACTATATCTATTCCAGAAAAAAATACAATATGGTGCTATTATGATATAATGTGATTTAGCATAAGCAGTATATCACAAAACTCCTCACGTTCAGGTCCTTGACTCGGTGGCATCTGGTGTTAGGGGTCTGCCAGAAAGCAGCTGGCCATGACGTATGGAGTAATAGTTAAGTAATACAAGCTTACTTTTATATATTTAAAAAGCTAAAACAAACTATAATGGAAGAAAATAAATGTGGTAATAAGAATTATGACTTTGCTGTATTGTACTTTTATTGTGTTCATAATGCTTGGCACTCACAATGAAGTGGTTGTGGTAGTGTAGTGGGCGACGCCACGAGCATGCCACACCGTGCCACCCCAATAAGAGTCCTAATGCCACCTTCGCCTACCCTTGTAACATGATTCCAGTGTAAGTTACTCTGGATAAGAGCATCGGCCAAAGGCTGTAAGGGAAAACGTAAGAATCAAAAGGCATGACCGTAGTGAGCAGCTCTATGGTCTTCGGCTTCAGTACAACCTGTGTGTTTAATTACCAAAAAAAAGGTTTGATACCCTGAGCTGGTTAATCTGCCTGGCCATTCGGCAGATTGCTAGACAGTTTGAGATTTGCATTATGTAAAATATACCTGGTCTGGTCATCTTGCGAATGATCTTTTAGTATCGCATGCTGTAAGAGTGCATCATGGTTCTCCAACTCTTCGATTGGACTAGAGTTTGGGATCTTAACTAACCATTTCAATCCCCCAACCCATTTCTACTGTTAGGACACATGTTAGGAGTCCAGGTGTTTGACATTCATTGGTAGTGTTTATAGACTGAGTACTATTCATTTGTGTTGCAGGTGGCCAGCTGTTGTCTTTGGGTTATTAAGGCTTGAAAGGCAAAATACGAGATGTCGGTAGGGGTGGGAAGATCTGGGCATCTCATAACTCCATTTCGATTCTATCTGTACTTTCATTTTTGTTTTCTGTAGGCAGAGTTATGGCTTTCAATCTTTGAATGTAACTTAAACACAGCACACCCATGCGTAGGTCTGAATGCCTACAGGTTTGTTAGACCTTGTAATAGATTTGAACAGTCACAATCTAATATGAAGGAAACCAAACTACACCTTTTAAAAGAGAGGTTTACATGTTTCTTTGTTGTCTGTGGGTCTGTATAGAAGTTAGACAACTCCAAGATATTTGCATGATTAAACTGGTTATTTTAGAGCTGGGCGATATGGAAAAAATATTATATCACAATATTTATCACAATATTTCATCATGTAGACAAAATGCACCAGCAGCATAAAATTGTAAAAAACTGCTATTCAAATACTCTTCCAAACTGAGCACTGTGCTTTTTACTCAAAATATGCTGCACTCCATTGAATTAAATAAGACTGATTACACTCTTTGTAATGAAACATGCAGATAAGCGCTGACAATATCCAAGATACACTCATAAAAGCATATGATCAAATATTGTCATATTGCCCAGCCCTAGTTTATATGGTTCTCACCAAGCCCTTTTATAATGATATATATATATATATATAGTTGTCACATGGTATACAGTATAGACGAAAGTCTGTATTATTGTATATACTGTAGCCTATAGTGCTTACTTCTTAATGCACTAGTGTTTGTAGTTGTACAATTCTGCTACGAAATGACTCCACAGATCCGACAAAGCTAACCCAAGCTTAAAAATCAATGACTTTTCCTAATTCATTAAACCCAAGTTTTTTTACCCAAACTTCACTGTCATCGTCATTATAGTTATTGATGGAACTTTATGACTCTTTGATAAGTTCTTTCTTTATATTAGGTCATGCTAAGTGCTGCCACGGTGCACTTTAATAATGCTTTCAGCGTTGCAAGGTATTTTAATGCAGTGCTTCTTCCACACAGCCCAAAATATGTACTGTCTGTACTGGGGGGTTCCTTGATCAAAGGTTTGATAATAGTATTTTTGGTAATATGGTACCAGAATAAATTGGTAGGACTGTTTATGTAGCTGCTGTCAGTGACACACTCTGCCCTCCGGTTACATCCACATACGAGTGCCAAAGTCAGATGTTTACCACTGCTTTCAGCCAGGCTGAGTGGCCCTAATCCTGGCCTTTCCTCCACACGGACAGCGATGCAGTGTAATGCAGCAATGGACCACCTACATAGCTTTCATCAATGGGGGGAAAAAAGCATGCATTGTTTCCCTAACCACAGTTGCTGTGGACTGAGTGTTGCCATTTGGACAAGGCCAACATGAGAGTCCAGTGAGAGTTTTGGCTTGTCAACAAGTTCTGTGGACACGTGGCACCAAGGGATCACCATTCATGAGATTAGTGAATCAGATTACAACCAGACAGTCACCTGCATCACAGGGCAAATTAGTGGAGTGGGATGACACATTTCAGGTCACATGACGTGGCTGAAAGGAACAGTAAAGGTGAGGGGCGTAGCATGTTAGTTTGCTGTCTGCTGCTACAGTTGTAGATATTCCTCACGTGCCAGAATATTCCCAATCTCTGACCACACATATTATTCAAGTGCCAGTAAAGTCAACATATTTGGCCATAACTATTCTTCAGGTGCCAAAATATTAATGAGATCTGCCCTTAGATATTGTACTGCAAGGCTATTCACCAGATCTGGCCTTAAATACTCTAGTGCCAGGATTATTCACTAGATCTGACCTTAGATAATCTAGTGCCCGAATATTACTTGGATCAGCCCTTAAATATTTTAATGCCCAACCATTTGACCAGATCTGCCCTTAGATATTCTAGTGCACAGCTATTCATCAGATCAGCCCTTAGATATTCTAGTGCACTGCTATTTACCAGAACTTCCCTTAGATATTCTAGTGCAAGAATATTATTCAGATCTGACCTTAAATGGCCATAAATATTCCTCAGATGCCAGGATTTCTATCCCATAGATACTCTTCAAGTGCCAGAATATTCACCTGATCCGACCTTAGATATTCTAGTGCCAGAATATGAATCAGATCTGGCCTTAGATATTGAAGTGCCAACATTTTCACCAGCTCTCACCTTAGATGTTCTAGTTCCAGGATATTCCTCAGCTCTGGCCATTCTTAGAGTGCCAACATATTTACTATATCGAATCAAAGGTGTTCAAGTGCCAGAATATTCACCAGATCTTGGCTTAAGCATTTATGTAGTGCTAATATATTTGTCCTGTCTGGTCATAGAGAATGTTTCATGTGCCTGAATGTTTACCATATATGGTCATAGATATTAAAGTGCCAGAAAATTATTATTCTGTCTATTCATAATGTTCTGTATCAACCCCAAAATTTAAGAGAGTGTTAAGCACTTTCTTTAGTTTGTTAATTTCTCTCCTTGTTCCTTTGCATTGGTACTAAAAGTATTAGTTGCCTCCTTTACCTATTTACCGTTTAATTGATCTGTTTTGGCTTGTACCTTCTTCCTGCAACACTGTTTTTGTTTATCAGTTGAAATCCATGAAATGTGGGTTATTTCTCTGATTCCTTTACGGGTGAGCGACTGTTAAAAGCATGCAAGTGCTTATCAGTTTTAACACGTGATGGCATAGATAGGCAGAGTTGTTTTTGCCCAAAAAAATAAAAAAATACAGCAGGTCTTACTGGCCTCATTGTTTTCCTCCCTGCATAGATCCATCCAAATAATGGGACAACAATTCCAGAGCAGTATCCAGTATGAGTAGCGATCTATGCCTAGAATCTCCAGCACTGTGCCATCTCTATGTAAAGCTATTTGAGGAATGTCAGAAATGTTCTGATGGGGAGTCAGGCCAGTGGTGTGGATTGTGTTGGTCTCTTTCACTGGATTCTCTGTTTTTACCAGTTTAATACTTTTGCCAATTCCAGTCACTATGAAATATGGTATTTGCTGTAGACTGGTTGTTTAGAACCATAATCAAACCAGCTGATCCCAGATCTGTATTCTTACTCTGAGAATTAACTGTGATTAACTATACATCTATTTGAATATATTTGATATTCAAATAGATTTATATTAACAAAGGTTCTTAAATCTGAAACTGTGAAACAGCCTTACATAAGCTTCATTTTTGAACCACCCCCTCTAAAGCTTAATTTCTCTCCTCTAGTTTTTCACGGATGGAACAACCAACAAGCTGGTGGGCTGCTATGTGGAGGACAGTCCGGAGGATGTGGTGCTGGTGAGGGTGTATGGCAACAAGACAGAGCTGATCGTGGATCGTGACAACGAGCTGAAAAGCTTCCAGGTGTTGCACGCTAACGGCTGCGCCCCACGCCTCTACTGCACCTTCAACAATGGAATCTGCTACGAGTTCATGCAGGGAGATGCCCTCGGTACCCAGGACGTCAGGGATCCTGTGCTGCTCAGGTTAGTCCTCAGGACAGTCAATTCTCAGAGTGCAAACTTCAGTTTATGGTAATGCTGCCCATGAACAGTATTTCAAAACCAGCTTTGATGTCCAGCCTAGCTGCCCTGCACCATCTAGTTTAACCCTAATCTATGTTCATGCTGGAACTAAATTTGGCAAGGTAGTTGAATTCTTGGTCAGGCTAAATGGGACTACCAAAAAAACCCCACGCATGTACACATTTTACCCCACATTACCCCATACATAGTCAGCCAAGACCTGTTTGGTGTCTGCAGTTGATTTTAGTTTTGCGCGGGATCTACGAGACTAATGGAGCAATTAATGGATTATTATACCTTACTAATTAGCACTGATCAAACTGGGTGCCTAATTGCTTTGCATTAGCCACAACCCAACAGTTTTGGAGATTTGTACTGTAATAACTGGGAAATACATGTAGCATAGCTTATAAAATCTGACATTTTTGTATGTATATTTGATTGTTACAACTATCTTTATCTTGATCATTTTTTTTAGCTGGATGTTGTATCATTTTTCTGAGAGGTTATAAATGGCATCTGGTTGAAATATGAACGTTCTCGTAATGCTCAGCATGGCGCACGTTTACCAATAAAGTCCCGCCATTTAACAAATGAGCCAATCAGCTTGCTGGTTCTGCCACAAACGCACCCCAGTAATTCACAGAAATGTAATGTTAATTAACCAATAGGGGAATAGATAACTATGAACACAAGCGCAAAATCCCTGAAAAGCTGATGTGGGAATTAACCTACGAGACCTTGCACAATTTCTAGGAAATCACTGTATGAACAGAAGCTGCTACATTCCTGGTAAACATCAAGATTAAAGGCAGTGAAAGAGTGCAGTGGATCTGTAATACTTTAGTCTAAGAGTTTTTAGTTTAGTTTTACAAGTGAAATATGTGTTCATATGTGACTGCTTTTGTGCAAGAAGTGGTGTGGCTTGCCAGAAAAACAATATGTTTATGTAGGCCACAGTTAGGTTTTGGCTTTTTACAAGAGCAAATATGTTTTAACACATTTAAGTAGGAAAATTTGCTTTTGACTTTCCATTCCGATGGACTGCTAGATATAAGGGGATAAGTTTTGTCCAACTATGCCTGGAAAAGTTGTGAAACTAAAAATAAATGACTGTATTTTCACTGCAGTACCTTGAACATTTAATAGGATACTCATAGTGACTCTTTAGGTAAGCCAAGGAGAAACTTATGTAGAGATCTGAGCTAGCCCGTATTTGGGGACATTCAATGACAGTTTAACCATAAACCGTGCAACACCTTTGTGTAGGGTTTAGTCACATGGTCACCTTCCAAGAATGTGATGAATGAAACTGTGCAGGCCATTGAGCCTTGACCTTGTGACACTTTCCAGGTGACTGGTACACCTGTTCCTGCGAGCGTTGTTTTGAAATCGTCAGAGTTTGGCCTAAGCCTGTCCATGCATTTCCTGTGTCACATATCCTCTATCCAGTGTCCTTTTTTGGCTTGGGTTCTTCTTAGTGTTTGTTCTCCGTCCTTTGGGAGTTTTTGCTGTCACTGTCGCCCTTGGCTAGGCTCATTAGAGTGTAACTGTGCTTGCATTTCTGGAATAGCGCTATGGGACAGTGTGTGTTGGTAAAAGTCTTCTAGAAATAAAATTGAATTAGTGACTCAGTGTAAACACTGCACTTTGTGTGTGACTTGATGCTTTGTGTGTCTTCTCAGACTTATTGCTACTGAGATGGCCCGCATCCATGCCATCCATGCCCACAATGGCTGCATTCCCAAACCCAATTTGTGGATCAAGATGCGCAAGTACTTCTCTCTAGTGGCCACGGAGTTCACCGACCGAGCCTCCAATGCCAGGTAAGCTGACCTTACTTAACCCAGTCAAGTAAAGAACACTATAAAGCTGTAACTATGTAACTGATGATGTATTCACTGTTACAGATGGATTAGTGCAGTACTGCTACCATAATCACA
Organism: Salminus brasiliensis; assembly: GCF_030463535.1. NCBI lineage: Eukaryota > Metazoa > Chordata > Actinopteri > Characiformes > Bryconidae > Salminus > Salminus brasiliensis. The sequence goes on from NC_132898.1 coordinate 8,385,289, forward strand.
CATGTGTATCACGTTCAGTTTCGATAGACATAACAGAACAAACAGCTGTTTATACAAACATACAACGTATTGCACATGTATAATCACAAAGGAAATATGCTTTTACTACAATATAAGATCAAGATAAACGCACATGTAATACCGGAAGCTGTGGTTAATTACTGCACAGTTATTGCATGATTGTTAAAGTGTAATTGAACAGTTATTAGAGACACTTCCTATGGGTCGACTCCTAGCACAGCATTCTTGCGTTCCAACCCCAGCATAGCGTTCCTGAACTGGTTAGAAGGAAATGGAAAGCAGGTTAATTCAGTCCCTTTAACATAGACTCTTAATAGGCCAAATACAATGAAACAGTAGGTTTGGAAAGGTATTACAGCTGGCAAATAAGGGCATGTACCCGCACACTATTTTTTATTTTTTTGTTAATCAGTAAATTGTTTTACTGTTTGTCAAAACAACAAACACCCTACATGTGTGAAATAGCCTATAGTAATTTACCAGAAGATGTTACAGTCAAAACAACCCCAGATGTAATACTGTTACACACCTGTGTGCTAGCAACGAGCTTTCTCCACAGAAAGCTTTCTGGCTAGCAAAGCCAAACCTGTAATGTTCAATAGACGTAAACACATGCTGGCTCTTTCCTGCTTTTTCAAAGCTGCAATACATATTATTAAGGTTGTTGAATTGGCGTTTTAAAGTGAAGGGTGGGGGGCTTGACTTCACTAGCAGGCTTTGCTAAAACTGATAATATTTACTTTAGCATTGATGCTGTCTTATGGTGAGATGATGTTTAGCACAAGTTTACTTTACCTTATTTCTTCATCCATGACCTTCAGCCCTGTAACGCTAGAGTCTGCACTGCACAGGGTGCCTAAAATGATACACTGAGAAAGCATGGAAGACGTGATGTTGATCCAAAAACACCTGGGAGTGTGGACGTAAGACACAGAGTTAAAAAACAACTTTCTGTTAGATTTTTTATTTGGCAGTCTTGTCAGTGATGCAGCAATTTTGTGAATAATGCCAATTGAAGATTGTAACCTACTGTTTTCTCAACAGTAAATGACTAGAAAAATATTGCAGCTTCCCTTAAATAAACAATGCATTGAGCATTCCAATAAACAATTATTTGACCAATCTTTGCAGACCTAGTCCAAAACAATCTGCTTTAACCTTAATATTTCCCAGCCTCCCACCAGCCGGCCTTGTATTGAGGCTATGTAGGCACAGCCTGGATTACCTGTTCCTGACCAAGCAGTATTATTGATATTATGATCATCTTCAGGATAAGCGCACCTATTAGGCCATTATGTAACGGCAGTCATCAGCTCCCTCTGAATTGCAGAGACACAGGCTTTCGGGGGCCTGCAGATGTTTGCATTCCACCGTTTATCAGGAACGACAGGGCCAATCCTTGCAAAGTGAAGTGTGTCATATGGCAGAGGCAGTTATCAGTCATTAGTCCATCTGCGTCGAGCCGGGGCATTCTCAGAAGGCTGAGGCCATCTAAGCAAGTCTGCATGTTACTTTTTTTCTTTTTTTTTTCTTTTTTTTGCTGTGGACATTGCTTTTTGTATCCATTTCAAGACATTGCAAGATACAGGCCATTGTTTAATGGTTGCAGTTTTAATCTTTTTAGATACACAGCAGTGATTTAACAAGCTCCCACACCGCTGCCACATTGTGATCCCATACTGTATTTAATGTTTCTACAGCTATAATTGGTCTGACCATTTTTGTCTAAACAATAATAAAAGCAAATGTACAGAGAAAATCAACTTCATGGGATGTTCTCGAGCCACCGTAGTGAAAGTGTACAGAGCACGGACTTCTTGAACATTAGGTGCCCCCCAATGACATAACAGTGGTGTCCTAGAGATCATTGATGCCACGGAGGGGAACGACGACTCTGGCAAGTGGTACAGACCAATCAATGTGCCACTGTGGAGGAGTTAACCTCTATAATGAACACCTTCCCCTGGCTGGCTTTTATCTACCTGGCTCGCAGAGTTTGTTACCCTTTTCTGGGTAGTGGCATCTAGGTAGGCTACAGTCATGAGACCTTTTGGAGCAAGAACATCTGTTAATGTAACTTAAAAACTTGACCCTTTCTGTTGACCCATTGGTCTCGAAATGTTCACACAAGTCTCCACCTTTTCTTACAATGACGAAGACTTTAACAGCAATTTAACAGTTTGTTGTGAAAAACATACTCAGGAAGCCATAGGCATGGGAACAGCCAGCAGCTCTGTCCTGTTATACGAGGACACAGTGTGGGTCAGTGCAGTCCACCGTTTCCACCCTGGCGCTATCAGCCACAGCCTTTCACCTGTGATGACAAAGCAGGTCCGAGATTAGGGTCAAAGTGTGACTTCTACCCACTCCAATCCAATGTGCGCACGGTGGTCTGCGAGTTTGCAGACGGCTGCTACGCCAGGATTAGCCTTCTAAGCCCGTTGCTCAAGCAGAGTGCTCCTCGCCACTGGCCTTCTGTGATTGGTTTGGCCACACTGCTTCATTAAGAGACCTGATGAGGGGCATACGTCACTGGCCCATTGAGTGGTTTCATGCTTCTTGTCCTGTACGATGACTTCAAGGCTCACTAATGCTATAATGAGCTCTCAAAGTGAGTTAAAACGTCAGCTTTTAGGCTTGATGTTGGACACTTAGTGTAAGCTGAGGTGAAGGTGCCAATGACCACACAGTCTGGCCAGAGGAGGATGGGTCCCCCTTGTGAGTCTTGGTTCCTCCCAAGGTTTCTTCCTCCAGCTCTGAGGGAGTTTTTCCTTGCCACTGTCGCCGTTGGCTTGCTCACGGGGGTCTTTGACGCTTCATGTTATTTCTTCTTTCTTCTCTGTCTCTGTTCTTTATTAAGTAATAATTATGTAAAGCTGCTTTGTGACGACAACAGTTGTAAAAAGCGCTATACAAATAAATTTGACTTGACTTGACATTTTCACAGTATCCATGTCTGATTTATTATTATTACACCAGTCAGTAGAATTAGGGTTATATTAGCAATCAAAAAATGCAAGGTATTGGATCATATTGTATCTTTGCTTGCTTGTGGCTAGTATATTAGCTTTGGGCTAGCATATTAACTTTTGATTCAGATACTTTAGTTGTATTTTTTTGAATTCTTTAATAAACTGAAAATGGAAATACATTTTTAGCCATGCACATTTTTAGCCATGTCATATCGTCAGTATTACAGTAATGGAAAGGCAGTCATTTTTGTGGTTCCACAACATTTGCATCCTTCTTATCAGATGTCCTTTAGAGTAATGTAGAGACATGGTTAATGTCCTGTGTTTGGGGGGGAAAAAAGTCAAGAAATATCATTTCTATTATAATTCATGCAACATTGTATGATTGTTGTAATGCTGCCTAATAACAAGGCACACTGCTTTCTCTCAGAGCCTAAAAGTATACACCATAGATTTTAATTAAAGTGTCACCGGTCACTGTTACATGTGCTTTATGTGAAATTGTGAAGCAGCGTAGTGAAGGCAGAGCAAAGAAAAGTAGAAATTATATGACAAAGCCCTCCTCGCATGGTCGGTAAGCACAGATTAATGTTACGTCAGCAGACACAGTCGTTTTTAAGGTTTAAGTCATTGTGTTTTGGCTGTGTTTTGTAAGATGGGCTGTATGTTGTGGAAAGGCGAAATAAGCTGAACCCTAGCTAATTTAACTCTCCTTCATTGTTGGGTAACAATTTACTTGGATGGTCAACTGAATGTAAATGATAATCTATTGAATCTAACCCTAACCCTAACCATAACATTACCCTTTTATGGTTAAGTTCAGGGTTGGATTTAGATTTAGGTTAAGGTAAGGGTTAGGATTTTGGGTTGATTCAAGGATAAGGTTAGGGTTGAGTGCACACTGTTAAAAGTATAAATTCCTTGAGAAACTTTTAGGTGTTCTTCAATTGGAAACTGTGGATGCTTTTTCTTTTAAAACCTTTTCTTACTCCACTGTTTCAAATGAAGGAATCCATAAAAGGTCCTCAAGAAACCTTTACTTTTAACAGTGTGTGGTTACATTCAATAGACCGTTATTTACATTCAACTTGCACTGCTGTTCCATAGAATATGACAAAATATTTACCCACATGTCAATTTGCACGCCATTCATATAACCTGAGGCTGTTTTTACGGCTTGTTTTAAAAGGCACCAGAATCTTTGTTGGTGTGGGTAACATTTATAATCACTAAGAAACTCTCATAATTGCGCTACCCCAACTCCCCATGTAAAACCAATTCTGTCCAAAATGAGCTTTACTGTAAGATAGCAGTAGGAGAACTTAAAGCTAAAACCCATTTTTCTTAATTCATTGAGACTGTACATCTGTATCATCGTCATGTTTAATTGCTTAATGGTCCTAAGTGTCTCTCTTTTTAACTTGAATTAGCCAGCATTTGTTTATGCGTGAAATTTGAATAATCGGCTTTGTCAGCCCGCAGTTCTGCCGATATCTGCAGCCGATATTCCAATGTTTATTGCTGTCTGGCCATATCCAGGGAATCTCACTGCTGGTGGGTGCCAGAAAAGACTCAACTGTTTATGTATTCCCTTCCCTAGAATCCGTCAGGAAGTCCCGAGTAAGGAAGTGCTGGAACAGGAAATGACGTGGATGAAGGAACACCTGTCCCAGCTGGGCTCTCCAGTGGTTCTCTGCCATAATGACCTGCTTTGCAAGAACATTATTCACAATGTGAAAGAAGGTGAGCAGTAAACACGGTTACACCTCTGTTAGTGAAACACATTGTTAGATGGTGGTAAAGCATGCTGTTTCTTGTAAATGGTTTTGGGTGGGTCATGGCCGTTGGTTGAGTAGCGTTTGCTTACTTTATTTTAGACCACCTATGGCTGTATAATGTATAACATTAACATGTGGTTCCCTCTGCTGAAACGTCCTGTTAAATGTTTTCATCCTGTTTTCTGCTGCTTTCCTAGGTCACGTTCGGTTCATAGATTACGAGTACTCCAGCTACAACTACCAGGCATTTGACATTGGGAACCATTTCAATGAGTTTGCAGGTGAGGGCACACAGAAAGAGTGACCAGGAACTCAATGAAACATGGTTATTTTATGTAGCTGAACAGATCCAAGTAGAACCTGCTTCTGTATTGATATTACATCCTCCAAACTGCAGGGTTAGTTTTAACAGTTAGTTAGTTGTAAAACTTCTAAGGTTGTAAAAGTAAAGCCTTCTAAAGTGTCCATATCCCCATAAAAATGTGAGACGATCACCTAATTAATTTAATTAATTATTAAATTAAGCTTTCATGCACTGATTGGAAAACATACTAAAGCTGACATGTAAATAAATATAGAAAAATATGTGCTGTTCAACCTGACATATTCAATTGTGCAGGGTGGTGCAGTATAATTGTATAGCAAGGTATTTAAAATATTAACGGTATCTCCAAAGGAAGAAACTCTAAATTATGACTGTTACAACTAGCTACCTTTTTTATTTATTTAAACCAAAAAAAAATAAACTTTAGATACTTTAAATATTAGTTATGAAAAACTATATAAAACTGTGTTTTCTGCTTGTACTGCTCCTTCGTATCAAGATTTCGATGACATCCCAGACATATGCAATGTAAACTAAATAAAAAAAAATAAAAAAAACAATATAAAAGAGCATGATTTGGGTTGTTCGCAGTAATGTGCACTATCAACAGTATTGGAAAGTGACGCAAGTCATAAAAATAAAAATGATGTAAGATATAAAGTGCTTAGGGAAAAGGGCTGTTCAGTTTGCAAACAAAGGCAAAGAGGTTCTGTGCTTCAGACCATATGTAAAAATGAATATGTGACCACACTGTAAATGCTCAGGTTGGAATTCAAGTGCTCCAACAACGAACAGTTGAGCACTGTTTGGAGCCAATTGTCTTCACGTCAGATTTAGCTGCTACTGAGACAACTTCCTCCTTCCTGCATAGAGCATTTCATAGGTTGTGAAAATAGGGGCTTGTGAACAAAGATGGTGCATTATACATCTAACAAAGAGCCATTTGTGATTTACTTGGTGCGCATAGATCTTTACTGGACCTATAGTGTACAGCCATAGTCTCATTACTCCGAGTGCACTAGGACGATGGGAGTCATTTGAGATTCAGCCGTAGTCTGATGTTTTATCACATAGTTTGATGGTTTAATTGTGAGTTTATGTTTATATATATATATATATATGTGTGTGTTTGTGTGTGTTTGTGTGTGTGTGTGTGTGTGTGTGTGTGTTACAGGCATGAGCGAGCTGGACTACAATTTGTACCCCAGTCGGGAGATGCAGCTGGACTGGCTGCATACTTACCTGAAGGCCTACAAGCAGTTCAGTAAGAAGGGGGAGGAGGTGAGCCAGCGGGAGCTAGAGACCCTCTATGTGCAGGTCAACAAGTTTTCTTTGGTAAGTAACTTGATAGTGGGAACATGCGGAGGGAAAAAAGACACTGAAGTAGAGCGGGAAGGTTTCTAATTGAAGCGATAGTTTGACAAAAACTCAAACTGACAAACAAACAGACAAAATGCAGGACTCAAGATGGCTGTTACTATTGTACATTTAGGCTTTGAAACATACCTTTGCCCTGGAAATGGCCTGTGCCTTGGAAATGAACGGGAGGGTATTATGTGTGTGGGAGAATGAGAGAGAGAGGAAGAAATTAGATTAACTTTGGCAGTAACCTCTTGTTCCTCTCTTGACAGGCGTCACATTTCTTCTGGGGTTTCTGGGCCCTCATCCAGGCCAAGTATTCCACCATCGACTTTGACTTCCTTGGGTAAGCAGTCCGCTCCAAAAGTAACCAAGTTTTCTTTTAGATAGAAATTATTTTAATGCAGAAAAATAAAGATGTAGAGAGGAGACAACCTTGTGATGTCTTTCAAATGCCTGGGTTGGCATTTTAGTGTTTACAGTGTCCAGCCAGTCGTCTAATTTGCTCTGATAATACTGTTTGCATCAGTATTGACCACAGTAATTGCCCAAGACTTTTGGCTATACAATCAAAGGTCCTTTGCATCTCCTTTAATAGCCTTGCAATGCCAGCTCCCGCTCTGACCTGTGTATGTGATCAGGATATGTAAATGGCAGCCATAGAGTTAAACACTCGCACTGAGACTTTCCTGTATAATATTCTCAGTTAAACTCTGCAATGCAAATAAATCAAAAGCGTGTGTAAATGACTATGATAAAGATGCAAATATCCTAAATAAACAAAATGTTTTTTTAATATATATATTTCCATAAAGCACATCTGGTGCAGACCATGTTTGCATTTGTGTACAATTGTCCTTACCAAACACCTACTGGACGAGTCAATAAATCCTAGAAAGCATGCATGTGTAGATAAATTCTTTACTAGCTAAAGGTGTACTAGCAGGAGAGACTCAAGTTCAGGATGCCCCAGGATTAAATTCACCCCCCACCCTTAAACTAAACTTCAGTACTTCAGAAATAAGTGTACTCCAACCAAGCCATCTACGGGACACCTGACCTGAAGTGAACCTGGCCCCTCCTGTGTTAATGACGGCCAGCGAATGTAACATTAATGTCTTTTTTTCATCTTAAAAATGCATTGACTGGATCTGCACTGTGGGATAGTATTCATGAATGAAGGGCTCAATGGGGGGGTGCTGCTTTTCTCTGAAGCACCCCTGTGGCTGCAAATAAAAGGGGTGTAGACTGCTGTGGCTACTGTCAATAGGTACCGACGGTGTCCGTTTGCAGGCCGAAACACAGAAACGTGAGCCAACAGAAAGTGCAGACATTGGCGCGCCACCCCAGCGTGTCCATGGCAGGGTCAGTGTTGTCATCTAAAACAAACTCTCAGTGACGAAAATAGCCCCGCATGATTCCACACGCAACATAATAGCTCTCTCTACTGGCCCAGCAGTGACGTCAGCTGTCCGTGGTGTCAGGATTTGAAAGTGCTGCCGTCGTAGGAATGAAATGTGCTGTTTTAGGTTGTTATGCAAGTGCTGCGTAGCACAGGATTAAATGGGATTTGGTGATTTGTTTGTTTTTTTGTTTTTTCCATCCAAAGGAACCTACTGCCCCATCATTGGTTATTGGTCATTGTATTGCTTTTTAGATAAAAGATCTCTTAACAAAGAAAAAAAGTGGATGAGAATTGGTTCAAACACTGGTACCAACGTTCATATCTTGACCAGGTCATGGCTCGACAATCTGAGAGGAACAAAAATAAATGTATAAAAAGGTTATACTTCTCAGCAACAGTCATAATGTTAAGTGATTTTACATAAATAAAAATACATAAAATTAATTAAATGAAGGTTTAATAAGCTATGATGATTACAGATTAAGAAATGGATCCTAAAAGAGTAACCAGTAACCAGTGTAGCTTTAACTAAACAGGTGTAATGTGACTCTTTTACCTAGGAATCATGCTGCTGTATGTTGTACATGTTGGGGGACATAAAGTCTAATGCAGAAGTTTGGGCAGGCTGGTCAAATGCTACAGTTTGCTGATTTTTCAAAGCAAAAATAAGTCAGTTAAAATATGTTGATGTCACCTACCTTGAAAAAGAGAGTGCTTTCCTGTGTGTTTGGCCGGACGTGATGCAGCAATCAGCTTGAACTCCACTAGTTCATCTAACTTGCTTTCCCTAGAAAACAGTCCCTAACTAAAACACACTGAAATATTGTCCACCTTAAATGGTCCAGAACTTACAGAAGGCAGAATGCAACTGTACCACTGTTTTAAGCACAGCAAAGTGCACAGCAAACTTGTTTAATTCTTTTAAATAATTTTATAATGTATATTTTTTTATATCAGTCAGGTCGAGAGAACGCATAATTTGAATCATGAAGTGTCACCACTTTATTAAAACATGCAAAAAACAGGCACTGCCAATTATTCTGCGATCTGACACGCACTCACAGTTCTGAGCAGGCTGCAGCTCCCAATTATCAGCATTTAACTATGAATAAACTGCCTTAATATATAAATATATATATTGAATACTACAGTGGTAAATGCTTATTCTGTGGCATATCTATATCTATATAGTTTGAATTATATTGTCAAATTTTTAAAACCAGGAATCAGGCTTTAATATTTTCATTTCATCACATCAAGGGATGTGACCTTTTGTAGAAAATCAAAACAAGTAATTAGATCAGGAGTGCCAAAACCTTTGCATCTGAATATTGTATAAACAAAATGTTTTGTTGTATTAATGAAAACTAAAACATGTATAAGATGATTTAAGCAAACCAATTAAAAGAATTGGTGCTCCATTAATGTTTAAACTAATTTTACTCTGTTTTGCTTTTTTTTTTTTGTAGTTACGCTGTGTTGCGCTTCAATCAGTACTTTAAGACCAAGCCCATGGTCATGGCCCTCAAGATCCCAGAGTGAGGAGTGTGGAGCAGCAGCACTGCCAATAGACCTTTGACCCTGGAAGCAGAGGCACTTTTTTCAGCTTGGTTTGGGTGCGGGGTACTGCAAGGGTGGGTACTAGGGTGAGTCGAGTTTGAGTCAGGCGAAGTTTCTCCACCATACTGACAAAAAAGCAATCCCCCTTTTTTGATTTCTCACTGACAAACTCGATCCACCCCACTGTCTTTACTTCCAGTCGATCAAGATTCCATCTCTAATTAAGGCACTTTTTTTGTTTATTTTGTTTTCCAATGTATCTTTTCTTTTCTTTTTTATTTCTCCTTGCTTTATTTATTGTGGAGAGCAGTTGCGCATACGTGTACCTTTCTTCCCAGTCAAAGCAGCCTATGACGACGCAAACGTACAGTAGATTCTATGCAGTTAGAATGGCTTTGAGTTTGCCGTGGGCCTTTGCGGTGTGCGCACCTTGGAAAACATTTAAAAAGAGGTTTTCAGAGGGGCCATCGTGGAAACTGTGCTTGGAGCAAAAAGAATAAAGAATCAGACACGTACAACTCGTAACAACACATCTCTGCTGCGTAGGGGGGAAAAGAACCAAAAATGAGTCAGCAGACCTGAAGTAGCATTTTGTAGGTGTGAGGAGGCCGCCAGGCTGATCGACTGACCGTGACTTTTTTTTTTTTTTTTTTTTCCTCTCTCTCTCTCTCTCTCTCTCCTCTTTTTTTTGGACATCTTTCCAGAACATTCCTTAGAAGTTAGGGCCACAGGGGCCATTCGCACTCCACTTTCTAAGGACCAGGCCTTTTCTGCCTTTTAGGCTTTTATGGTAATTAGCAGCTCTGTTGAATTTTCCATTTGTCACAGGTGGTGGAAAATCCCAGCCACCCTCACCTCTTGCCCTTGCATCACCTGGCGAGGAATGTACCGGCTAACTAAAAAGCTTCATCCGTTCTGACGTCCACAATGCTTAGCGCTCTTGGCACGCACTTCTGAAGCCTGAGCCCTCTCCATAAAAAGTGTGATCTGGCCCGCAGTTTCCCAAAACAGGAAAAAGACTGAAATTATATAAGGATGTTGCATAAGTTGATCCAGGTCAGCAGATGCTGAACCTTCGCGTTGGCTCATCTTCCTCAAGCATTAAGTCCAAGATTACTGTTTCTATGGCATCAGAGACAATGGATGCTCTCAAATTTAACCCCTTGATGATCCAATCCAATCCAACCAATGATGCGCAGAGCAGCCTGGTGTAAAAGAAAAAAGAAGTCATCCAGGCTTTAGAGTTGCATCAGGTTTAAAATGGTCTATGTGTTTGGAGCCATCAAATCACCTGGAGTGCAACCAACAGTGATAGTTCCAGCTAACTGTTTTCACTGTCAGCCTTTTAGTACCTTATTTTAACGGTTTTGTTATTTAATATTTCACTAAACATGTTTTTGCACATATTTTTATTTTTGTTTTATTTCCTCCCTGATTAGAACATTCCATCATGTACAATGTTGTGAAAAGTCAGAGACCACCCATCATTTATTTAATATCCCGTCATAACAACTGTTTGGTACGAGTTATTCATTTTTCTAAGGAGATTAGATAGAAGATAATCCACTTGCGTAAGGAACAGAAAAGTTAGCGGAAAATAAAAAAAAAATAAGTCTCCAAAACTGGAGCTTAAAAACTATTTTTATTTTCTTCTATAAGACGAGGAGTTAACACTGTGGTTCTGAAAAGATGTGGAGCAAACGGTGAAAAGAAAGGACAACCAAGAGTCCAGACCTCAACATCATTGAATGTGTTTGGGATGTCTTGGATGTTGAGAAGCTAAAGAATGCTTCAGCTTCTAAGAAAAAAAAACAGAATGAAATGAAGGGTGGTCTCTGAATTTCACACATCTCTGTACTTGCTCCACAAAATCGGCTTCGTTAAAGTCGATTGCTTTGGAGCAGTTCCCAGAAGATCATCTCCAGTGTAAAAGATCTGTGGTGGTTTGACCAGGAAATGCACAAATGTAATTTCTCCTGATCAAATGTAGGCATGCGTCAATCAATGTTAATCCTTGTTTTTGCACCCCTCACTCCCTTCTTCCTGACCCCCCCAAGCTGCATGTTGAAGTGGTTTAGAGTCTGTAGTCAGTTCTGTTTTACACTGAACCCTTTGCTTTAGGCAGTTTCTCCAACCCAAGTGTCCTTCCAGCTGGAGGCCAGTTCAAATCCTGTTCCTGCTAAAGTTCAATGGCATTGTTTTGAAGGTATATAAAAGTGTTCTGATTCTGTAGGCACATTTTAAAGGCTCTGAGCTCAAGCTAGCCACGCTTTGCTGCTCAGGTGCACCCACACTGTCGTACGTTAATGGTTGATGATGCTAGTTAATAATGAAGCAGCCAAAGCTCCCGGCAATAACTGGAACCAAGAGGCACCATGAATAATTTTGTAGCTAGTGAGGCACTAAATGATCCCGAACGACCTGACGGCGCGTTGCAGACGGTTTAGTCTGGCTGCTTCTTCTCTGTGCTTCTGTTCCCATTTTATAATGATTGAAGAGCTTTACAGTCTGCTTTCTGAAAGAGGTGGCCTGTGAACCCTGCCCAAGGTTCTAGATTCCCTCAGGATTTCTCATGAGTGAGTTCAGCTTTGAATGAGGCTTCCACATAATCGAAAGGCAACAGCATTGCTTCAGTGTTTCCTGTAGATGTACATATGTGAATGTGGCCCATGAGGATTTCCCAGAAAGGAAAATACTAAAGAAAGGCTCCACCTGAAGATGCAACAATTGCTGACGGTGAATGACAGCTAATGGGGACCAGTCTGTATGATTCTGATGGACATGTTCTAGCTTTTGTTAATTGCTAGCAACCTATTTAGAACTTTAGGTGAAGCGTTTCTGTAACGTGAAACCTAAAAAGAAAGACCCAAAAATGAATCAATCAACCGATCAGTGAAGGTGTAATTGGGGCACCGGATCGTGGCTATTTTATTAGTTCACTAGCTTACGGTTCGCAGCTCAGCGTGCTTGGCCTTTTCTACAGTAGACATTTGATTAAGGTGACACGTTTAGTAACGAAATGGGAGTGTATTCTGAACTTCATGAAGGTCCAGGTTTTAAAAAAGCCAACTTGTACATGAAGTAGCAGTATTTTAGTAGAGTGTTAAAATCATTAATATAACTTATTATATTTTATTTTTTTAAATAACCTTGTAAGCATTTATTTTCCATGACCGTGTTGGGAATTATCACTTGGGTAGGTCGTTTGTTTGTTTGTTTTTGTTTTTTCTTGCCTGTTTGTTTTCCGAGCATACCAAATGAATTAGTTTTCACAGCTTGCAGTTCTTTTGAGATTACTTTGTGAATGTACTGAACTGACTTGAAACCATGTACAGATAACAGTTGTGTTTCTTTAAATCTCTAGAGACATACACACACACACACACATATATATATATATATATATACATACACACATTTTTTGCAGTTGCCTGAACTGGACTGGACTGAATGGTCTCTGGTTTGTTGCATTGATCTGGGCATAGGCTGCTGCGTGGCTTATCATCCACCAGCAGAGAGCGCCATTGTTTTAACTGTGAAGGGCACAGGTGGTGGAGAAGGGAATGTAAATACTGTGAAATATTGTGAAAAAAACAATACTGTACTGTACAATGACCCTTTTCACTTCTGCTTAAGTGCTGGGGAGAGTAACATTTTGTTCATGAATATTTCCATTAAAAATGCTGTCTAAATTAAAGTATTTTTGTCTTTTGTTCTGCCAAAATCTATTCATCATAAACCTTGAGAATTAAGAGCCACTGCCAGATTCACATTATGAGGAAAAAGGTAAAAAAATGTAGATACACATGTTTTTGGGGTTTTTTTTACACAGTAGTCTATATTTATACATTAGTATTGTGTGTACACTCCTGGCCAAATACCCATCTTGTTGATTTTTCAAAATAGCTTAAATATGAAAATATCTTAAATATGTCAGTTTTGTGGAAGTTTGTGAGTGTGTGTGTGTGTGTGTATATATATATATATATATATATATATATATATATATATTTGGGGTTTTTTTTAGTTTTTTTTAAGAATGCGAAAAATACTATGTATTTTTTTCCTCCCCTCAAAGGTCAGTTATTACTAGTTGGTTGTTTATATCCGTAAAAATCCAACTAATTAATCACAAAAAACAAGGTTTTCATTGTGCCATTACCTTTTACTTTTTTAAATCAAACTGATAATATTATGCAACTTAGTTCTATAAGTCAGAAGTTTATATATATATATATATATATATATATATATATATATATATATATATCTCATATCTCATATCTTTGAAATGTTCACATGAATTTCTTAGTATCTGGTGGTGCTTCCCCTTTTTGAATTTGAATATTTACCTAGAAGCTGTTCTTTATCTTAATTGTGCATGTGGAGTTTTAGACCCCTTAAATCATCCCATCTTAAATGTTAGTTAGAAATACATTTGTATAAAACTAGTTTGGACACCCTGTTCAAACTGCTTCTTTTATTGTTTGTAGATCATGATTTCAGTCTATTTGCTGTAGTTCACTGGCTTACAGTTTTGCAGCTCATGATAAAAGGCTTTTTTAGTTGTAGTTAGTAACAAAATGGAAATTAATAAAGGTCCACTTTTTCATAAAGTATAACTATTTTAGGAGTATGTTCAAATCTTAACTTATTAAATTTTATATGTATAAATACCTTGTAAGACTGGGGGAATTGTCAGTTTGATAGGTCATTAGTTTTTTGGCTTTATGTTAAAATTTCTTAGTATTTGGTGGTGTTGCCATTTTCATTTGAATATTTACCTATAAATAGTGCAGAATCTGGAGTTTTTCTTTTGATAAAAAATTGTTTTACTTTTTAATACTTTCATATTTCATATATACGATTATAATATATTTTATATATATATACTATTTTCATATATAGATATATAAATAATATAGGACCACGGTGGAAAAAAGAGTAAAATCCAACCTTTAACTCAAGTGAATTTTAAGGGGGAAAAAAAATCCCTGACTAAGAAAGAATTATTCTTCATAAAATCACCTGTTCCACAATTATTGGCACCCCTAACATTTCTTAGGAAATAAATGTAATTAAAGTATTTCTGTCAATTCTACAGTAGTTTACGAAGTTGATCAGAGTATGTAGGAACATTTAATTAGTAATTCACAACTTTCGATTTCCCTGGGGTATAAATATGACGTGACAGAGGCCATTTCTCTTCAACATAGGAAAGACAAAGGAACATACCATTCAAGTAAGGCAGATGTGTGTTGACCTCCACAAGTCAGGCAATGGCTACAAAATAGCCACTCACCTACACCTGTCCATATCTACTGTCAGAGGAATTATTAAGAAGTTTAAAACAACTGGAACAGTGGTAAACAAGCCTGGACGAGGACACAAGTTTATTTTGCCACCACGCACAGTGAGGAGGATGATAAGAGAAATAAAAAGGTCTCCAAAGCTCACTGTTACAGAATTGCAACAAATGGTAGCTTCTTGGGGTCACAAAGTCTCCAAAACAACCATCAGGCGCTATCTATAAATATTAAATTATTTTTTTATTCATAAATATATTAACTTCCAACTCCATGATCAATAAACCCTGCTGCATGATAATTTATGTAAAGCTTCTTACAAGTGTCAGAACGGTCCACATCAGCCGTTTAATAGCATTTCCGAGTAAACACTTTAGTTTCCTCATTGAACTTTTGCCTGTCTCCCCCACCTGATGACCTGTGTTCAGTCCCTGCGGCTCGGAAGGAAAGCAGGGGAAGTCTCCTATTGAGGATATCCTGAATAAAACACATGGACACACAATCTAGCATCCTCAATGCGAAGGTTGCCACTCGCCCACTTTTACACCCACTTGGTTTGACTTATTACAACAAGAAGAATTAAAACATTGTGAGTTTAGTGGATTATAGAATTAAGAATATGTTTTAAAAATGGAGATAGAAATGTCCTACAGCTAATTTCAGTATTCAACAACCATGAGATCATAGT
The DNA here is from genome assembly GCF_030463535.1 of Salminus brasiliensis. Taxonomy (NCBI): domain Eukaryota; kingdom Metazoa; phylum Chordata; class Actinopteri; order Characiformes; family Bryconidae; genus Salminus; species Salminus brasiliensis. The sequence continues at coordinate 8,400,703 of NC_132898.1, forward strand.
TTCTTTAGAATGCCACATCGATGCCAGGAACCATGTAGGTACACTTAATCTTTAGCTGCATGACATTACCCTACAGCAACAAGTGCTTTCTTTTAATGTTTTAATGTCTAAATACAGTACGTTTTCTGTTTCTTGTGAACTAAAGGCATTGTGTGTAAATGTGGTCTAGGTTTAGGGTGAGAGCAGCGTACTTGTACATTTAGTTTTTTGCTGAATCTTTTTTTTAAAGCACTGAGCAAAAAAACAAACACAACAAACAAAAAAAACGCATTGACTCATTCGGAGTAGTTTGGTGTGAAATGCACCCTTCTAGAGAAACTTACCCAGTTAGAATTGTTCACAATAGTGGTGAATGGAACCACATGCCTCAAGAGTTAAAGTTACATCACAAAGTCATTAGATTAAATGGTTATAAATATGCTGCCTTGGCCTTTTTAATTCTGGACTTATTATTATTATTGTGTGTGTGTGTGTGAGATATATATATGTCATGGCAAATACACCATTTGTTTCTTTGGTAAACTAAATGCATTTTGTGTAAACATGGTCTAGATGTAGCACCTTTCCTATAAAATGATTAAAGACTCAATAAAGAAAGAAGTTTACCTTGTCTATTCTCTTACAGAAAACCATCACTAAACAAACTGAATTTCCCTCACTTTATTAATATAAAGTTTGAAGTGATGTACAGTAAGTACTATTAAAAGTTACAAAACACACAATTTGCTCCCCAGCCCATTCAGTCAACATATGTAAGCTAAGCTGTAAGAATTTGTTATTACTGATTTCACAAGAACCAACAGTGCCTCCACCATGTTTGACATATGATATGGTATGAATTGGATCTTGAAGCCTTCCTTTCCTTCTTCATACTCAATTAAATCATGGTTTTATCGGTCCAAATAAATGAATTGAGAAACACTGTAATTGTGATGCTTTCAAGAAGAAAACTCAGCAGTAAAAACCGAAAGAAAAAAAAAGCACCAAAGTGAAGAAACCCTACATTTCCACCTTCTGGATGGGCTGACTGAAAATGAAGAGAAAGCTTTCACTTGTGGTAAACTGGGGGCCACATTTACATTACCACCTTCTACAGTGTGAGACACTGTTGTGCATTTCCTTGAGGTAATGTGAAAGTAGTGAACTTTAGGCTTTGGCACCAGACGTTTACTTTTAAGAATGTGAGTAAATACCACGTAACCAAACCAGAGTGCAAAAGGAACACGACAGTTTTATTATGCTTCAAAAAAACAAAACAAACCACAAAACAAACAGGGAAAATGTACACCTTTAAATTATACACTTTTATAAACAAAATAAAGTCTATCTATATTTACAACAGCTGGTTTTCCAACAGTAGACCAAATTATGACTCTTTTTTTTGTTTCTCTCATTCAACAAGTAAGATACAAACGTTATCAGTTCCTATTTGAAGTTATATACACACACACACACACACACACACACACACACACACACACTTCCAGCATTTTGTTGTAAATGCCAGCTGATGATAGTCCATTTCCTCTGCGTTGCTTTAGTCACTTAATTTAAATTATGCTTTAAAATCTCATGGCATTTTAGTCAAACTTTAGCTCCCACAGCTTGGGCACAGTCATGAACGATGAGGTGGAATGATGATTCAAACGGTTACATACTTAAACGCAAACTCACACTATATACACACATATAAAGAGAAAGGAAAAGAAAATGCTGGGACAAAAAAGCTAGGCCTCAGTTTAGAAAACTTTGCATATTTACATCCATGGGAAATTTGTACTCGAAGTTGGGTTTTGCGGGTCTTAAAAACAACGATTCAGGGGTTTTTTGACTAAAAGTGCATTCTGCATGCGTGCCTCAGTTTTCACACCAGCACTGAATCAAGATGGGCTGATAAGAAGCGATCACAGATTGGCAGATGAGTAACGAGCCACTTTCAGTGCAGTACCCATTCTGAACAGCAAGAGGGCGCCATTGACATTGAGACAGATGGTCACTGACAACTGACTGAGGCAGTTTTGAGACAGAACTTCTAGACAGAGGATATATATATATTTCTTTTTTACAGAAAGCAGCTAGTTGAAGCAAGGCTCCAAAATTCTCCAGTTTAAAGTCAAGGGGATTTAATGATTCCTGGCCAAGACCAGAAAGAAACCTCCATTCCCTTTTTCTGCACAGAAAACGTGTCTGGATGTTTATCTTTCTGCTCTCCAGGCGTGGAAAGTACCTCGGCTCACTCTTAACAGGAACTCTAAGTTAAGGCAGGGGAAGTGTTTGCCGGAAAGCCTTGGTGGCATTAACAATGGTAATAACGCAGGACCAAGCAAACCGTAGCTTTAACAGCTTCATTTGGCCCAGCATATCTTAAAGGGGAGTTCCACAAGTGCTTCAGAATTTTTGTATAATTTAATTATCAAGATGAGAAAAAAAACACAACACAAAGAAGTCATTCAGAGTAGGTTTTTTGTGAAATGTACCCTTTTAGAGAAACTTGTCCAGTCTGAACTGTTCGCAGTAGTGGTGAAAGGAAACCAAACGTCTGGTTTGTGAAATGTTTTTTTGCCTTTTTCTCCCAATATGGTTCTGCCAAACAGCGCACCCATTCATAGCTCCCCCTGGCACTAGAAATGCTCCCAACTGCTCCCAATTTGGAGGGTAAGGACTTAACACGTCTCTTCTGATGCATGCAAAGTCAGCCTCTTTTCGAACTGCCGTCGATGCCGCCAAACATCCCTTTAAGACTAATAAGGAGAGAAGATAAGGGGGCATGGCCCATTGTGCTCTCTCTGACTCTGGCCGCTGATGGCAAAGAAGCATGGCTTGGGATTCTAACTTGCGACCCCTGGGCCATAGTGGTTACATAGTTCTTGAAAGCTACATCACATTACAGAAAATCATTAGATTACATGGTTAAATTAATATGCTGCCTAATTCCTGAATCAGTATTTACAATATTTTTTTCTTATTAAGATTTGGACTAAAATTTTGTTGTTTTTTTTTTAAATCAATCACGGCAATAGGTACAAGCAAGGCACTATAAAGCAAAACCGTTGCTACAGAAACCCATTTTTTGTGATTGATCACTTTATCACTATCGATCTGACATATAAAAGCAAAGACATGTAAATTCACTGGTAATTTTGCATAGATAAATAAAATATCAGCATTTGTGTTGTTAATATCACAACCCCTGGTTCCTGTCACCACCACTGTAAAGAAACCAGAATCGATAAGTTTACCCACAATTAACCCTTTCACATCAACCCACTCTGAAGGTCTCTGGTTGCATCTCCACTGAAGTGTGTAGAAATGTAACAAAAAAAAAAAAATACTTTTTAAACTTGTAGATCACTCTTAACTGTTTGTAGGTTTGGAAGTTTTTGCTTTTGTTTTCAATCTTAAAAAAAGAAAAAGAAAAAAGGTGATATTTCACATACTGCTGCTCAACCTCCTTTTACGGTCAGATTTTTGCATATATATATATACACCCAAGGGAAATTTGTACTCCGATTTGGGTTTTGTGTGCCTAAAAATGATTCAGGTGTTCATCACTGAAAAGTGCAATTTGCGTGGTGTGCCTTAGTCCTAACTTCTAAAGGTTCTGCATGAAAGTGGCGAGATTACTGAAAGTTTAGCGCTGTGGTCGGAAGTTTACTTACACTCATCATGAATATGAATGTTACAGCATTCTTGGGCTTTCAATTACGTCTCTGGGTGGATTCTTGGGCAGATGAGTGTACAATGTACATCTTTAATAGAAAAAGGTACAAGAAGTTGGTGTTATTGGGGGGAGGAGGGGGGGGGGTCTGAAACCTGGCTGGATATTTGGTCACTTTATCCATTCCATAACCACCTTTGAGGTGTATCTGTCCCCTTCTTTATTACTCATTCCACTAGGTGCAATGTACCAGTTGTACTGGCAGCAACATAGCCCCAGAGCATGATGCTACCACCACCATGTTTAACAGTTGGTAAAGTGTTCTTGGGGCGGAACGCCTTACCTTTAACTTCACCTTTACCTTCACCGTGGCCCAACAACCCAACAATCTGATGAGTGCTCTCTATATGGTCACAGAGAGGCTACCAGCTGTAGCCAATCATGATCACTAACAGGAAATTAAACATTCAGTCTTCTGACCATATGTGTATAATTGTGATTTTAGAAAACCGAGAAAAGTAATAACACAGCGCCATATTCATTACTATGAATGCTGTGCACTCATTCTGGCCCAGAAAAAGAACAGTTCAAAGAATCACAGAAAGCCCAATATTGCTATGACATTCATGTCCATGATGAGTGTATACAAACTTTTGACCACATTAGTAAATTAAATGGCTACTGATGTGTGTGTTTTTACTCATGTGATTAAGATCTGAATAAAACAACTCATGGTACAGTGACATCCTCTCAATGTACTTCCGTATCAGTATATTATACAGTACTACTGGTTGCCTGAATTGTTTTTTACTCCATCACCACTAAGCCTGAAGGGTTTCACGTTTATCCCTTTGACAAAATAAACAAGAAAAAATGTGATGGTCATCTGCATTTTAAAGCCCTCTTAACTGAAGGTCTTAAAAAGGCTCAAGAGCTAGCCATAGTCAACAACAGGTGCAACTGAATGTTTGATAAACGCAGTAAAAACCAAACCTTGATTTAGCAGGCTTTGGTCAGGCTTCTCGGCTAATTACAGCTTCCCTGAACATCGGTCATTGCTGCTGGAGTTTAGTAACATAGTCTACGTAACGTGAAGCTTCACTCCTCGGCGAACTGATCCTCAAATTGAACCACTTCAAAAAGAACCCCCCACCAGCCACCCAAACCAAAACATTTCCTCACAGCATGTACAGAAAGTCTGTTTCCTTTTTCTCTCTCTATATATCTCTCACTCAGTCAGTGAGGACCACCAGCTCTCCTTCGCTCCGTTCTCCACCGTCGCTGTCTTCTCCCTCGCTGTAAGGCTGTTTGGCTCTGGCCTCTGGCTCATCAAGGCCTCGGCTATGCGGGGGCTCCAAGGGACGGGGCAGGTAGTGCTCCAGCAGCGCTGGGTGCAGAGGCAGGGCCATGGAGACCGGGGTGCTGGGGTACTGACCCTCGGCTGATGGGTAGTGCAGCTGCTGCTCCGATTGGCTGGAAGGACGTGAGAGAGAGAGAGAGATAAATTATAATATCCACCCACATGCCTTTCAAGTCTTTACTTCAGAGCAAATTCAGAGTAGTGTATGACTGATCCAACATTTACTACATTTGTAGTGTATACAACAGAAAGTGTTTTTTAACCTGTGGGCTGCAGCTCCCTAGTGGGATGTAGTGGTACTGAGGTTTTTTTCTTCTTCTTTTTTTCAAAAATTTTATTGTTGTGATAATTATCCAAAAAAACAAAACTACCTAGAGGTTTATATTTTCAGAGCAAGTCAACGGTTCATGTTTATTTAAATAAATACAAATATTTAAATGGTTATATTTTTATATTTAAATAAAAAACACAATAACATCAGACATAAAAACAGATGTCAAATATTGTAATTTTTCCATTCTGCTAAACAGATACAAACTAGGGGTATAACTGTTCACCTCTTTCAAGGTTCAATAGGTTGGTGCTTGGCAGTGTTAATTTTGGCAGTCAAATTAATAAAAAATGTTGACTAAAATATTATATTAATTTTAATATCTGTTTGCAATTTAGTAAGTTTTAGTTTTAATCAACATTTTAAGGTCTAGTACAGTTCTTTAATCCAAAAAAATATTTTGGCTAACCTTTTAATCTAATATCTAATATTCAGTGGATATTTGCATTTTGCCCCTCCTAGGTTTCAAGACTTTATAACAAAATACCAACAGGCTCCTCATCTCTGTGCATGCTTCACGTTTTTAAACAGTCCGCATGCGATTCCGCCTGTTTTTATTAAATGTACTTACAGAAATGGAAAGATCTGGAACTAATGATAATGAATGTAGTTTGTTCTCTGTTTCACCAGATTTAGAAAATGTTTTAGGATGTTGTTTGTGGAGAGGACATGGAACACAAACATCCAGTTTCTACATTCTACATTCTACATCCAGTTCTACATTTTCTCATAGTTCTCTTTTATGTGAATGTGTCTCTTTCAATGTGAAATGTGTCGTTTGCAGACTAATAGACTTATTTCTTAATGCTCAGTACAAACTGGGTACTGTCAGGACCTTTATGACAAGTTCCAAGAAACTATGAGGTTCTTTATTGAACATGTGTCGGATACCAGTCCTAGTGGGTTAAAACACTGCAGACTTTAGTGTTCCTCCTCATTTCACACACCTATTTTAACTCATCAGCTAATCAGGGAGGCTTTTGTGGAAAACGCTAATCTCCACAGTGCTGTGGCTTGACAAGAAACCACAGTTTGTCACCAGAGATGTAATGCTTGTTCAAATTGTAACTGTTAAGTTTTATTTGTTTTACAAGATAAACTATTGGGTTGGTTAAATCTTGGGAGGCCTTTTGTGGCTGTGTGGGCAGCAAGCGGCAAAAGGTTAGGAACAGTGGCCTTAGACAATAATTTCCATGTAAAAGCTGTTGACTCAAAATTCACTTATAATAGAAGCCTGTAGGCACATGCTTCAGTACCTGCTCATTAGCTTCTATTATAAGTCTGTTCTGAGTCAAATGTTTTCCCCCCCACTGTTTTTGTGCCAAGTACATGGAAATTCTTTAATTTGATCATCAGTGGGAACAGGGGTTGTGCTACAGGTGTAGCGGATAGAGATGTTTAGGAGAGGTTTTACGATATTAAAAGTACTCCTTTAAAATACTGTCTTAAATTAAATTTACACACTCGTACAAAGCAATCCGTCAGTCAAGCCATGTTTGGTTAGTTAGGTTGGCTGTGTCTGAACTTTGCCCATTAACTTTTGCACTGGAGTTTTAAGACCAATGTAGTCATGAAAGTGTATGTCCCAGCAATAAATTGTCATGCAAACTGCATATCTAACTCCATACTTGCCTCAAAAGACACTGTTTGGATAAGTAATTCATTTGTGCATGAACAGGAGGACATATTTACTTGGACAGAAGGCGATTACTCCTTCATCAATTGGGGAGTCTTCAAACAACTGATTACATGTGCCTTGCTTGGCTGGAATGAAAACCTGCAGCCACGCCAGCTATAGCCAAGCTCTTTGCGGATAAGACTGGACACTCCTGATGTAGACCACAAGCAAGCCACATTTACAGTGTGTGGAGCTTATAAGACCATTAGCATCATGAGGTTTCTCACCATAACTTCAGCAGCTTACTGTATGCCCTTCGTGAACTTGCTCTGCACATGTATAAGATGCATTACCAGCCCAAAGGTCACATCAGACCTATGAATCAGTTTAACGGGCTTTCATTAGGCATAAATCCCACCTGCAAACTGATTTTATTATTTATATATTTATATCTTCTTCCTTCATTTATTATTTCGTGCCCCCCCCCCCCACCAAATTACTCAGTCAGGCTAAACCCAGCCTACGTCTCACACTACACACAGGTGCTAACACCATTTACGGCACTAAAAGCATAGTTTATGTCCAATCTCAAACACCATTACACAGCTAAACATGTATGTAAAGCAGTATGCTAGGTATGAGAGAGAGGAGAGGGGAGGGACGAATCACTCAACGCCGCTGAGGTCTGTCCCTGCAGCAGAACTGTTTACTGAGCAAAAAATAAAAATATGATGCAGCAGTTGAGGCAAGCTGTGTGGTGAGCGAGCTCATCACGAAAGCAAGTCGTTTACAGAGGGACAGTTTCTGAAAAACTGCATGCTTCAGGCTGTGCATATCCTGTACATAGAAAGGTGACTTTACTTAGAAGTGTAAGCCTGACCGCAAAAACAATGGCAGTGCAGATCAGCGAGTTGTCTGGTGACATTTATGATGTGCATTCAATTCAGTGCCTTTTTGCTTGCACTTAGTGAGAGTACAGATGCGAATGCTAATGATCAACTCGCTATATTTGTCAGAGGAATAAATTACTTGCCACGAAGAACTGCTATCTTTATGTCCAGAGCATGGAATGTCTTGGAGTACCACTAAGGACATGAATGAGGTCACTGATTGTGCATCATGGAAAGAGAAGTTGGAGAGAAGTTTTTCACAGAAATATTTACTTCCAAAAAGACTCCCTTGGTGTTGGTGTTTTGCCTGGATAACTGCCCCGAGGAAATCCGAGTTGGAGACCCCTGCTGTAATGTATGAAGTAATGAATTAACTAATAAACCATATGTGAAAGTTAGTAATTAGGATAAATTAGTGAATTGCTGCCCTGAGCCACTCTAGATTTGTCTTGTCTGAGCTCCTGAGCTCTTCTGAGCTAACAAAATGTTCCTTTAGCAGAACCTATATCCAAATCTCTCACCTGGGTGGGTATGAGGCGCGCTGCTCCTGTCTCCGGCTCTTCATCATGGCCTTATACTCGCCCACGCGCAGCCGCCTACCCTCTACGATGCAGGTGCGCTTGGGCCGGGGCTTGTATTTGTAGTCCGGATATCGCTCCAGGTGCTGCCGGCTCAGCCTGGCCTGCTCCTCATAGTAGGGCTGCTTCTCCTGGTTGGACATGGACTTCCAGCGTGAGCCTGAAGAGGGTGGCAGAGAGGTGTGAGTGAGCGAGGCCAGGTAAAGGAGGAAGGGACCTCAGAGGAGGAGTGCTGAACATTTTTCTATAATTATACTAGTCACTTAATAATAACTATAGTCACTGTTGTGCATAAAAGTCATCTTTCTAGGAGGAGGAAAACAATCTTTAAAAATTGTATACATTCAAGTCATTTCAAAGTATTTCTATTGGTCTGTTCATCATAAAATCTTGGTGCGATGTAAAGAACAACTGCCAGATTCACATTATAGCATCATTATATATATATATATATATATATATATATATATATATATATATATATATATATATATATATATATATATATATATATATAAATAAGTGAAAAATGCCAACAATGGAGATATAAGGTTTTGGGCGTGACAGCAAAGAGATATATATATGCACAAAACAGTCATGTGACCTTTAGCACAGCAAGCTAATTAATAAAGAACACAATGCTGGAGAAGAATGCAACAGGGAGTGTATCCACAAAGACAGACACACAATGCGCGCTCCGGGACAGATGAAAAATGCGCTGCAGGCTAAGAGTGAAGATGATTGAGGGGACGATAGATAAGTAAACAGTTCAAAGGATCTGTATAAGCGCAGAGGCTCTGGGACTGTGACTCAGACGTGCTAGTAGCGGGGGGAGGAGGTTTAGAGGTGGAGGGCTGGCGTGAGTGTTTCAGCTTTAGCACAATGGAATGGAATGTGAGTGTTTTGTCAGAGGAAGAAGGGGAGGAAGGCACCGGGAGAACAGGGGGGTGGCTCTGGGTGTTGTTTTCCTGTTGCCCAGGGAGCCAGGTGGCAGTTCGTGCCCCTGCTGCCCCACCTCTGTGCTCTAAAATGAACTTTTTTCTTGCCACCTGCCACTGAAGCAGGTAACTTTCCACTCTGAAATCTGGTTAACAAGTTAGATGCTGTCCTTGTCTCTTTAACTCCTTCCCACTCTCCATTTGTCCAGTTTTTCTTCCATACTGTCCCATACAGTTAACTTCAAATGTATATGTACATGTAAATTAAGCATGTTTGTTGTAGTAAAACATACCAATTCTGTACAGTGGTGGTGATTGAAACTAGTTGTCAAAATGTTTTGAAATCAAACACAGCAATTTTATTTACTATCCAAAACTACCAGTAAACCCACACATGTCTTTGAGGACAATTTTGCTTTTAGGCCAAAAATATTGTCAAAACGATCATAAAACAATTATTCGTTCATCATTTTTTATAGCTTTTAGAGACATTAAACCTTTGCGTAGGTGAGCTCTGGCTGGCAGTGAAGTTCTGCACAGGGTGAGTTCTATTGGAGTTCTACAATGTGACGTTAAATCAGCAATTCAGCTGTACGTCATCTGTAGAACGATGTGGGGAATCAACAGGCAAAAAAGAACTGTGCAGAAAAGATCAGATTATCAATACTGTGGCTTTTTGTTTTTAATTCTTCTAGATGTTTTTTGCCAAGTTTTATAAATTAGTGAGACTTCATGACTTTGATTCATGTATTCACTGGATCTGACTGATGTATACAGTTTAAAATGAGATATAAAGATATAAAGAATGCAAGGTTTGCCATGATTGCCTTATTTTGCAGCATGAAGCTGACATTCCAGCTTAAAACACGTTCTTGCGCCCATAGCTTCTGCACAATTGAAGGTGGAGCTACAGAATGACTCCTCGTGAAGGCAGCCGTGTTTGTTTACATCGTCCTAAATCAACTCTGAATCAGCACTTTATTTCAGAAATGTTCTACTGAGGTTGTGTGACGGGGTGGTTAAATGATCACAGGGAAAGCAAAAGTTTTCTGTGCTGTTTTAGCGAATAACGAGAGAAACCCATCACTTAAGAGTATCCTCGAGCACACAGAGGTCAATTAGCATCTTAGATAAACTTCTTTAGCAAGTGTGAGACCGGTATGACTGGCAAACGTCTGTTGAATAAATCAGGTGTTTGATGAACCAGTGGAGTAAAGCTACGCCGAACATGCCAATCCAACGAACAAATCATGGTCCCACTGGCGAGGCCGTATTTGCTAAAGGGTTAAAGACGCTTTAGACGCCTGATTCCATTCAGCACCTTTGTGAACAATTCTGACTCATTTCCGTTCTAGAGAAACTTGGATGGAATGACTCTGTAAAGGTCTTATTGATCTTTATTCATGCATAATGCGTTTTATTTGTGCAGAAACTGAATTGTGGAATTTCCCTTCAACATTCCCCTCTATATCCTCATATTTAGAAGAAAACCATTTCCTGTAAACACTGTTAAAGTTACTCACTGTAACAGCAATGATATAGAAATACATACCCTCATATTGGCCAAGTTTGAAGCAACAAATATTTCAAAATTTCATGACTGCTGATCTAAGTGGCAACACTTGCAATATTCAAAATATTGCACTGTGGTTTGACTTTAAGTAATACAGAAAATGTCTCCGCCTGTGTAGCGGGGGACAAGACTTGCCAAACCCCACAATTTACCCACACTGGGCAGGTGGTGGGTGTTCATTTCATACACTGCCCACCTCCCAGTCTCGAATGCTCAGTCGGTTTTAAGGCGGCAGCAGGTGACACGCCAAAATAGAGGACCATTTACACCCAGATCAAACAATCAGCAGGCAACAATGTGGGGCGAGAGGTGTGGTGGGCGGGGGTGGGGGGGGGTAGGTGGGGAAGAGAAAGAAAAGATATAGAGATAGAGAACAATACATTTAGCTCTACCAAGACGGAAATAAAGAGATGGAATGTGGCCAAAACAGGTGCTGAGGTGAAATTCTTTCAGGGTTAATACGCAGCAAACAATAAGGATGAAAGAAAGTGAGAAAGAAAAACAGAAAGAAGACCGCAACTACTTTTAAGGATTAAAAACTTTAAGAAAATAATTTCGATCAATCAGTAGAAATGTAATTTTTATAAATTAATAAAATAAATAAATGTTTCTATCAGTTATTCAGTTAATCAACTAATTAGACCATTATGTCTTCTGAAGCTGCTCTCTGTGCTTCTGTGATCATTCTGTAATCAGTTAGAGAGCAACAAAATATATAAAGCTTCTTCCTCTAGCAGACCGCAATCTGTCGGAATCTGTCTCATAGATCACCTAAATGTTATAAATTATTCCAAATTTTATCACACTGTCAGATAGTCGCTGCTGCCCTACTTAAACTAAATCAACTATGCTTTGACCACGCTGTACTTCAAGTTCTTACCCAGGATTTTGCTGATGCTGGAGTTGTGCATGTCTGGAAAAGCCTGCAGGATGCGGCGGCGCTCATCTTTGGCCCACACCATGAACGCGTTCATGGGCCTTTTGATATGTCCAGAAGAGGTGGTCCGGCTGTCACTGTAGCTCCCAACTCCAGGAACGGTAATCTGCCCTAAAGGGACATGGTGAGAGAAGTGAAATCAGTCCCAGGTGCCTTTTTTGTAGCACTTTATGTTCGTTCAAAGCCTCAAACTGAGTCTTTAATTATCACCCTAAAGCCTGTCATAAATTCCAAGGCAAATTACAGGTTTTGAGGTTTACCCTTTGTTTTGCTATTACGAAATAATAGGGTACTTGAGTTAACCCCTTAAAAAGGTTCACATCTTGTTTTTTTTTTCTCCCCCCAAGGCCCACTAGTCCTAATTCATAATTTTTTTCTATTTTTTTTTCATATTTCTTTTTTTTAGTCCTTTAAAATAAAACAGCCTGTTGTTATTGTTACTGTCCCTTTAAGTATGTAAATTAATTATGTTCTGGTTGGAATTATTCAGTAACTGCTATGGGACAATTATGTAAAGGATGTTGTTGGACAGGGAAGTCGTTAAGAGTTTAAGGGGTTTATTTGGAAAGTCTAATCAACAAATTGGACTCGGACCAGAAAGCAGAACCAAGGGACTGGTCCCCCAGCTAAGCAATATGGTAGCTAGGACTATTCTTTACCCTCAGAATCACTGCTGAGGTGCTCCTCGTTCGTTCGCATGGACTGCCCATCTTCACTGCGGTGGGGAAGACGGTCAGCTCTGGACACCTCCTTATAGTCAGTCTGCAAAAATGCCAGGAAAAGTATTATTAATATACAGTCATGAAAAGTAAAAAAAAAAAAAAGAAAGAAAACCAAACACGCACAACTTGAAGATACCAGGAAGACGTTTCACAAACTTCTACAACTCTGTCATACAGGCACACCTACACTCGATGACTGATAGAGCCCTGAGGGGGAAAAATGCTCAAATATCGTATCAAAGAATCTCAAACAAGCAGCACACTTTTTTCCTGCTAAGGACTTCGGCATATTTGGCTCAGCATGGCCACATTGTTTCAGGAGGGCTTGAAGACATTGTCTAAATGGTGACGGGCAATAAGAACAGGTTTGAGAGGAATGCTTAACAACCCCCATTCACGACAAACAAAGGGTAAATTATTGTCATATCTTCCTGCGGTTAAAATTGAAAGCACAGCGGGAACAAAGTGTATTGCTAACAGGTGTCAGGGCCTTTAGAAATTGCCACGCCAACAACAACACAAAAAGTAGAGGCTCAGAGTGCGGAATAGGACCAAACCATTTGCGCCGCGAGGTTTAAGAACAGCTGGTCCTGCTGGAGCTGTGCAGACACAACCCCTATTAAAGAGATAATGTGACCCAGTGTAAACTTATATGCAACCCTGACCCCAACCCAAGATTTCTCCAATGGTGGCCTGGCCTAGGTTGCGTGTTCAGTGAGAAAGGCATTAACACCATTAACACATTCTTGGCTCTGAGTATTGGTCTTCGAGCATGACCAGCAATGACTAACTGAAAGCTCCAAGTGTCACTGATGAGTCTTGGAGGGCTTGGAGTGTGTGTGTGTGTGTATATGTGTATATATATATTAGATTGTGTGTTTGTTTTCATACATTTGCAGGACAAAATTTTCTGACAAAACAATTGAGACCTTCAGGACCAATAAAATATATATATATATTTTTTTAAATTAAGGGCAAAAACTAGTTATTTGCTTACTTACTAAAATTTGAATTAGGTTTAGGATTAGGCTACACTACACTACTACACTGTACAGACAAAAGTACTGAGACTCATATTTAATGTTTCTTCTTAAATAAAGGGTATTAAAAGAGCTTATACTGCTTTTGTTGGAGTACCTTTCTCTAGGCTTTCTACTACATTTTGGGTCATTGCTGTTAGGATGTGACTGCAATCAGCAACAAGCGTGTTTGTGAAGTCAGGATCATCCCTAATTCAGCACAATTATTCCAGAGAACGCAGTTCCACTGCTCCACAGCTCAGTGCTGGGGGCTTTACACCCCTCTAGTCCATGCCTGGCATTAGGCACGGTGCCCATAGGTTCCATCTGCTCCAAAGAGTCATATTCTATTGGCAGGACTTCTCTACTGGGACTAGACAAGCGTGTGTGTGTGCATTTGCACATCTGTGGCAGCAATGGGTTAAAATCTTAAAGTACGTGAATGCATTAATTAGAAGAGGTGTCCACAAACATTCATCCACTCAACACTGTTAGCATTGTGTGATATAAGAAGACACACACACACACACACACACACATATATATATACACATGTACATGTACACACACACACACACACACACACACACACACACACACAGACCTTAAACAAAAACAACCCCCTGTGTGTATCTGGGTGTATAAGACAGTGTGTGCATGAGACACAATGCTTGCCACTTTAAGATGCTGACTCACCAGCCTCGTGCTGCTGTCCCTATCTCTGTCCCTTTCTCGGCCTGCTGGGCCCTGGCCTCCACGCAACAGCTGCTGGGCATCATGGATGGCTTGGGTCACAACATCCCCCTCACCCAAGAAGCCTGGAGAAAGGAGAGAAGAAATGGGGGGCGGGGGGTTAGTGGCAGAGAAAGAAAGAAAGAGAGCAAGATTTACACAAGGTCACTCTCCCATCCTTTCCTTCCAGCTAATACCTAATGAACTTATCTTGTTCTTCTTTAGGTAATGCAGGGGCACATGTTGGCGCACCGTCAAGCTTGTTGTCTTTTAACACTTAGAAGCCCGGTGTTGTTACTGCTGCTGTGAAATGCAATTTCCCAAATAGATTCCTTTTATTTACTGTACTGTTGATTTGTTTCAATCTACGATGGCGCATCAATCTTGTGCCGGTGGTGGACAGTGTTAGCACAATTAAACCAAACAACTTCCTGGTGGTCCAATCACAACTTTGGTGATGATTTCTTTAACTCCCCTTGAAATCCACCAGAGGACAGTAAAGTAAAACTGTGTAGAGTGTAGAATTCGAGTTTATAAAATATAACCAGGTCTACCTTTATAGTTGGATGCACTTTCCCCCCTTAGGTCAGTATGCAGGCTTGTTCAGAACGCAAGGAGGAACACTAAGCACTTACTATTGTTCTGTTGATTTAGAGGAACTATAAAAAGTTGACTGACGTGACCTATTTATGCGTTTTTCTGTTGTTCAAAAATGTAGTTTAAGACATAAACCATTTTGTTATATACATTTTTGACACATTGTCAGCTTTGTTGACACAGCACTAAGAAATAACTGACCCCCAATCGCTCTTATGCAGACATTTCTTCATAAAACAGACTTGTTTGCACAAAGTTTCTAATAGTCACCAGTGTTTTCTTTAACATTTGTTTAAATTTTTTACATTTTGTTCAATTTACAAGGACAGTGGGATCCATACTTACAAGAGCAGAGCTGTGAACAATTCTGCGCTTCAAAAACACTTAAGAACTCAGACAAACATTTTTTGTTTGGACTTTTCTCAAGAGCAAATTCAAGACACTTCCTAGAAAGATATTAATAAATGAGGCCCAGTGTTATTAATATAGAAGAGCACATTAACAGGCAGAAAGATCCCTTTTGTTGGACTTGAGAGGTAAACAAGGCATGCCCAAGGAGAGCGGTGCATTCTCGTCAAGCTCTGGAGCAGGTTTTCTGGGGAGCTGACAACTGCCTGCAATGCCTCAAATACAGGCATGTGTTGTAGTGTGAGGAGAATAGTGTCTCCTCCAGGGGCCCCAAACACTCCTCCAAGCCCAGCCCTCAAGGACTAAACACTTAAGCTTGGGTACAGATGACACTTGGATAACCTCTTGGGTAGTATCAGATGGTGAGGAGATATTTTTCCATGTCCCTCTCTCTCTCTCTGCCTCTCGTTCACTCGCGCGCTCTCTCTCCCTCTCTCAAGTACAAATACTGCTCATCAACTAAGATCGCACAAAGAGTAGGAGTTCGACGAGCCGTTACCTTCTCCATCTCTCCTGGGTAAAAGAGCATGTGCTGATGGAGAGAGGGAGCTCAAGAAGACGAAACAAAGAGAAACTCAATACTGATAATTCCACATGTCAGACTAAAACGGCTCTTTAGATCAGAACAACAAACAACAATCAACATCAATCAATGCCCTGATCAATACGTGATACAATACAGTGAGGAGGCAGTAAGGACACTCTTATTGATTGTGTATGTGGACTGCTGCACTTCTGCTGTGAAGCTGTAATCTTTCAGGACTGCAGAGCTTTGTGCAAGTGAGTAAGTGAGTAAGACTGATTTGCTCGCTTTGCAGCATTAGGCGACAATTGTTTTTTCCCCTCTTTTGGTCTCCCCCTACGGTCGAAAAGTCTAAAGGACATGCTTTACACTAGCATTTCTGGACAAGTGGAGAGGTACAGAACCATACCTAAAAGTGGAAGGATCATGTGGAAAGGGATTCACAATAGAAAAAACTAATTCTGACCAACATTTTAAAAACTGGAAAAAGAAGGTAATTTTGTTATTTCAGATGCGGAGTGGTCAGAAATAAGCGATCTTCAGTGGACGTACACAAATTCATGTTTGGAGGGTTTGGATGGAAATTTATTTTCATTTTTTAATTAGGATGTATGGAAGACATGAGTCTAGACTTCTATGCCCTGTAGTTGAAAGTATGATTCAGATGTGACCAATGTAGTTAATCTGATGAAACAGGCTCAGGATTAGATTCAGGAGTTGGTATGCTTAGATTTACAGTGGCATTACATGTCTGTGTGTCTGTCACCCACCCAGGCTAAGCGCAGGTCTGGGGGGGCTGTGGGGCAGCTCTCTGGGCCTGTAGCTGGACTGCAGGTGGGCAGAGGTCAGTTCCAGAGTCTGTGGACTGGGAGTCTTGGGTTTAGCTGTGAGGTTCAGGGGCTGAGTGCTCTCCTATAATACAAACAAATATTGGAATTTTAAATTCAACTCAGTAAAAATGTAAATCCCTTAAAACCACAAGGCTTTGTCCTCATAAATGATATATTATTTAGTAACTAGTTAAGTACGTTAAATATGAACAAGTAGCTAGTATGAAACTCTAGTCATAAGATCAACAACTGAATTGTGAGCTGAATACAGTTTAAGTTTAAGATGTTAAACCCATAAATGTGGTGGACCGAGTGAGTACCATTGGAATGAATTGACTCCATACCTGTCGAAAGACTGTACTGCTGGATCTTTTGATAGGAGTGGAGTGGGGGTTCGGGAGAAGCTGCATGGGGTATTCAACTGAAAATGGAGAAGAAGATAAAAGCAAATTATTCAGAAAGTGTTTTTTAAAGCAAACATTAAACTCACAGTGAAATAACATGAAAATATAATTCTGGACCATTTCTGTGGCTCCATTTATTGTGAAATTCTGACCCATATTTCTGTGCATATATCTGTCAAATTACCAATCCATCTGACCAACTCGTAGCCATATCCATCCACCCATCTATGTATGGATCAATCCAACCATCCATCATTCTACCTATCTGTCAATCAGTCTATCCATCCATCAATCTATTAGTTCACCCATCCATCCATTAGCTGCCTAATCATAAAATCCATTTGTTCATTAGTCTATCCATCCATACATCAGTATATTTATCTATCCATCCATCTATTCTCTGCATCGGGTTCCACTTATGTCAGCCAAGAACAGAAAGCTGAGGCTGCAGTGAGCACATGGCTCCCCAAAACTGAACAGTTGAAGACCACCAGCCTGGTCTGATGCATCTCCATTTGACCTTTGATGGTGTGAACCCATGGGTGCAACCTGCTGTGTGTCAATTGTCCAGGCTGGTGGAAGTGGTGTAATGGTTTGGCACACCTTGGGCATGCTAATACCAATCAATTATCTATCTATTAATTCATTAGTCCACCCATCCATCCTTTCAGCTGCCTAATCAGTCCATCTATCCATATGTCTACTAGTTTATACATCTGTCTATCTATCAGAACCTATTCATTCATCTATTCATATATCAATCCATCATCCTATCAGTATATCCATTCATGCATCTATCTAATCACAAGGACATAAATGTAAAGAATAAGGAATAATGCAAGATAATGTGTTTTTTGGGGTTTTTTGAGGGTGTTTCTGTAACAGTGTGACCACAAAGACACCATTAGCTCAATGTAGCTCTAATGTCCATAATACCAGGCCCTTCTGCCCCAGGCATCAGCAACACAAAGCAAAAGTCCTTCAAAAGCAAAAAGCATCGACCAGCTGCTACAGTTGCACTACTGTGTTGTGTTCTTTGAATACATCTTTCAAAACATAACAATGTGCATTTGCTATCCATCAAGATCATGAATCCAGCCGTTCTTATTTGAAGGAACACGCCGTACCGAGCAGAACAGGGATGCTTTAACAATGGCATTCTTGAAAACGGAGCGGGCGGAGCACACTGAGCCCTGCTCAAGCTCCGCGTTGATCAATACACACTCCAAATGAAAAGACAACCCTGGGCCTTTGGTAGGCGTCGCACTGCACATATGCAGAGAAGTGTTTCAACTTTGCTGACCTCTAGACAAGCTTGTCATGTTTGCATAAGAGAACCAAAAGCGGGACACTGGCTTCGGAGCATTAATGCGCACAATGAGCACTTCCATTTAAAAATTAGACCTTGAGATGAATGTGTAGGAGAGGACAGAGAAAGAGAAATCGAAAAATTCAGATGCGCTCAGGTCATAAGCTCAGATCATTGTGAGATTTTCGTTTTTGTTCCTGAGCAAAATAGAATGCCTACGAACACCTGGGGGACGTAGCTTGTGCCGAACGTTGCGACATGCTAACAAAAGACGCAAATCGCAGCCCATGACCTTTGCCCATGAGACACCAGTACAAACAAGAACTTTAAAGGCTTGGGGGATGTTAATATTTAAGGTCAATCTCTCAGATCTTTTAAGGAGAAAGCATTTGATCAGTGCGAGAAGAACAGGCCGCTGAAGCCGGTTCCTCCGCGGACTTGCAGTGTGAAAGCTAACAGTTACACAACAAGGCGGTCAAATATTCTTTGACATGAACAGTATCAGGATGTGGGAACAAAGGACATTTATTGAGTGATGGGGAAGTAGAAAGAAAGATAGAAAGAAAGAAAGAAAGAAAGAAATTGTATCTTGTAGGAACTGAGAGTGTTTCTAAACAGCCTCTACACTGTGTTTGCAGTAAGATACATCAGTCACGACTAAAATAATGCACCATGATAAAGTCACATTCATTTTGTGTATTTTGTATCAAGTCTACCTTGCTCAAAGATTCAGATTTAGGCAGTTACTTTGTTATAGATACATGACTGGACTGTTCATATGAACGTCACTAAATTTCCGCAGAGTAAATTGTTCCATAAGTTGCCAGATGTCACCAACCTCAAGTGAGAACAAAATGTACCAGTAGATGACATCACATCATATATACAGTCAGTGGCTCAGCTCTACAGTCAGTGTTGCTGTAGCAACTTGTTAAAGTGTTAAAGTGGAGGTACTAGAGTGCTTTATAACTGTTGCCTTTGTAAATTTTCTGTTCATTAATTTATCCATAGGTCTCTGATGAGTAGTCCCCCCATAGCCTGCCATAGGGTTCAGAATTTTGAGTTTGGTAACCAATACAAACTGTGTTTCAAATAGTGTTTACTATAGCACACAATACATTGCAGTCATATTAATTAAGAACATATTAAGTCTATTCATTGACTAAATTAACCATTATTATTAATCAATCATCATTGGTAATCATTTTAGTCTAGCCTAAACCCTGATCCAGGGGTGAGACTGGCTAAAAATGCTTACCGCTTATAGAACACAGAAAAATATTTTTACAGTTGGACACACTCACTCAAAAAACTTAAAAATATTAATAAAGTGGTCTAGCAAATTTTCCCAAATTGGAATTTTCCCACCCGTTTATAGCCCCACTAGCACTAGCAATGCTTCCGATGCTAGGAGGGTAAGGACTTAATACGTCTCCTTGGATGCATGCAAAACCGGCCACCATCTCTTTTTTAAACTGCTGCCAACGCAGCACCACTGGACAACCGACACACTCTGAGGAAAATGCTGAGTCCCCAGCTGTATTGCACCAGCTAACAGACGTCTGTGCCAGCCAACATTGCTTAACAGTGATGAGAGGACAAATGTGCTCTCTCCGACTACAGCCACTGATGGCAAAGCAGCATGCATCAGGATTCAAACCTGCGACCCCTGGGCCACAGTGTTTTTTTTTTGTTTTTTTTTTTGTTCTGTATTGTCTTAGTCTGGGATGCATTTCAATCAGGAGAAGCTAAAAACCCAATGTCCCGTATTAGAGGCGCTCACCTGGCTTACATGGAATGGGCTGAAGGGGCAAGCCCATCTGTGCATCAGAGGACACGGGCAGTGGCTGTGTGTTCGGGTGGAAGGCAGGGATCATCACATAGGGCAAGTTCACCTGCTGAGGCGAGGGTCAAAGAGCACACAGTCACTTCAAACCAGTGCTTTAAAACATTTAGTGACTACTAAGACGCTATTGTGCTGTAAGTTTTTGTAAGTTTTTGCATTTGATTGAGGAGATAAAGGCCCACAGTCCTGCCTCAGGGTGTTTTGGTGAGTAAATGAAGCAGGTCTTACCTGGATCTGCTGCTGTAGAAGGTTGATCTTATGCTGCTGCTGTATTAGCTGCTGTTGCTGCTTGGCAATCTGGAAAACATTATGTAATATATCTGAAAATGAGCCTGTGTGTGTCAATCTAGGATCAAGTTCCTTCACTTGTGAAATGCACCTGAATGCTTCAGGTAATGTTCACATAAACCATCATAAAGGGGGAATAATGTGATCAACAATCATGCCATCTTCAAAATGACTGAGGTGTCAGTCAGGTAAGGTGGTTTGGGTATTTCTAGAACTGCTGTTCTCCTGAAATTTTCATAGCAACGGCCTCTAGAATATACTCAGAATGGGTTAATTAATGGTGGTTCGAGCCACCTATACAACCGAGGTGAGCATAACAGCATCTTGTAATGCACAACACATTAAACCCTAAGGTGGCTGGGCTACAACAGACCATGTCAGGTTTCACAAATGTCAGCCAAGAACAGAAAGCTGAGGCTGCAGTGAGCACACAGATGTAGCCTGGTCTGATGAATCTCCATTTAACCTTTGATGGTGTAAATCCATAGACACAACCTGCTTTGTGTCAACAGTCCAGACTGGTGAAGGTGGTATATTAGTATAGTATTCCTAATAAACTGCTTGGTGCAGTACTGAAAAGGGTTATTTGACCATATAGTAATTTAATCCCACAACAGTGGAACCCCTTTTTGGTCCGGTGTAGAACTATTTTGAAAAGGTTATATACTGAAACATCTACATGATCATTTAAATGGTTATTGAAGTTGTCATACTGACAAATACTCAATTAAACAGAAACAAAACAAACAACAGATTACTCAAATAAATGAATAAATAAATAATAATTTGTTGATACTATCCCCTTATTCACTCCGCTCATGCTCCACACTCCTCACTTCACCCATTCCCATTGTCACAAAGTTTCCTCACCTGTTCCTGCTGCTGCCGTGCCAGCTCCATCTGCTGCTGCTGTTTCTCCAGCAGCAGAGCGGCCATGTTCCTCTGCTCTGAGTGCGCTCCCAGCAACTGCTCCCTCAACCCAGACAACTGGTTAATCATCAGCAACAGCTGCAGCTCCTTCTCAGCCAGGCTCTCTGGAGTGCCTACACACACACACAGACATACATGCATACACAGGTGGTCAGTCGAAAAGGCTGATTTAAAGTCAGTGCACTAGCTCAACATATTAGACTAGACTCATCCCGATACATGGACTGTCTGAGGTCTACTGCTATTAAAGGAAAGGTTCAGTGAATAAGCACATTATCTGCCATACCCCAGATGCAGTCTATCAGCCAAGACCTATTTGGTATCTGAAATGTGCTTCTTCTTTAAGTTTAGAACATGCAATGCTAGGTTAAGACTAGTCTAGATTTAGACTAAACTATATTATGTGGTTTGAGCAGGAAAAGCATAAAACCATGCAGTAATCCAGCCCTCCAGGACGGGAATTGCCCAGCTCTGCTCTGAAAGGATATTCAGTTTTTTTTTTTTTTTTAATTATGTGTCTTCTAACAGTAATTTAGAAAATAATTATTTGGAGGAACCTGTCCATCAAATTGTCCGTTTAATAGCAAAAAAGGTTGACCGGTATCGTTTTCTTGCTCAACACAAGAAACAATTAACAATTTAAAAAAAAAGGTCTCCTAACCATGTAAATGTAATGTATTTCCACAGCACGTCTGGAAGTTTGATTCACCTTTGACATTGGCAGTGCCTTGGAACCCCTTCCCCAAAATCTTCTCTCTCCAGTCTGCATTCAGGAGCTTCTCAATGGTGGGTAGAACTGACCAAACAAACCAGAACAAAAACAGATACTAAAGATCAGGTCATATGTTATTGTTGTTCAATGTTTTAATGAGGGTCCGGCTAGTGTCTTCATAATGAAGGAGAAATCTGACCATAAGACATTTTGTTAACTTCCTTCTAATGAACATGGCCTTCAACTTAACCCTCTGTTATACAATAAGCAAACAAGTGACAACAATGCACTGAGCTTACTGAGCTCAAAAAAAGAAAAGAAAAAGAAATTCAAAGAGTTGAGCATGTTGTGGTGCTTGCTTCAAAGACGGTTGGCTATTCACCACGACCTTCAAACATTTTGTACAGACTGTAGTCCATGAAAAATAATTTAAAAAAAAACCTAAAACAAATGGAAATATGGACCTTTTTTATTATCCTTTAGATTAAACTCACTGCCTCTCAACCTGCCACTGACATAAACAAACCACTTGATTCCACAAGTGCCTGTGAGCTAACAGAGACAATGGGCTTTCAATTTAACTCCAGATGTCTCTTGAAATTCTCATGCTTGTGGCCTTGGTTCATTGAGGCTGGAAAAATGCACTTCTTTTACGAATGAAAATTAACAGCACATCAAGATCTTCTTTTAATTGTCAAGAGTGCTACTTACCTTCGCTGACGTTCGGCTGGGCTTCAGGCCTGTCCTGGACCCTGTTCGCTCCATCCAGACTGGAAGGACTGAGTGTGTGAGGTCGCTCTTTTCTGGGAGAACTGGCCTGTGTGTGGTATAGAAACTGTAAGTTTAGTCTTCAGAAATACCAGTAACCTCATACAGTGCAATCATGCCTAAAAAGGTCTAGTTAAATGAATTTAGAGTGTCGGCATGAAATCACCTGTTGGACAATTAAGGGTCCCACCAGGGTCAGTGACGGGACAAGGGAGGGATTAAATATGGGGCCCATTTGGGAGGCCCAACTGAGTTAGTAACAACACAACACATGTACAAACTCACTCAGTGCCCATGCCCACTTGGAACCCACCTAGCCCACATTCCACCCATGTGCAGTTAGCATCAGTTGTTGTATTTTTCCTCCTTCAAACGAACAACCTAAAGAGAAAACTCTGAAAAGCAACAGCCTTACCAAAGGAGATCGAGAGATGAGGGGAGTTGGCTTTTCGCCGTCGCCTCGTTCGGTTGGTTGCCGTGCCGACCAGTCCGAAGAGGGTGAAGATTGGCGTGACTCGCGCTCTCGGACTCCACCTCCCTCTCCAGACTCCTCTTCCTCCAGCTTGACTCCGACGCCCACCATGGTCACATTACCGTTAGCATGGGGATGTAAAACAGGAGGGCTGGGCTCACACATCCTGCAAAAAGTAATGGAAAACCGATGATTTAGAATATTAAACATGTACAAGGTTCCGGGGGGTGGGGGGGTGGGGGGGCACACTGTCGGTACAGGTAGGCGGCAAAGGTTACTACTGTAATTTCAGGGTGAATTATTTGCAAACAGTGCAACAAACAACCACGAGAGTGAGGAAGTTAAGCAAAGATAGGTTTGTTAAGAGTTTAGAGGGGTAGAGCAGGTAGACAGCGAATGGTTCCTTGTGTGATATCAGATTGAAAAATCTCTAACGGGGCATTCCAGTGCTGTAACCCTGGCTATCTGAGAAAGAAGCCAAGCCAACAGCTGACTGTTTTGCATGAGCAACAGAAGGGCTTTGTGGGCACCAGCACAGGCCACCCCATTCAATTGCTTTTCAACAAAGCCCAGAATAAGGTAGCACTTCAAGAACTCCAGGGCTCTGGAGCATGCAGGGATGGAAGGAGAGCTGTGTGTGTGTGTGTGTGTGTGTGTGTGTGTGTGTACTTCTCAAGGACTCAAGTCTATCAACACAGTGGCAGAAGACAGATGGAAGACTCAAGTTCCACCTAAAACTCGTCTCAAGTAGCCCGCCAAGTCTGACCGTGATGAAGGACAAGGGGGAAGACACAGAGAGGGAAGGACTGAGCTTGAAAAAGTGAGAGATTTTTGAAGTGGCTAAACTCTACAGTGCTGCTCCTTCTTCCTTGCTTTTCTGGTTCTAAAGAAATGAAAAGACAGGAGCGAAACAAGACAAACGCAAGATACATAGATAAAAATACTACACGTGCACATAGATGGGTATATACAAAAAATAAGGCTGTGTTGTTGCCTAGAGGGAACAAAGGAAGCCCGAACAATGGGAAGGAGACGGACAAAAGCAATAGGCTGCAGGGAACGGCGCAGGGTAACAATGCAGCCAGAATGTGCCGATGGGCCACGGCAGGGGGAGAAAAAAAAATAATGCGGAAGACTCTCAGTGCTGCCAAGAGCACAATGACTCCAGTTCCTCCTGCACTTTTTTCCCCTTAACTCTGCCAACATAAAAGCTACCTATGTGTTAACGCCACGGCGTGTGTACAGGGTCTTGACCGATGGCTCCTGAGAAGCGGCTCTTCTGCAGAACAGCACGCCTGTAAAATGTAAAGAGGCCTTTTTAAAGAAAACTAAGAGCATTCAGTGCAGACAGCTAGGACCATTCAGGTATCTGCAGCATTGCTACTAAACTGCACAGGAAGCTTAAAAAACAGAAAAAAGGAAAGAAAGGGGGGGGAGGAAAGCTCAATAAAAGGGTCTTTGACTTTCTGAGCATTTCTTACACAATCTGAGAGATACAATCTAAGACCGGGGATGACAAATGCAGATACCTCAGAAAATGACGAGTGGAGGAGGTAGATTTTTTACAAATCTTTAACTCTAGCCCAATTTTTCAGTTTGTAAATCTTAAAGGGAGCCCTAGGTCGATTAAATTTAGCTTGATGTCCCTCAATCAGCAGATGAGAGACAGAGTAAGAGCATTTTATCTGGTTTGCTCAACTGTATTGGATGTATACTCAGTGTTGAGGCACCATACTGAGCTTAAAAGTCAGGCTTTAAGGCCTAATATCCAGGAACTACATTAACACACTGCTGCAGTCTTAAAAAAAACAACAAAAAAAAAAACAACAAAAAAAATATCTGTACAATACTAAAATTATGTTAAAAAATGAAAAAAAAAGTTTAGAGATTATGGGGTTGACATAAATAAGACAACTGGAAGAAGGTACAGACCACCCTCCTTCCTCCAGGCCAGAACGGACACTGACTGGAGGCACTTGGGCAACTCTTCGGAGTCTGTAATAGAAAAGTATATACAAAGGAGACACTACCATTAAGTTTCCATTGCTATGCAGTTAAGGCTATTCCGGTTCTTTCCCAGTCATTGGAAGCAGTGGTCCTTCGCCAGGTGCGGGGAGTGCGGGGACTTAACGGCTCATTCCAAGTGCACTTGCAGCTAAAGAGGCATGCTGGGTATTTATTTGGAGGGGGGAGGACTTAAGCTGTTGAAAGTCAGAACAATGAGGCTACAAATGGAAGGGGGGGGGGAGACAGAGAGAGAGAGAGAGAGAATATGCTCTTTTCAAGGTCCTACACAAACTCTTTTCAGTGCAAATTGACTCTAGGAACAGGTGGACGGTCCTGCTCCAAAAGTCTGCGAGATATGATTTATGACGAGTTGACTGACAGATATGCAGAAGACCAAGAGAAATTGACCACCCACAGTGCTCACAAACGGCCATTCGCTAACTTTCAAGAGTGGAACATCCTGTTGCAGCAGAGTTCAATATTACTACTGGATAGACAAGACTCTGTGGGCAGAGGTTAAACAATCTCTACAGTTGTCTCAGGTCCTGACAATGGGAAGCATGAACGGAATTCTTTGAGTTGTTAAAATCTCTGCTGTTAGAAAGGCTTTGTCTTGCCTGGCTCTCAAATTCCGAGAATGTGCAATCAGTCATGAACTGCAATACAAAATTAAATATCAGATTAGAGTCAGAAGGCTTGGCGTAAGCAAGTCATGTGAAATTCCGAAATGTGAAACTGTGAAAATTGTGAAAGTCAAGAAGCACAACAGCAAAGCAGCTGCTCCATGCGGACTGTATAATAATAATAATAATAAATAAATAAATAAATAAATAAACAGCCTAAACGAGGCAAGTTGATTTCAGTTCATCTTACCTGTTGTTGGGATGAGGAGCCATTTTTTCCTTTATTTATTTATTTATTTATTTTTTCAACGCAACTTAGAAGAATAAGGAGTCACGCTTTGCGAAGAGAGATAACATCAGATTCAGTGGCTTTATGAGCTGCTCAGCTGAAGCTCTTCTGAAATTGAAGCCTTCCCACGGCCAAGAGGCGCACGAGTGAACACCAAGTTGCCAAACAAGTTGTAACGCGTTAACCTAACATTCTGCCCCTGGCACCACCAATGCAAATGCAGCGTTTGCACCACCCCCTCTCTCGCCCCCCAACCTTCATCAATTCCCTCATTATAACATGTTTAGTTTAGAAACAAAGTCAAAACAGCTCGGCCAAAAACTGTGCAGAGAACAATTCAAGAAAATGAGCCTGAGCTTAAGAAGAGAAGTTGGTGATCAACTTGAGTCAAACAGTGTAGAGTAGTAATAACACAATTAACACACGGCCTGTTTGAACTTGCACTGTGAGCAAGACGGGATGTTTTCTTTTTTTTCCCTCTCTCTCTCTCTCGCTCACTCTCTAATACAAGAAACAACCCTGACATTTCGCCTCCAGCAAATAACACGAGAAACACTTCTCAGGCAACAATTACATGCACTTGAAACTTTTTAAATACCTGTTTGTTTGTTTGTTTGTGTTTTTTTTGGTGGCTTAAATATGGGTTCCCCCATATGATTACAAAACTGACTTGGACTTTAAAATAAATAAAAAAATAAAAAGATCTGACGTTTGAGCCCATAAGCTTGCATTGCCAACAGTGTAAAGCCCAATCAGCTGTTGAAGCCCAGCAACAACTCCACCTGCTCACAAGTGCACTCCAACTGGGGAGTAATTCAAACCATTCATCGGCCTTGACCCACGCAACGGGTCTGTGTCCACCAACCTCAGGAATCCGCAGTCAGCTCTCATGGCCCATGGCTTGTCTTGCAGATGTAGCGCTATGCGCCGGTGCTGGAAGGTGGTAGGGCAAGTCATGCTGTGATCAGGCACAAAGTAAGCCCTCCCTCCACTACCTCTGCCACTACTACTGTGCCCCCCAAATAAAAAAAAACAAAAAAACAAAACACCCGACCACCTCAAAACGGAGCTGCTCTTCAGCCCTCAGCTTTCTTCAACCTCTGCCTCGTACACTATGCAGGATGCACTGAACTGTGGTCGCGAAAGCATGCCTTTAACCAAAGCAAACAGCGACATTTGCATGAAGTGTTTTTGCCAATGTGACTGATGTGAATATTATTTGCAGATGGTTATCAGGCGCTATAACATAAATGGTACTTATTTCCAAGTAAACTCTGCCTGAATAGAATTGAATAGAAGGAAATCTGTCAAATTTTGCACAGCGATTTTATTTTATTTCATTTATTTTTTATTTATTCTGTATTTTTCCGCAATCTGCAAAGTACTGCCTTGCCTCGCAAATCTACAATGCCGTTTAAATTTCCAGTTAAAACAAGACATGCTATTTTCCTAGCTTACTCAAAGGAAGTATTTAAAGCTGTTTGTATAGAACATAAAAAAGGGACAGAAAAAAATGTCTTCCTGCTTATTTAAGCAAAATTAATTAGTCATTAAACCCCTTTCCACAAATACATTGTAAATGATTACAAACATTTATAGTAATTATTCATCAGGTGACCTTTAAATCAAACACTGCTGCCAGTAAAGGCAACCCAGTCGTTATGTCAGC
Organism: Salminus brasiliensis; assembly: GCF_030463535.1. NCBI lineage: Eukaryota > Metazoa > Chordata > Actinopteri > Characiformes > Bryconidae > Salminus > Salminus brasiliensis. Next base: position 8,428,734 of record NC_132898.1, read on the forward strand.
TATGTCAAGAACGAGGGCGCTTGCACTTCGCTTTAGGTCTGTAAGCACATTTCTCAGAAATGTGTGATTTGTCCAACCTTTTTAACGCGCGACTGACAAACCCAGGGCGGCCCACCGAAATCTAGCCTGTTCATCTAATCTATGCCATCACCACACGTGTGAATACAAAAATGCATCGGGAGAGAGGGAAATCAGCTCAGCATTATTTGACACTGACGCACAATAGCGGACATTAGTGACTCTGCTTTAGGCCATAATGGGCCCTTTTTTTCATGGATTTTCCTCTTCCCTGCCAGGGACAGCCCCAAACTGTCCCCTCCACACAGGTACGGGAGTTGTGTTTTGAATGAAGGAAGGAAAAAACAAATGCAAATCAACAAGGATCTGAGGGGAGACAAAACCCAAAAGACAGTTGCCTTGTGTAGAAAAACAAACAAATTTTCCATTGCTGCTTTAAATTTACAAGCGGGGGTGGTTGTGGTGGCGAATAAATAATAAATTAAACAAACTAAACCAACACTGTTGGAACAAAGGCTTGGAAATAATAATGTTATACTTTTTAAAAGGATTAAAAGCATTACTTTCATGCAGAAACATGGTATCTCCATTTTTCCCCCCATTTTTCACGTTTTTTTTCTGGCAGTCGTCTTTACATATTGGCGAACATTCAGGACAAATGGATCAATATAAATACTCCAAAATGACCTGGAATAAACAGTTTTTTACATTGACTTCCCCTGAAAGTTAAGAAGGGGGGGAGGGGGGGTGCACACATTCTTCTCCTGTAAAGTTAGCACTTTGGAGATTCAGAGTTTAAGTGTGACAGCAACAACTGTGATGGTACTATACAAAGGTCTCATTTCATAAGTGTTTTTTGAGCCATTTTCTAAGCTCTCCTCAAGAAGGCACAGCACTTCCGGCTTTCATTAAGTCAGGTGAGCTGCTGGTGGAACTCAAAACCAATCTATACAGTGGTTGGAGTTCACAGAGCCAAACCTGTGTTCTTCTAACAACACATTCAGACTAGTGTGCTTATGTTTATTCGTATTTATTCTAATGTGAGGCAAAAAACCACACTTACTGCAAAGATAAACAAGAATTTCCCTGACTGCCTAGGCCCTGTGCTACTGTATATCCTCCATGTATATCGTCACAATGTCCGAAATGGAAAGAAAATAATAATAATAATAATAATAATAATAACAACAACAACAATAAACATCAAGCTGCAAAGTTAAGCAATGTAAAACGATTTCATTCCAAGACATTAAAGGTTTCTAATAGTACATTCATCATGACATTGACACAATATTTAAAATAATTAAATAAATAAAATAACCACCAGATTTAAATAATACCCAAAAAGGGAAAAAAATATTTTTTTAAATAAAAACCCACTGCTTAAACACCTCAGCCAGCCTGCGTGCGAACCCATCTACATACATCTAATTAAACTTGTACAGCACTTTGCGTTAAACACCACAAGTAACAATAATTAGCATGTGCGTTTTTCACCCGCCCACTTCATAGACAGCATCCCAACAAATCAGCATCTCCACCACTGCCTCAATTCAGCCATCCGTATTTATTCCGTATCGTCCCCCAAACAAAGCCCCGATCAGATCTTTGGGCTCGTGTTCTTTTGAGACCTTCTAAATAAGACGTCTAAACAGGACGATGACACAAGCGCGGTCTGAACACAAAAAAGAAGGGTTGGGGAAGGGAGGGGGGGTTTGGTGGAGAAGAAAGGATTGTAGCGCTGCTGCTGGGTTTTTTTTCTCTCCTCCTTGTGCTTTTCAGAACCTCGAGGTTAAAAAGCAGACTCTTTCATCGTGGCTCTCCGGGCCTGAAACAGTCCAGTTATTGTGCCGCCGAGCGAAAGGCTAGTGTGGCATTTATCTGAGACACAAGAGGGGAGGGGGTGGTGGTGTGGGGGGAGCGGGGGGCTAGTGAATGAGGGGAAGGCACAAACACACTCCGAATAAAGAAACATAACAAGAGAAAGGGAATAAAGGATGTTTGTGAAGGGCCCCTTTTCAAGCAAAAAAAAAAAAGCCCCACAAAACCAGCCCTCCACCACCACCACCACCCCTTCAGGCAAAGCAAAGAAAGAAAGAATGAAAGAAAGAGAGAAAGAAAGAAAGACAGACAGAAAGAAAGGGATAAATATTAAAAATGCTGTATTCTAAGGGAGGCACACTTTTATATCCAGGCCTGCATTAGATGCACTACTTTTGTTCTGTGTGTTTGTGTGCATGTGTGTGTGTGTGTGCGCGCGCGTGTGTGTACGGACTGGTGCACAGAGCTGAGAACTGGGTTGTCGGAGAGAAGGACCATAAACAACGCAGTCACTACCTTCATAATACTCGACCCTTTGCCGGCGTGTCCTTGAACCGCAGGATAAACAGAGAGATCTTTAAGACAGAGAAGCCGTGCATCTGTGGCGTTGCCATGGAGACCAGGCCATCCTCTTTTGTGCGGCGAGGAACACAACAGGTAATTCTAAGCAACTGCTGGTCCCAGGATTGAACCCGCTGCAGAGTGTGGTGGGCAGGAGGAGAGAAAGTGAGGCTGAGGATAAGCTCATGGTGGCTTCCAACAACAACAGCAGCAGCAAAATCCTCCAATAAGTTGCCGGGAGGAAGAGTGCTGATGTGTTTGCTGACCACTGAGAGAGTGCAAGTGGTAATAAAGGGCTTAATCTTTTCAAATGAAGGGTAAGAACATGAATATCAATTTCACTGCAATTTGAATTGACCAAGATCCAAACAGTATTATTACATCTACCAGAGCAATTCTCTCTGTATTACACATTATGGCTTATATACAGTGTATTTGTATCTTAGGCCCCGTTCACACACAACTTTGATATTATCGAATCCCAAGAAGCGTTTCTGAAATTCTCTGTCCACACGAGAACGCAAAAAAGACTTGCACTTTAATGTCTTATTGAAATTGTGATACAAGCGAGTGTCTTATGGATATCATCAATGCTTAAAGAACACTGACCAACTGCACATTTCCTCACAGAGTGTAATTAGTGCTGTTTAGATGAAATGCTTTCTTGATGGATTTTTTGCTGATTTTGACTGTAAATCAGAATAGGAGAGTACTTCAATAGCAGTTTTTAAGAATCTACAACTACGGATACATTTTATTTGCCTGTCAAAATATTGTGATATATATTGTGTATCGTGAAACTGTCTTTAAATATTGCGATAAGATTTGTACCATATCGCCCACCCCTACTTCCATTGGGTTGTTCGCATTGCCTTGTGGCTATCCAACATGCAAAGTTTTGGACTATGTTTTTGTAGCGCGGTGTGTTCTCAATAATCTCATCCGACTAAACCTAACACCTAAAAACGTGTGGACAGGTCCTTAGAAATGAAATGAGGCTTTATCTGACATTTTTCAGATTCAAAAAGAAGCTAATGAAAGTCTCCCACAACAGTCAGTCAGTGTAAATCCATCATATACTGTTTGTATACAACCAGACTTTACGTCTTTAGCGTTGGATGCCTAAATGGGAAATGCTGAAAAAGAATCTTCTCAAAGAAGGGAAAAAAATAGTCTTAACCACTCTGAACAATAAAACATCTGAATTAATGTGGTAAGATTGAATTGCACAGAATTCTGCATTTCTATTGGTCATGATGATATATTATAATGAGAAAACAAAAGACATGACTTCCAGGACCAGCATCACTTGATTCATGTTTAAATCCAGGGCTTTTCTAAACCAAATCAAAACATTCTGCGGCTGGTTAGAACAGAGCAGAGTGAGCGGAGATCCAATTCTCTGGAGAAGGTTTTTGACGTAGGGGGGTAGGGGGTACGCCCGGAGGAAGAAAAGGCGAAACCTTCACCTTTCAGGACATCCTGAGAGCGGCCAGCTCCCTCCCCACCCCTACGCACCATCCATTTCTCCAGCACGTGTTGGCCTCCTGCAACAAAACAGGATACATGCTCTCCACAAGCCTGGGCAGGGAGGCCGAGAGCAAGAGCCGGGCCGAGAGAAAGCGAGGGACTATAGAGGAAGAATAAAAGGCCACTAAAGAAGATTAGAAAGGGCTAAAAGGAAAAAGAGAGGTAGCTTATGAGAGGAAGGATTAAATAGGCGAAGGCGGCTGATGCAAATCAACTGGTTCCACGACAAACCTTCTTGTCAGTTGAGGGAACAGGTTTATGCTCGTTTTCTGCAATTACAAGACGAAAAAAGAAGTAACTACATCCACTTGGATGAGCATTACAGTGGAATGCAACTATTTTTTTGCATGTTTGCAGTACAATGAATAAAAGACATGTATTTTAGTGATTTAGCTTAACAACATCTAAACATTCTGCTCTTCCAGAATATCGAATACCTATATCAATGATTTCATTTGGACCAAACCTAGTAAACCTATTAAGCAGGTAAAAGATGAGAGCAAGTAAACACACAGACTTGTAGTTTCTAGAGATAAACTAAAAAGTCAGAACAACTCTGATAGATTAATGAGATGAAGAAAGGTTCAAGAAAATACGATATTTATATATATATATATAAAAAAAAAACACATTTGTGTAAGTGTTGAGACAGTAAAAATAGAGGGAGAAAAAAAAACAAAAAAAAAACAAAGCCGATTGGAAAATATTTTTTTCTGCGAACGGGTGCGAAGTTTGCACTTCTTGACCACATCAATAAGGGAAAGGAATCAGTGTAAGAACATCTCCGCTGACGCACCCCAATGTCATTCTCATACACACATAGACTCCCCCAAACATCCTCAACTTTCACATATCGCCCCCAACGATTCTAACTTCTAAGAAGGCACAGATATTATCTGACTTCTGAACCGTTTTCGCATTACTTCGATGAGGCACATAATGAACTTCCTAAACACCATACGAGAAGCGCAACGACCAATGCCTAAATAGCTAGCACGCTGACTTTCCATTCAAGAGATGTGGGCTAGAATGTTTAAGCACTGCCCCATACTTCAGAAATCTGTAGCATTCTTGTCCCACGTACTGTAGGAACAATCTTTTTAAAAAAGTACCCAATTTTTGAAACCGTACTTCCGCAAAAGCACACCGAAAAAATGCAGATTTTGTAGATTTCAATGACGCACAACTATGAACTATGAAGGAAGAATTTCAGCCCACACTTCTCCTCGATTTTACAATGAATTTTTCGCCCTTTCACTTGACACACACTAATGATTACATGCTTCAATCACAGTGTCGGATGACTCAGTCGAGGCTGTCTAAGAAGCGACCAAACCAGTTATTTCTTATTCACTTCGAGTGTGATATTAAGCCAGCAAAGTACAATAATGGGCACGTAACTGTCACTCTACAAATCTAATTGATATGATGCAATAAAGATTTTGTAATTGAGTTTAAAGGATATGATCAGAAAGGAAAAAAAATATATATTTACAATAACAATAATTCAGTCGTCTGGAGGTCCCTATTAGCAAACTACAAATTGAACTCCCACATTCTCGAAGTGAAGCCTATTGCGCCTAATGATCTATGGTTCATTTGAACCAAATCATGAGGCTCTAGTGGTTTACTAAGTTATTAGACTATACGAATAGTGTTCTGTGTTTTGGTCTGCATGCAAATCCATGCGGTGATATTTCCATGCCGCATTCTTTCTGAGTGAAAGCCCTTGCTGTACTAAAAGGACTGTTGTGAATTATTCAAGTTTGCGAGAGGGATGAATGCACAAAAAAAACGTCTCATGTCAAACCAAATGAAGGCCAAACAAATCTGTCTGTGAAAAGTCGCACTGACACCCTTAACGATCTAAATCAGAATGATTGCGAGGTCTGTCTTCCTTATCTTATCGGCCCTAACAGTGCCGGGCATTGTGCAGTATTTTTGCCAGATGAAAAACAGCATATTTGTTTGCGTGTACGCTGTTGGGCAAAATACAAGCCCATGCAGCAGGTTATCGCATCTTCATCAGGTAGAGAGGTGTGTTTTTCTTCATATAGCAGATACAAAAGATGAATTGAGGGGAGGAAAAAAAAAAAAAAAAAAAAAAAAAAAAAAAAGCATACACCTAATCACAATACAATTTAAGAAAAAAAAAAAACTGTAAAATTGGCCCACCTGTAAACTATAACAGATAAAAAAATGAGAAGTCTAGTACATGTTACAGTATATTATAGAATGCACTGTGGCTTCATTAACAGATCTGAATACTGATCTTTATAAGATGAAGGATTAACATCAGCAAGTTTTTCATTAAAAAGAAAAGAAATCCACATCGTCCTTATATAGCTACAAAAGAAATTACTGAAGCCCTCCAAAGTCATTCTGCAAATGTGCTGCACTCTATTCAACTACATGGTTTTCATTTAACGTGCAATCACGCAACACACCCAAAGCTAACAACTTCAAAATCGTGTTCAAGCTTGCAGGTTGACTTTCACAAACCTTGCCATCACCTTTGCACACCTAAATAAACTAAAAAGCATGGGGCATGAAGGGGAAAAAATGCTGAGTAAATTGACCAGTCCTGCCTTCTTTATTTGGACAAAAACTTGTTTGGCGGTTGCGAGTGGAAGCCATAATTCAAAGGGATCAGTTTCCTTTCATTCTTGTTCAGGCAGATTTACGGCTTTTAGTAAATACTACGCTACATGAACGTACCCGCAGTACTCTCCCATGCGTAGAAAATCGAGAATAGTTGCTGTGAAGTTGTTGGTTGGACTGCTCATTTATGATGACAAATTATTTGCAAGACCAGTAAGCTCAGAATGAACACATTTACAAGCATGTAAATCTCGCAGTTTCTCTACTGCATTTGCATACAGCAGTTTGTGAGCATTAAAAAAAAACAAACAAACAAACAAAAAAACTAGCCCTATTTTCTTTTCTTTTGTTTTGGCAATATCAATGTTGATGGTTGTACATCTGAAGTTTGGTTAGCAGTTTGCTTAATAAACAACATCGTAACTGTTGAGAGTTGGATTATAAAAAAGAAAAAAAAAGAAAAATGTGCAGTTCCCTATTCTGAGCTAAATTACTATCAATGAACATTTAGTAAACTACCTGTTCTTGCAGTGCAACAATATCTATTGTTCTCTCTGAAATAAAATCCTCTAGAGCCACAGCCTTAGTAGGCCTCCAAAACAAAATACAGCATAAAATCATCAAAACAACCTGACAAGTGTTATGATGCAAATATTCACAAAGTCTGTCAGTAAAATTGAAAGACTCAGAGGCTTACCTAATGCAGATACCTTTCTGCTGACAGCGGGACAATAGCGATGGGTTAGTTTGGCAGCTGCCTATTTGTTCACCTTTTCTGCAGCTACTCAATGAGCTCTATTCTTATGGCAGGCTGTCTGATTTCCGCTGCGGGTCTGCCTTCGTGTCACTCAACTGTGGAGAGATATAGTAGGTGGCAGTGGAGGCCGAGTGTTTGGGAACATGTGGGTTGAAAAAGGAAAAAAAAAAAAAAAAAAAAAAAAAACTTTTTTGGTTGTTTTTTTTTTGACAGCACTTTCCAAATTCAAATGAGGAAACCATATATTCCCAAACTGTATATTCCGACCATTTAGAGCTTGTTTTAAAATAAGTGCAACTGCAAATCACAAATCTTTGATTGTGAGTTGATTGTGGGGCGGGTTTTCCTTCTTGTTTCTAACTGGAAAGAACTTTTTAAAAGTTCAAAGTCATTTACAGCATTACAATTTCAACAAATGCAAAAACCATGACATATAAGCTAGTTATCAAACCTGAACTTTGCACAGTTCTTGAGAGCACAAAAAAAGGAACAGGTTCTTAAAATCACACACAATGCCATACTGTGGGTTTACCAAGGCCTGACTCCACTGAGGTCTTAAGTTCATACTTGAACAGTTGAACAAAGGGAACTCAGTAAGGACATCACAGGATCTGATGGACAGCAACAAATGAAGGAATGCGTCTGTCATTGTGCAGTTTTTTAAAACCCGGCTCGTTTGATTTCACTGACAATGTGGCAGGCCTGAGGAAACACACTTCACAGACCATTGTTTCTTTGCTCTTGTTGAACCTCTGGTTCAACAGGACACCAAAAAAAAACAACAATGCGAGGCCAAACAGATGAAGTCAAGACAGAATACACTTTTGCTGCTAAGTGTAATGCATTGGAAATGTTCTCAGAAGGTATGTGGCTCATTAAAATGTGCAACATTTCTACTGTAGAGCTGTTCCATACATGGCTTGGGCTGCTGCTGTTGGGGCCTTGAGCAAGGTCCTTAGCCCTCTCTGCCCCCCAGGCGGCCCAGTAATGGCTGCCCACCGCTCTGGGCATGTGTGCTTACAATTTCATGGTGTGTGTTTGCATACTAGTGTGTATGTGTATGTTCACTGCACGGATGGCGGTACAACCAAACCCCATCCGTGTCCTGCACAAATGGTGAATGTCTTTAATACTGCAGAAGACGTCCAGGTTGCGTTTTAGAAAAACTACAGGGCATACCCTGAAAGAATCTTCTGTGTCAAATCTTTACTGACCTATGGATCTCCACTACCCTGTACTGACTTCTAATTTCCTGTTCAAACTGGTTCAACATATGGACTGTTTGGCACTGTCAAACATGCCTTGTCAGAGGTTTGCACTGGGAAACCACCAGAAGGTAAGGTGTCAATGGTGCAAGCAGATTTTGTCGAAAGTGCAAAGTTTTGATTCTTTTTCATTATTAAAGGTGATACAAGCAGAAGTTGTAAATAATATACTGGAGGGCCACCAAGGACTGAATTTGACTTGAGGGGGGGTGAGATCGGCATGTCAAAGCAGCAAAGCAATGATGAACCTTTCGGAATGCAATTCTGGCCCATTTTTGAGCAAACCAGCAATAACTACAGGAAAGTGGGGAAACTGCACAGCATTACAGCTACAGAACATTACAGCACTTCACAAAAGCATTCACTGGCAGCAGCTTTCCATTGTGTTTCACAGGTCAGGATCTACTAGCCAGTCACAGGCAAGTGTGAGAGTGTATTCATCAGGCTGCACAGAATAGGCTGTACAGTAATTGACATACAGAGAAAAGCCATGATCCTGTATTTCTTTCCACTACCACACTAATCAGCCCTTTCTGCCCTTTCCAGAACAGCATTACAGAGGAACAAAGATGCCAAGAAGAATGGAAGAAAGACTGAAGAAAGGGAAGAAAGGAAGAAAAAAAAGAAATGGAGGTAAACAGAGGAGGAAAAGAAATGGAGAGAAACAGAAAAAAGCAGAGATGTAGAGATGGAGAGGGGGAGAAAGGGAATGAAAGAATGGCAGAGGGAAAGGTCAGGGACTCCCCGCTGACAGGCAGCTTTGTGCGCAGTCAGCCACTGTGAAGCCAAACACTTGCAGCCACTTTGCCAACTTCCCCTTTAATGAGCCGTCAACATGCCCGGCCACAATGGTAACGGGAGGCTCAGGTGCTGGAAGCTGGAGGCTGGAGGCAGGAACAGCTCTTCAAACCTGCAGTGCAAAAGGTGTCAGTCATCAGACCAGACAGTACCGCCTCACTCAAATGCACAGCCAAGAGTAGAATTAACTCTTGCAGCGAGTGACAGCCTTCAAAATACACACAAACACACTAGTGCTGGACAGTACTGACTGAAAAAAGGCAATATTGTCTTAATATATGACCCCATCAAATGACATTTAGCTCAATTTTAGCATTAATTGCCAAAACTGTATCAGTCAATATTGTTGTGTGTCTCCAGTACTGCCACACCTTTTATCTGATTTTTAAAAAGGACTAATTAAAACGTGCATCTTCCACATGTTGGTATTGTCTTGCTTCAACACAAACTTTAACTTCACTAAGGCTTTAGGAATAACCCAGATTTGAATCAGGTGTATTAGGAGCAAGGAAAGTGAACCCCATGACTGGGACTGAGAAACAGCGCTTTTCTACAGTCATCGGTTTAAATGATTACATCTGGATCAATTGCTTGAAAAGACTTTTAACCTGCTCCTATTGCAGCAAACGACGGCGTCTAGTACCTCCATGGAATCTGACAGCCGGCTCAGCAGCTCTCTGCAGGTGTGCAGTTCTTCACACTTTTAACAAAACCTAAAACGAGCGCAGTAATCTGACAGGTCACTCCATAAGCCTGCGCCCTCCCAAAAGAAATTGATTCTCAATATACCTTTCATCCTGAAAAATGTTCTCTACATGGTCTCACATGCACTTTCCAGTCCATGACAGCCTCCTTTCTTCTTCTTCTTCTTCTCCTCCTCCTCAAAAATTCAAAAGCTCATTTCCCCTCAGGATAGGTTGTTAAATAAGCAGTTAAACCATGCCGGGCACCTCGGGAATCATATTGCTATTGCTCCTGTTTTACACTGATACCAATACTACAGGGGTTAGCTAATGGCATTAAAGAGTTAAAGACAGTTAGCAGACATTTAGCTGCTAAAGATATTTTCAAGAAGCAATGACATTTAGTTTGACAGCTCTTGGATTTGGATCCCCCCCATCTCTCCTCTCCTCTCAGCCTACCCAGTCCATATTTACCGTGGACAAACTTACAAGACGGAGGAGTGTGAATGGGTTAGTGTGGGAGAACCAGCAGGGGTAAAGTCCACTAGGAGCTCCTTGAGCACAGAGATCAACATTAATAGAGTGAAAGAATGTCTCACAAACCTGCCATGTCTTATTTTGACAGAAATGCGAATACAGTTTTATGAACTTTGATCTTATTCAGAATTAGCTGCAGCGAGCTACATCATGCTAGCTAGCTAAATCAGTCCATCGATAACATTTAATGTTGTGGTGTGACATCACTACCGGTATACTGGCGTAAACAATATCGACCGGCACTAACAAATATATACATTATGCCCCCTTTTGGTCAAATTTCTATTACTTAATAACGCACTGGCGGCGAGGAAACACGAACACAGTAACGCTTCAGTCGTACGGACACTTTTCCCAAAGCCCTGCCTGAAGCGGTGGCCCCTCAGCCTAAGGAGCTAACGCTAACGTTAACGTCAACATTCGCCGAAATGTCCCCAAACTCGACACTACGGGCCAAGTTTCCCCTTTTTCAGTCAGAATTAGTTCGAAGTTAGTCAGCGAAGTCAGCGAACACCGTGAATGTCGAGCTAGCCCGTTTCAACCCGCTTCGAGCTCAAGTTTGGACTCGAGTTGGAGTTGTGCTGTCTTCACTCACCACTGCAGTTTAAAAACTGGGAAGCCCAAACTTCAGAATCCTCCTGGTTGTCAGGGAGACCGCAGCGGCTCTTCCCGCCAAGGTGAAAAAACACGGTTTATTAGTCAGTGACATACATCCAAGTCAGCGACGATTACACGGCACACACACACACACACACACACACACTTCGCGACGCACACACGGAGTCCTCTCCCAGCGCTGTCCGGTCTCCCTAAACACATGGGAGTCACTTTCTGCCGTTTTGTTTCCCCACATTCTCCGTCTCCTGCCATTCACCTCCCCCTTAAAGGGAAAGCTCTTCGGAAAAGCAGCTGGAAGGGGACATCAGCACAGTTAGCAACCGGCTAACTTTAGCTTGCTCAGCTAGGCACTGATTTTTCATTTGTTTAATTTATTCATTTAGTTTGAAGCTAGTTTGATTTTTTTTTAAGTATTTAGATAAATAGCTATAATGTCTATAATTACTAATTAGGTTTACAGTCGACTGTGGAAATGATATTCAGGCTGAAAATGATTAAACAAACTAACAAAAAAGGCTAAGTTTCAGTCATCTGGAATACAATTCATAAAGGAAAATTTGGACAGAGTTTACAGAGAAATCTTTAATGTTTAGCAGCTTCTTGTTGCTGTTTTATTATTTTGTTTATTAATTTGTTCTTATTTTTATTAATTTCTTATGACTGTATCATCATCATAAGAGCACATGAACAGAAAGCCCTTGCTAACATAAAGGCTCGGTAAATGTAAATGGTATAGATAATGTTTTAATATCTTTAAATACATAAAAGCAACTTTTAATTTCAGTTTACTACAATATACCTGTTGCCTTTTTTGTTATGTTTGTAATGCCTGACAAAACTGGGAACATTTGATCAGTCAGATGACTATTGTTTTTACAGTATTTATACACTGAACATATTTCCGTTGTAATTTATCACATTTCATTTTGATCTCAAGTTAGTTTGAATGATTTTATACAAGTTTTTTATCCAATATATTAATCACTATTAATATTAATCACCTTGTGTGATAAAATACATGTACTGTCCCTCGCTAAACCATCTGAAGAACTGAGGAAGAGCTAGAAAACAGGAACAGTGCGTTATTCACACCAGCGGAAGCTGAAGTGCATTCATTAAAAGGTATTGTGTGAGTTAATGGAATTAATCACAGATGCTTCATTCCTTTGCAACAATAAGATATTTGTGATATTTCATTCCCTTACAGCAAAAAATAACAGTGGTGTACCCCGATAAAAGGGGTACTGTGGAGTGCTGAATGATACAGAGTGATTATTGAGTAAATCCTCAATTATAACTCCCCCCCCCCCTCCCCCCAATGCTGCCTCATTAGACTTTGAGCCTCTTTCGCCCTGCTTTGAGCCCCACTTGCTGAGCCCTTTTACCCTGCTTGGGACACGGGGATGACATCTGCATGGGTGGGTGGGTGAGGGGTTCCAGGGGACGCTGGCCAGAGTGAATTATCCAGGTGAAGGTGCCAGTTACCCTTCAAAGCGCCCGGGCCCCAGGGTTGTGTTACGTCTCTTTCTATCACTTTTTCCCCGCCGGTCTGTGCACGGCTAGCCGCAGCCTCGCAGGGCCCGGAGTCTAAAGCCATTGTGCCATTTCTAATCCCCTCTGTTCCTGCCTTTGTGTGGCCGCCCAGCAGGAAGTGGGAGCTGGGCAGACAACAATTAACAAAAGAGCTGTGAGGAATACAATTAGCCATCAATAGGAAACCACAGGCCTTTGTGCCTGTTTCCATGGCAATGGTCGACAACCACTATTCCAGGATTACAGAAGCTTTTTTCCCCCCACTTCTTCTTCTCTCTCTCTCACTCACTCACTTTCTCTCTCGTACTCTCTCTCTCTCCCTCTCTCTCTCTGCCTTTCTATCTCTCTCTCTCTCTTTTGCCTTTTTTTTCCTTCTATATCTTTCTTTCGCCCTTTCCATCTCTTCTTTTCTCTCACGGCCCCCTTTTTGCCCCCCCCCCCTCCCACCTTCTTTCTGAGTCCATCTTTTCTCCCTGACCACTCTTTCTCCCTTTCTTTCTGTGTCACTCTCTTGTCAGTAAGCAACTCTCGGGGCTTATCCTGGCCGCTTGCAACCTTTGTTCGCTCCTGTGCTTTTCAGGTCTTCCACCTTTGTCTCTCCTGCTGGGTTGAGTTGAAGCTGGCGACTTTTTTCTTTTTCCCTCAACCCCCACTCCCCCCGCCCTTGTTCGTTTGTCTTTGGCCCCAAGGATTATTGAGCTCTGAGCTTTGTGAGGTGGTGAGCGAGACTGGCTGATACACTGCCACCACAGTTCTGACCTCACTGAGAGAGAGGGCTTCTCGGAAAAGAGACTTTTATTGTCCACTACAGTGCAGCCTTCACCCTTGCACAGAGGCACACTTATCAAATGGACATATGGACCGAAGAATAAGGTTCGGTCTAAAGTGCTGGAGCATGTGCATAGCTTTTAAACGGCGAAGACATTACACTGTAAAGTTGAAGAAGTTGCTTTTAGAATTACAGATTGGACATAATTAATTTTAAAACTTAATTAAATATTAAAACTTAGAGTATCGGCTGATACTGATTAGATATTTCTTCTTTCAAAAACTGGTGTATGATAACTGATATGGTTATCATGTTCAAACTACACACCCTGCTACCCCACAAAAAGAAATCCACAGCTAACAACATGACAGCTCACACTGTAGGAGTGTGTGCTATGCTAGGCTAGGTTTGTGACAAGATTGCATTCCTTTTTTCATCCTCCAGCATCAACTCTGGCATTTTCTGCAAATATCAGTCTGATACTCGTACCTGGTTTTGCTTAGTTTTGTGCTACAGTAGTATGGAGTAACGTACATCTGTATACGATTTCACATTTTCTAGGCCTCAGTACATCATAAAATAGGGCAATCTATACACCTTTAAAAGCCACAGGTACCCCATAACATTATGTGCATTTCATTACAAATAGATCACTAGAAACTGTCCGAAATGTCATGACATACCTTAAAATGCAATGTCAGCCTATCCGACATACAAGATTTTGTTACGACAGCAACAGTAAGCACATATATCTTTATAAATTACATTTTTTGCCAACTACTAGAGTTCCAGCATTCAACATTAAACACAGTTTAATGGCAGTTTATAGGCGCTTTCCACCTTTGCAATCAAGTGCCATTCACATATCTTAAGGACAGAAAAGTGCATAAGTAGCAATTAGGACAATGATACAGAGAGTGATTCAGGAAGCCAAAATTAAAAGCTGTTTCCAGCATAACTGTGATGCTCGTGGGTTTAGAGCCTTATCGCTTCACAACTAAACAGTCTGTGCGTTCTCTTCCTGTCTTAACCCACTGACTCCAAAGATCTTTATCTCAGCGAACATGCATTTGTTGTTATTTATTTTTCACTTTGTTTTATTACTTCATGACATTGTGCGCTTGCAAATCAGGAGGGAAGCAAAGGAACATATTTGTAATAAAATATCTGTAATAAAATCTAATGTAATATAACTGTGCAAATAGACACTTGTTTCCCAGATTAATATTTTATATATTATGTATCTATGCTGTTTTTCTGTATTTAGTCTGCAAAACCTTGCATGTCCCTTTTTACAGTGAAAATAAGTAATTAAATCCTCTACGGGCACATTTTAGACACAATTCCTATTTGTTGCTTTAGAAACAATAAATTACAACTGACACTGTGATGTTTTGTTGTTCTGCCATTTATATTACAGTACTAAACAACACAGGATTAAACAGGATACACCAGGATCCAAGTAGGATTCAACAGGTCAGGATATTAATGATGCCCTCTGTGTATCGACGGTTGGAGTAAAATAAATGGTATTGGGCAGATATTATCTGCCTCTGGTAGATACATCATGGAAAATAAGAACAATAAGAATTTTCCTGTTGTATCAAGGAAGCTGTAGCATGAAGTCTATGACTTAATTTGCCTTATTTGGCATTGCGCCCCCTGCAACGTGACTATTGCACATGCACACATTGCAATGACGATAACTGCAATGGCATTATATTACAAAAGAATAAATGAAGTAAATAAATAGTAACTAGTGCTTTACAGTGTGCACAAGTGTTTTCTCTGTAGAGAATGAGAACTTATTTTCGTCTGGCAAGTCAAAGACATAGAAATGCCCTAATGTTTGCATAAAACAGTGTTTGGACACCCTAGTCAACATTTCTGTTACTGCGAATAGGCAAGTTAGCAGAAGATAAACTGGAACAGGATTTTTTTTCAACATTTAAGCAAGAGTAGTTTATTATTTTTGGTTTTTCTAAAAAGAGTAGAGCCTCACAGGAAATCATTGAGCATTCACATATAGTTAACCAAATTAATTTGTTAGGGCTATGGATTGTTCACAATCATTAGAAAAGGCCAGGTGATGCAAATTTCAAAGCTTGACTCCTCACACCTTGTCCCAACAATCAGCAGCCATGGCCTTCTCTAAGCTGCCGCCTGGCAATCTGAGGATTAAAGTAGTTGATGCCCACAGAGCAGCAGAACGCTATAAGAATATTTTGTGCCCTTAGTTGGTATTAAGAAATGGCTTGTAGGACTGCAGGAAAGTGAAGGCAAATAAACCCCCCATTTTAATTGCAAGGACCTTCAAGACGTAGCAGACTCTGGTGCTCCGTTCTTCTGTGCAATGACACCTGCACAGATATGCCCTTAATGGAAGAGTCATTAGAAAACCTTTCTTGTGTCCTCACAACAAAATTCTGCAACAAAAGGTTTTCAAAGAGACTTTCATGAAAAAGAACACCTCAAAGCAGAATTTCATTTAAAGAACACCTCTCCAACTGGTAAGCATGGAGGTGGACCAATCATGCTTTGGACTTGTGTTGCAGCCAGTGACTCTGAGAACATTTCACTTGTAGAGAGACAAATAGATTCAGTTAACAACCAGCAAATTCTGAAAGTAAACATCACACCACCTGAAATGAAGATGGCTTCTTTAGCAGGATAATGATCTTAAACACACAATATATATAACAGACTACTTCAAGATAAGGTTTTGCCATGGCCCTCACAGGCCCCCGACTTAAACATCATCAGAAATTTGTCAATAGACCTCAAAAATGCAGTCAATGTGAGACGTTCCAAGAATCTCACAGGACTAGAAGCCTTTTGCAAGGAAGGATGGGTAAAAATCTCCCAAACAAGAATTGAACTCGTATATACAAGCTGTGATTCTGACCAAGAACTGACCATGCATGGTGGCCATTAGCATAGCATAGTGTCATTAGCCGATCTTTGCAAAAGCACTCTTGAACAAAGCCTCCCTTTTTAAAGGGTATACTGATACTCCTTGTGCCTGTGATGTCTAATATAAACTGTTACTTTATATTAGACCTTCCATCAGTTTGGAAAAAAAGGACTTAAAAAAGCAGTAATATTGGACTAAATACATATAACATTCATATGTTTCATTGCTGTATATTTTTTACATTTGTTTAATATTGTGCATGATTTGGCTAATAAATCCCTAGAGTAATATCAGAGCCAGAAATCTAGAACCAAACCTGTGCTCTTCTAACAATCTGTAATATTACATTAAAAGACATACAATATACAAGATATAGAAGACATAGAAGACAAATTCCCATTGAAGGCAAATTGAATCTTGCTGTTTGCCCCAGTATAAAAATATCCTTTTATCCAAGTCCAGGAGCACCAATATCCACTCTACACTGCCAACCTAACTGTGTGTTATTGTGCGAGTACATGCAGGTGAAGGAACACCTTGCCTAACTCTCCATAGTGTCTAATTTGTGGAAATATCGCAAGGAAAGTGAATACAGTCTGTGCCCACATTCAAACAGCTACAATTGTTGCAATAACATAGTGAATGTGCAACATGGAAATCAAATGTAATTCAAGTAATTGGCACGCTGCATGACCTTTGATATCGACCTCAATTGGATACCAAGCCCCCTGAGTGCTGCCGCATCAGACATACCACTGTGGCATGGAGAGGAAAAAGCAGGAGAGTGTCAGAAAACCACAGTGAAATAACTATTTTGCTTAGGTGTTGCAATTTGTGATCACACCCAACCCAATATAGATGTTTTGCCTATGTGAGCATTTCACAAACTAAACCCACGGTGCCCTCAGCCTTAACTGTGAATGCAATGTGGAAAGTATACAGAGTAGGCAGATGCATTAACCGCATTGGATCTGGGTTGATAGAGAACAGCAAACACGACAAATATTCGCTAAAAAAGAACACATCCGATAAGATCGAGCACATTATTTCTGAGAAACCCTCGGAAGACCGCAACCTATTCCAATTTAACTTCCGCTAACAAGTGTTTTTTTTTTTTTTTGCTCGCTTGTGTGACTGTTTGTGGAAAATGAACGAAACAAAACCTTTCGGGCCGCAGAATTACAAGAAATGGGTCCGGGCAGTTTAATTGAGGTTAAAACCAGCAGCAGGTGTCAAATAACCAAATTTGTTGAGTGACATATAGAGGCCTCAAATGTTGCGTCTCATTTGAAGGCTCTTTATGTGATGTGTGCGGGTGTGTGCCAAATAGGTTTACATCCTGATACAACGGTCAGAGTTTCATAAAGTACAGAACGGGGACATGAAAAAGACACACATGCAAATAGAGCATCATGCTCTGCGCTGAATTCTTCCCACATGTCCACAAATAAACAGTGCAGAATCTACATTCCTAGCAAAAAGGGTTCTATATACAGTGCACATCTTGTAAAAGAACAGAAGGGTCTCCATCGTAGAGAGGTATTAAAACGCTATCTTTGAGTTGTTGGAACCTGTGCCTTTACTAAAGAACCTCTGAAAAGCTTCCTTTTTTGAAGGGTATATAGATTGTGCGGATTTCTAATCTGATGACCGTTACTGCCAGTACAGTATCTTCCATCAGTTCCTTTAGTGCACTGACCAATGTCACATCTGACCTAAAAATATGTTAAGTTGAAACAAAATGGACAAAAGAAGGACCTAACGAGTGCTGACGTTGCCTATTAGGCAACATCTACCACACTTCCCTGAATAGGAGGGGATGCTAGTTAGTTTGGGTCAATTAAAATAATAGTCTTTTGGTCCATTGATAAAATGTTCACACAATGTAAAGGACAGCTGCCTTTTTTAGATACTGTAAAGAAAAAACCCCTGAAGATTTGAAAGAGGTCTTCAGTATCATTTTGAACTAACACTGAATGGCCCTAATGCTCTCCCTTGTGGTACTCCCCACAAACATAGGTTACTTATAGAGCGTAGTAAAGGAACACTGTATCACTGTATGTTTGTTGTCAAGACACAATGCACTGCATGGAGCGCACCATATGTCAGGGAAGCCGTATGAGGCCGGCTCCATCGAGGCTTCTGTCAAACCCAAGACCACCCAAAAGCACTCAGCGTGAATTAAAGTCAGAACAGATCTGTTCTCAGCCCACATTTAATCGGTCCGATCAGTTCAGGTGGCAAAAGGCAAAGGTAGTTCCCCCATCTCCTCATTGCCCCTTTTTTTTCCATGGATGCAGTTTGCTTGAAGCCACCCACAGTTTAGCGCTGAGCGAAAAACAAACAGTGGCAAGAATAAAGGGCCGGCTCGCTGCAGGGGCTGAAGGGAATATTGGCGGTGCCCCACACAAAGCCGGCCCTGAAAATAGCCCCCCAGCACAATGCGACCTGCCACTCCGTGTATGAGATAATGTCTAATTGAAAACAGTGTGGCCATTGTGCTGCTGTCACCGGCCCCATTGTCCACGGCCCCCCCACCTCCTTTTTTTTTTCCATTGACGCGGCACGATTGTTCCCTGCCATTGTGGCTCTCGCATCCCTCTCTCTCTCTCCCTCTCTCTCTCTCTGTATTGTTATAATTTCATTACTCGTTTGTTTTTTGTTCCCCATCTCCTTTCGCTCCCCTGCAGATCTTTTGTTCCAAACATTTAGGCACTCCGTACTGAATTGCCACCATAGTGAATGTGTATGTGTGTGTGTATGTGTGTGTACCATCTATTTCATGCACAAATAAACAGGAAACTAGTTATAAAAAGGTGAAAAATGACCTATTTTAGCCACACCAAGGGTGAGAAGTTGTTTGGTCGTTTGCATAAAGCAATAAATACAGGTTACAATGAAGTAGGCCTGTTTGACTGCTCGTGTAAATGTGGTTCCAGGTTATGCTAGTAGGAACATACATTGCATGTTGACTGCAGTCAACACTAAAGCAACTGCATTGCAACCACCTGTGCCAACGCCATCCATCAACCTGGCATTGAGATTAAGCAGTGGCCTGCATGCAGCTCATGTAATCCGCACTGCTTTTCTGTGGCGCACAGAGATCGCACACACAAACTGGACTGTTCGACCCCGTCCCTCAACATTCACTTCTTAACTCCCTCGATGGTGCTGAAACACAGGCCCGCTGGAACCCGTTCATTATTTGGGCAGACAAAGGACGGCCTGCCGTGGGTACGTTTCTCACTTTCGGTTGGGCCCTGGCCCGCTGCCCGCCTCTGCCGCTTTTGCATTTTAGCCAAAGAGTCCGACAATGAAAAATACCGTTCCGTTTCCTCAGGCGAGCATTCGAACAAAAGGCCTTATCAGATCTGCATATTATTGTACGTGTTAATTGGAGAAATATGAAGGTATTATGTGTTGCCGCTGCACTGTTAAAACAAGATAAGAAAGCGGCACAGGTCATGGCCTGCTTACTCAGGGTGCTTTTGGTGGAAAAAGATTATCACTTTTCTAAAGAAGGCAACGTATTTGGACATTACGTGCGGTTCTGTAAAAAAGTTCGCTTAACAAAAGATTTTACAGCCAATAAGGTTTATGAAGTTATCACTAAGCTTCAAAAGCATTCAACCTGGGAAGGATCTCTTGAAAGTGTGATTCATCTCAGATGAACAAAACGACTTAGTAGCACCAAACTATTAGATTCTCAAACTGCATTTATTGTTGTAAATCCCTGTTGTGATGAAAGATTCGCAAAGTAAATGCAAGCCTGCGTAGTTATGGATCTATCATACATAACAACCAAACCACTAAAGGTTAGGAAGTGCAGACTAACTAGCACTGCTAGCATATCCTTATTACTTTCCTGTTAAAGCTTAGTCACATGTTCAATAAAATGATTTAATTTTGCATATTTTTATTTTAAATAGTTGTCCTTTGTGTTTTCACACAAAAATAATGTAATATGTTTACATTTGTTCAAAGTAATTATGTAATTAAAGTTTTATTCATTTATAAATTCATTTCAACATGCTTAATTTATTATTTATTTGAAAATCAGTAACAAGAAACAAGACTTGTTACTAATTTAAAATATTAAATAATAGTAAAATAAGGTGTCATGCATTTCCAAAAAAATGAAAAAAACTATTACCTATGCATATACAGTTGTGGTCAGATGTTTACATACTCATACATAATGGACATATTCAGGCAATACTAGGTTTTCAATTATTACTTTGAACTCATCTTTTTTAAAGGCAAAATGTATGTATTTTTTCCATGCATTTAATTGATTAATTCAGTGGTTCCAAAATGTTATTGAACTTGCCATGGCCAAGGCCTCGTACCTTCTTGTTTGGCAGCAGCACTCATTAGATTTACCAACACACAGTACAGAGAGTATGTCTGAGGAGGTGAGTGCAAATCTGAGAAAGATATTCTGATGTACAGGAAAAGTTAGGAATTTCCAAACAACTAGAAATTCCAAGATCAGTTTGCCATGAAGTGCAAGTGGAAGCTGCTGGAACGCCAGTGTTGCTGCCTACAGTCTAGAAAGTTTTACATCTTAGCACCCGACCAGCACAGTAACCAACCTTGAGAATAACTTGCCGACAACCTAACACCTGCAATCTAGCTGAAAGGGCTGAAAAGGAATAGGAGTAACAGGGATTTTTACAAATAAATTAAAAAAAAAAAAAAAAAAAATTACAAATAAACGAGTGCCAGACGAAATAACTACATTTAAATTTTGCGTGCATTTGATCTCTGGGACCTGCCCTGAGATAGTATTATACAAAATGGTGTGTATCAGTTGAGTAGAACTACCTGTAGATGGGCACATGTAAAATGTGAGAAAAATGAAGATTCCCTACTGCAATCACACTACTAAAACTTAAGAAAGGTATTCCAGAACTTCCATGTCGGTGCATCCCTTACTGTAATACAGTCAGGAAAGAGGGAAATAGTTCTAGTTACATATTGCTTTAAAACCTTTAGCATCTGTAGGTGTTCAGCACATGGAAGGTAAACTGAAACGTCCAGAGTTTCTAGCATCCAGAGCCAGTTGCTTGTGGGTGGTGAGATATGAGCTGGACAGCCACCTGGCTGGTCGGCGCTGAGGTAGGAGACAGGTCAGGGGGAGAGGCAGAACAAAGGCCCTGCTCATAACAATGGCTCCCGCAGGAACAGGAAGGCCTCTGGGGGGCAGGCGGGATAGCCATCTGACCCAGGCCGCGTTTCCGCCGGCTGAGACCCGAGTACCACAGAGAACCGACCGGGCCGCCAGAGGCTGGTCAGGGCACAGAGTTTTCCACAGAATGTCTGCGGCTCTGGAGCCCATGGGTAGATAAAGGTGACAGAATATGTGCATATATCTCTGCCAAACCTCACAGCGATTCAGTTGGATTATGATTTTGTCCAAAAAAAGATCATGATCAGTGCATCGTGATTCAGTGCATCTCACCATTTCACTGCAGTTTGATTTTGATGTGTCTAAATAATTTTTAAATATTTCCACAATATAAAAATACATTTAGATATAAAAAAAACATTACAACAAACTATACTTGATTTTTCTGCATAATTAATAGCGATACACGTCATTTAGAGTGGGTTGATGTGAAATGCTTCATTGTAGAGAAAGAGTCAGAAATGGGGATGTGAGTGCTAAAAGCTCCCTTATTACATGTGATGGTTATTATCATGCTGCTTGATGCCTAAAACACAATACTTTTCTGAACTAAACTATAATTTAATCCCTTAAAAAGCCTATGGCCAGCCGGAGGGCCGAAATTGTTATTACAAAGCTCTATTTCCAGGGAATAGCACCACCAGTTTTTACAGAGGTCCATGTAGTTACTGAGTATTACGCTGTAGTGTATAATACGTCATGGAGTGTTAAGGGCTTAAGGGGTTACTTGTGGAATTTATATACAGAATGTTGCACTGGTGGATTTGGAGAGCCAACATAGCTATTTTTTAACATTGTAAACATCACAATGTCTGGTTCCTATCATCACCAGTATAAAGAAATCATATATAGTTTCTCTACAGTTAACTATTTTTACATCAAACTATGCTGAAGACTTTGTATATGTATCAGTAATAGTAATAGTGAAAGGGAATTATGTAGGGCATGTGGAGAGAAGTTGGACGTATTCCCATTTTACTGAATATAAGTGAAAGTAATTGTAAGCTTCTAAGATTCCAAAATAGATGCACATCAACAAGCTCTGTGTCAGTTCCTGAGATCAAAGCAAATGGAAGTGTCAGATGTGCAAACCTCAAGTGTCATACAGAATGTAAACAGAACGTAAATATAATTAAATACATAACTGTGTGATTATGTCATTGCATTTAGACAGCATTGCAGGATAAAAATAATACCTATCATTCTAAGCAGTTCATTCTGGAGGGAATCTGGCTCTACTAGACAATTCGAAAAGATCAAGAAATGTGAACTGGAAGACGTGGAAGCTTAATCTCAAAGCACACTTGATTTTGGTGGGGCATCGATCGCAACTGGTCATGGTCTTGGGCTCATCTTGGGCCTAATAAATGTGGTCTGGACTACAGATCTACTCAATATCTTGAAGCTTCTAAATCTAGGCTACCCCCCATTTAATATGTAATTACTGATTTTCAGTTATACAACATAAATTCTAACTCAGACCCTCTCATCCTGTATGGCCTTGAATAATCAGGGCCTGCAAATTTCGATGAACAAAGCAGAATTTAATGAAGCTCAAGCCGCTAATAGCGACTGCTCCATCAGAGAAGTCACAATGTACTCTCGTCCCCACAGAGAGATAAAAAAGAAAGCCTGATGCAATAGATCTATCTCTGTGGTCGCAATCCACAGGCAGCTAGTGAGCGCTTGCGGCTGCAGTTATGAAGTTACTCTGGCGGGGGGTCTGGAGTCAGCAACTGACTTCCTCCCCTAGAAGCTTCAAAGCTGCATCTGGCACTCCTGCTTTCCACACAAACTTGCAAAAAACTTGGTTAAAGTGATTGAGATACCGCTTCCTTCTCAGGTTGTCAGTGAGTTCCTATCTATAAAGCTCCCCCACCACCAGCAGCACCACCACCACCACCTCCTGCCTCAGAGATAGGGCTCGTCTATGGAGAACTATGGCATACCCTGCCCTCGCTGTTTTTTGCTGACTTGTGGCTGTTTTCATATTGTCAGATTTTTATCAAACTTCCCGTTGAGGAAGGCAGCCGTTATTAATAGTTGAGGCTTTTGACTTTTCTTCCTTGCAATTGATGATCTCTGCGACACAAACAAAAAGGATCCCAAAAGAATAAACAGGTGCATATTGTGTTGTAGTGGATCGCACAGAACCTAGTCAACAGTGTCAGAAATCCTTATAAAGTTCTACGGCCTCCATTACCAGACTCCTTACACTAAGCACTATTAGTTAAAAGTCATTCGGGCAATGATGATCATGGATCCTTCAAAACTAAGCACACACCCAAATGCTTAGATACCAGCTTACCCAATGGTTCTTCTGTAATCAAGGTTCTTTAATAGGGGCTTTGTCTCTGTTCGTCTTATAGGCTTTACACTAGATGATAGAATACCGCTGTGATTACATTAGTTTGCACACAGCCATCAGAGCAATTCTGAGGTCAGGTACTGGTCTTGGATTAGTTCTGCAACATCCCTCCAGCAATGGAGCTTCATCAATTCAATTTAGTAAACACAGTTTCACTGATCCACACAGCTCTGTGCTGGAGAACCTGAAAGACTCTACATTCCTCAAGTTGATGCTTGACATTTGGCGTGGTGACCTTAGGCTCATGTGTGGCTGCTTCAAGACGTCTAACTCTAATGGCAGCATTTTTCAATGGGGATTTCTATGGATTCTAGGCTGATGGGTTTGGTTGCAAACAACCCCATCAGCAGTCAGCAATGGGTGCCCCCAAGCAGCTGAATACACTGAATTTAAAGGGGTGTCAGGATCCCTATGGCCATAGAAAAGTAAGTCATTGCTCATATGTTGTATTGCTCACAGCATGCAAGCTCCAGGAGTCTGGAGATTTGTGCATGTACTGCCCTCTTGTGGTTTCACAAAACATGACAATTGTGTCACATATGGGGAAACAAATAGACGTTTGTTTTCAGTCTTTCAGTTTTACACACTG
This sequence comes from Salminus brasiliensis, assembly GCF_030463535.1. Classification (NCBI taxonomy): domain Eukaryota; kingdom Metazoa; phylum Chordata; class Actinopteri; order Characiformes; family Bryconidae; genus Salminus; species Salminus brasiliensis. The sequence goes on from NC_132898.1 coordinate 8,453,287, forward strand.
GTTAAGGCGCCTGTGTAAATTAGAATAAAAAGCTCCTTATCTGAGGAGTAACTGTTTATTTCCTCTAATATTTACACTAATATTGCAATAAAAAAAATAGTGGTTGATTTACGGTAGGGCAAAAAAGTATTTAGTAAGCCAATGATTGTGCAAGTTCTCCTATAATTTTCATTATAGGTACACTTCAACTATGAGAGACACAATGAGAAAAATAATCCAGGAAATCCCACTGTATGATTTTTTAAGAATTTATTTATAAATTATGGTGGAAAATAAGAATTTTGGTCACCCACAAACAAGCAAGATTTCTGGCTGTCACAGACCTGTAACTTCTTCTTTAAGAGGCTTCTCTGTCCTCCACTTATTACCTGTATTAATGGCACCTGTTTGAACTCGTTAACAGTATAAAAGACACCTGCCCACAACCTCAAACAGTCAGACTCCAAACTTAACCATGGCCAAGACCAAAGAGCTGTCGAAGGACACCAGGAAGAAAATTGTAGACCTGCACCAGGCTGGGAAGAGTGAATCTACAATAGGCAAGCAGCTTGGTGTAAATAAATCAACTCTGGGAGCAACTGTGAGAAAATGGAAGACATACAAAACCATTAATCTCCCTCGATCTGGGGCCCCACGCAAGATCTCATCCCGTGGGGTCAAAATGATCATGAGAACGGTGAACAAAAATCCCAGAACTACACGCAGGGACCTGATTAATGACCTGCAGAGAGCTGGGACCAAAGTAACAAAGGCTACCATCAGTAACACACTATGCCAAGAGGGCCTCAAATCCTACAGTGCCAGGCGTGTCCCCTTGCTTAAGCCAGTACATGTCCAGGCCCGTCTGAGGTTTGCCAGAGAGCATATGGATGATCCAGAAGAGGATTGGGAGAATGTCATGTGGTCAGATGAAACCAAAATAGAATAGTTGCATCCCAAGAACACCATACCTACTGTGTTCAGGGAAGAAGTAGATCTACATGGAGGAATGGGCCAAAATACCAGCTACAGTGTGTGCAAACCTGGGGAAGACTTACAGGAAACGTTTGACCTCTGTCATTGCCAATAAAGGTTGTTACAAAGTATTGAGTTGAACTTTTGTTATTGACCAAATACTTATTTTCCAGCATAATTTACAAATAAATTCTTTAAAAATCCTACAGTGTGATTTCCTGGATAATTTTTTCTCATTTTGTCTCTCATAATTGAAATTTACCTATGATGAAAATAACAGACCTCTCTCATCTTCTCAGAAGAGAACTTGCACAATCAGTGGCTGACTTAATACTTTTTTGCCCCACTGTATATGTATATCACTGCATTCATCAAAACATCTCCAGAGCTCTCCTCATGGGAGTCTAGTACTATTTAAAGTTCTCCTCCAACACCTGGTTTGGTAAATCAGTGCATAATGATGGTTAATCAGGTGAGCTGGTGATGGAATCGAACACATCCAGTGGTGGCTGGACTGGGGCGTCCAGGAGAAACCTGGAACCAAGCTCTGTTCTTAAGACTAGCTCACGGTGTCAACTAGTTTCTTCAGAATGGGAAACTCTTGTTTCTTTCTACTGGATTAATGTTTACCTGCATTTGTTCTAATGCCATCAGAGCTTAAACCCCCGTGACCCATTATTGTAGTGTGTTTTTTATTAATACATAAGATGTAATGCAAAAATGACTTCCCACTTCCATAGTATATTAGGACATCAACATATTCAAACGAGTGTGCAGCAGAAAAACTGCCCCAGGAGAGTTATAAAACTATTTCTGTTCTGTTCTTTATCATGTAGGATGGAAATAATAGCAACATCATAGAGGAACATTATGCTACTGTACATGAGGTTCATTTATTTGTAAAAGCAATTTTGCTGTTCTGTGCTCAATCAGATCATGTGAGCCCATTGTTGTGGCGTAATAAAAGAGGTACATTAAACTTCCCTGCGAATTTAAGCTTACCAGCCCTGCAAATAGTGACCCACTTTCCCCTAAACCTAGCACATATAAGCCAGTCAATCTGATGGCCCTAAGTAAATAAAGGTAAAGGTAAAGGTGCACGTATTCGTCACTGTACAGTGTGGACTGTACAGCGAAATGTGTCCTCCGCATTTAACCCATCTGGTAGTGAACACACACTCACACACACACACACACGTGTTAGGGGCAGTGAGTACACACACACACCCAGAGCGGTGGGCAGCCAACTCCAGCGCCCGGGGAGCAGAGAGGGTAAAGGGCCTTGCTCAAGGGCCCAACAGTGGCAGCTTGCCGAGCCCGGGAATCGAACCCACAACCCTGTTATCGATATCCCGGCGCTCTAACCGCTGAGCCACCACTGCCCACTAGCACTCTTCCAGACGTTTGTGAAAGTCTGGCTTGTGCAGCAGACTTTGGAATTACCCTATATTCCTACAGGATATGGACTCACAGTATCAGTAATACACAACATATGTGCAAAGGAGCATTTTTCTAACTTTGTCAACCACTGGGTCAGCTGAAGTCTCTTCTTAGTAGCATGCTTAGTGGAAAAAAGTGCACTTAATTGTATTTAAAACAGAGATTTGTCAAAGTATGTTGTGAAAATACTAGCAAATGTACTTATTTAAAATGTAAAAAAATACTTAGATTACACGTTATATATATGAATTATATAATAGTACAGATCTGGGCAATATGATGATATTTTATCATTGTGATACATTTTGTTAGTGATATGCTTTTCTAAGCATATCGAGGATACTGCTAGTGCTTAAACACTGATCAGCTGCAGGTTTCATTACAAACAGTGTCATCAGACTGATTTAATTAGATAAAGAGCAGCAGATGTTGAATAAAAAAATAGGACTGTTCAGTCATGTTCAGACAGGATTTGCTGACAAATGTGAACGTAACTTTCCTGGCAACACCCACATTAGATAAAGGCACACAGTCAGACGTATAGAAACAAAACGGTCTTTAATTTGTTTTTGTAGAAAAAACATCACGCATAAGGAGCATTGCTAAGGTACAAGAAGTAATAGCCTCACAAAAAAAGAAAAATCACATCCATGAAAACAAACAATATTCCAAAATCACTCCGCAGAATCTGAACGTTTAATTTGAGACACTCTGCAGCAGCGTGATGTTGTCTCCTTTCAACATGATCCTCCCTGTTGGAGAGAGGGGGAAAAAGTGTCAGTAGAACTACCAGACTTGGTACAGAACATGGGACAAATCAGAAATGTCCCAACACTCCTTACCCAGGGTCTTTCTGTTCTTGGTCTTCATGTGGACTTCCTCTGCATCATCCAGAACTAAGTTCATGTACTCATCGAAACCCTGCAGCATAGGGCAACAATACATAGCACTTAAACAAAGGCATTAAAAACAGACACAAGCCAGATGTACAATCACACCTCTTAAGTCTGGTGGCGTTTACTCAATACAACTGCTGCATACCATACCATTACTATACCCATTACAAAAAGGGAGGGGTAGTGGTAAAAGAAATACACATTTATGCATCATTATTATATTAAAATGTTTTGCATGTAGCAACATTAGCCTAACATAATCCATTCTAAACTAAAGAAGCTTATGTCAAATATGAAACATCTTGGCAAATTGACTACATCTGGGGTCAGGGATTACTGATGTCAGCTTGATTGGTGCATCAAACTACTCCTTTAAGAAACACAGGCACAAGTATTCAACAGAACACACATGGCTTATATCTATATATGGCAAAACGGTATCAGGCTAATATCAGTCCTATATCAGCATAAAACAGTTTATTTTGGAGGGATAAAAAAAAAAGAGAAAAATAATAAATAAATAAATAAATTAACACACATGCGCGCAGCCAAGTGTTTATCACAACACTGACATCTATTGCTTATATTTTAATTGTTCGTTGAAGCCGTGTCAAGTTGTTTGCAGTGCCCGAGCTCGTCCACTCACTCATTTTGATCAACTAAAGACGCTCAATGTATTTATTAAGGGGCCACCCTAGAATTTGGGTTTTCGGATGTTCGTTAATAGACTGGCTATAGACAATCTGCAATAAGGACAATAAAAACTCCAGTTTTCAATGCTGATGCCGTCTCAGTCAGATTATGAGGAGGAAGAACACCACCATGAAGACCTCGCAACAAAGAAACGGAGCAGCATTTGACAGACACCACTAATGTTCAGTCTGGCCCATTGGCATGGTGGAGGAGAAACAGTGATTACTACCATAAACTGGCATTTGCAGCCAAACACCATCCAAACACATTCTTTCAGGTTGGCTACCTTATGAAAGACCAGTACTTCCCTTTTATCATAAATTGCAGACAGACTCATCTTCTGGGCACACACCACACTGTATAGATTACACACCCTAGAGTCAAATTAATCAACTAAGATGAACACGTTTCTTTGTGAAAGATTGAAATTGTACGGCTTTATTGTACAAGGTAAATATTTATTTGTAGGGTTAGTGTTAAATTATGTGGTCTTTTTGTAATCAACTTCAATTTTGAAACTTTTTTTTGTTAAATAAAACTAAAAACGACAATCCTTTTTTTTTGTTCCCCTTCCACATTTAAAAAAATAAATCAATCAAATAACGGCTGTAACCCTAACAGCCTGTCCTAAACAAAGCTTCGAACATTTGTTGTAGGACGGGCCAGCCCTAATAACCATAGTACAAGCCATTTTGAGGACGCTGGCCTAAGGGGTTTGTTGTTGTGTGCCAAGTTTTAATGAACACTGAATTTGATCGCTGATATAACTGTTCAGACAGAGGTCACACCACCACTCGGTCATTGGGGCAGTGGTGACTCAGCGGTTAGAGCGCCGGGTTCTCGATAACAGGGTTGTGGGTTCGATTCCCGGGCTTGGCAAGCTGCCACTGTTGGGCCCTTGAGCAAGGCCCTTTACCCTCTCTGCTCCCCGGGTGCTGGAGTTGGCTGCCCACCGCTCTGGGTGTGTGTGTGTGTGTACTCACTGCCCCTAGCTCACTAGTGTGTGTGTGTGAGTGTGTGTTCACTACCACAGATGGGTTAAATGCAGAGGACACATTTCGCTGTACAGTGTACACTGTACAGTGACAAATACGTGCACCTTTACCTTTACCTTTTACCTTTAACACCACATAACATTGTGGCCAAGACTAGTGAAGAGATGTTTATTACATTCAGTGCATTGTTCCTGTTCACACTGCCACGCAAATAAGAAACCTGCCACACCTATGACAGAACACCTGCAGTGTGAATGCAGCCAAATGGAAGCACTGTCCAACAGGAACGTTGCTGACTACTTCCCATATCGTTTAGGCTCAGCTCCTGGCTTAAGCTAACAAGACAATTCACTAAATACACACTGCAACACTGATGAATCTGGGAAACCTGCGGTGTGTGTATTTAATGTTTTACTGCACTAAGAACCTGATTAACAGGCTGATTAAGTTGATTTACTGCACTGAACAAGTGATTTTTGATGAGGAGGACAGTAAAATGTTCACTCACAATAATGCAGCCTTCTATCCGCATGTTGACCTGCTCATAAAGCCACACCTGGATACGAGATCGCTGCAGAGAGGAGAAAAAGATCATGAGCGAGAGAGCAAACAACAGTATTTTATATAAAGTATTTTTACAAAATAATAATGATATTGCTGTAACTCAATGAGAGAACAGCACACTCTGCATTGTCTGAACAACCACTTAAAAAGTTAACCAAATTCTTCATTAACATTATTAATCATGTAACCACACACAAGACACATGAGGGCTGTTGTGAATTATTAAGATTAAAAAAGGAGCTGTACTTACATTCTGTAGATACCTGAAAATCAGATTCTGAAGTGAAGTCAAGGACAAAAACATCTAGCAAAGGCAACAATCACAATGTAGCAATTCAGCCATTTTTCAATAACGTTCTTACTACTTAACCAATTTCCAAAACGTTTACTCTACAACATTGACATTAATTAAGGACATCTCATAGTCTTCGTTTTCTACCAAAAAGTCTTTAGTGACCCTAGTCACTGCAGCTTTGGTCTTTAAACTAAGGCCAGTGTGAGCATTGAGGACTTGTATTACAGAAATTAAAGATGACCTTTAATATTAAACTGATATATATATATATATATATATATATATATATATATATATATATATATAAAAATAGGGGGCTGTAATTTCTAAAAGGAAAGTATTGTTGTTTGACGCCTTGAATACAATCTTGATTGCTTCATTTCAAATCAAATAGATAATTGTGTCTCTGTCCAAATACTTATCTGGCCTGATTGTATATGCACACATCAGTAATAGATGTAATTCTGCACTTTGTGTACTACTAAAATATTACTCTACTGCATCAGTCCACATGTTTCTTTCACTTCAGATGCCAGTTGTGTATCTTTCTGCTTGTTCAGAAATGCCTGTGTAAAGCATGTTCTTCAGTGGTGGCTCAAAGCACAAATTACACTTCCTAGCTGTTGGGGGAGCCCAGGAGCCAAAAATACCAATTCTTGCATAATGCTGCTTTAAATCGACCACCAAAAGTTCAATTTATGGCATCAAGAGACAGAAGCCAACATAAATATGTACGCAAGCCAACGATCATCAGAAACAGAACCTCTTTGGCTTCATGCCGTAATCATCGTACCATTGTCCGGTTATCAGGGCACCTATGATTTGATATGGGACAACTTTGAGTCTTTACAATGATTGCCTGATTACGACCACAGGCAGAATCTGTGCAAGTTTTTTTAAATGGAACAATTACACTATACAGAGCTGGACGATGTGGTAAAAATACATCATTATATTTAGACGAGAAGATATTTATCATGATGCATATAATTATGGACTACATACATCAGTAGCGAATTCTTAAAACTACTGTTCAGATACTCTCCTGTATTAAACACAGCGATTTATATTATTCAACACCCGCTACTCTTCCTCTAACTAAAGCAATAACACTTCAATTACAGTCAAATTACACGGTTTGTAATGAAACATGCAGTTGCTTAGTGTTCTTCAAGCACTTACAATAACCTCGATATGCTTAGAAAAAAATAGTGTATCACGATACAATAAAATATCATCATATTGCCCAGCTCTTATTACACTTTATATTTTGTTTTTTTTATATATATATATATATATATATATATATATATATATATATATATATATCTGTTTTTTTTGTGTGTGTCAGGTTTGGGCAGAGCTACACTACTTATCAGATTTAATTTTTTGATATTTCATTATTAGTTAAAAACCTATGCCAAAATAATGTGGCTGCGTTGACTTAGCGACATGGAAAATTTGTTTTCTCATAATTATGACTTAATACATCAAAATAGGTAATTAATTTTATTATTTTTTATTAAGTGTGTATATATATATATATATATATATATATGCATATATGCAAATGTGTAGCTAGCTATATAAATAATTCTGGATGTAGGCATCGACCTAAAACTCACATATCAGCGCATTACTCAAACAATTAGGCTGTACAGAATTCACGATATTTAATATTACAATATTAAATCATACAGTCCTCAAATGTACGGGTGAGTCTTTTTAAAAAGGCCACAGTGGAAACAACTGTATTTTACTACTGCTGTAAACGCCTTTAACGATTTGTACCACAAAGCAACACCGTAAACGAGTTAGTAAGAGAGTCAGGGGCAGAAGTGAGACACAGCTAAGCTAAAGCTAAATGAATGGAGCTCAGCTACAGCAGAACACCTCCAGCAGGAAAGGATACGATCGGCTGCACCATCACCTTCTGCACCTTCTGTCCTTGTCCTCTGTACGCCATCGTCTTACCGCAGTAGTGCTTAGACCTCTGTTTTAGCTGCTTTTCTGAAATAGATGTAATTATTATTTGCCGCGGTAACGAAGTCCTCACGTTGGTGAAACGGCGATGGCGGAGGGAAGCGCAGAGAGAAGGCGGTGAGCTTCACTACAGCGCCGCACAGCGAGCAGGAGGACAAACCACAGCCAGACCTCCGGTATTACAGCAGGGGCAGCAGCCACATGCGGGTCGTTTTAGCATTAAATACCACCAGCGATACGAGTTTCTGTTATTACAGACTCAGATTAAATATATATATGTAATGCAGTTTTTATAGTAAAAATGTAGCTACATTTCAGATATCAACTACGACGTTCCAGTTTTAGTAATAATATCAGATCTATGACTAGATCAATAAAGCCATCCTGACTAGTCATTACTTAAATTTGGTTTAACTGGTCATATGATACCATTTATTTGCATTAAACCTCGCGCTCTTCTGTTCAAAATAAATAAATGTGTAATATTTTAAAAATGAAATATTTTATTATTTATTATTTATATTGTACTCGCAGACACTTTTCGTTTTAGATGTTGATATCATTCCTTAAACCAATCAGTATGCATCTAAAACTATATTTTAGAGATTTTAGATATCTGAACATAACTTTAATGTTAAAAATCTAATACAAATATTTTTTTTGAATAAAATGAATTAATTTAAAAGTCATGTTTGAGCATTTCTATCGGTCTGTTTGTCTTTATATGGTTCACATATCCACTCAAAAAAAAAAACAAACGTTTAAATAAATAATTATAATATAGTAAAATTGTCAACTCGGACAAATGTGTGACAGGAAAGTGACGACGGGCGACGTCATCGCTGTTTTGTGCTCTCTTTGTGACGTAGTCCGCATGTCACTTGTTGGTCAGTGTGTGTGTTGTTGTTGGAAGGCGCTCGGAGGTGAGAAACACTACAATAAAAGGACAGATACGGCGAAAAACGATGAAATACCCCTGTATATATTCACGGTCTATCAGTGACAAATTCACGGGGTTAACTAGGGTAGCATATCCGCATGTATTGCACGATTCCACGCCAAAACTGACGCCGAACAGGAGCTAAGCTAGCTTACTAGCTAGCAGTCCATTATTATGAATTAAGACTAGTACAGCTAGCCAGTGCTAGCTAGCTACGTTGGCTTGATTGCTTAGATAGCTAGCTATGTTTAAGACGGTTCTCGGTACAGTGAGTACAGTGCTATAGTTATTGAGATCTACATAAACTGATCTAGATATAAAGCTAGTGCTATGTAGCTAGTAAATTCTTCAAGGACTGTTTGTTGCTGGCTAGTATAGCCTAACATAATAATTATTATGATCAGCCTGTAATGGTCAGTGATACCTCGATGACTCGCAGCTTAGCTAACGCAGGGTTTGATCGGGTATGGTAAAGTTTAGTTACACTTCCATGGGTTTGCCAAGCTGTTGCATCAGTTTCAGCACAGTTAGCTAGCTAGCACTAGCTGTCTCTCTCAGACAGCTTCATCAGCGGCTGTCGGCGGACAATGGCATGCAGGTGTCTTTTGTTTCTTTCCCTTTTGTGTCTGGTGCAGTGGTCAGCAACTTGGTCAACATGTCCCTGCGTTGAGTTTTCATTAACTGACAGTGGGGCCATTGGTGAACGAGCCTAGAAACTACAGGCAAAGTGATATTAGATCTTTGAGTCTTTTGTTTGTTCTGAAGCAGAACTGAAGGGACTCAGGATGCTGCGATTGAGGTGCAAGGCCAAGAATGGGACCCATCTGATGCAAGGCCTCACGCACCAGTCCTGTGTTCAAGAGCTGAAAGACAAGGTAGAGGAGCTAACTGGAATACCGTGTGACGTTCAGAAGATCATGGTGGGCTACCCGCCATCCAGCTTGGACCTCCGCAATGGAGATGCCCATCTGAAGGACTACCCTATAAAATCAGGTGAGGGCTTGTATATGTGCATGTGGGTCAGTACATTCTTAGTTTTAGCTGCTCATCCTAAGTGAAGAGCCTCAAAGCTTAGTAGATTCAGGGCAGAAATATCAGACAGTACTTAAGATTTCAGATTGGAGGAACACTTACAAAGTAACCCCCTCTTCTCTCCCTTTATACTCCCTCTGACAGGAGACACTCTGATTGTAGAAGAAGAAAAGAACAAACCCAAAGTCCAGACTAACGCTGCTGTAACGAAAGTCCCATGCCTGGACACCTCACCTGTTCTGCAGCGCCGCGTGGTTCCTGCTGACAACTCTTGCCTCTTTACCAGTGTGAACTACGTGGTGGAGGGGGGTGTGTATGACCCGGCTTGCGCACCAGAGATGCGTGGCCTCATTGCCCAGATCGTGGCCAGCGATCCGGCTGCCTATTCAGAGGCGGTCCTTGGCAAAAGCAACGACGAATACTGCACCTGGATTCGACGCGACGACACGTGGGGAGGTGCTATTGAGGTGTCTATCCTGTCCAAGTTCTACCAGTGCGAGATCTGTGTCGTGGACACGCAGACTGTGCGCGTGGACCGCTTTGGGGAGGACGCCGGTTATCAGAAACGTGTCTTGCTTATTTATGACGGTATTCACTACGACCCTCTGCAGAGGGTGACGCCCGGCTCGGATATCCCGCCGCAGACTGTCTTCTCCACTACCGACGACATCATCCTCGCGCAGGCCCTGGAGCTGGCCGATGAGGCGCGGCGCAAGCGGCAGTACACGGACGTCAACCGCTTTGCGCTGCGCTGTATGGTGTGCCAAACCGGCCTGGTGGGACAAAAGGAGGCGAGGGAGCACGCCAAGGAGACGGGCCACACCAACTTTGGCGAAGTGTGAAAGCTCACTTGGGATCACCTTTACCGTGCCCCCCCCCTTTCCACTGCCACTCTATGCGTGTTCTTACCCTAACCCAACAAATTTCACAGCTGTGTGTCTCAGCTTGGTGCCGTTTTCTACCTCACAATGTGTTTAACCCAATCCCCCAACTTCTCAGTATTAATTACAACTCTTGGTCAACACTGGGTTCTTGACGTTCTTGAGCATTACGTTTTGGTGTGTACTCTCAGCACAGTATTGCAACGACACAACCTTTTTATTTTTGATATGTAGCAATTGAGTTTGTTTCCTAACAAGAGGTGTGAGCTTTTATTCAAACCAAAATGTTGAACAATGCCTTCTTTATCAGTGTTTTAAACTTGCAACACTATTGGGTAGTGGATTGAATCACTTCATTCATGTGATATATATTTTGTTTTGTTTTGTTTTGCCCCTCCCCCCTCTCCCTCCCCCTACCTCCCCATTTTAAGGTTACATTGCACATTTTCAGAACAATCGATGGAACTACATGGTCTTAAAAGCTCACTGGCTCAATAATAACTGTTACTTGAAATAGTTGCGTAGATCAGACATTCACTAAGGAGCGCTCTGTAATATTTTGTTTTTAACAGGTAGCTTCTCATGTTAAGTACTTGATAAACATTGGTTGTAGAGCTACCTAGGCTTCTGAGAGAGTGAATTCTGTAACAAATGGTGCTGGTTGTGGACTCACGTACATATTAAATAGCGTAGTGGTGTGGATTTCTGTTTTAAACAGCACTGTTTTTATTGTTTGTACGACTGGCCATGCAAAACACCTTTATGCAAGCGGCTATGAGATGTGTGTAGTTTTTTTTTTTTTGTTTTTTTTTTTTTTTTTGGGGGGGGGGTTTGTTTGTTTGTTTTTTCCCCCCACTCTTTCCTTTAGTGGAGAATTGTGTCATATCAGATTTTTCTGAACTGTTTGGAAACACTGGGGCGAAAGTCGTTTGATGACTTAGCCTAGAACAGTATGTAGGATGAGTGCGAGTGGTTAAACAATGCATAGAATGTATTTTAATGCTGGTGATGAATAACCATGGGAACCCAATACATTTGCAGTCAGGTATTGTCCACGCAAGGCTTTGTACGTCATTGTATGATTTTACTAGAAATGGTTCTGCTGTGAGGCCAAGTTTTCAGACAGAGCTGGATGATGTTAAGCTCTACTCGCTTTCTTGTTGTTAATGTGAGCAGCGCTGAACAGTAAGTTGACGAAAGGCCTGCAGTAACTTCATGAAATGATGGTTACACCAGAAATAAAGGTTAAGTTGATATACAAGCTTGTTTGTTTCAACAGGAACGAGCATTCTTCCAAGCTTAATCACATATGGTGGTGTTCTGGGCTTTTCACTATGCTAACCCTGCCAAAGTTGCAAACACATTCAGTGACATTATTGGTCAACAGAATTTATGATCTAGGTTTGGCTGGTGTTTAGACTGACAGTCACACACTATCAACTACCTCTCTATGATAAATCCCATTCAGATCAACAGGATTAAGTCTCTACCAATTTACATGGATTAAAGTGGTGCTATTTTAAGAAGTCTTTTACCTTTAGTAATAGGATTACCCAGGCTTTGGTATGACAATGGCAAGCCTATTTTGGCAGTTGTTGTATTCAGCAGTCTGCCATCTGGTGTATGTAGAGAAAATGACAAGCCTAGAAGGAAAAGGCAAAGTAAAGAGAGCACCCACTCTGTTATTTCTATTCTTCAATTCTTCAAAAATCTTTTCTCCATGACCCCAGATTCCCTATATAGTGCATTAAATACATCAGGAAATAGGTAGGCGTGTGATTTGGAGTTGGGTGTGTTTGAGTTGGCTCCTTCCCCACTACATAGGGCACTGAATAACAAACAGTGTAATTAAGTCTGATAAGGAATTAATTTAGGATTCATGCTAAATTGGGCCCTATTCCCTAAATAGTGCACTACAGAGGGTGCTGAATAACAGTGCTGTGAAAGTGTGTTAAGGAACCATTGTATTTATTTTTATTTAATTGACCCCTACTCCCTATATAGGACATTAAATATGCTCCTGCCTACATCCAGATACTAAGTCCAATAATACGTCCAATAGTGCACAACACAGTACAACGTTGTTGGTCAGCCAAAGCAGAAAAGTTGTCTTTGGCCTTCCCAGCTACAGCAATACACCCTACAACACAAAAATGACCACCACCACACAGGCAATATACACTGTATTGCACTAGTAATGAAGATCTCGCATTTCCAAACGTCCCCACTCTGTGCATAGTACACTATACAGGGCATGGGGGGAAAAGCCTCTGTGCCCAAATGGCCAGTTGCACCTATGGCCTTCCCTAGACTGGCAGACTTGAGGAAATGCAAGGGTTCTTCTTTGGCTGACATTTTTCTAATTGAAGTCCCCTTGAGACATGTGAAGCCCCCCTAGGTGTGTGTCGAAGATTCAGATGTTACTGTATTGATCCCAGAACAGTTAAGTGTACACTTTTAGGCTCTGCCTGAATGCCAGGCTGCTCCCTACTACCTACATAGCGCACAGCACAGCTCAGAAAAGAGCGGCTGCCCATTTAGTGCACTGACAGTCCAAGGGGATATTTGGGATTGAGCCCTCAACACACGCCCACTCCCGTACACGTCACCACGATTGTCTCGATGCTGATTGGCTGTTGTCTGCTAATGGGCGGGACATGCAGTGATGGACTGTGATCCCTTGCCCATAATCTCACCTGGACCAGAGCGCAGGTGCTTCACTGCCTTAGTGCTTCACTGCCATCGTGGTCGTGTGTAGAAACGGGTATCAGCTGTGAAGACCCTCAAAACGGTGAGTTTCTGTTTACGGGCAGTGTCCAGTATTAACAACGATTTTAATCATTAGACATTGATAGATAGATAGATAGATCACTGGGATAAATAAAGTGATCTATCTATCTATCTATCTATTAGAAAACAAGGTAATCAGAGGCGTCGAGACGGTTATTGCTACTCTATCTGAAGTGTCAGAAGTTCAGAGCTTTAGCTGGTAATGGATATTCAGTGGGGGGGGGGTGTTTTGGCTGTTCCTGCTATAGTAAACTGTGCTTGAGGTGAAAGAAAAAGTGTGTTACCGTAGTTAGGGGCTATTTTTAAGGATTCATAACCTGGAAATTGCTGCTAACCACAAAGTTGAGTAACTGAAATGAGACACAATGAGAAACACTGGAAGCAGGTAGCTACTACTACTAACATTACTTGGCTCAGGTTCGTGCAGCTGTGGTCTTCAGCAGCTCCCCGTGTCACTGATAGTTCTGAGGTAGAAAAGCTTTCCTCAAAATGAAACTCGACTCTTGTCAAGATTTGAGAGAAGTCCCCAGTAGTTTGGCACACACAGAGAGAGAGAGATCACGGATCAGTTTTCTCTCTTGTGTAACACAGTTCAATGAAACAACTGGGTTAAACGGCGGCGGTCATAAACAGCTAATGTCACGGCGATGGTCAGGGCTGTCACGATACCAGAGCTCTCCTTTTGATACTGATACCCAGTCTACACTGTTATATAGGGTATATATAGCTAGGGTCCTTTAAAACTGTGGAGAAACCCTCAATGAACCTTTCACCTTCCCCTAAAAACCTTTTCTTGAAGCTTCCTCAAAGCACCTTAAGAGGTTCCTCCACAGTCTCATGCTGAAGACCCTCCAGAGGTTCCTCAATGATCTTCTACTTTTAGCAGTGTAGTGTTGGATACTAAAAGATATATAGTGTGGCAAATATTCAAAAACACTCAAAAGCATGCTCTGAACACCAACGGCCAGGTTTCCTAGACATTGATAAGCATAGTCTTTGAATGTGAATCACCACTGGAGAATATCTAGCTTTAATATGGGCCTGGATCCAAATATCTATTTAGTTAAACACGTAAAAAAAAAAGTATAATCATTTAAAGTTAGAGTATTCAATTGTTGTAAATGGTTTTACACAGAGGACACGGCGAGGGATTTATTTGGGCCCCATGAGAAGATATTACACTGGACCCAACAACAACAACTCAAAATTCTGCCCAAATACTCAATTAATACATCTTTTAGGACCCTTGTCAGTCACAGACCCTTAGATTCGTCCTAATTTCCCACTTCCGATAAGGCGGCCCTGCTTCTACATAGAATCATGACAACTCAAAGAACAGTCAGGATGCTTAAATGGTTCATTGTTCTTAATACACAATAAATAAATCCTGTGAAATGGTACTATATATAACACTGAAAGGGTTCCACTATTGTAATTAGTTAAAGAACAATTTGTCAAACAACATTACAACAACATTAAAATCACTGACAGTCAGTGAACTGGAGACTGAGGTTCATGGGTGCCGAACTTCATAACTTACAGGACTTAAAGGATCTGCTGCTAACGTTTTGATGCCACGTACCATCGGATACCTCCAGGGGTCTAGTGTAGTCCAACTTTTCATGTCATGGCTGATTGGTGTAGTGATGGCTGTGAATTCGTTATTAAGTTTGAATATATTAATTCAAAATTTATTTTGATTTGGAGTCTGTCAAGCATAACATTAGTAATGTGAGGTGCTGCTTGGAGATGTTTTACATATATTGCTCAGCCGTGTTTAATGAAATGGCTCTGGCTTGTCTAGTACCAGTTAGCCACACCTCACCTGGGTTAACGTTTTTCCACTGTATTCCATCTTCCTGAAACAGAATTTCTAGGTTGAGGACATTTGTTTTCATCTTTTGACAAGCCTGTCATAAAAACCACAACTCACGTTACTTATTCTGCTTCAGGGTGCGGCACGGTCATAAACATAAAATCCCTTTTTGGTGGTAGGCAGATATCAGTGACAAGGTAATCA
The DNA here is from genome assembly GCF_030463535.1 of Salminus brasiliensis. Taxonomy (NCBI): domain Eukaryota; kingdom Metazoa; phylum Chordata; class Actinopteri; order Characiformes; family Bryconidae; genus Salminus; species Salminus brasiliensis. The sequence goes on from NC_132898.1 coordinate 8,468,770, forward strand.
CAGGATCCTAAAATCATAAAACAGTTTTTAATGTTACAGTGGAATAATGGCCGACATAGAAGTAAGCACTGGCCATCATAAACAGCCTTAAAAAAAATCAGGGAAAACACATATTCCCTGTAGAACTGCAGAGGAACGGCCTAGTTCCTATCAGCATAGGAACGGCAGTTTGTTAGGAGCTATTGTTCTCTGTTTGGGATCATTTTCATGTAAGATAAAATGTTAAAGCCTCACATTGGGAGCAGGGGCTGAACTGACAGGGTAAATATAAAGGACTACAATGGAACAAATTCACTAAATGCCCAAATGTTTGCGGACACCTCTTCTAATGAATGCATTGGGCTACTTTAAATTGCACCCATTGCTGATACGACTTGTCTAGTACTTGTAGAGAAGTATTGCCAATAGATTAGAACTCTCTAGAGGCGTGGCCTAGAGGGGTATAAAGCCCCTGGCACTGAGCTGTAAAGCAGTGGAACTGTGTTCTCTGGAATGGTGGATGGTGCTCCATCCAATACTATTGGGATGATTTGTGGAGTTGTGAAAGAGGTGTGGTGGTGATCATCCAACATCCTCACCTCACTTACGCTCTTGTTGCTGAACGCAGTTAAATCCTCACAGCAATGACCATTGATTTCAGAAGAAACAATGAATGAGCAGGTGTCCCAATACTTATGTCTGTATAGTATAGTTTCCTCTCCTCACAAACATACAGTCTGAGTAAATGTTTTGTCATGTAAACCTAAATAAAAAAATAGAAACATGTTTTAACATTGCTTAGGGACTTAAGGTAAGACTGATGTGGTCGTTGTGAGTTTAACCACAATGTGAGTCATCTTTCAGCTCAAATCTGCACTCAGAAACTCTAGGCCTCGCTTTTCTATTTGCATGACACTAAGCAAGATTGCCCTACGGTTAGAATAGTCTTATCTTTGAACACGTCATATTCAAATACAAGGAAACTGGGAGAGTTTCACCTGGAGAATGACACTGAATAAATGCTGGAACCATGGAGGCAGACGTAGATCCAGGGACTGTTTGTTCTGTCATTGGTGTCCTTTTTTTTTCTTGTCTTCTTTTCTTTTCTGTTTAAAAGCCCTTAGGAGACACTTCAGAGGTGCTTAAACCAAAACTGCTGCAAGCTATTTGTACATGTCAGAATTTGTATTCAGCAGGAAGTATCTGCTCTGTGTGAGTGTTTAGGGCTTTGTGTAACCTCAAATTTCCAGATGATTCATGTTGCCTTCCATTCATGCTGAACATGATCTCATTAGGGGGGCTTATTACAGCAGAGTGTGCTGTAATCCGAGTCACCTGATATGTCCAGTGCAGCAATCAGGTAAATACGTTACAACTAGACACCTCTACTCTCTGCCCTTTTGAACTGATCTCAGACCAGTTAGTTACCTCTACTCATTAGGCGCCTTCTGAAACTTAGGACTACACTGCAGTGGACTTTAGATTTGTTTTGGATTTTTTTTTGCATCTAATCCTGCGTTATATGTCCAAATGTTTGTGGACGTCCCTTCTAATGAATGCATCCATTGCTAAAACAGATGTGCAAATGCACACATACACACACAGCTGGTCTAGTCCCTGTAAAGAAGAATTGCCAATAGAATAGGATTCTGGAGCAGATAATCATGAACCTTTTGGAGGCGTGGGGTAGAGGGGTATAAAGGCCCCCAGCATTAAGTTTAATTTATCATTATTTTTTGCCAAGTATTACCTAATAAAACAAGGTATTAACTATTTGTTCATTATGCTGGCTAATACACATACATAGACTTACATACATACTTTTGAAGGTGTATGTAAACTGTGGAGGAACCTTAAGGTGCTTTAAGGAACCTTCAAGAAAGTTTTTTTAGAAAACTTCTTGAGTAAGTTCGTCTTGCTTGAGTTTATCTCACTGAAAAAACTTTTGCTTTTGCAAATGCTGTTGTCCTTAAGAACAGGTTCCTCTAAGATTCTTGCGAGGACTTTAAGAGGTTCCATCACAGTTTTAAGCAAAGAACCTTCAAAGGTTTCTCAAGGCTCTTGAAGTGGTCTGAGTGATCAAATTTGTATCTGTTTTAGATGGGTCCGTTTGGACTTTCAGAATATTTTTTTATGCAGCAGACAAGGTAATGATAGCTCACAGCTATATGTTTTAGTTAAGTCCACTTATAACCTTATAGCCTACAGAAATACATATTACACCACTAAAGCAAAGGCATTAGCAAATTAACCTAGCAAAGGCATCAATTATGTTAGCATAGGCTTTTTTTATGCTAGCTGGTAAACATAAGCCAGCTGCAACATAAGCGTCATTATATCGGTAATATAACAATAAACTACTCATTTTAAAAGCCTGTTATCTAACTAATGTGAATTAGTGATGTAAAGACAAAATCAATATTTTTGGGTCAAATCCACTGAGGGATAATCCCACATTATTACTACTTATGTTTTTATAAGTGTGTGTGTGTTGATTATTATGTTTTTTAATCAGTTCCAGGAAAAGGCTTCGTGGTAAGCCCAAAGCCTGAGTAACTTGCAATGCCGAAAAGTGACACGTGGCCAGGTAGCATTGCCAAGGAGACACTGGATGAGATGGACAGTGCTGACAGTTGTGACAGCGTGCTCAGCTCTTGTTTTGTGAGTTTCACCTTTTTTCAGTCTTTTTATATTAACATGTTCATTTCTCACATTTTCTAGGCAGATACAAACACAATCTTGTTCCTGTGATGTGAAGCATGATGCAAATCTTACTGTGATGTGTATCTCTTGCAGAGTGATGATAGCCTGCAGTACCTCTCTGCAGAAGAGAAGGCTTGCCTCATGTTCTTGGAGGAGACCATAGAGGCTTTAGACACAGATGATGACAGTGGCCTGTCCAATGATGAAGCCGAAAATCTTCCTGCCCGTGGAAATGTTGCCACCAAAACAGCTCACCTTTCTGCTTCCATGAACCAGAGCAAGCACAAAGGTAAAGATATTGAGACTATTTATTGAGGTTTTATTTTCTAATCTTTTACAAGCAGTCTGATGTAAAGGACATTTTTTGTCTACATTTCAGATATCCCAAAGCGTTACATTGATGATCCTAGGATGTTTGGCAGCTCAGAGCACAATCAAATCCTGAATTACTTGGTTCCAACGCCTTTTGTTCTGGCAAACAGCAGTCCTCCCATTCCTCCCAACCCAGGAACAGCGGCATCCAAAGAGAAACCGTCACCCAAAGAGGAGACAAAAGAGCAGAAACGTGACAAGAATGGCCCTCATGTTCCATCAGAGGTCAATGTAGTTGTGATTCCTCCTCCATTGATGGTTAAAACCAGTAATGCCATAGATCAAGGATTGCAGAATGACCGGACCCCTCGGGGGCCTTTGACCTATGAGGGTTTGGTACAGCTGCGCAATAAGGTATCCTCAAGAAAAAGCAGTGAAAACACTGAAAGGCAGATTTCTACACCTCAAGCTCCCGTTCACTCTAAAGACAGAACCCAAGTGTTCCCTCAGAACATCCAGCCCAGTGAAAACCAGCTAAGTAAGAACAGTCCTCCTGCCGTGGCTCCCAAACCCAAAAAGATGCCTTCACGCATAACTGTATTGAACCACAAAGGAACCACCAATCCCAATGGAGACTCTTGCTTATCTACATCTCCTGGAAGTGGAGGTTTGATGAAGCGAGAGCAAGTGAGGCTGGAGGCTTTATCTAAACTGGGTCTTCTGAAGGAATCTGACGCAAAACAGCCCAGCAAAGCCCCTAAAACTCACATATCTAGTCTCCCACAGCCTTCTTCTGGCTCAGTTCCAGATGTGTCCCAAACTAGGCCATTTCCTCCTTGTGCCGCTGTAAGGAACCAGGACCCGAGGAACCAGTCAAACCAACGTTCAAGCAGCAACACTCTCCACCACCGCTCCCTGACTGACCTACCCATAGCTCCTTCTCATTTACAACACAGCAAGTCTGCTACCCTGGAGAGGTCCGGAATGGGTTTGGGGAGCAGCATGTCCAACTGTGAGCTTTCAGACAGTTCAGTTTCTCAGAACCACCTACAATGTTCATCCACGGTGGCTGGCAAGAACAACCTTGGAAGTATCCAGAGAGGGACAACCCCCCTGTCTGCTGGCAAAACAGCGGGACAGTCATCCTTTGTCCCTCCAGTAGCCAGCAAACCTTTACATGTTCCAGGCTTAAATGTGCTGATGGTTCCCAACATGGGTGAGGACCGGCGAGAGGCTCTAAGAAAGCTAGGATTGCTGAAGAACTGATTATTGCGAACTCTTTGCAGCACTGAATAGAAGCACTTTTTTTTGACTGTGGCCCTGCCTCTCTTACACAGGACCGAGAGTTTGTCAGAATCAACTAAATATCACCCTGATGCCTTTCATTAAGATGACACTATTGCAATATCATAGTTGTCCTTTGATTCAGAGATCAGCTTCTTCATAGGATCTTTTTTACCATTTCACTTAGTTTTCTTTAGAAATAATGTATGTGTAGTCCTAAAGTGTTTGATAATGTGGTTGACTAGTGATTCTCTCACCACCTGTTGGACGTCAGATTTCTCTGACCAAGAGTTAGCCTTATGCACGGATTTGATTTCAAAATTATGCCCAGTGTGCCCCAAAAGCACATTCTTGTCACAACAGTGACCTGCACCTGCACATGAATAAGCCCACAGTCTGCCGGCCTGACTGCTGAACGTTGGGGCACCTGACAAAGCCTGGACTTCTTTTGGTGCACTCTGCTCTCCGATAGATCACCTATCAGTCAGACTCCTCATCTTACCACTAAGTGAATGAGGGTATAGTCAGTGCTCTGTGGATTAGTAGATTATCTCAGGTTGTGACCAACACCTGACCACACTTGCACAAAAGGCCGCTGTTCACATTACCCAGCCTCTCGGATTCATCACCCTTTAATATCAGTATGGGTCTGGGGCGACAAGACTCTTTTGTTAAAACAGACAGTTCCGGATCTAAAATCTGATTGGCTAAACTGTGTTAAAAGCCATTGTAAAATTTGAGATATACACAGTCTTCTCCTACTTTTATGATCACACCTGGTTTAGAATGAATGAAAGCCCATTTTATCAGCATATAGGAGCACTCTGTAGTTCTATAATTACAGGCTCTAGTCCATCTGTTTCTCTGCATACTTTGTTAGCTTCCTTTCACCCTGTTCTACAATGGTCAGAACCATCACATCACGTTCTCTGCACTGCAGTAATACTGACATATACTTGACTAATAGAGTGAACAGTTTAAACATCGTGTCCAGTCGTGAACTGCAAGGTGCTCCTATATGGGAAGTAGAGTTGATATAATGGGTTCATTCTGAACCAGGATGGTCATAATATGCTGATATGACTGTGTACATACGACTGCACACATCGACTCTACTGTAATAACATTGCAAGATATTGAACATTGTGCTATTCATTGAAATAATTGTTGACCATTAGTGATGGTTGCCAAGCAGCCTGTTAACAAACTATGTTGCTTGCCTGAAAAATGCAGTTCATCAGTAGTTCATTCTCATACAGCTTCATATACATTTGTCACTGCTTTCATACAGAATTCTTTAAATGTACATGTAGAAATACGCTTATTGTGTAAATCACTACAGGAAAAACAGACAAGCACATGTGTAGGCACCCCTGGTTAAAAGATTAGATTTTTTTTGTGTGTGGTCTCCAACCCTGTTTCTGAAGGTCAACCTTCCTGCAGATTAGCTCTTACCCTAACCGAGTGGCTTAGCAGTTAGAGTACCGGGCTATTGACGGCAGGGTTGTGGGTTCGACAACATGTTTGCTTACTAGTGCATATGTTTGTGTGTTCACTGCAGGGATGGGTTAAAGGCAAAGGCCAAATTCCATCAATGTCCAACACAAATGGTAAATATGGGGGTCCTGTCTTGATGCATCTAATTATTGCTGACTTTAGAAGTCCTTGAATAGCTGAATGAGGTTGGTTTGGCTTGGTTGGGCAGTGAAACCTGCAGGAAGGTGGATCCCCAACAGGAGGGTTAGAGACCACTGTCTATAAAGAACACACTTCAGTACATTGTAATGAATCATTACTGTTTATTTTCTTTATTTTAACAAATCACAAACAAAATAAAATGTGACATGCAAACATTTTGTTTATTTTTACATATAAAAACACTGTACATTGCAGTTCTCTAAAATGTGAATAAAAAAAGATTTATTTCCTGTAGAGGATACGCAAACAACTTCTCCCACTCTACTACCATTTCTCAGTTCAGTTTGCTACATGTAGGAAGTTGAAAATATCTGCTTTTTTACTGCCAAGACAGAATATCAGTGCTTCTTGGTTTTGTTTTGTTTTTTTACAGTATTGTATTGGCTTTATTTTCCGTTTTACATTATTGTACAAACACAAACCACAGACATTTTTTGTTCAAATTAGTATTTATGTGATTGTGCAAAAAAATGCCAGTGCTTTTTGGTTTAAGCAATAATAAAGGGACTATTCTCATTAATCACATTGCACTGATAGATGTACTTAATGTTGGGACAAGCTATATATATATATATATACATATATATATATATATGTGTGTGTGTGTGTGTGTGTGTGTCACCCCTTCTAATGAATGAATTCAACTACTAAGTTGCACCTATTGCTGACACAGCTGTGCAAATGCACACACACAGCCTGTCTAGTTCCTGTAGTGAAGTACTGCAAATTCAAAAGAATAGGACTCTGGAGTATTTAGCTGTGGAGCATTAGAACTGCATTCACTAATGCTCTTGTTGCTGAATTCAGTGCCCCAGAAACACAGAAAGCCTACTCTGGACAGCACAGTTCCTCCAACAAAAGCAAGGTAAAGATTGTAGAAGAAACAATGAATGAGCAAGTATCCATATACTTTTGTCCACATAGTGTATATCGTCACTGTCATGCAAAAACCTAGACTGTGATAAAATCAGCTACGTGTGGCCTTGACTGCTTTATTATTTTGTGTTATTCAAACATTTGGCTGCAGAAATACTGTTACTACACTGACAGTGTTGTTTAATCTGATAAAGCAGTGTTATGGCTGCTGTATCTATACTTGCACCAAGATCTTTGCATACTGACAGCTACAGCTCTTCAAAATGACAGGTTTGTGGTTGGAAGCTGTACACGGCTCAATGTGATGAAAAACTGGGGACATACAGATGTATTAAGCATTAGGATGTAGTATTAAGAAAGTGGTGAGTTATAAAATCAATATAGTTTAGCAACAAAAAAACGTACACCAGTATCACCTTAGTGCCAACACAGTCGTGTTTAGTGTCTGAGGTTCACTTCTTTAGTTTTGAGCTGCAGCGATGTGGTCAATGTAATTAATACCTTAAGGAACAAGTTGGTGCTGGGCAAACTACATACCTAAATCACCACACACTTGAACTGTCTTAAACTGGGACAAGCTGTTAAGTCATCTCAAATAGACTTGCTTATGCAGTGTCTGACATTGTATGCCACACTGATATTTACAAAAATGGTCAGAACTACAGACAAAAGTCATATTTCAAGATACCTGCTAAGCTAACTAAGGTCATTTTGTCTGGATTTGGAATTAGATTTTTTGTCATACATTTCTCCAAAGCACAAGTATTTTCACCAAGGGTGGTAACACAAGTGGTTTCACCAAGGGGGCATGACAGAACTACAGTGAGATTATCATGTTAAGAATTTCATTAATATTGTGTTTATTTAATGTACGGGCTGCTTAATTTCCAATAGAACATGTTGTTCAGTATGTATAAATTGCAGTAGTTTGTACAATAACAGGTTTATTTTGTGGTGTGACCAGGGACCCGAGATCTCAAAACACTGACACAGGGAGCTCATATAGGAAAAATGCTTCAATACATCTGGTAAAGTCTTTTCTAGAGAGAGCCTGTTGTAATGTTTTCAGATTGTCATTTTGGATTTGACACCGACTTCCACTTTATTTTCACTCCCTAAGGCTGAATAGCTAAGCAAGATTGTACAATAATAGGTTGGATCATTTATTGCATTAAGGCTGAACTGTCAAACAGAAACGATGACATGGTTAGGTCACCACAGAACTACTGAGTAGATGCTGAAAGGCTATTTGTACACAGCATTTTGTAACTCACCCTGTCTTGATGTTTCCTTTACACAAAGCGTCTGCAGGTTTCACATCCTTCTGACCTTTGGTTTCTTTTTACAAAGCAATCTCTGCAAGAGCGAAAGTATAATAAATGTATGACTAAATAACAAATGTTGCACTTTTTAAAATCCCCCTTTATTTCGCAATAAGAGCAACAGAAATAACAAACAGTATATTCATTTGGTCGACTCATTCACATTAAAGGTCAGGGTAGGCAAAATACTACTGCATGTCCATAGAAATAGGTAGCATCTATATTAGAAAGTATCAATTTAGGACCCTTCATAAATCCACAGTGGTACAATATTACCATGGTAAGCTGACATACAGTAAAAGTTTGTGAAAAGTCACATTAAAATATAGTTCATTTAGAATCAGTCAAATATAACATGTAGCTGTAGAGTTAGAAGAATAATCTACAAAAATAAAAAACTAGGCATTAATTGAGACCTTCAGTCTGCACTTACAACAGAAAACAGCTCCTTAGCAGCAAACTTTGAGCTCTACAGCTCTGACATTACAAGGGCTCTACAGAGGTCAGCCACATGGGGTGTCCCTTGAGACAAAAGCAAAAATCATCACCGGTCAGTTGCCATCACAGAGGATCTGTGTTTTGCTCTTCTTGCGCCTGGCTTTGCCACTGACGGGCAGGATACCCAGAGACTCCAGACGAAAGGGACGGGGCAGGAGAGCCTCAGCTGCAAGGTTGGAGCCGCTGGACGTCTGGTGGGACGACCCGTTCCCTGCAGCAGAGTGATTGTCTGTATATGTAGGATCCATTGATGTAGCATTTCTCAACTGATCCTGCCTCAGAACCCACATTTGTCCTTTAGTATTAATATTTATTCCAAAAGCAATTAACCTTCATAACATGTTTTTTAATACAGCTAACTATACACTTTTTATTAGGCTAGTGTTTTTTTATTAGGCTAAGTTGATTGAGTTAGTGGTTTTATTAGGCTAAGTTTTGCAATATTTATTTAGGTTTATGTATCAGAAACAAAAACAAATTTTTATATTGTCATTTCCAATCTCCGCAATTAAATAAACTGGCCTAGTTTCTTGGGAGTGCAGTAATGTGACTGCGTGCAGTGGAGTAATTGGTATATTTTGAAACTTTAACAATGTTTATATTCCATCAAACCCATGGTATATATGCTATAAAATGTAAACAGTATATTAAGTTTTTTATACTATTTTAAGGATAAATAGTAAGTGCATGACTTTGGCTGGACCTAAATGCTCAAATACAATTTTACACACTCATTTACAATCCTGTTGATCGTGATTACAAGTCTATTACAAGTGTAGTGTTGCAGTTCTCTGTGTGTGCTCCCAGCAAAGAGTTGCAGTTAGCTAGTTAGCTAGTAGCTAGGCATTTAGCGTAGCGCAGATACCCATTCCCTTCCCCAGGTTTAGCTTCCTCATACTGCATTTTGATTTTCCTATATTGGTGTATGGCTAAGTCTACTCTGAGATGGATTCCGTTTATCTTAGAGGGACAGCAGATGTCGGAACGAAAAGTTGGTTAAAGCCAGTGAGCTAGGTTAGCTTTTAGTCTAGCATGGATACTGGGTTTGAGCTCCCCTTCTGCAGACACTGGCACAGGACAAAAAGCTGTGGGCACAAGGCCTGGTTTGCGTAGCAACCCATTTTCTGATTACTAGCAGAGTCTGGTGGTACTGATGTACTGCTTACCTCAGATTTCACAAACACAAAGAATAAAGAAACAACAGTGTTTGAGGTTCATGGTTGCCATTTTCATGTAACTAACAGTTTTTCATTGTGGGGTACCATATAAAAAATGTGAATTTGGTTTTGGCCATTTAACGTGAACACACATGTAAAATCAATTGATCAAACATCAGCCGAATTAAAGCATCTTCTTCTGTGTGAGATCCTCAATGTTAATCGTAGAGTAATACTGTAAGAACACTGAATATTACTACTTGATAATGTTATCCCATGTTAGTTGCTACTGTGAGTGTTGCGTGACCTGACTGAGCAGAACTCTTATACAATGCCACTTTCAACAACAGCGTGCCTTATCTCAGAGCTATCAAGCTGACCTGTCAGTGCTGAAACTGATAAGTATGACCTATTTTTGAGCGAATCCACAGGCCAATAAAAAAGGAATGCACTGTATGGGATAGGATTTATTATATAAGCAGTCAGGAGTGCTGTAATGTGTTTAATAGAGCTGGCGGGTGCTCCTGCTCTTACCCAGGCTCTTGCTAGTGTCTCCTACGAAAAGTGGACTTGTCCTCTTCTTCCTGAAGTAGTTACTAGCAATGTGCTCGCTGTCACTTCGGTTCAGCATTTCCTTATAGCGGTCCTCCTCCTCCTACAAAGACAAACACACTATAGGTGCTTGTCTATCTGTGATGTGGAGTAATGTGCTTTTAGGCTTGTACAATGTATGTCCAAAAAGTTTACAGACACCTGCACATCCAGTGTTTCTTCTGGAATGAAGGGTTTTAATAGAGCTTATAAGCACCTGTAGTGTCAGTCTCTACTTTAATGTCAAGGCTTTGCCTTAAATGTTGGAATACTGCTGGGAAGATTTGACTGCATTTAGTCACAACAGCATAAGTGAGGTCAGGTACCAATATTAATGAATTGTGGATCACAAACACTACATCTCATCTCAAAGGTACTGGATAGAGCTTTATCACTCCAGATAACACAATTCCACTAGTCCATATTCCAGTGCTGTGGGGTTTTATAGCCCTCGTGATGATACTTTGGCACTGGGCATGGTGTCTTTAGGCCCGGCTAGTCAAACTAGGATCCCTCCAGGCTACAGCACTGTAGATATTAGCATCCTCCTCATTAAACACATCTGATTCAACCAATCAGTTAATTAGGCTTTAGTGAGTTGAATCCAGAGACTGCAGAGCTATGGCCTGGAAGGAGCCCAATCTGACTCCTATTCCACTTGGCACTGGGCATGATGACCTTAGGCTTATGTGTGGCTGTTCCAGAGCGTCCCGTTGTACAGTTTTTTTGTTTGTTTTTTTAAAGAGAGATTGTCACGCGCGTGGACAACTGAACACCTGTGTCAGCAATTGGTGCAACTTAAAGTAAATTATTTTACTAACAAGAAGTGTAGATACTTTTGGACATTTGCAGTGTATATGCATAGTGCAAATTTGTTCATATTCAGGGTAGGGCTGGGCTACTCAGCAACAATATAATATTACAACATTCAAAAGCATTTTTTAATGATACATGAAATGTATCACACTATTTCAATTATTGCTCTCCAACAGGATTAATTTTCCTGGCTAAATCAGGCTTTACAGTATTGATAAAATCAACAATATGCTAAGAATTTCACCACATCGTCCACCCCTAATCTCAGAGCTAGTATTGCAGTGAGTGCAAGTACCATGAAGGGCTCTCCTGAGTCTGAGGCAGAGTTCCTGCGTGCTGGAAGTCTTGAGGAGCTGCTCATGGCTGAAGGAGGAACTGCTAAGAGCAAGAAACATCCTATCATCACTAACATCAAGCACACTCACAAATAAATCTAACATAACCTTAGATCCAAAAACAGAGAGCTAAATGGTCTTGTCACTATCGACAATATTAGTAATCAAGAAATTTGAGTAATCTTGTTTTAACACCAAACTATCAAAATGTAAATGGTTTAAATTTAAATGAAAATGTATGTATTTATTTTTTTGTTTGTTTGTCAATCATTTTCCTTTTTTGGTAAAAAAATCCCTTCCAATGTGGTAACCTACCATAGCTCTAGCAATGCTCCCAACATTAGGAGGGTAAGGACTTGACACTTGCCACTGAGGCAAGTTTAAAGTGCAAGTTACTAAGTACACATTTGTTTTTTATTTACAGTCTTTTGCATACACACTCCCTGTAGCATTTTGTTAAAACATTTGTCCAACAAAAGCCATTTTATACTCATAAATGACAATTTTGTTATTCCAAACTTGACTATTGTGCCCCCAAGAGGTTGAAAATTCAGTTCTGCTGTGTCTGTAACTCAATTGAGAATGATGATGAAACAGAATTTTCAATGATTTTTCCCATTATTATGTAGAGACGGGCGCAACCTTCCAAATTGTGACACTGTCCCTTGTCGCGACAGGGACAAGGGACAGGGCTCCTTTTTACCCTGTCCACTCCTCACTAAGCCTCTAATAACACTCATTATCAACCCTCTAATGTGAATTTTTTCAAATGTGCTAAGAGGGCAGGAGACCAGCAAATAGTGAAGGTTGATGTACTCGCTAAAAGTTGTATGCTAGCAAGTTAGTGTTGCAGTGTTTCCATACTAAGCGAGACATGAGTGATTTTCTGTCTGCTGATAGAAACAACATGCAGTTATGATGGAAAGCAGAGAGATATAGGCAGAGTCGGGAGCAATTTGTTGCTTGTCCTGTGAAAAGCCCTTTAACTATGATTCTATGATATTCCTCTCTCATTCATGGAAGAATAGAATTTGATTGTTCAACAAACGTTGGAAATTTGTCTTATTTCAGATGCATTCCAACATTTAAAAAGTGATGATTCAAAATGCCAAGACCTGCTACATTCAAGACTGAAGGTAGTTCATGTATCTGGTGAGTGAATGGTGACTAATTTGTCCTTTAGACTGGACACCGGCTCTGGTCTTGCAGCAACCTCACCTGCAGGTAGTGCTGTCTTCTGCACCAGCACCTCAGGCACTCTCCACATGCCATTCTCCTCATCCCACACTGCTTCCTTCCGCAAGCGGTCCAGGTTGCTGTAGTTGCAGTCTCTACGCACCAGGCCCACCATGCGCTCCAAGATGGTCTGCTGCAGTTGTGTCTCGCGCTCCAGGCGCCTGATGGTGGCCAGGTAGTCGTCCCGCTCTGTCTCAAACTCCGCTTGTAGGTCCCGGATTTCTAGCTTGGCAGCTTTGAGCTGTAAAATGAAGAAATATGGAATTTTGTTTAGTTCCAGTTCAACAAAAATCACATTATGGGAGCCACATTTATTTGTTGCAGTGCACATTTTTCAAGCAGGATTGTAAGCATTGCAGGACACTATGGAGGTTGCTGTTTATGAGGTTTATGGTTGAAAACTAGTCCACAAATGGACCGTACATCCTTTGGGTCACTTTCCATGTCTGATGTTTTTAATATGCTGATAGTACTAATGAATGATCCGCAGCTATAAAGCATACTCAACATACTTTATTAGCAGCTATCTATTAGATTAATTTCAGCATTTATTTTTTAAACCCCTGTCTCAGCAATACCCCCAAGGTCCTACCTTGCTCTGTGTGCTCTCCAGAAGTTTGTTCTTGGCGTGGACCTCCTCTTGAATGGAATCGTAGACATTGAGTAGCACACTGTCACTGTCCTCGCTTCCTTGCTTTAGCGCCTCAATCAGCTGCTTCTTCCTCTGATTGGCCAGAGTTTTCCGCTGCCTCCTCCTCTGCCTCAGCTCCTCATTCCGCGCCTGCTCTCCCCCAACAAACTCCTGCTCCAGCTGCTGAAGCCTGCCAGACAATAAACAGTAAAGGTTTTTTTCTGATGGCTCTTCAATGAAGGCCATGTTTGGGCAGGTGCCGCTGCACAGTAGAAAAGTGCACCACCACTCCAGAGTCTGCTAAACCTTTCAAGCAATCCTACGAGCAGATCTTGGCATTAGGCTCACATCAGACAGCTGCTTAGAGGAGCCCATGGAGTATGTATAAAGCTTTGGAATTTGCATAACCAAGCCTTTGCTAATGGTAATTGTGAACAAGCCATGGCCCTACAAGCTATTATGGCCTGAGACCTTGGTAAAAGGTTTCTGAGAGCTTAAACCCTGCACTAATATAGCCTAAAATGTGGAAAATATTTTTTTTACGTTTGCATGTCACTGTATGTACATTATACTGCATACAAGTTAAATCATTACTATTCAGTTTTTATACCCACTCACCTTTCTAAAACATGTTGCTGGTCCAGTGGGCTTGGCGTAGCAACAACTTCTAGCTCTCCCCCTGGACCCGCTCTGATGCTGACCTCATGAGAGTGCTCGTCCTCCTGTGTATTCAGTACATTACAGTAAGTACTTTTCCTGACATGACCCTTGTTAGGTCTTGGACTCCAATTTATCAACAGGTGAAAAGATTGATCTGTACCTTGAGTCCATTTGGGGTTGTGTCTGGGGGCTCGGGTGTTGACTCATTAACAGAACTGATCTCCTCTTTGTTAGTGGTCTCTGCTAGAGAACAGCAGGGACATGATTAAGGCGGTTAAATAAAGTACTACATTCAACCAACATGTTGAACTAAAATTAAAATATAATTTTTCAATGGATAGCTGACAGAAAAACATTTTATACTATATGGGCAGAAGTATTGTACCACAAATTATACATGAGCTTTGAGATATTGCATCCTAAATCCATAGGCATTCATTTGGAGTTGATCCCCCATTTGCAACTCTGACAGCCGGTTTTAAATGCTGCAGTTATTAAGTCTGCAAAGTGTTGGCGACTCAGCGTGTGCACCTCAGCACGCGGCGACCCCGCTCTGTAACTTTGCGTGGTCTGTCACTTAATGGCTGAGGTGCTGCGGTTCCTAAACGCCTCCACTTTTCAATAATACCACTAACAAGTTGATCTAGGAGGGAAGAAATTTCACCAACTGACCTTACAGTACCTTGCTGGAAATTAGTAAGTTTAGAACAAGCCATTCTTTTACAAATGTTGTAAAGGCAGACTGCATGGCTAAGTGACTGATTTTATACATCTGGGATGTTTTAATGGGACTGAATGAAACACCTGAATTCAATAATTAAAGGTGTGTCCCAATACTTTACAATACAGGCCAATACTAGAGGGCTTAGCATCATGTGCAGCTGCTCTTGAGCATCTCGATTTATTGTCAGTGCTTCTCAATGGAACTGATGCCTTGCTGGAACAGCAACGGTTGCCTCTTAAAGTAGTTGGTTGAATACATTATTAAATAGAGTGTCTAGATACTTTTGAACATACGCTGTAGCAATGTAGCTGACTAGTACTACCAGTTATCCTGTTGTTTAGAACCCTGTAAAAGCAGAACTGGACACTACCAGTCTTATGTGCTTGATTAGCTCTGGACCTCTCCAGACTGGACAGCTTGATCTCATAAGATGCTCTCAAGAAAGTGATGTCCTCTTGCAGCTTAGCTTTTGATTCCTGCTCTGCATTGTACTCTGCCTGCAGCCTGGCAAGCTTGACTTCATACTCCTGCACAAACAGAAAGCGGACAGAAGAACTACTAAAGCGTTTTAGACTGGGTAAGTAACAAGGTTAAGTGATTAGCCAGACGTCCCATTTGAAGTGACAGCTTCTCTGTTTAATCTGCCACCCACCTGCTTAATCTTCTCCTTTTCAGCTTCACTCTCCACAGTGCTGCTCTGTGGTCTGGACTGGACAGCTAGAGTCCCCTCTGACTTCTGACCTGCTAGCAAAGCTAATGGTACAAAAAAAGAAAAAAAGTTTTAGAATGTACACTACAACAAATCACTACACTTAAATTTGAGACGGAAGGTAATGATGGTAATGTTTAGGACTTCATTATATGCCATTATAAGCTTACAGTTGAGATTGGCAGGGCCCAGCTGGCCAGAGATGAGTGCCCGTAGTTGTTTGATCTCCTCCTGGTACTCTCGCAGCAGTGCCTCCTTCGGATCCTCGTTGATGCGGGGGCGGTTCTGGATGCTCTTGGCACGGTTAGCATAGCGCAGGGTGCTCAGGCTCTCCTCGTAGTTGTTGTCAGCAGGAGAGAGGCAGGCCACCATGAGGGTGCGTGTATTACCACCCAAAGAGTCCTGCAGCAATCGGGTAAGCTTGGAGTCGCGATACGGGATGTGCTTGGAGCGGCCATCAACCAGCGCCGAGATGACGTTGCCCAGGGCAGACAGAGACAGGTTGATTTTGGTGGCCTCCTGAAGGCGGTCACCTGTGGCACCGGTCTTGGACTGCCGTTCACTGCCGGCCAGATCCACCAAGTTGAGCTTGCCAGCTCGCAAGTGGTCTTCACCAGCAGCATCTGAGTTTATATCAGAAAAACAGATTCATGTGGTTCTTTGGAAACTATTCTGTGCTTTATACAGTCTTTTTGAGATCTTAGTTTTTCACAAATGTAAAAACTGTTTAGGCAGTAGTAGAGTATAGGTGATAAAAACAATACAACGAACAATTTATCACATTTTTACATTTGAAAATGCCACTGGAAGTTTATTCTGAAGCCATTACTAGGAACTGACTTAATATTAGTTCTAACATTTTAAAATCACACCAGTTGTTTCACACTTTAAAGTTGCCACACATTACAACAAATCAAAACATTTTTATACCCCTATTTTTATATTTTTATATCCCTAGTCCCCAAGTTTTTTTTTTTTTTTTGAGCATTTCTATTGGCTCATTTATCATGATATTTTGACACAATGTAAACAGCTGCAAGATTCAAATTATATCAAAACATAAGAACACAGCACAACCTGATAAACAAGATTTCTATTTGACCGTGACAATGTGTGTGTGTCTGAGTCTATTTTTTTAGTAAAATATTTCTTTAGGAAGGTGACGTTTCCTGATTGTTGTGTGATTTTGGTCTCACTCACCTGTGTTGCAAATCTCCAGGTGGATAGTGAATATAGAGTGGGAGCGAGATGAGTCCTTGTTCATGAGCGTGTATCCCACTGAGCGATTTCTCCAGCCCTGCTCCATAATGCGCTCACACTCCCCCACGCTGTGCACCGTGTGCATGGACAAGTCTCGCACATACACGCCCCGCTCTGGATGCTCTTTCAGCTGTTTAATACACACAAACACATAGCTGCTTTACATCCAATCTTCAAGTTAAATCCCTCTTATATACATTTCATTACTTGATATCAAAACAATAATACAACAGCAACAGTATGTAGCAATTTTACTTTAACATTCACAATCATTTTGCTGCTCCATTGGCTTGAACAAGTAAGAATGGTGCCAGTACTGTTGCCACTTTGGGGTTGGTACGGACGGGACAAGAACTGGGTAATGCTGTTTTGTATCTTTCAGTATGTCCAAAAATGCATGTGTAAAGTGTATTCTTTAGGGGTGGTTGAATTCAATTTCCTGACTGTAAGGGGAGTCCAGGAGTAGGAAATACCAATTCTCACATAATGCTGCTTTAACATGGCATTAAATGAGGTGTGTGCAAACGTTTTATTTTTTGCAATATGTTAAATAAAGAAAATAAAAAGTGTGCTCTTAAATATTTGTAGTGTCAACTTTAAATTGGAAAAAATGGAAAGGAGCACCACGCAACAGTTTGGCCACCCCAAGAGATTTGATTTCTCAGATACATTTACCTTTTCCTTTTCAAGGTCATAGACATCAGTCATTTATTAGGAAAGGCCAGCTGATGCAAATTTCAAGCTGTATCAATACACTGACTCTTCAAACCATATCCAAACATTTAGTAAGGATGGTCTCCTCTAGGCAGCTGCCTAGCAGTCTGAAATGTAAAATAATTGATGCCCACAAAGCCGAGAGGGCTATAGGACAGCAAAGCATTTTCAAATAGACATTTTTTAAATATTTTGACGAAGGACGGCTGCCTTCAGATTGTTTTCGTTGAGAACATCACACTGTAACACAGTGTGATGTTGTATTATATATAGTAAATGTCAGCCTACCTCCAGCTTCTGTTTGCTGTCTTTCCCAAGAAGGTCCCTTATTTCCTCTTTGTAGATCTCAAGGTAGGAGGCCCGCACAAGGAACTTCGTGTTTTCTGCACACTTAAACATACATTGTATTATTTAACCCCATTTGTGAATTTTCATCTATTCTCAGCATTCACATTATAATTTAATCAAAATAAATATGGATGAGAAAAGAATTACGGCTGAGCATTGCATTTGTTGGTTTGCTGTTTATGTTCTGCATTAGACGTTATGTTTTAGTAGACCCACTGAATATTTCAGTTCTTGTCATAATTCTTAGGTGCCTTACCTGAATAGTCTCGAAGATGTGCTCGAAAGCTCTTGGTATGACCCCTCTCTGAGCTGGGGGGTCCGTCACCCCCTGCATGGTAAATGATTTGCCACTCCCTGTTTGTCCATAAGCAAAGATTGTCCCATTGTATCCCTCGGTTACCCCCTATCGTTGGAGCAAAAATACAAGTAATTAGAAGCAGTAGCAGTAGTAGTTTTATGCAAAAGTTTGGACACCTCTGTTCAAATGTTTTGTTGATTTAATAAGTAAAATGCACAAACAAACCTTCATGAAACAAAACAGAAAGCTAAGACATTTTTGACTAATATTAAGGCATGAATTATTTGCTAAATTTATAGGAGAAAATAAAAATAAATTTTGTGCTTCATTTTTTTTTATATAAAAAAAAAATGTGTGAGAATCTGTCTCTGTAAAAAGGTGTGAACTTGTCAACTAAATGTCATTTCAGCAGAGGTGTGCGGACTCTTGTTCATAAGTTCATAAGATGACACCTTTCAGGACCTGCTCCTCCACTAACACTTAATTTAAGGCTCCTCCTTTGTGCCATGTAACTTGATCTTGATTACAGTAAGTCTAGCCACATTCTAATAGATACATGGTCCTATCTGCTGTGGGCTGAGTTTTCTACCTGTGATGGTATACTGTTTCAGATAGGGCATGGAAAAGGAGTCAGATAACTAGATGCATGGGCATTAGGGTGGTCTGCCCTCATATCATTGATCCACAATGGGAAGAGTCACCTCAACCAGAGGATATGCAATCTCGTTGTACATCTGCTCGGTGGTTTGACTGATGAAGTAGGTGCCATCAAATGTAAATTGTTTGGGTGGCTCCTCAGAAACTCCTGGTTTCTCAATGAAGCACTGACAGCGGCTAGCATCAACAGACACCACCGTCTTACAGTTGAGGGTCTTCTCCCGGTCATTTAAAGGCCGGCATCTAATAACCACCTTCACAGACTCGGAGGCCATCTTGAAGTGCAGGACCAGTCAGCCAGCCAGCTCAGTTAAGGCTTTTCTGCAACAAACATCACAGTGATCTTTAAACAGGTACAGCCTAAAGACCTAGCAAGCTACTTTACTGAGGAAGTCAGAATCAGACCAAGTCTGAGTGAAGCACTTATCTTATGCTTAATGTTTTCAGGAACCAATTGAAATCATTAAAAAATACATATGAACATTTACTACACCTTTCATTCATTTTGTATCCATAGTTTGCTGCTACTGGTATTCCTTCGATTTAATAAATAGTTTCCTCCATAAAATAAACTGTTCCTTAGGTTTAATAAATCAGTCACTGGATTTAATAAATGAACCCCTCAATTTAACAATCCGTCCCCTCAGTTTAGAAAGGAAGGTTTAGTTCAACTAAGAGAACAATGAGGGAATACTGTGCAATGGGCAGTGGCAATGTTTTTGAACCTTGCTAAAATAAATCGTTTCCTGTATTTAGCTAATGTTAATATCACTCTCTCAGTTTAATAGCGAACTTCTTCCATTAATTGCCCCTTCAATTTCCTACGTTTAATCAAATCATTCGATCTTCAAGTATTCCCTTTATTTAATAAATCGGTAACTCCGCATAATAAATTGTTCCTTAGGCTTAATAAATCATTCACTGGATTTAATACATTATCCCCTCAGTTTAGAAAGCATGCGTTAGTTAAACTAAGGGAACAAGGAGGGAATCATTTATTAAATCGAGAAAATGAAAACATGCATTAGCATTAAGATATTTTTTATTTATATTAATTATATTTTGTACCTCACAAAAATAAATAGCTCCCTTTATTTAGCTTATGTTAGTTTAATAGCTAGTCAACCTCTTCCCACAATATCCCTTGAAAATAGTTCCCTACATTTAGTAGCTAGCCAAGTCAGTCAGTTTAAGTATTCCCTTGATTTAATAAATCGTCTCTCTCTCTCTCATTATATATATATATATATATATATATATATATATATATATATATATATATATATATATATATATATATATATATAAAAATCAATAATTCAATGGATTTAAATAAATTATGCCCCCAATTTAACAACCCATTCCCTCAGTTTAGAAAGGACGCTTTAGTTAAATGTGAGAACAATGAGGGAATAATGTATTAAATCGAGAGAAGGTTTGCTAGTCTTCCAGCTACATTAACACTACTACTTACTGCTAGCTAGCGCTAATAGCTACTTTAAGGGCTTCGTAACGAGACGGCACACCAAGAGAAACCTCTATACCAGAGAGCTACAACGTATTCCACAAAACTGATCTTACAGAAACATTAGCTGCTCATCATCCCAGGATGTTCCGCCTGTCCAAGGTGAAGCTGCAGCCAGACGCCACAGAAAAGGCGAGGTTAAAACCCCTGCTAATGCTAACGCACCATTTCTTCTCCTGCCACAGCGTTCTGCGTTGCTTAGCAACATACAACTCGGCCCTCTCCGGGTGGCACTGTTCGCTGATCCTGGATCAGTGAGTCCTTCGAAACTACGGCTTTCAGTTGCATTAAAAATATTAAGAGCTGATCCCAGGTCAGCATACAGCCGTGCCAAGGAATCACGTCTTCAATATTAAAAGCCAAACCAGTCTTGTTACATAAATAATGAAGCTCACAAAGCAATTTACTGTAAAAACGTTTATATAAAAGTCTCTTATGAAAGTGTACAGCAGTCAGGGGAAATCAGAAAGTGCTTTAGTAACATTCGGAACAAAAACAGCAAAGTGTGTATACATACATACATACATACATACATACATATATACATATATACACACACACACGTTAAGTAGGTTTAGCTGCTGGAATCTCAAATACCCATTGCCTGTCCATCAAGTGACCATTACCAACCTGAAGCAGAACTGATCACATTACAGTTCTCTAGAATTTGACACCACTGACAAAACAGACTGTTGCAGACAGTTGCACACTACTGACAAGAGATGTAGACAGCATTTGCTGTCTGTGTCTGACCCGGGAATTCCCTTAAAAGGAAGGTCTCTTGACCGCAGAACAGAGCATTCAACACACTCACCATGATTTGATGTTTAAAAAGGCTTGACCATACACTTGGACATACACAGCACACATAAAATTATTGAGGTGTCAAAAAGAAAATAAACGGTAATGTGCTAATAGAGCATTGTTCGGTCTTCACTGGAAAAAAAGAAGAAGAAAAAAAAGGGGGTTATATTCCTGAGAAGCAAAACTAAACAAACATAGAAAAAAATGATAAACAATTAGGTCATTACACTACCACCCTACCACCCTTGTGCTTCCAGTGCATCTTGTTGGCCAAATGGCAGAACATTAGTGTCCATTTATATCAAAAGGAGGGAGAAGTAAAAGAAGAAGTGTCACATGTTTACAAGTTGATAACGTAAAAAGTGAAAGAGGTCTCTGCTTCGGTCAGGAGATTACCTTTAAAACAAGAAGACAATTCACACTAAACAATTTACACACTAAACGAGATTTTTAAAAAGTAACAGAGTTTAGACCCAGCACTGGTACTTGGCATTTAGTTTACTGCCTTGCTGTGGACGAGGACTAGGGGCCTTTGCGGTGTTCTCGTCCCATTCGTAACAGTGATTGACACGAGCACAGCTCAGCGGACACTCCAGCTCTCCTCTGAACTCGGTGTAGTGCTCGATCAAAGCTGGTAGACTTTCAAACTGAATGTGGCACGTCTGAAAAAAAAAAAAAAAAAAAAAAAAAAAAAAAAGATAAAAACCATGTTAGATCTGAGCACATGTGTTGAAATACGTGCCGTTATCTGATAACAGCACATATTTCCATCAAACTGGAAATCAAGTTCCTTGGTCATTTTTAGCTGTCGGTTAATCTGTAAACATTGCTATGTTTTCACTATCTAATCCATTAAGCATTAAAAAGACAGTTTCTCAGACTTTAAAATGATTCAACTTCCACTGTGAATTTGGTTCATCATCAAATCTTTCTGCTGTTTGCAATAAACCAATTAAACAAGACCAATTTTAATAGCTCCACACAACTCATACAAGTGCCACATTTACTGACGACTGCCGTCTCAGAATTATTTAACCTCTTCACGACAAACGTCGTTAGTACTTAGTAGAGCCCCCTTGAATTGTTATGACCTGCTGCAAATGTGATGCATAGCCAGACATCAGCACCAGCCCTCCACTAAACCAATATTCTTGGGTTTGCTTGTTGACCAAGTTTTCTTGGTCTTTCAGATCACAACTTGACCTTTACTGTTCCTGCCATCTCTTAATTACACTACCAAGTAAGGATATGGCTGAAAATGCATTCCCTATATTCTCATAGCATTTTCCTTCTCAAAGTAACAGATGATTGCTTAGATAAGCCCATGGTTGCTGATTGTTGGGACAAGGTTTGAGGAGTTGGAATAAAAGCATAAAGAATGGTGCATCACCTGGCCTTTCCTATCTCACACACACACACACACACACACACACACACACACACACACACACACACACACACACACACACACACACACCCCCCTTCTTCAAAAGCCACCCCAATATTTTCTATACGGTTCAATTTAAGCGATTGTGACGATCACTCCAGAATCCAGGACTTCTTCTGAAACCAGGTGGACTTTAAGGTATGCTAAGGAGAACGGTCCTTTTGGAAGGTCCAATGACTCCCAAGCTTCAGCATTCTCACAGAAGGCATTAGGATTATTCCTAAGATTTCCTGTTTCTTGATTGAATCCATCTTACTCTCCACACGCGGCAGGCTTCCAGCGCCAGAGAAAGCAAAGCAGCCCCAGAGCAGCATGATTCAGACAATAGGTTCATGGTTTTAAGTTTGTGTCAAAATACCGTTAGGTCATGAGCACTGTTACTGTGCTTACTATCACCAAGTTAAATTGCATTGTGATTCAAGTTTTATTGCTTAAGCATTTATGAAGGAGATTGCAGATTATGGATCCATGACTCACCTCAAGAAAATATTTTCCTTTGGAAGTCCTAATATCCAGAGTGATCAGGCCTGAAGGAAAACGTATAACAAGAGATCCAGGGCTGGGCTTGTTTGGATGGGTACACAGCAAGTAGGAACCAAGGACGTCTTCAGCAAGCAGTGAGGAACTGCTGTTACTGAAATAGTAAAAAGTTCTTCTGTTAAAGGTGTTGTTAATACAGTGCCAATAGAAAACAAGGCTGTTCAATATTTTACTGGGGCCGCAAACAAAAACCTAGTTGGAGACCTAGGTTGTACCCCAATCATACCCAAAAAAAAAAAAAAAAAAAAAAGATGGTTGCCACCTGTGACAAATATCACCGGTTGAAAAGGATTTTTGTCGCAGTCGAGTCAATTTTTATTTGGGGGGAGGAGGGGGTTGCCCATCCTTCCTGTCAAAAGGGTTCTATGAGATTCCTGGGTCTTCTTGAACGTTATGCCTTTTTGGGGCCTTTCCACAGATTTTTGATGATTTTTAAGTAAGGGGACTGTAAGGGACATTGTACTGCTGGCACCTCTTGAGGTAGTCCATAGTACATTTTGAAGTGTTTTTAGGATCATCATCTTTTACAAAAATCATTCCTCTTCTCTTCAGCACTTTTACTGACAGGGATGTTTCCTTTCAGAATTTACTGGCATTTCAATGGATCCATTTTTCCCTCTACTGCGGAAATGTTCCCTGTGGCACCGACTGCCACACAAGCCCAAAGCACGAATGATCAATCAGTGTGCTGAACAGTTGGAAAGGTTACTTTTTAAATAATTATTATTATAGTATATTATTATAGTTTCTTTGAAAACTTGACACTAAATTTTGTGGCAGGGACACAGAAAAATGTTTGTCTGATGTTTTGTCTGATGACTCCATCCATGAAAGTAACATTTGTGCAGGTGCTGCACATTAGAACAGTGCACCACCAGTCTGCTACATCTTCCTGAAGGTTCTTTGATTTGCCTTTCTAGCAATTCTAGGAGCAGTTCTCTCAAAGTTTTCTTTCTTTTCTTGATGTTTAATGTTCATGTCTTTTCTTAATTACACTACAAAGTAGCCTTCTCCTGCTTTTTAAACATAAATTATTACATTTTCAAAATACTAGGTAGTTTACTAGTAGCTTAGATAAGCCTATGACCGGTGAATGTAGGGATACGGTTTGAGGAGTTGGAATAAAAGCATAAAGAATTGTGCATTACCTGGCCTTTCCTACCCAAACACAAACACCCACACCAACACATTGTCACAACTCTCCAGAAAGTGTGCAGTGTAAACAATACATTATGGCAGGTCAAGGTAAGAGGAAGGAACTTTTCAACCTTTATTTGTTGTTAATCTTTATGTGGAGCTATTATTCTTACAAATATTAATATGGCCAGTAATTAACAAATCTAAATTGTATAAGAATGCATGAGTAGGTAGTCAGAAATTGTGTTTTAGTTAGTAGTAAGTATGAAAACTTCCTGTAAACATAATTTATAATAATTATGAATATACATCAAATAGTATATAAGTAGATTTAGGATAGTCCAAAAATAAACTCTTTTGGTCAACATTAATAAGACAAGTGTGAGAATTTTCACCTCGAGACGCCATTCCAGCTCCACACGGCGTGAGCCAATGCTTCTTCGGTTTCGGCCAAGCTTGGAGCGCGCACCCTGAACACTGGTACACTGTCCTGTCCCTTGTCTGACACACACACACACACACACACACACACACACATACACACATACACACATACACACATACACACATACACACATACACACATACACACACTTTGGTTTATCTGCCTAAAAATAGATACGTTTATTTCATTTGGCAAAAGTACAGTTTATTTTAGGACGGCCTAAAGAAACAGAGAAAAACGAGAAGCAACTAAACATTAGAAAACCATCAAGGAAACAGACAAGTGATGTGTTTAGTGTTCAAGTGAAAGTAGCTGCATTAAAAACACCAAGGACAGAGAAAATGCCACCTGTAAAGTCCCTGTGATATAACCCATTGTGGTAAAGTGAATAGCCAGTCATTTCTAAGGGTCTGCATTACCTAAGGAACTCTTTGACTTTTGACAGCGTTCTTTGAACACTTGTCCCACCTTGTGGAGTATTCAGCCGGTCCTGCAGGTGCCGCTGTTTTAGAGGCGTACAAGTAAAGGAGCGGTAAGCGCCTGAGCGCAGAACTTTCTCCCTGATGGCCTTCTTACGTACAAGCGTAGGGGAGGTTAGGAAGACATCCTCTGGACTGCTAGCAGGATCCGGGCTGGGCTTGGCGGGCACCTGGATCACAAGTTCCAAAATCAAGTATCACAAATGACAAGCATTCCTGAACTCTTAACCTTGCTAGAGGAGTGATTCTAGGCAAGCAAGTTTAAGGATGCTTTCTCAAGGACGTTTTGGTATCTCATAAAACAATGGTATGTTGCAGGTTCTGTTTATGGGTGAAGATCTGTTGTTAATGATGTCAAGTAAGAATGGCTGGAAACTAACAATAAGGCTCTTGGATCTGGACATGGGTTGAAAATCTCTAGACATGAGCTGACTGCACAGATTAGTTTCTCTTCCATCTTGCTCAACATCACAAGTGACTAAAGCTCCAACCTAGACTGTCTCCTGCTGTGTGACGCATGCTTGTCAGTGGGTTCATCAAAAGTTCAACTCTTGTCAATACAACCAAGTATAATTTTATGCACATCTGGAAATGCACTGGTCTCACTAAAAGCTATTGCTAACAGTTTTTTTTGAAGGATACCAAAAGGTCCTTGTGAACATGGCCTTCAGTGGGTCGTTATCTGCTCTGCATTTTCCATTAGGCTACATCGGGTCATTATCAGAGGATGGTTTTATTGACTTTCCAGCACCAGTCAAAGTCAGGAACTGGACCTTTCTTAAAATGGAATTCACACTTAATCTATAACTGCGTTGTGCCAAAACATGTCACAGAATGTTAAGAGCTTTCTTTTTCTCCAGTTTATTCCTAGACATAATCTTTTTTCTCAAAGTTGACACCTGAGCGGATATACACTTTCAAATACAAAAAAATGTAATCAATAAATAAAATAAAACCTGACCTTTGCCCCTGGCAACAGACCCTGAGTGGGTGCCCTGCGGAAGGATACAAGGGCGCTGACACTGAGGGGGAAGCCATGGTTCAGTAGGGAGGGCACACGAGTGGGCGTCTTTCCAGACAACTCGCTCTGAGCCTCTTCCGGGTGCTTCTCTAGATAACACAGCTGGAAGCAGCGGCACAGCAGCAGGTTCAGGAACTGGGCCTTTACAGACAGACATTTTATAGTCACCAGCAGGTAAAGGTGTGGAAATTAGCAGGCCGAGTGGGGACAAAGATCTGGTAGTGTGGAGACTTACAGCTCTGGCATGCCGTGCTTTGAAGAGGTGGCA
Source organism: Salminus brasiliensis (assembly GCF_030463535.1). NCBI lineage: Eukaryota > Metazoa > Chordata > Actinopteri > Characiformes > Bryconidae > Salminus > Salminus brasiliensis. The sequence goes on from NC_132898.1 coordinate 8,495,244, forward strand.
GTAGAGCTGGTTGTCTGGGCTGCCGGGGTTGTGTGCAACGAAAGCGAACTGGGAATCAGACGGCCGAGCGATGGAGAGGGAGACTCGACGCAGGGCATGTGCCATCAGGAGCGTCTGAACACACAAAACATCAAAACACACAATGTGTTGTTAGATTAGGTATTCATGTAGAACGCTTGTTCCTAATACTGGTGGTGGAGCCCCTTGCATCTTGCGGTGCTTTTCTGCTTCAACTAACTTAATTTAAAAACACAGCTTATTGACCCCTTCATGCGAAGTCCACAAATGTGTTCTTCTGTAACAAGTGCTGACAAGTGCGTGTTTGTACTTTACAGAATGCTGGCAAACACACCATTCAGGCATGATTGCATCTACCCTCAATATCTGCTGGTCCCCTGTCCTCTCTGAACAAAAACATTAGGGGGTTGATAAGCATTGTTGATTTAGGTACAGGCGACATGAGCGACATCTTGCTGGGTTGGCACATATGACTATGTAGTGTGCATTGTCCCAGGGTGCCAAATAAGCTAGACCCACCACCGATAAGTGTGTGGAGGCAGGACTTGGCAAGGAGCTGGAAAGGTAGAATGGAGCTAATCTGAGAGTTTTCTGCTTCATACTTCACAGCAGGCACCAACTGGAGCACAAAAGAGGAATATAATCCCCTCTATATAATCAATTTAAGGCAGTTAGGAAGGCTGGTTGTATATTTGCTGTCCTGCTCATGAATTTTCCTTCCATGTTAGTTTGCTTCCCAACAGGACAAAAACAAAGCAAATACTACATCTTATCTATACCAACTATCTAATACCAACCAAAACAGGCCCTCTAAATTTGCCTCTGGTTTACACACAAAGTTTAAAAAAAAAAAACCAAAAAAAAAAACCATGACGGTTCTCCTTATTATCGGCAAATGCCATTTGTTGTTGGCATAACACACACATAGTGTAAAACCTAAAGTAAAGCTGGTGCAGACAATGCAAGTATGATCATGATATCATAAGCTGCTAAGGAGAAATTATTATTTATCAATATATTTACTACAAAGTTATTGGTCAAGCATGCAGCCACTGTTCCCTTTCTGTAAAGCTTTCCCAACCTTTCCGTTGCTACAAAAAGAGTGTGTTTGTTGGTGGAGCCCGGATGGGTCAGCCCTGCCCGAGTGGACATGGACATGCTGAAGCAAGAAAAACAATAGAGAATTTCCAGGACTGGGCTGCTCCAGTATAAAGGCTAGGAAACCACTAATCTGGAAAATGAAAGTATGGATGGACTAAAGAAGCCAAAGCAATACATCTTACCGTCTCATCCTCATTAAACACCTTCACTCCCTTCATGGAGAATTTCAGGGAGACGGATCGCCTTCGTTTGCAGTTCTGTACACATTTGCAGAACACTGTGAAACTGACTGTAAACGGTGTACAGGAGTATGGCTTTAAGTAAGATTTGTACAGCATACAGGCTCTTTCCCTTCAACACACATTACCTTACAAGACTTCAGCTGTGTGTAGAGTTGTTCGATTTGATCATCCAAACAGCAGTCATCAACAGGAAATGAGCCAATGTACTACAGAAATGAGTCAAGAATTCAGGACCTGTTCAGTTATCAAGTGGAGTGCTGAGAAGTCAGGAATGGTAGGCATTCATTTACGACACAAACAAAAGTTTTTTTTTAATAGATAATGAAAATGTGAGAAAATACAAAGATAACTTTTAAGCAAACTTTACCTCTGCTGACCTGGTCACCGCCCCATCCTCTCTTGCTGGTGTCTCACCCATGTTTGACTGGCTGACTTGGTGTTTACTGTCAAAATTCAGTAAAAAAAAAAAAAAGTCACTCTCACTGTCTCACAGTCTCTGTCTAGGACTTCACTGAATATAATGAGATAGACATTAAGCTATTTTAGCCAATTCAGGCATAGTTGTCAACAAGGAACACCCCATGCACAGAGCATGTCTATTGCACCCCTCCCCCCCCCCAATGATTACACCTTCCTGATTTAGTTTAAAGCTTTGTTTAAAAAAAAAAAAAGAAAAAAAAGGAAAACACGTACAGAAGTATGCAATCATTATTCCCAATATGGATTTTGTTTGTATTATGTATTTTTGTAATTTTATCATTCCTGGGCTTTCATGTAACTGGAAATGGTGTGCTTTTTCGATCAAGTGTCCACGAAAAAGAGATATTTTAATCTCAAGGGACCTCTTGGTTAAATACATGTTATGCACTTTTGACTAGGGGTGTGTAACAAAAAAACAATATTGAAATATTGCAATATTATGTTTTGCAATCCTGTACTGATTCTCAAAAACACAGTATGGATTTTTAATGAATAGTTTACATGCAAGTATTGGAGGCAGACAGTAGTCATTGTGTTGTGCTTGACCACTAGATACAGTGCTCTCTTCACATCCCACGGTTCTAACTGCACAAGACAAGCTTTCTTTTACTCAGACTTTATGTAAATGGTGTTTTTATACTATGACAGTGTTATTAAATTTGATTATTTTTTAAAATTGCAACTCGTTTACAGTACTGCAATACATAGAATCGTCCTGTATTGCAGTCTATAGAATCGTCCTGTATCGTGATGCGTATTGTATCGCCAGGTCCGTCAATACGCAGCTCTGTTATTGACCAACTTACTCAAGTACATTTCCAAAAGAAACACTTTAAACATACTCTTATATTCAGGTCATAAACTGTCCAAAATGTCTTAAAAGAAGCATGATTCGTCACTCTACAGAATACGTTTCCACTGCTCCACAGTTCAGTGACTGTGTGCGTTACACCACTCCATCTGATGCTTGGCATAGTGCTTGGTGATGTAAGGCTTGCATGCAGCTGCTCGGCCATGGAAACCCATGCCATGAAGCTCCAGGCGCACAGTTTTTGTGCTGATGTTGTTGCCAGACGAGGTTTGGAACTATGCAGTTATTAAGTCAGCAGAGCGTTGGCAAGTTTTATGCACTTAGCACTAGATGAGCCCGCTTTGTAATTTAGGAGGCGTGTCCCAATACTCTTGTCCATATATCGTATGTCATTCAGATAAAGAGAAAACAATGGGAACATTACTTTTGGTGTAGCACAGTGGGAACCAACATCACTCTCAGACTAGGATTCAATTCCACAGCTGGGCAAGTACACCACACTACACCAACAAACAAGAGTCCCCGGGCAAGACTCCTAACTCTACGTCCTACTCCCATACTTGTAGAACGTGATTTAAATGCAAGTCATTCTGGATAAGAGTGTCAGCCAAATGCTATAAACATGAATGTAACAGCAAAATTTGAGAGATTTCCTTTGGGACCATCTTGTTTTAGGGCCCATTTCATACATCTCCACCTTGATTAGATTTTTAGAAATAGGACTCTAAATACTCTAAGTGACTTTGTACAGCTCTTCGTTTTTTTTTTTTTTTATTGAAAAAAATAATAATAGTGGAAAAGTTTATTCTACTGGTTTTATATGGCTAGGTTCTACTGAGCAGGATTTTGACACAGTCCCATTTTCCCCCCATTTTCTCTGTACACTTTCGACCTCTGAGGAATAACCCAAGCATTTAAAAATAAAAAAGTATGAATATATTTCAAGTTATAATGAAAATTTACATTTTCTTAAAATCAGTCTTATTTTTTTTCCTGAAACAGAAGTAGCTAAGTAAAAGAAAATTAAAATCCCCTCCAAGCAAAAACGTAAAAAATATGAAATACTAGATTTTTTTTCAGAACTTTTATTTTCGACATGACATAAATGTAATGTTTAGTGTTAAGGATTTTAAATCGAGTGGGTTTCTAGTCGCTGAAGTTTCGTTTTAACAGCAGTTCAGGATCGTCCTCCTCTCTTACAGGTGAAAGACGGGAGTAATTATGAAGGATTTGACGCCTCCTCAGAAACCTCTCGGTAAGAAACTTCCCCAAAAATGAACCTCCATTTACATAACCTGTCAAAGTCGGCCTAATTTCGCAGTTCGGCAGCAACATTTGACTAAATTAGCGCTAAAACACAATTCCGAGTGAAAAAGAGAGAAGCCCATGTTTCCCACAGCCAGCGTGCTGAACTCCGCCCTCTTCACTTCAGCTCAGAGTTCAAGTACAACGACGAGGAAAATAAGCCCAGCTTTTCCTCGTCGCACAGGCGAGGTTTATCGCCAATAAACCAAAGGAGAAATAAAACACTTACTGTCAGTAATTAAGTCCAACCGACATGACGGTGTCCGCCCGGTCGTCCGACGCTTCCAGCTGAGATTTGGACAGAGTCTGCCTCACCTTATGGCCTTTTCCCCGCCCCGCAGGCTCACAGAGCGGAGCGCAGCTGAGCTGCTTCAGTCATGCTGCCTCATATCCCACATATCAGCAGCCTTTCCCAATTCCACAACTGCTGGTGGGTGGGACAAAAACAACCCACGAAACGAAACATTACTCTGAGGAGGAGGAAATTACAGACAACAGATAAAGGCTAAGGAGTGAATTCTGTTGGGCAAAACTGTCATCTAGTTGTTTCACAGATACACTGCAGTATCATGTAGTTTAGGCTCTGTTAAATGGCTCACATCTGTATAAAACCCACAGTTCTGAAATAAGGGTTTGATGGAGTATGACTCCTGCAGAAACAGCTGGTTAAAAAGTCATTGTTTTGTGATGATTTTGTATATAACCATCTACCCAGTCTACAGCTTAGCCTTGTCTAGTTAAGAAATAATGAGATAATTTAAAGCAAATTTACCTTTTTTAAAATCTTAAAATCGCAGCTTTAAAATCATTATGATACTCCACACGCTGTCGGTACTCCCGGCTTGCCACGCTTCTAACTGCACATATCTGAGTGTCAAATCCTGTAATATCTTCAGGTGCTGGTTCTGTATCTCTCAGCTTGTCCAGAAAAGTGTTCTTTAGGGGTGGCTCAAAGCACGAATTACACTTCCCGACCATAGGGGGAGCCCAGGTGCAGGAAATACCCAATCTCGCATAATGCTGCTTTAATATATATATATATATAAACGAATCAGGAACGGCCTCTTGTCTAGATGAGTGATTTTTTTACTCGCTGGCAGGTGGAGGTGAAAAATGATATTATTGTTTATTATTTAAATTTTGCATGCCCCCTGGTACATGGTGATGTAATCAAAACTCTTAAGATAAAAGAAAAACAGGATAAAAAAAAATCTGATTTTCGGACTTTAAACGCAGACTAACACAAAAGTACTGTGTTTAATTCTCAGAGATGAAGTGAGGCTGGGACATTGTAGTGTAAAAATGAATAATGACTGTTTTTGGTACATAAAACCACACTGACATCGTAAGTGTAAGGAGCTTAAGGGGGAAAAATGAGATGTAGGATATGAGCACTTTAATGCAATTTAATTAGAGTGAGATTAGAGGCAAAAGCTGAAGCACAGAAGTCAAATCTTTTTGGCAAAACTCTGATGCACATTATGCAGTTTATAGGCTATTCAGTGCGTGTTAGCTAGCTTGCTGTTGTCACTGAAGGTAGTTATCTAATGGTAGTGCTGGATATCAGCCTTTCACACCTTGACCGTGGGTGGAAAACACATTGCATACACCAGAAAAACACTATACACAGTTTAGGGTCAGCAGGACATGCTCTGGAAAATTCTAACCTCATGCAGTTTCGGAATTGATTCAGAAACAAAAAGACCTGGTAGAGCAATCTGTCAAATACAACTACGTATGATTTACACACTACTACAGGAGACTGAATTAACTGGAACAATTTCACCCGTACAAAAACTCCACGTTTAGGCTCAGACATGTTGTGACAGGATGAACGGCGTGCAGTCTGCTGCTGGGTGGGGTGAATTTCAACAGAAGCCTTTTTTTTCACTGGGTGAGCTGAGATATTTTGTAATCTTGAGGTAAATGGTCATATATCACACCAGTGACTCACTAGCAAGTGATTGATTAGCTTGGTCTTTGGGTTTCTCAGATAAGGCATTTTTTAAGACTGTATACAGACCAGGGGTGCTGATAGCCTAGCGGTAATCGAGTCGAGATAGCAGACAGATGGTTTTGGTTTAAATCAAGGGACCGACTGGGTGCCCCTAGGGAAGTGACCTAACCCCCTTCTGCCTGAGGTTGTGCTGCTCCCATATTGAGCATAATTAAGTAACAAGTTTATCAATTACCTTTAAAAGTGGATCATTAAAGTGCAAGCTAAATCAACTTTGACACAAGCTTACATTTGAATATCTAGACTTTCCACATTCCACTGTCTGTACATGCAGCACAGTGGGGTCAGGGGTTGACTCTGAACCTGTGGGTTAACCTTAATCAATTAGTATTTGTCACAATACTTTATCTGAAAGACAAAATAAAGCAGCAGGAGACATACTATCAGAAACCATAAATACAACAACTACATTTATGTGCACACCAATGGCTTGATATTTTGTCTGATAGTCCAGGCTACATTCATGCAAACACTGCAGTTCAGTCATAGTCTGACTGATGTAGTAGCCTAGATAGACTAAGCCCAATTATACCATGCAGGCCAAATTAATAGCAGCCAGACAACTGCAAACTCCAAGAAAGCTGTCATGATGGCGAAGAATTGCCAAGTTCGCAATGTAGTTAAAATAAAAATGATGGAGGTCAAGTTGAGGTCTGGAAGACAAAGAAAACCATCTGAGAGAACTGACAGAAGAATCTGACAAAATCTGACAAAAGTAATAATAAATAAAGATTGTATGAAAATGAACAAATGGAATTCAACATTGATCTTGAACCATTCTTCAGCAGAATTATTTAAAAAAAATAAACTCATGAAACAGGTCTGGACAAAAATGATGGTACCCTTAACTTAATATTTTGTTGCACAACCTTTTGAGGTAATCACTACAATCAAACGATTCCTGTAACTGTCAGTGACACTTCTGCACCTCTCAGCAGGTATTCTGGCCCACTACTCATGAGCAAACTGCTCCAGTTGAAGGGTGTTTGATCCAGACGGCACTTTTCAGCTCCTTCCAAAGATGCTCAATAGGATTTAGGTCAGGGCTCATAGAAGGTCACTTCAGAATAGTCCAATGTTTTCCTCTTAGCCATTCTTGGGTGTTTTTAGCTGTGTGTTTTGGGTCATTATCCTGTTGCAAGACCCATGACCTGTGACTGAGGCCAAGCTTTATGACACTGGGCAGCACATTTCTCTCTAGAATCTCTTGATAGTCTTGAGATTTCATTGTACCCTGCACAGATTCAAGACACCCTGTGCCAGATGCAACAAAGCAGCCCCAGAACATAACAGAGCCTCCTCCATGTTTCACAGTAGGGACAGTGTTCTTTTCTTGATATGCTTCATTTTTCCGTCTATGAACATGGAGCTGATGTGCCTTGGCAAAAAGTTCCATTTTAGTCTCATCTGTCCATTGGGGCAGGACATTCTACCAGAAGCTTTGGGGCTTGTCAACATGAAGTTTGGCAAATTCCAGTTTATGATTTGTTTTCAACAATGGTCTCCCATAAAGTCCACTTTGGCTCTGACACTGATGTTCCTTGAGCTTGAAGTTCACCTTTAATCTCTTTAGAAGTTTTTCTGGGCTCTTTTTGTTACCATTTGTATTATCAGTTTCTTTGATTTGTCATCAATTTTCCTCCTGCGGCCATGTCCAGGGAGGTTGGCTACAGTCCCATGGATCTCAAATTTCTGAATAATATGTGCAATTGTAGTCAAAGGAACATCAAGCTGCTTGGAGATGGTCTTATAACCTTTACCTTTAACATGCTTGTCTATAATTTTCTTTCTAATCTCCTGAGACAACTCTTTCCTTCGCTTCCTCTGGTCCATGTTAATGTAGCATGTCATCAAACAGCACAGTGATTACCTGTAGCCCTATATATAGGCCCACTGACTGATTACAAGATTGTAGACACCTGTGATGCTTAGTGGACACACCTTGATTTATCATGTCCCTTTGGTCACATTATTTTCAGGGGTATCATCATTTTTGTCCAGGCCTGTTTCATGAGTTTACTTTTTAAAATAATTCTGTTGAAGCATGGTTCAAAATCAATGTCGGATTTTCATTTGTTCATTTTCATAGAATTTTATTTATTATTACTTTGGTCAGATTCAAGTTAATCCTGTGAACATTGTGGGTTTTTCTTTCATTAACCAAGGGGTACCAATTTTGTCTACATGTGTAACAGGGGAGAGCTGGCAAAGTTTATGCATTTGGGAAACTAGGTCATATCTTAGCTTAGCGTTTCACTGTAACAGACATGTAACCAAGAGTGCCCAGATCCTTTAGTATTTTTTTAAAGTATTGTCTAAACAGGCCATTTTGTACATCTTGTAAAGGTAGTTTTTGTCATTCAGTGTTTCACTGACCTAAAACCAACTTAAGAGACATAATTAAGCTTTTTGTGTAATGAAACATGTATCCATGCCAGCTCATCTCTGGCACATACTAGGGATTTTAATGGATAGTTTGTGCTTAGACCCCTCAAAAAAGGTTTTGCAGTATTAACCATGGCCAAAATAAAGTCTACAATTCTAATATAGTGTGTAGTCTGCATAAACCCATACTAAATGATAAATCTAGTCATTTGGAGTACAAATATAGTCACTTTATTAAGGACTACAGAAAAGCATATCAGTTACATGCATGCAGGTCATGAGCAATGAGCTCATCAAATAAAATCCAATTCCCTGACTCTCTAATTACACAGAATACCACTGGGTTAACCATTTTACATAATATTCAACTCAGTTTGACTTATGGAGGTTTGTTGTTTTTGTACGTTACACAAAGGAAGAATTATATAAATATTCACCTTCATTTTATGTATTAAAGAAAAACAAAAACAAAAAATAAATCTAAATAAAACAAACAAAAAAACCCACAACCCAAATGATAACTTGCTATCTCGCATGTACAGCCGTTAATCATGGTTGCTTTGAGATTGGCCCCAATTCAGGCAGACCTTGCCAGTCAAACTCAAATCTAGGCACATTACCTCTTCATTTCCATGAAGGAGCTGACAAGTCTGCTGTCTCCATATGTCACTATGCAATTTCACAAAATGACTGAAATGTCTTTTAACAAAAAAAAAAAAAACCCGCAAAGAATAACGTGAACACTTTAGAGGAGGAGATCTCTCAAACACTGTGGACATGAGAATGTGAAAGAAACTATGGTCTATGCAAAGACAAACAAGTTGAAATCAATATTTTTGTGCACAATCAAGACATGATGGCACCTACCATCGCACAAACAGTGTTCTAAAAGAACAGCTAGAACAATGCAAACAAAATACTTTCGGCACTCAACAACTTTGCCAAAAAACCAAAACAAAAACCAAAACAAAAAAAAAAACAAAAAAAAAAACAAAACTGAAAATGCTTTTGTAAAAACTACAGTAGATTGATTGACGGAAAGGGGGGGGGGGGGGGAGAAAAAGTTGAATCTTTATCTAATGGGACGCTCCAAGAAATGGAGAACAGTGAAGCTACTAAAAGAACATGGGGAAAAATAAAAAACAGCAAAAGCACTGCAGTCTAAGGAGCTACAGTTGATCTTTCACCCACACGTAATTCATTGAGCTTATTTCTTGGCTCTAAGGGACTTTCGGGAGGCAGTCTTAGACTTCACAGCAGAACTAGCTGCTTGCTTCTTAGCTGGAGACTTCTTAGGCCCTGGTCGCTTAGACACCCTGCTGGTCATCTTCTTGGCGATAGGCGTTTTAGGTTTGCGGGCTGGAGCGGCCTTCTTGACCGGCGTGGCTTTAGCAGGCGGGGAGGCCTTCTTGGAAGAAGCTGATTTAGCAGCGGCTGAGGATTTCTTTGCCGACGCAGCCGGTCTTTTAGCTGGCTTTCTGCCGCTAGCTTTAGCTCTCTTACTGGGTGGAGGTTGACGGCTTCTGGGCGCAGACCTCTTCTGACCCCTATGGAGAAAAAACAAAACTGCATTTGAAACCAGTTCACACTGAAAACATTACTGAAGCATTTCCAGTTGTTTAAACAGTCATGCTTCCAGTGTTTTCAGTGATTCCACTAGATGCAGATCTTACATTCATTCTAGCTACACTTTTTACTGTAGTCAAACAGTTTTTTTTATAGCAACCACTAATTTCCTGACCTCTTGCGAGGAGGTGGTTCATCATCTTCTGACTCTTCCTCTTCCTCCTCTTCTTCTTCTTCTTCTTCCTCCTCGTCGTCCTCCTCCTCCTCCTCCTCATCGCTGTCCTCAGAATGACGATTCCTCTTAGTTTGGAGCTTCTTTTCCTCTTTCTGTTTGATTTTTTCCATCATTTCAGGAAACAATACTGCTGGACTGTTGGAGAGAGGCAAGGTGAGGTTGTACTGCATACAGCATATAACAAAGTAGTGCTCATTTTAATAATATCAAAATATCATTTTAATAACAACAATAATAATAATAATAATAATAAATGGGTAAATTAAAGCCAGATTCTTACAGGCTTCTAGAAGGCAGCAAATTCACAGGGAAGTACATCTACTGCTAGTATCCCTTAAGTTCAGATTTTCAGTCAGAAATTGCATTTAGCTAAATTACTTTCCTACCATCTTATAGCATCACTAGTAGACACACATGAATTTAGACACACTGTCTCTACTCAACAGTGGCCAATAAAGTACTACAAACAAACAACGCAGAACGTACTAGAGTGCAGACATCAATTAACCTTCCCTTATTCGCCTGGTTAGGACTGTAGCCAATTCTTTAGTTTGATAAGTTTGCTGTTTTCTCCCTAGGTAACAACAATGTAATAAACAATAGGGCTGGGCGATATGGTAAAAATACTATATCATGACATTTTAAGACATTTTTTCGCAATACACAATTTTTTTCCAGACTTAAAAAATAAAAAAGTAGCAACATATCCTTAAAAACTACTATTCAGATAATCTTCCATACGGAGTACAGTGATCTGTTGCTATTCATTGAATTAAACCAGTCTAATTACACTGCAATATCCTAACAAAGCACTAACAGTATCCTCGATATTGCACACCGTTATCAAAATGACAAATTTTATTGTATTGTAATAAATTATCACATTGCCCAGCTCTATAAATGGATACCACAAACTTAAGTAACGTGCTGTCAGAATCCATTTGATTTTCCATTACCTCTGCTTATGTTTATCCTATAAGTTTCCTCATATGGTGTAGTCGACTAGTTTTTACAAGTTCATTACTGTATTATTACTCTAGAGGAGACGGTACCTTGGGTAGTAAGGATAGCTGAGCTGGTAGGATCCGCTGAGGCCGTGACCAGTGATCTGCTCCATCCATCCCATCACCTTGCACTTCTGCAAGGTTCTCTTTAGGTTTGCCACTGCAGAGAGAGAGAGAGAGAGAGAGAGAGAGAGAGAGAGAGAGAGAGAGAGAGAGAGAGAGAGAGAGAGAGTTGTCGACATTACTTTGGTATAAATCATTTTCAGAGTTGGGTGATGAAAGTGGACAGTGTCCAGATATTTCATATGTCTACAGCTGTGGGCATACCAAGGAGATAGACATTCTGGTCCTTGTAGTTCTCTACCAGGAACTTGCGGAGTGTACTTATGCTGCAGGACTTGGGCTCATTCATGGCAGTGATAGCTGCAACAATAGCATCTTCCAGGAGCCCACCACCCAGTAGCACCTTATTTCCAGACTTCTTCAGCTGGTACAAAGAAACAGTCATATTTACCTCATATGCTCCTCACACAAATGTCTCAGAACAAGGCTCGTGTTATTGCCACATGGACATTAACCATTTATACCAGCATAAAATGGCACATTAGGATTGAACTTTACTTTAAACCAAAGTACAAATACTGCAGTCTCTTGGTAACCCACAAACGACATGTACTGATTAAGAGGAAATAACCTGGAAAGTCCCAGAGGCGCCTTTCCCAGTGATCTGCTCCAAATAGCCCCTTTCCACAGACCTCTGCAGGCAGTTCTTCAACACATCAGGCCTGAAGGACATTGAGAAACATCAGTCACATGAAGCCTCAAACACAGCAGTGCTCAATTCTGGTCCACCTTGCAGGCCAATTCGAACCTTGTTTTTGTGGTGTAAACATTACATTTTACTTCATTTCATTTAGGATCCACCAATCTAATTAAAAAGCAGGGGGGAAATCAGTTTTCCATGGCACGACCTCTGTAATTTGAAGTCCAATGTTAAACCTGACCTGTTCTCCACGTTGAGTTGAGGGAAATGCTGCTCCAGGTACTTCTTGATAAGGATGTAAGAAGCCTCTTTGGGCTCACACAGACGCGTCATGATCAACGGCAGACTTTCACCTAGCGTCCCCTTTATTCCTGAGGAGGCTGAGGGCTTCTATCAACCAATCACAGCAAATACATTTGTTTACAGTTGCCACAATGACTGATTGCAACACAACATAGCTAATAAAAAAAGCATATAATGTCACTACCATTTTGACTGTTCAGTGAACTATGCAGATGTAAGCCAATAGCATTTAAAGAAGTACCTTCTTTGAGGGAGGGTTAGTAGGGACCTTTCCAATGGTGAAACTTCCTGAAAAGCCTTTGCCTTTTAGCTGTAAGGTACAAAAAAAAAAAAAAAACATACAAATGAACACATGCTTATAAAAAAAGACATGTACGAACACCGCAAAAAACATTGCCTTTAGGACATCACCTGTTTGACAGCCCCTTTCTCCACCAGCCTTTTAAGGGCCCTCTTATATAGACTTTTTGTTCTTTTGTCTAGTTCCATGGGGGAATACTTCTTCATTACATATTTCATGATGGTGAAAATAGAGGCGCCATTGCGTTCCTTACAGTTCTAAAAAGGAAAAAAAAACAAAACACAACAAACGTTATAGGTTCAAGGTCTCAAAGTTCAGAGATCATCTTAACAGAAAAGAACTGCACCTAAATGATAAGCAGCAAGGAGAAATTCTAAAGATGTTTAACAATGTTTTGGTCATACTTTAAATGATTCACTGCCAGTCCTATGTTTGCCTACAGCTTATTATTCTTTGTCTGTATTGTGTTGTATTGTCTGTCTGCACTTGTGTTCTGTATGCACTGTGTCTATGTTGCACCATGTGCCTGGAGGAACGCTGTTTCGTTTCACTGTGTACTCTGTATGTAGTTAAAATGACAATAAAAACCCACTTGACTTGACTTGACTAATTTACTGTTGTTGGAAAATACCACCAATATATGAAGCACCAACCTGAATCGCGTCAAGCAGGATTTCTTCGACTTTGGGCTGAAACAGAGAGACACTTTTTGGGGCAGTGGCAAGTTTGCTGGCAGACATGGTAGCCCAAGCAGGGATTTTTCTTTTCACCTTTTTGCTCTTCTCATCAGCTCCTTCTTTGTCTCTGAAACATCCAAAAGACATACAAAACAATTTGTTGGTCTACTGTTCTTGTAATTAAGCAATTAAGAGTGAATAACCTCCACTTATTAAAATGCATAAAAATCATCTCATCAAATCTCCAAATGTTTAGTGGCTCACTCTTTTTTGGCATCCTTCTTTTTCTTCTTTTTTCCTTGCTCTTCGGCTCCTTCCTTCTCGGACTTCTCTCCGTCAGCTGTTTTCTCTCCATCCTCTACTTTCTCCCCATCTGTTGCTCCATCAGCAGACTTCTCTCCTGCTTCTCCACTCGCCTGCCCTTCCGAAGCTGCCTGAGCCGGTGCCTCAGGATCCTCGGCTGCAGAACTAGACTCACCGGAGTTGGTTTTAGGCTCTGGAACAGATACCACCAAAGCACACAGATGGACATCAGAGTTAAATATGTAGCATACGTCAGGCTCCGCTTGAAGGTGACGTGTATTGTTAATTAAAGGGTCCTTACTCCTAGTTTATTACTACGCAATATGTACTACGTAAAGTGTTTTACAATGGAAAATCTGTTCCAAGCAGTGATTGTTTAATGCTTGTATGTATATAGGCACTATTAAGCCTGAAGCAACACACTCCAGACTGAAACGTAAATGAAGTCATATGTAAATAAAGATGTAAATGAAGTGAAGCCTCTATAATACAAGATGTGTATCAGACTCCATGCCTTGCCATGGGCTGACGGACACTCATCACTAATTTGCACAAAATGGGCCATACGTACCCGCCTCAGGTGCTGGGGGTGCGTCTTCCTTGGGCGGGGCCCCAGCTGAACGGCGAATCGGCATGATTATGATCTGCAAGATATAAAATACACAATTAAACTAAAGAATGTGGCACTAAAGTTTTCAATCTCAAAAAACTCAATGCCTCTAGGGGTATAGGCAGTAAATTAATTGTAATTATTGGAAATCCACAGGGGACATTCAGTATAAACTACTGGGGGCTGCGGAGAACCTACATAATAAAGTACTATACAAAGTTTTTCTTATCGATAGCAATCAGACTGTACATTTCTGTAGTGTATATCACACTAATCCAAAGACCATGGAAATCCCCCTCAAATTACTCCCGAGTCCAACTCTGAATGAACATACAATGAAAATTTTGCTATTTTAAAGTGACTAAGGTAAACTTGAGTCTGTGGACTTCTCAAAAAGCTGGTAATCACCACCAACCATACCCAAGTACTACAGGAATTTAATTATTTCTATATATTGGGAGGTACTTTGCATTGTTGACATATGAAGTGTACAACACTGCTGCACATGCAGCAGCTATGCAAGCTTAGTCCCAGTCTTTAGACTAGCTGAAGACTTCAACGAGGTCGTGCATGTTCTTCAAAGGAAAGGATGCAGGCTGCTGCCAAACAAGGCCATCAAACAACTGCACTTCATTATCATGGGAATAAGATCATGATTCAATCGAGTCAGGTTCCCCAACTACCCCAGTGTTGCAAAAGCACCTTGAATAAAACGGTTACTACTTCCCCGGTGGGAAAGGCGGTGCAAGGCTCATGAATGCACACGCTGGAAGTTTGCAGGAGACGAAACGAGAGCTCAGATCGAAAATGGCCATTTTGTCCATTTACCCTCCACAGTAATGGCGCTTACACTGCACTGATGGCAACTAAAAATGCATGTGATCTGAAACCCCAGAGGAAGC
Organism: Salminus brasiliensis; assembly: GCF_030463535.1. NCBI lineage: Eukaryota > Metazoa > Chordata > Actinopteri > Characiformes > Bryconidae > Salminus > Salminus brasiliensis. The sequence goes on from NC_132898.1 coordinate 8,510,267, forward strand.
CAAACCGCCCGTATCCGCACTGCTGTAACTATTAGAGGATGCATACGTTTAAAAACAAGAATTTCATGTTGTTTTCGTACCTTAATGCACTTGCTCGCTGTAAACGTCTCTCTTTGTTCGGATTCCTGTTTACGTGCCCCTCCCCCTTTTACGGCCACGTAAAGACGTAATGACGCGGCGGGCGTGGCCAGCAACGTCAAATCAAAACACAAACACACTTTTTAAATAAAGCGCAAATATATATATATATATAAACAATAACAATCAAACCCACAAACTCACAATACCATCTACAGTGAATTTGTGGGTTTTAAAAGTGCAGGCGAGGATGTTTAAAATCGTAAACGTGTGTAAAAAAAAAAAAGTCACGCCGATGTTTTTACATTTATCTTAGAAAATAAGCTCAAGCTGATTTAAGACAATAAATGATGCAGCATTTTTGAGTGAAGAAATGTGGTATCCAATACTATATATATATATATATATATATATATATATATATATATATATATATATATATATATATATATATATATGCCTGCTGTTTTAAGGCTATGGCCACGTGTTATATTAAAATAAATTCCCTTGTAAAATAAACCTATGCAAACATGTTATTTTTGTGCAATATGATATTTGACAGAAGAATGAAGAAAATGACATACAACGTATATTTGTGATACATATAAATATGTCCCTCACCGTAAGGACATGGCTTAGAAGGCTAAGGATGTTACTGATGACACTCACATACACACACACACACACACACACACACACACACACACACACACACACACACACACAGACACGCACAGTCTAGCTGAACTAGTGCTGCCCTCTAGTGGTCTGTGTGGTGTAGTGGTGTTTTTACATCACCACTAGAGGGCAGCGGTGTAGTGAAGTTTGCTGAATGAATGAGCTGTTGAGTCCTAAACCTTTGCTTCCCTTCGTCAGCTCAGTACATCACTTGTAGCGCACAGGTTTGTGCTTTTCTACCTTAAACACCTGAGTATTCAGCTGTATTTAATCTAATAATAATTCATATTTTTCATCTATTTAAAAGCATCTTCTGTCAAAGGTCTGGCTTGTAACCGATCTGCCTGCTACTTTTATAACATAAAGCGTTCAGGATATTTATTTGTTTTAACTTAATTGCTAATATTACAGAATTGTATCATAGTTTTAGAACCATCTATAACTCATAGGTTCATAATTCTGTGTTCTTTTAAGGATTTGAAACATGTGAGTATCTTAGAATCATTACACATTTATCTGAAACTAAATGAGATTTATGTTTTTAAAAACACTGATTCCAAACTTATGAATGATAGTGCACATTTCAGCGCTGGGTAGCCTGGTGTTATTTCACTTCTAGATCTGGAAAGCCCCAAAGTTTTGTAGCTTCATTTATACCAAAGGCTAATCAGTTCAGTCAGGGTTCAATTCAGGGTTGGGAGGGTTCCTTTAATAATGTACTCCGTTACAGATTACTGATTATTTACTTGTTTAAAAATAACTTAAACATAATCCAAAGGATTGTTTTAAAGTAATGTAATCTGATTATTTTCATAGTATTTTTATAGGCCATATATTAAAATAAAGATAAAGGAAAAACTTTACAAGTAAATTCACATGAAAGAGTCCTGTGTGTCTTCACCAAATACCAAACCATCTCATATCCAGTACCTCCATGAAGCAAATCCCCTATATATACTAAATTATATACACTATAATTATTATATACAGCTGCAATTATATCCAAAATGGGAACTTCACAGAAAATGGAAAAAAAGCGTACAATTTCAAAGTTCATGTAAAAAGTGAAATGAATTTATTGGTCCGTTCATCATGAAATGCTCCTAGCTCGTCTACATGGTTTTAATAGTGATTTTCTTATCATGAGAGGCTTTTGAAACTGGGAGAATATTTACTGGAAGGCCTGGCCTTGCTTTTAAAAATTAAGGACATTTCTATTAGTGAATGCATTTTTACAGCCATGCAGGGAAGGCAAGCTTCAGATTCTCCACCTGGAGGCGCTGTTACACTCAACTAGCTCTGATTGTGTCATTAAAAGGAGGGAAAAGTTACAACGATCAACAGCATCAGCATCCCACCACCATGCTCGATCACTGAATTAGAAACACGGTAAGAATATTGGGCCAGTGAATGTTTTCAGGCCGTAATGTAATCCTGCTAGTAAATTACCCTGTTTTTGAAATGCTGTAACTGTAATCTAATCGCTTACTTCTTGTTTTTACTGTAACAGATTACAGTGTTTTTGTATCCTGATTACATAACGCTGTTACATGTATTCCGTGAGTACCCAGTGATACATATATCTCCCTCACCATAAAGACATGGCTTAGAAGCCTCATGAGGTTACTGATAACACACACACACACACACACACACACACACACACACACACACAGTCTAGCTGAACTAGTGCTGCCCTCTAGTGGTCTCTGTGTTTTTACATCACCACTAGAGGGCAGCGGTGTAGTGAAGTGTGCTGAATGAATGAGCTGTTCACACTGATGAATAAAGATGTGTTAACTCAAAGGATAAGTAACCGGTCACACCTTTGTCCGGTTTCTGCTCCTGTGCTGTTTTGTCTAGGTTTTCCTTCTGTAAGTTTGTTTTGGTTTTGCCATTTTTCTCTTTTCGAAACCCGCCTTGTCACTGCGTCTCCTTTGTAACTCTGCCCTCTCATTATCTTCCCAGGGGGTACTGAATCCCTCTCTGTGTATATGTAGTCCTCTTCCATGTCAGCTCATGGCCGGCCAGCCAGCCAGCCAATGTTACTTGCATTTACATCTGCCTCAAAGCTCCACAACCATGACATAACATAACAGATTTAAAATTGCGAGTTTTAATAAATGTTGACATTATGCAACACACCTAATTATTATTTATTATTATCAATTAACTTATATTATATATAAGTTAATTGATATAACTTAATTTCTATGTGTATATATATATATATATATATATATATATATATATATATATATATATATATATATATATATTGGAATAGGCAGTTTCTTACAAAACATCATTTAACATGTTTAAGATACATGCCATGTTCTCCAGACGCCCCTTGTAATTAGGAAGGACTTGCTGTAAGGCACACTCACCGGTAAAACGTTAAACATTTAATATAACCTCTGTAGAAACACAATAGAAGTTGAAGGAGTGGCCACACAGCTAGCGCATTGGCTAGAACTGTATAAAGCTGGAGTGATGGAGCTCCATCCAGTTCCTTTGGAATTGGAGTATGAGTGGCATTTTGTGATCCAGAACTAATCAGACATCAGTGCCTGACCTCACTAATGCACTTGTGGCTGAATGCAATCAAATGCCCACAGCATCAACATCTAGTGTAATCCCTTCCCAGAAAGTCCAAAGACTTTATTAAATCCATTGCTTTCAGAAGAAGCACTGGATGAGCAGATGACTCTGAATGTTTTATAATGAACATAATCTGTACATATTAGGGATCTACATGGGCAGCTGAAGTGTTTGCATGTTGCTGGTGTGCTGTCAGTCCCAGTATGCGCCTTTCATGCAACACTGTTTCGAGCGTTCTGTCAAAAAAAAGAAAAAAAAAGAAAACAAAGTTTGGCGGCTGCGCAGAAAGCCCATGCATGGCTCCACAGTCAACATCACAACAACACCCACCCACACACTCTCTGGGAGTTGTTCACTTCCTGCACATGGCTCAAACCACAAAAACCCACCCTGTGCAAAGAGGCGTTGTGACCACCATGAGCTGTAGGTTGGCCAGGAGATCACTTTTGGAGAGGGTCCCTTTCTTTTTAAGGCTTTTTTTTATTGTACCTGGTTGATTACAATCAAGCGCAGGCAGCAGACTCTCTTGACTTGTGTCTGGTGCCAAAAGTAGACTTCATGTACAAGCTTGGAGATGATCGCAGTTACCATGCCAACATGAACCTTCATCTCTTTGGAGGATTAGTCCGGTGTTGCCTTGGAGACAAAAAAGTCCAAAGAATCTAGGCCTTCTCATCGAATCTCATCACAAGCAACTGATTTCTTTTTGTTGCTTTTGTTGTTTGTTTTGGTGGCATTTCCAAAGGGTTCGTGACCGTGTGGTCTTACTGCATTGTTCTGTCACCTTCACGTTATCTATTGGTAAGTGCTGATAGGTGTGCTGTTCATGTAGGCCTAGTCATCTCTGAAACAAAAGCGTCCTCAGTTATCACAGTTATCAGTTATCTATAACCACTTAACTCAGCATCAAAGCATTTTACATTTAGTCTACTCACACATTTGGGCTCTCTAAAGTGATGTGGCATTAGCAATATAAATCATGTATGGCATTCAGCTGAAAAAATACCCACCAGTTGCATTATATAAACAGAGCATGTGTGGTTTTGTGATCAAAATAGTGCCTGCAGTGAGTGCTATGGGGGTGAGAGTTCCAGTAAATTGGCTGATAAAACACAGTAGTCAGAGAGCAGGGGCTTCGCTGAAGATGAATAATACCCCTTTGCCATTGAGCTATCTTGCTCGTAGAAACAGAAAGAAGCTATTTCCATTGAAGCCAAAAACCCTCGAGAGTTCAAACAGCACTCTTCACATGAAAAGACGGCACAATGCTGTCTCGAGTCACCTCGAGTAAGAATTTAATCAGATCGTGGATGCCTGTAGGCAGAAAGCACAGAGAATAGAGATGAGGCCTGGGATGTTAATTGAAGTTCACTGAAGCCTGCGGGAATCAGGGGCCAAAGATGTTATTGGCTCTGGTGTAAAAACATTAATGCATATGAAAATAATATTTAATACATGTTTACTCACAACTGCTCTGTCTCATGCAAGCCAGTGCTCTAATGTTGGTTACAAAACATTAGCTACCCAATAACAAAATTGATTAAGTAGTGATATTAGAAAGACATCATGCTCATCACAGCAGTGCATCCAAAAAAGGCAGTATAAGCTTCTTCTTTTATAAGGTGGTAAAAAAAAAATACAAATCTAAATCCTGTGCTTTTCTGTGATCAATAAATCAATGTCACACACCATTATAGCCTGTCGGTTTTAAAAGTATTTAAAAGTAACCTTCTCACACCCTCACGCATGCACACACATTACCATGGGCCTTCAACTTTGTCCCACTTGAAGCCATCCAGCCACAACATCCTAACCTCAACGGATGCCTGTGTGTCCCCAGTGTCCTCTTTTTAGAAAACCAATACATGGTTACTCTAGTATAATATTTGCCTCTACTGGAGTATGTACACATATGGAGTGTGTGTCACGGTACTGTGGATAATTTGAGTTTAGTTGTTTGTAATATTGTCTATATTTAGAAATACACAATGCTGTTGATGGTGTTTTGATAAAAATAGTTGTATGCATGTGCAACTGTCAATTCACTACAAAAAAAAACATTAAATATCAAAACACAGGACTCACAAGTTAGTGTTCTTACTTTTCACTATTGCTGTTCCATCTGCTTCCTGTTTACACTGGCACGTGCATGCCCAATGTACATGAATGGTCATGTGATGGTCATGTTTTCAGACACGTTTGTATGGACTAAGACAATGATTTCTGATATTGCGCTAAAATGCTTATCTGGACAGAGACTAAAATAAAAATGTATGTCACTGCATTGTATGTCAGGTTGATCCTGCAATTGCCCCGCCTGCACTCTTCTCTACTTCTGCCAGTGGATGCAGTGTAAGCTTCATTAAGTTTGCTCAGGACTCTTTAGGGGGAAAGGCCAATTAAGCACATGCAATGATGAAAGCCATAAATAAGCACAGTGTCTCTGGCCACATGAATAGGTTTTGAATAGATGTTGTGCAACTGGGGCCTCACAGAAGGGGAAAAGAGACTGGTGGCTCTTACACACACCACTGTGGTCAAGCTTCTACTCAATGAGGTTTGAATAGTACAAGTAAATAAAGAAAATAGAATGAAATTAATTAAATGGTAGAACTTAGTTAAGGTGTACAAATGCATTGATGTGTTGATATGAGGATGGTGACTCAAATGCATTGATGTTACAGTCTGTTTTAATCAATTACAATAATATTCAATAAATGTCTTTTCCTAGATTATTTCCTAGTACAATTTTATACTAATAAATATTTATATATTTTTATTACAAATTATTATTACAACAAGTTAAAAGTCGCCAAAATATTGCCAAATCTGGCATCGTTCTTCTGACCAAGTTCATTAAATCTGCTCTATATGTGTGTCATAATCTACCCAGATGGTGCTCATAGTATGTATGTGTATTGTATTAGTTGGTGATGTTCCATTTGTATAGACTGTAATAAAGTGTAATTGTTTGAATTACATAATAATGCCTCTTTAAACAAGATGATTAAATAAAAAATGAAAGATGAAAAATGAGACACTGAAAAAATTATACTTGCACAATATCAGCAAATACACATTCTCACAGAACTGTACTGTCTGAAGCAAAAGATTACAAACTGCAGCTTTACAGTGTAACTAGTTTGTAGTTTTTCAGCTGTGTGTTCACATGACAATGTAATATTTGGGGCCAAACTAAATTAGAGACACAGACTGGGAATGTTTTCTGTCTTTCTTTCTGAAGCAAGTGTCAGTGTAGTACAGTTTCGGTTATTCTGAATAGTTACATGAGTAGAAGATGAACTGATCTTCAAAAAGCATGTTGAAACTTTTCTACTGTGGAGTGACACCTACACAAATATGACCTTCATTAAAGTGTCATAAATAGAAAACCATTGCTGCGTCCTCAAATCCCTGTCAGAAGTCCAAAAGAACATCTACACAGGCCCAAAGCATTTATAAATAAAAATATAGAAAATGTAGCAATACTGTCTGAAAAATGTTTCAAGAACGAACAAAGCTCTGAGGAACCCCTCTCCAACTGAAGGTGGCTCAATCATGCTTTGGGCAAGTGTTGTAGCCAGTGGCATGAAGAACATTTCACTGGTAGAAGGAAGAATGGCTTTAACTAAATACCAGCACATTCTGGAGGCAAACATCGCTCTGTCTGTAAAAAGCTGAGGACAGCTTCCTTCTACTACCCCATGAGATACAAGCAGTTTAGCCATGACCATCACAGTCCCCCTCCTCAAAGGGGGTTTAACTTAGTACTTACCATGCAGGGTGCCAAGCAAGTTTGCTTTTGGCCCTTTTCATATTTTGTTGTGTTGAAACTGCACTAGACAGAAATAAAAAGTAATCTGGCTTAAAATGTACGAAAAAACCCTGATATTTATTAGATATTTTGACCAGGTGTGCCCAAACATTTGCTTGACACTGTTTAATGCATATACTTCTTATTACTGGCTTTAAATGACAAAGGAGTAGGAGTGGCTTGTTTCAGTGGTTTGTGGCTGGACTATTGGACGGTTACATTTCTGACACATTGAAATAGAAAAACAAAAAGGCAGAAAAAAAGGAAAAAATTACACCCGCGCATGTTCTACACCCACACATGGCTACACTTCTCCTCTCTTGTGTGTGTGTGTGTGTGTGTGTGAGTAGGGGTGTGTGGGTGTGTGGGTAACTGAGGGAGTAAGATAGAATCAGAGCTAGAAGTCAGGTACTGACTGACTAACAGTGCAGAGTGAGGCTGCCAACGGATGTGTGGAGTGTATGTGCACGCGTGTGTGCGCATGTGTGTGTGCATGTGTGAAATGTTCAGTTTGAGGTAAGTCTGCATGTGAACGCACTTCCTCTTTTGAACACAGATTCTGTTGTCACTTTCGGTTCTGTATTCTCTCTGTCCACCCCGATCCCTGCCCATCTGCTGCCTCTCAATGACCGTCAGTCTGTTTGGTCCTCCTTCGCTTCTCCATCTCTTTGCATGATCTTTTTACCCTGAGCAGCTTGGCTTCAAAGTATTGTCACTGTGCACCCCTTCTGTTCTCTCTCCCTCTCTCTCTCTCTCTCTCTCTCTCTTTCTCTCTCTCTCTCGCACTCTCTCTTTCTTTCTTTGGTTCTTTCTCTCTCTGTCCCTCTCTCTCGCTCTCTCTCTGTCTCTGCATTTGGCTTTGTGTGATCCCCGTCATCCACTCCCATTTGCATGAATGACGTTTTGTATTTCCTCCATCACTTGTGCAAACGGCTGAAACAAAACCAGAAGAGGAACAGGGCCTCAGGCAAAAAAGAGTGCCACACTCTCTGTTATGGTCCCCAAGTGCTCTCATCGTGCTCTTAAGCCAGTCAATGGATTCCCTTTAGCACGTGGATATAAGCAGCCAAACTTCAGCTGAAACAGCTTCTCCAGCAGGCGGACCTCTGGTGAGTAACCTGCAATTGTCTTTGTGTACTTTGTGTTCTCAGTCCTCTTAGTCACACTCTTCTTAATCTTTCGATGAGCTCTGGAGATAGGGAAGTCCTTCACAAGGGGCTGTGGTTCAAAGAAAGACAGATAGCATTTAAAAGAGATCCCCAGTGAGGGTCTGCTACTTCTGGATTCTTCTTGTTATAAGAATGTTTTTATTGTAAAATGGGGGGAATAGAAAAAAAGTGCCATACGGTCTAAATAATGATCCATGGCCTAAGAAGCATTAGTTAGAATGAATTCATATGTCAATCCTGTTAAGTACACTAATTTCGGCAGATATTAAAAAGAACAAAGCGCTCTTTGAGAAGCCATCATCCTTTCACTTTTGGAAAATTGTGGCAAGCACTGTGTGTCAAGCATAGGTGCTCCTGGCATTTTGACTGGTAAAGTAAACAGTGATTTAAGAAATGTGACAGCAAAATGGAAATATTCTCAGGACCTTAATGGAGAGGTAGACTGAAAGACAGAAAAGGAGTTCCTGCAGGTGATAGAAAGGCAAACAAACAGACAAGATCACTGCAAGATATAAGAGAGAAGACATGGTTACTCAAGCATCCTAGATGTTCTGGAGTCTTGTAGGTAGAACTATAGACAGAACTGTTTAAAGGGATTCAAAGTTTTGGTATACAAAAATTATTGTCAACTTATTGTAAGTCTTGTGGCCAATATACATTCTACACATATAAGCCTATGCAAGCTCTAAATAAAAGCCTATGGAAGTCATACTCATTAGGATGAGAATTTATTATGTAAAAGTAAAAATCTATGTTAACAGCTATATATATTTACAATGTAAAAATAGGTAACTGTCCAAAGTTAGGAAATAGTAGTTCAACCAACAGGTAAAAACAATAAGCTGTGCCAGTTTCTGCAGGATTAATAGACTGTGAGACCTCACCTTTTATTTCATTGCCTGAATTGATTACAATGATCAGAGTGAACAATTTTAACCAAATGTTTGGTCTGTCAGTCTCTGATTAGCATGTTCACAAAAATATGGACAGTTTGACTCTGTGTTAGTGATGTGATGATACAGTGTTGAGGAAACTGATAGGAGATCATTTTACAGCATTTTCTATGTCTCTTCTGTTATTCACTGATGGAGGTTTATTCAACAATACTTCAATCTGTTCTGAATTTTTCCTTTATTTTAAAGAAAAAATATTCAGTCCGTAAGTACTTGTCTATACTGTCACTTTTTTGCAACATTTTATTGCAATAAGATCTCTAATTAATTCTACCGATAAATGATTAAGTTATTTGTAATGCTATTGAAGTCCAAAGCATCACATTGTTTTTTGTTTTTTTGTAGTGTTTTCTATCAATGGTTGACAATATGTATGTGTCTTTCAAAAATCTAGTATAAATATATTTTTGCTTACTTTGTACTTACTTACCAAAACAGTGAATGTGACTTCTTTCACTGTGATAAACTGGAAGTGAACTTTTTTAATTGCTTGCACAATTTAGTGCATGTATGTAAATGAGCTAGCTGTAGTTTAAGGGGCCCCAGTACTCTTCAGTATGAGTCATAGCTATACCACACTGCCTTTGATTACATCTCTGTGTGTTTCTGCAGTATGCAAATAGAAAGGATGTGTTTTCTGCAATTGAAAGATTCTTGTTAGCCTTTTAGGTCGGCCCCTTCCTGACTCTTAGCTTCAGCACAGTTTCATTACAATTTCACACTCACAAGAGGTTTCTGGTTTTCTGCTCCTGTGCACCATAATGTCAATTATATGTCCAAATGTTTGTGGACATCCCCTTTAATGAATACATTCAGCCACTTTAAGACACAGATGTGCAAATGCACACATACAGCTTGTCTCGTCAGCTTGTAGAGAATGGCAATAAAATAGGGCTCTCTGGAACAGATAAACATGAACCTAGTGGCACCATGCCTAATGCCAGGGGTGGGCTAGAGGGGTTTAAAAATACCCGCAGCAATGCTTCGATATATAGTAGACAGTCTTTCCTGGACCGTAGAAACAGTAACTCCAGCAAACGCAGGATCAATAAAGTGTTTTAATACTCTTGATTTTGTAAGAAACAATGAATGAGCAGGTGTTCTTTTGTCCATCTGGTGTTGTTAATGCAAGCTACACTCCTTACTGTAACACACTGTATGATTAATAAGCTTTGATAAGCACATGATGTTGCATATAAGAAAACAAAAAAATGGTCTGATCCTCTGTTTTATTCAATCCCTTGAACTTTTGTATTTCTTTGTAGTGATGTTGATTCTCTATGGAATATCACACAGTCTATTACTTCTTTGGAAGCTAGTATCAAATTGCTTACATTACATTACTTGCATTCCTATTCATACAGGGGGAGGGACTCTTTGATCCATCAGAGCAGAGGCCTAATGCAAACTGTGTTTCCTTTTTGCAGGTAATTAGAAGGCTCAGTCTCCGAACATCACGAGGGCACTGTTACCATGGCAACTGGCAAGCAAGGCTTTGTGAGAGCTGCCGAGCCTCAGCATTCGGTCTCCATGCAGAGGGGGAAAGAGATGCGTGTTCAGGCCCCACTGACAGCTATGTACCTCCAACCCATGCCTGGCCTGCCAACATGCTCTCCGGCCCAGCCAGCAGCCATGCAGGACGCAGCAGTCATCCCTCTACCTCTGCCGGTGATGTGCAGCAACCAGGCTCTGCCCATTCTGACACTGCACATAGCCGGCGGAGCGGCTGTCCAACAGCAAAGGCCTGACACTCCAGTGACCTCACCCAGACCCAAGTCTGCAGGGAAGCACGTGTGCCCACACTGTGGACGGGACTGCCTGAAGCCCAGCGTGCTGGAGAAGCACCTCCGCTGCCACACTGGGGAGAGGCCTTATCCCTGCACCACTTGTGGCATCTCCTTCAAGACGCAGAGCAACCTCTACAAGCACAAGCGGACCCAAGCTCATGCTCGTCTCTCCAGTGAATCTGGAAAAGGTGCCTTCAGCAGCCAAGAGAGCACAGAGAGCTCAAGAGAAACGTGCTCGAGTCCTTCCCTGGAATTACAAAGTGAAGAGTCAGGCGACGTAAACAAGAGTGAAAGTGTCGTACCCGCTGTAACAGTGACTACATTCAGTTCAACTCAGGTTACTTTAGCAGAAGGGAAGCCAACATCTGACACAGAGTGGGCCTTACGCAAAGCGGCAGTGGTTGGACTCGTTGCTTCACCAGTGCATGGACAACAGGAGATCTTAAACTCTGCAGGCCAGAGGATACAATTAGCACCTAATGGCAAAAACGAGGCCACTTCCATACACACAAAAAGCCCAGCTGGAGATGGACGTGCTCCCCTGACTCCAAATCGCACTCCTCTTCAAAGGCAGGAGGCCCTCTTCCCCAAGCTTTCCAGAGGGAAGTCTCAAAGCTATGATAGCACAGACTCAGGCTTTAGTGAAAGCAGTGAACAGCACTTGACTTCCAGCCCTGGAGATACTTTACATGAAAGCATGGAGTCTTTGCCAGAAGCTAGCATGGAACTGCAGGAACCTGAAAGCTCCAATAAACCATCTGATGTGACCACTGATGATGCCAAAAGCAAGGTATCTGTTCAGGAGAAACAAAAGCTGGAGGAACACATCTTGAAGCTGATATCTGAAAACAGTGTGTTAGTGGATGACAAACATCTGGTCAATGTGCGGCCAAGGAAAACTGTGCTGTCAAAACAAGGCAGCATTGATCTTCCTATGCCTTACACATATAAAGACTCATTCCATTTCGAGATGAGGAGTAGCAAGCACCAAGTCTCCAGTTTGCAGACGCCAGATCGGAAAGGTAGGGTCGTGTACAGCTCTGTGCCTACCCAGCACTCTACAAACTTGGAACATGCACCATTAACGCGGAGCAGCTCTTTGCCATTTAGCGTGGGCATACAGAATAATGATAGGACTGCTTTCTCCTATCAAGGAGACAGTATTCCATTGAGCAGAAGATGTAGTGCAGGCAACATCTGCCCATTCAAGTCAGTAGATCAACATGCACCCCATCGCTCGCTGGTCAGACAGGTAGCGGTGGACTGCCTATCCATAGCAGAAGGATTATCAACAGAAAGAAGCAGTCACAGTAGTCTCAGCTCAGACGGAGACTGCGGCGACACTTCAACAGAGTCAGGTGTCAAAAGATGCCGTAGGAAAAAAGCACAGAAGTTTGCCTACAATAAATGGTACATGTACGGAGGTGGGACATTTAAGAAGCTCTACAGCACAGAGAAAGATAGCCTCCTGAAGAGTAGAAAGACTGCACCTAGCCTGGAGCAAACAGAAAGCCAGGGGATTCAAATAAGCCAACAGAGAGATAACAATTCATCTGGGTCTTTAAGCTTTATTTCCTGCTCTGCTGCATCTCTGCCCCCTGCTGTTAATGTGTTCACAGCACAGACATCCAGTCAGGTTGTTCCCTCCTATGTACTCCTGCAAAGTCCTTTGATGGAACAAACAACTGGGCAAATGCAGCATGGTTCGACCAAAAAGACAGACGATCAAAAGCCTGACTTAAACACTGAGACAACTCTCACGTCGGGCACAGAAGAAAAAAACAAAGGAACAGAAACACAATTTTCAAGAGGTCCCATCCCTTCAGAAAGAAAGAAACCAAAAACAGAGGATGATCTTTGTGCCAGAATGGAAAATACAGATTTATTGCAGAGGCAGAAATGTGTTTTAACTTCTAGAAAAATTGAGGAAAACACCAACCTACGGGATGTAATCAGCCAATCGTTACAATCAGTATGTGGTGATGTATTTCAAGCATCAAACATAAGTGCACTGGATACGGACAACAGGTTAAATATTCACAGGAAAGCCAGCTTCAGCAATCCATCTACTTCAAATCATTCACAACTCCTTTTCAAGAGGCACAGCTCTCCACTTTTTGGGACCAACGTGAGTGGGGCATCTGGGTCTCCATCTGCCTCTTCTAGCATCTCTGTTTCTCAAGCCAAGACCAGCTTCCTTCCCAAGTACCAGCTGAAGATACCATGTTCTACAGATGGAGTGTCAGATCCTTGTGTTAGTAATCATTCTTCACTGGATCAGTCTTCGCTCAGCCAGACTTTAATGCTGAGCAACCAGTCTGCCCAGCAGTGTGATCCTGGACCAAGTACATCATCTACAACACAAAATCACTTGGCAACAACAATGATGTCTTATGGACAGGAACAACAAGGTACTTCCAATACAGCATCCATAACAATGACAAAGTCTACAACACCTGTTGTATGTACAGAGCAGAATGCTAGTGAAGCCCAGACACATTATCAGCCTAATACCTACACACCGACATCAGTTATTTCAGTTACACCAACACTAGCCTCCTTAATCCCAGAGGACAAGCATGTTAACATGCCAATCCAAAATCAGTGTACTACATACACAATCCACAGCAAGGTCGGAGCTTCAACACCATCAGTTCTGAGTCAGCCTCTTCAAACGTTCACAGCCTTGGGGCAAAATCAATCTGTCGTGGTTGGCACAACGCACAGCTTGGACTCATCACTGAGTCACTCACCTACATCGACAAAACCCATCCATATTTCTGCTACAACTATGGGGTCTGCAGCACACAACAGTCCTGTAACATCTGCAGCTATCTCAAGGCAGCAACCAGGACCTACACTGGACAAGCATGCCACAGCATGTCAGAGCTCAACGGAAAGCATCCCGGTGGAAATAAGCCACACTGCCTTCCAGGGAGCCCAGTTTGAGGGCAAGATGTTATTAGTGAATGACTCACAGTCCTTGGCTCAGGACACTTTTTATGTGCGAACAGCAGACCTTCAGATAGTCATGCAACTCATTTCAGATGAGCAGTTAGCTCTGATAGAACCACAGATTGAAAAACAAGCCTTTCCAAAACTGGATGGGAGTCATTCTCTTGTCAACAAGAATCCTGAAAACTCTTTGGCAGACACAAAGCCAACAGGTGTTCCACAAGGAATACATAAACAATGTCCTGGGCATACAGGAACAAAACTGTGTATGGAACAGGGAAATGTAAACCTGAAGAAGCCAAGTGAAATTTCAGACATAACACGAATTTCAGTTGGATCAACAGATACAAACGAGACAAAGGGTACCAAATCGCTTTGTAATTTACATCCTCAAAATATTTATTTAACAGATTCTTGCCCTAAAGGAGTTATTTCAAGTTTAGGTTCAAATATAGAGCATCATGTTTTAGCTGCAATCGACCCCAGCGTAAATATGTTACAGCAACAGAGTACATTGCTAAGCCCGGAACATGTGGACAGCAATGCTTTAAAAGGCCTTAAGCTTGCGGGATGTTGTCAAGACACTACAGATAACCTAGGAGCAACAGACACATCTATAGCCTCACTCAGCAAACCTGAAACATCCACAGAGAGTCGGTCTATGTTATCAAAGGACATTGTTAAATTCTTTCCAGAAGTTCCAGAGACATCCAAAATAATGCTTGCAGGACAGCACAATTCACTTCATCCTAGAGCAGGTATTTCTAAAACTGCTCAAGGAGAGATGGTACAAACAAAAGCTGAATCATCATGTGTCTTTGAAGCACCTCTGCTCCAACCTGCCTCCTTCTCATCAACAGCATCCAACCAAGAAGAGCCACTCTCTATAGTTCAGCCAAGTCAGCCCAAATCATGTTGGTTATCTTGCACCTCTGCTGCAACTGAGAGACACATCAGCACAGAAAGTGTGTTAACCAACATGGTATGCCAGTACAAACCTCTTAATCAGAGAGGTGTGAGCAAAATGGACACCTCCAAACTGATGCATGAAGCACAGGGAAACCAAGCTTACACTCCAAGCCAAGCTTCTGTGCATTTGTCCCAGCAGCACTGCTCTACCTTGGGAACAAAAATCACGTTGAGTAACAGGGAGGAAGTCACAGCATTGGCAGCCAGCACTGATCATGTGACAAGTGCCTATTTTGAGTCAGACAAGCCAGTGTCCGAGAGTATTCAAGAGAAAAGTATCAACTGTGGAGAGGCCTCTTGTGGTTTGGACCCAGTCAATCAGGATTTATTCACAGGTAGGTTCAACTACATCATTCTTTTGTTGAAAATCATGCACTATGTGACTTAACATATAGTTAGTTTATTAGGTTACCAACCCCACTCCAGCTCATCCTAGAGGTACAGGATGGAGCTCCATCCATATATAAAATTCAGTTCCACTTCTCTATGGTCCAGTGCTGAGGATCTTTTATACCCCCCTTGTTGAAGCGTTCCATTAGCTGTGTGTGCGTGCAATTGAAGATCTGTGTCAACTCACTAATAGGTAGAGGAGTCTGGATAGGTTTGGACATAAAGTGTATTTAGTGTATTGCTGCCATGCAAAAATGTCATGTATTCATGTTTTTTCATGCTCCAAGAGGAGCTACACTGACTTCCATTAAAAATGAAGACAGTTTTCCTTAAGCTGTAAAGTTGCTATTTTGGAGATACAAGGTTTTTGGGTGACAGTGACACTTAGCTAAATAACATTACATTAAGTATAGGAATAATATGGTAGCATTATGGCAAAGCCATCAAAGCAAACATGACGATTACAACACTCATCCAAAACTTACACTGCTCCACAGCTCATTGCTAGGGGGGCTTTAAACCCCTCTAGTCCACACCTGGCATTAGGCATTGTGTCAAAAGTTTCATATTTATCTGCCCTAGAGAGTCCTGTTCTATTGGCAATACTTGAATATGATATGAATATACAGGGTCTAGACAAGCGTGTTAGAAGGGGTGTCCAGAAACATTTGCAAATATAATGTACAGTCATGCCCAAAAGTATTCATACCCCTGTCAAAGTTTGACTTAAATTTACTTTTATTTAACCAGAAATTATATTTTTGCCTGGAAATGACACAGGCATCTCCCAGGAGATAACATGATGATGTACAAGAGGCATCATTGTGGGAAAAAATATTTCTCAGCTTTTATACACATTTGAACAAAAAGTGGCATGTCCAAAATTATTCATACCCTTCTCAATAATTAATAGAAAAGCCTTTATTGGCTATTACAGCAATCAAACGCTTCCTGTAATTGCTGACCAGCTTTTTGCATGTCTCCACTGGTATTTTTGCCCATTCATCTTTAGTGATGAGCTCCAACTCTTTGAGGTTCGAGGGTCTCCTTGCCATCACCCTGATCTTTAGCTCCCTCCACAGATTCTCAATTGGATTCAAGTCAGGACTCTGGCTGGGCCACTGCAAAACATTAATGTTTTTGTCTGCTAACCATTTCTTCACCAGGTCCTTAGTGAGCTCCTTTGTCTTAGCCATGACTGTCCACAAACCAACTGCAGAGAGCTGCTGTTTTTCTCCTGTTGAGTTGATTAAAACAGCTGTTCCCAATGAATCAGGGTAATTAGGATGCTTTAAAACAGCTTGGACTATTTGGAATGGTATAGAACTTTGGATTTTCCCATATACTGTGACAGTTTTCAAAGGGTATGAATAATTTTGGACATGCCACTTTTTGTTCAAATGTGTATAAAAGCTGAGAAATACTTTTTCCCACAATGATGCCTCTTGTACATCATCGTGTTATCTCCTGGGAGATGCCTGTGTCGTTTCAAGGCAAAAATATAACTTCTGGTTAAATAAAAGTAAATTTAAGTCAAACTTTGCCAGGGGTATGAATACTTTCGGGCATGACTGTATATAGCACTCAAAGAATTCAGATCCTTAAATGGTTCTTCGTCTGGTTATTGGAGTTGTTCACATTAGTGGAAAGCCATGTGTAGATCTTTCTATGCAGATCTTTTGGTTCAATATAGCACCAAATGGTTAAACTCATTTTCAGTACCATTTAGAACCATTTTTGTTTACAGTGAAGTGTTAAATAACTGAATAGTCAACTGCAAAGAATTCTAACTTACTCTTTTGTGTTGACAAGTCTAAGGTGAATCTTGTCACCATAAGTAAAATAAACATAACTAGAGATCTCCACAAGGTGGAGACAACAGATAAAAAGTTAACTCTTCCTATTATAATGTAGCACAGGATCACAGAACATGCACAGCTTCCAGATTATAAACAGAAAAAAACCCCAAAAACTCAGGCATCTGCAGGCAATCAGTAAAGTCGACAATAACCTGTAAATAATGTGTGTTTATTGCATAACAGTTCTCTTCCGGTAATTTCACTGCTTTTGGTCTGTTATATAGCTTATAGGCTTTCTGACAACAAGACTGTTGACACTTCACACTTTCATCAGTCTATTGCTCAAATACATTACTCTAATAAGATTTATACTGGATTACACAGTGCAGTTGCATAAACATTGGCAATATCTGCTGAACCTTTCAGAAACCTCAGAGAGACTGTATGACTTCATTAGCATTAACACTGGGGTAACAAATCAAAGTCAATAAACGAAGGATTTGTACAGTTTTGGTTGTTAGCGCCAAAGGAAAAAAACTAAAGACTATGGAACTAGTCTTGAAACCAATCAGTGTGAATGTTTTTAAAAGGAAAGTCCAAGAATGCTGAAAAGCAAAATTTTGTCCAGGCGACCACCTTCTATCACAGTGACTGGTCACTGTAAATGTGTCTCTGGTACAATTTAAACATTCTTTCCCAACCTTTATTTTTCGGTTGTCCAGTTTAATAAAATCTGATACTCTCCTTCACCCAAGAATATCTGCCAAGTCTGACTGTAAAACGTTCATTTATTAACTATTTCGATATCAGTGCATTAGAAATGTTACAGCTAGACCTCAGTTCATCTATATTTTATTTAAAGATTACATTCAACAGTTTGCAGAATAAAAAAAATATGTGTACTAGTACTATATACTAACACTAATGATACGTGTATCAGAATATTTGGAAGGCACAGCCTGGTTTAAATCTCCAGATGAATCATTTAGTTTATCTAACCATTTACTTTGTCCTTTGCGTGTTTTGGTCTCTTCTTTTGCTATGTCCATAAACTGACCTGGCCTTTTCCTGATCATTCACAGTCACTTTGTCAACACCTTGTTTAAAAAAAAACATTTAATCCTTTAAAGTCCTGATAGTGTTGATTGTGCCCTGTGGCACTCCAAAGAGATTCCCTTTCAATAGGTCACAGGCCACACGAATTAGTCACAGTAACAAATATGGGAGAGGTCAGAGGTCGATCAGAAGGGCTAAGCATAAACAAAATGTCTGTCTTTCTTGATAAGCCTGCTTAGTAAAAGCATTCTTCACTCTGTGCCAAAGGATCTGAACATAAGCATCTGAGAAGGCCTTTGGCGCAAGGGCTGACCTCTGTAGTTTAGTTTTCTCAAGGGACTTTATTTTTGCAGTGGCCACATCACACTTAACTATCCTGTCCTAGGTGGCTTTGATTGATCAAATAGTTTCGGAGGAGGCCCCAGGAAGATGGTCCCCCCAAAGACCCTGTGTAGCACAGACCCAGGGGTTAGGGGGATTTTACGCCTGTCTCCATTCCAGACGACTGACATATGATCTGAAATCCGAACGCAGCCTCCTCTTAGAGCAACGTTGCACAGAGGCATGCTCAAAAGTTCAGCCAACCCAAACACGCCCTGGAGGATCTGACCAATAGTTTTTCATCAAGACAATTAAATCTATATCTGCTGCATCGTAATATATTGTCCCACATGTTAATACGTGTATAGGTATACACTGTCAAGCTGTCACAATATTTCTTCCTCATTTGTGAGTTTTTTTTTTCTCAATGAGCCACATGTTCCAGATCAGCCAGAACATCTATAGCTCACATTTGAACGTTGGGCTTCAAAGTTTTTAAAGCTAGTTTGAAACTTTATTTAGGCAACGTTAGGATAAGGAAAGGTTTGTCTGTCCATGTTGTCGTAAAATAGGTCATATTGTTTTTACCCACCCTGCTTTTTTCTCTCTGAGACAGGCAGGCAGGAGGTGTTAAAAACACCTTGTCTTAATCAGCAAGCTAATTACACCTCTACATGTCCCAGCTCTAGCCAGGTGAAAAAATTACAATTCTTGGAATTCAATCTTTGGAGCTTGCATACAATCAAATACCCCGGGGAACCTGTGGGACAAGCTGAGACCCAGCTACAGCTACAGAACTGCAAGCAGAGGAAGGCTTCTCAGCCCTCCAAAACAACTGGTATTCATTTATTGTTCTCCCCCTCAGGGCCTCGAGTGGGCGGTTCCCTCCAAAGCTCACAACTCCAGAGGGAAGCTAGGACAGGGAGCCAGGGGTGGGTCCCCCAGGAACCTGAAAGTGGAGGAGGAGATGGGGTGAGGGTGGGCAACAAATGCATGGAACAGGAGGACTGTGCCAAAGAGGATGAAAGAGAGGTGAGTCAAAGGAGAGAGGAGGTAACTGGAGGGGTAGGAACTAGACAGGTGCGATTTGCAGTTGTTTTGCAATTTAAAACAAAATGTACTGTTTTTAAAATATGTTCTTACTGTCGGAAACTGTTTTCATTAATAGGCCTACATCCTGCATTTTTCTTGTATTTCACTTTTTCATTTTTATATGACAATGTTCCAAGCTCTCCTTATCCTGTTTCTGTTACTGTGCCTTTAAGTAACAGAAACTACTGATATCTAAATGACCTCAGTTCTATTTGTCTGCCCTGTTTTGTGCCTCATTCAAAAAGCAGTCCAGGCTCAAACACCCCAAATGCCTTCAACATGATTTGACTTCTAATCTGCTGTAAGCTGAATATAAGTATATGTAAATGCGTTGGTTTGTAGCAACCTCAGAGAATATAAATCAGATTGTTATTTCAGCTTAATGTCCACATAAACTCTACATCATATGGAGTGGGGACTGAGAATGTTTTAAAACCTTGGCTACACTGTTTTCCAAGATGTTTCACTATTGGAATTATTGCAGTTTTAGAGATGATGAGGCATAGCAATTAAAGACATTATCTGCTGCTCTTACCCTAAGATAACTTAGTGGGAAAAGTCAGTTTCACGCTCAGGCATTCAATGACTCTCCATTGGTAACTTCATACAATTAGTAACTTCATATAATATCTCTGTTCCAATCAGGGGGCTACAGAAACTCATGACGGCTACCAGACAGCAACGGAACCACATTCACACGTCTCCCAGCCTGTGACTAATGCCTGTCACAATACATCATCATCGGCAGAGCTTGACACGTCTAGTGTTTCAGGCAGTGCTACAACAGCTCTCTGTGGAGCAACTAGCCTTTCACACGACTCTACACATGTTGGTCAAAGGGCGGGCACTCATCCTGACAACTCAGAACAAGTTAAACAGAGCGACTGTGCAGAAACTCCAAAGCTAATTGACCAGAGTGAGGTAAATGTGATGGAAAGAGTTCCACTTGAATGTCAAGAGAGGTTTACATTATTATCCTCAGTGCCCAGTGTGTCAGGTGCTGCAAGACATCTTCAGTCAACATGTGGACATCTCTTGGCTCACCCTCTCTTGGTAAATGCCATTCAGAAGGAGGTCCAGAAAGAGACACAGGCGAAGAACTCTGCAACCCTACTAAGTCATGCAAACGCCTCACAAATGCAGGGGCCACTGTCAGAAAACAAAAGCGATAAACCCTTCATGACATCGACACCTTGTAATGCTGACTCCAATCAAACAATAAATACCACCCTGACACAAAACAATCTCCCATGTCCAAAGCGAACTAACAGTAATGCCATGCATTCTTATCAACCATGTGCATCTACTGCACACCATACTCCTATAGAGCCTAATGCACCACAGTGCCATTCAGGTGGAAGCTACTTGGAAGGAGAGGAAAGTTCCAGTAGCAGTGATGATGAGGGAAAACTAGTTATTGAGCTTGAGTAAAAGCACACACAGATGCCAATACCCATAAAATATTTTGCTTTGCTAATGTGCCTTTGACTGTCTCTTTGTCGTTCACTTGTAAAAGTTCAGTATAATTACTCTCCGAAAGTCCTCACGCTATCACTCACTTATAGATGCACCTGCACAATGAATCACGCCACGTTGAGCACCATAAGGTACTTCACCCACACTGCACCTGGGTGGATGTGGTTTACAGCAGCCACACAGGAATGCGTTAAGCTCCGGTGTGTGATTAAGACTTACTCAACCACCGAAAACAGGAAATAAATGTATGAAACTGCATTCCCACAGACACATTGGTACACTAAGGATGGTAGGAATGTGAAGATTCAACAGACAGGCACCTTCTGGCAATGACACTGAAAACACATACTCATCACTGTCTCTTATTGGCCTTTGCTGTCACTTGCTTTGTTTAACAGCTGCTGCTGAGTACTAATTTGTTACAAATGAATGTCTGAAAAATGTCTTTGCTGATCACTCGACCAGTAAAGATTAATGCTTCTACAGTGATTCTTAACTAATTTGATTTCCCATCTGTTGCCAAATAAAATGCACTGTACCTGCTCAACATTTTGAACTTTTATCTCTTTATTTAAATTAACAATGATAATATATTCCAAGGCACTTCCATCTCATTCTGACATTTCCTTACTCCCTGTGCTGAGCGTATTTGTATTCATAACATGATATTACATACATCTTGATTCAATGCATCTTAATTTATTCACCAAACATCTGCAAAAGATAAGGTACAAGAACATATAGAGAGGTCAGACCCTGAGAAATGAATCAAATGCATATGTAACAAATGATGCATGTATATAAAGTTCAGTGCAAACATTGGGGACTACTCAAAGCAGCAATTAGGTGAAAGCCATCTATTTTGTAGTGTCAGGAAAAATGCAAAAAACTATATGCTGTAACAGAAAATTAAACAGAAGCCTCAACAAGTAAATACAATATCAAATGTTTCAGCATTTACTAAGTCCACCCTTTATCCCATTTCAGTGTCCACTCTTTTCAAGAGACTCGCTTTCAGTGTTTGTGCAGAAATCTGCTGAGAGATTTTGCCACACTTCCAAAGTTAAGTCTTAGTGGTTGGAACATTTTCTGCTTCTCCTTATCTACGTCATCCCATCAATAATGTTGAGGTCTGGACATTGGGGTAGTCAATTATGAGTTAATGAGTTCATTTTGTGCCAAACGTTTCACACAAAATGATAAAATCTACAAGAAAAAATGAATATATATATATATATATATATATATATATATATATATATATATATATATGTATATTGCGAAACACTATGAAGAATAATATATAAAAAACAAAAACAGTGTTCAGTTGAGTTTCCAAGGAAGAGAGCGTGGAAGAATACAAAGAGTGGTAAAGAATTCCAGAGGTAAGGAGCAACAACACTGAACGATCTGCTACCCACAGATGTTAGTTTAATTTGTGGAATAGCCGGAAGTACAGAAGCAAAGGATATGGAGGTACGAGAAGAACTGTATGGATAAATAAGCTCACTAAGATTACCATGTTGAGTTAGAAGAAGGATTTTATACTGAATGCACAAGGCAACTGGCAGCCAGTGAAGTTGCTTGAGGACAGAAGTAATGTGTGCAGTTCATTTGGTAAGTGTGAGGACCTTTGCTGCTGATTTTGGACATACTGATTAAGCAATGTAGCAGAAAGACAGAAGAGAAGAGAATTACAGTAATCAATACAAGAAACAATGAAAGCATGTACCAACATTTTGGCATCAGTATCGGTGAGAAGAGGGCAAAGGCGTGCAATCTTGCGAAAATGACTCCTTTATTACTCTTTGCAGTTATGAGTGATACTCGTTCAAAAATGGCAGCACGGGCATGACTAGGTTTCAGAACGCCTGTCACTCCAAAATCATTTGACCAATAGAGATTAAAGATGAACTTCTCCTAAGACCCACCTGTAAAAATGCCAAAAGTGCCAAAACTCAGAAGCAAAAGAAAAAAGCAGAAGCAAACGAGAGGTTCCAGGCAAAAGCCTCGATCATCAAAATTCACAAAAAGAGAACAAATAAAAACACAGACTGACACAACACAAACCAAAACATTATGAAATAACTACAAAGAGTAATAATGTGGTCAAACATATTTAAAATGTGTATATTGATGTATGTTTATAGATTTTGCTGTATACTTGTTCATTCTGACAGCAGATTGTATTATTTTGTGTAAATGTTTGACACAGTATGACATGTTTTTTTATTTGATCTGAGAACAGCCGTAACTCCAGCACTGTGCCCTTCTTTTTTGTTTCCTTTTGTCAGTAAGGGCTTCTTGATCATCTCCAAACTGTGGGTTTGCAAGGATGTTGAGTCATTTTCTCACAGTGAAGGGATGAATGAAAACACCTGTGGATTTGTGTTTTAGATATGAAGCATGGTGGAGCTTGATTTTCTCCTCCTCCTTAAAGATGAAAGCTTAAAGTATGGAGTGGATCTTTTTTCTGGTCAAATAGACACATTTTGCTGATGCTGACAATCATCAATATGGCATTTTCAGCTCATGTTAGACACAATTCCTGTTTTTGATATTTAACATATTGGACAAAATAAAAAAAATAAAAAAATTATGTTTAATGTCTGTACTTTTGCACATCAAATTTGTATATTTTTTACTACGTAGACAAATTATCCCTTTGCAAAAGTGTTTTCTACAGAGAATGTGAAGTTAGTTTAGAAAATCAACAACACATTTAATTAGAACAGAGTATATGCCCAAATATTTGGAGTACACAAGATGTTGGAAACCTTTCTTTGAGATTTAATTTCTTTGAGATTGAGTCCACTCAGGTACTGACATGATTGTGTCACGCAATTCCTGCAGTTTTCAGGTACAAATCTCCTGTTCTACCATACCACTGGAGAACACTAAACCCATTGTCATGGTTATGAAACCAGTTTGAGATGACGCTTGGTTTGTGACATGGTCATTCATCATTCATCATGCTGAAAGGGGTGCACATGGTCAGCAACAATACTCAAATAGGCTGTGGTATTCAGGTGGTGATTGACTGGTATTAAAGTGTGTCAAAAAATATGTCCATAAACATTACACCACCTCCACCAGCCTGGACTGTTGACACAAGGCAGGTTGGGTCCATGGATTCATGATGTTGGTTCCAAATTCGGACCCTGCCATATGTGCGTGTGAAATCATGATTATCAGACCAGACTATATGTCTTCAACTGGAATTTTTCCAGTTTTTAACTGCCCACTGCAACCTCAGCTTTCTGTTCTTGGCTGATAACAGTTGTGGTCTTCTGTTACTTTAGCCCATCTGCTTTAAAGATTTATGTGTCATGCGTGTGCATTCTGAGATGCACTTTCCTGCTCACCAAAATTGTATCGAGAGGTTTTGTGTTTAACCCAGCTTTTCTGTCAGCTCAAACCAGTCTGGCTATTTAAAAAAGTATTGCTAGATATTTGTATCAATGAGTAAATCCTAAGTGCTCAATGAGTATATATCAGAAATGTTAAAAATCATTGTAACATATAACACATTCTCACGTTATTGTAGGATGCATTTTTGCTGTGTCTAATTTAACTTTTTAAATTAGTTTTCATGGTTTCTCTTGAGGGTTGCTCTTCCCACCATGATTAAACTGTAAGCAGTATGTGGTTTTAACCTCACAGACCACTGCAAGTTTATACTTCATGTTTTTGAATATTTGTTTCTTGCACTTAATAAACTAAGATTTCTATGTAGACCCACAACGGAAAACTGTCCAGAAAGACTAGCCAAAATTATGCAAGAGCATAGAGAGGTTAAACAAAACATGAAGTCATCATCCATCTGTGTCCAGTCATGTCCTTGGTGGCCCTGTCTAAGAGAATTTCATTCTTCACCATCAGCATTTTAACACGGATTAACATATAAGGTCAAGTGGGAGCTATCTTCACTGTCATCTTGTCTGCTGCAAGGAGAGCAGCTTAAATCCTTGCCCGAAGATAAGGTCATAAATGCAATTCAAAAAGGGCTGCTGTTATTGTTACCCTGCTTTTGTTACTTGCAGAAATTGCAACTGGGCTTTGACAAACACTGAATCAGAGATATAAACCTGCAAAAGAAAGATTTGATTTTCATTTCTTTCTTTTGAACATCCTTTACACCGTATAAACATTTCATAATGAATGGACCAATAGAGGTGCTCCAAAATCATTGGAATTGGAATAAAACCTTTTACAATTCCAGTCAGTTCTATAAGTATTTAGACAGTGACACTATGTATTCAAGGGGTTTAACAAAGATTAAAGCCGTTTGGGAATTACAGCCACTTTTTACATAGTCTCTCCATTGACTTGACTAGATAATGTGATCATGTTTTTTTTTTCTTCAAGAAAATAAATCTTCGTTCATTTACTTTAGCTGTTTTCTGCGGCTTTCCAGGCCCTTTAGTGTTGCTGAGCTCACCAGTGCATTGACTTGGCCACTCATAAAGTTTCTCTGAAGCCCCCCCAACTTAATTATGGCCTCCATTGCCTGCATCATCACCGCTTTTGGGTCACATTATGCCCTTGTCAAGAGCTACCAAATACAAATTCAACACCTGAAATCATCCCAGACCAGGTGCCCCCCTAATTTGTCATTATTTAATAAGGAAAGAGACCACATCTAGCCATGAAACTGCTTATGAGTCAATTGTCCAATTACATTTAAGCGTTTTTCCTTTCTTCCTGTTTTTGTTCTATCTCTTTCCCATGTATTGAGATGCCCTGTTCCGAAAGCTGTGCATATGACTTTCTACTTGCATGAACGTTCACTCACATTTCACTCACATTTTCATAATCTATAGCTTGATGTGACATTTGCCACAGCTCTTAATTTCTTTTTTATTTTGTTTCTATATTATTCTTACTGTTCTGTTGTTTGTCCTGCTATTCAGTGTTGACAACAGGAGGATGGGTTTCTTTCTTTTGCTCTGAGGGAGGTTTTTCCTTTCCACTGTCGCCCTTGGCTTGCTCGTTAGTAGGCTTGGACCAAGATCTCTGTAAAGCTCCTTTGTGACAACATTCTTTGTGAGAATATAAATAAACTTGAATTGAATTGAATTAAAGTGCAGTAAGCTGAACTGAATGCAGTAATGACTGTAATTCCTAAATGGTAATTGCAAAAGTACAAAAATTGTCACTGTCTAAATACTTATGAACATGCCAATGTATATTAATTTAGAAATGTTTTGCCTTCTCCAGAACATTTACAATTCTGGAGATACTTGCATTTTTTTCAGACAGTGACAATCTATGTTTTTTTATGACTAACTGATTCCAATATCTCTGTTTCAGTAGCAATGACACAAAAAAGCCTGAATGTCCGAATGTTACTGTACCAGAGATTTCATTCTTTGTTGTTCACTGATCACTTATTCTCACATTATTAGGATACATTTTAGCTGTGTCTAATTTAACATTCAGTTTATAAGCAGCAAAATTGCCTTTTTTTGGTTTTAACACACATTCTGTGTAGACCTACAGTTTAAAGCTGACTGAAAGACTAGCCAAAATTATGCAAGAGGGATGACCAGAGGGAGGTTAAACAAAACAAAAATCACAAAGTAAAAACGTGAACTCATCGTCCATCTAACTCCAGTCATGTCCTCGGTGGCCCTGTCTGAGAGAATTTCATTCTTCACCATCAACATTTTAACACGGATTAAGATATAAGGTCAAGTGGGAGCTATCTTCACTGTCATCTTGTCTGCTCAAGGAGACCTGCTTAAATCTTGCCAGAGAAGATAAGGTCATAAATGCCAAAAAGGGTTGCTGTTATTGTTATTCTGGACTTCTGGACCTGGCCTTTCACAGACAAGTCAAGATATACAATATAATATACATATACAATATAATTTTCTACATTATTTGAACACTGCATGAACATTTCTAACAGAGTTTCTCCAAAGTCATTAGTACTAAAACCAACTTGTACAAACTGACATTTGTACATGGAGATTTGTACATGGAGAGTTTTTTGTACTGTGATGATCTGCAGCATTCATTTCATTTTTTTTTAGAAAAGACTAAGACAGAAGGAACAACAGGTCAGCACAAAATACAGTTATAGTAAACAAGATCATCAAAATCAGACTGTGAAGAATGATGGAGAAGAGTCTGTAAACTGTAAGCCAAACGGGGGGCAACAGTACTATATAGACACACTGTCTGTGCTATATAGAGACACTGTTAATATACCATTAAAATACCACACAAGATATGTTGCTAGTATTCATTCATTTATTCAACAAGCCAAGAAACCATTTACACATTAAGATGGTTCTATAAGGTGTCACTGTTCTATGTAGACCCAAATAATGTTTGAAGAAAGGGTGTACCTGTAAACACGTGCATATGTATGTGCATACAATTTATCTAAATACTAATTCAGTGATTTCAGTTCTGTCCATGCTCCTCAAAAGCAGAAAGAAAGTGAGGAAAATGAGCAACCCCAGCCAACTGTTGTTATAATGTTATAATCCATTCCTTATTAGGTAAGCTAAGCTAAGCTTATTAGGGAAGTTGTTTACGTATCTGAAAGCTTAGCTCATTAGTTAAAAGCTTTTAAAAAGCAGCACATTAGACAGACTTCTTAGACAAACTAGACTTTTATACACATCCTAAAAACATGACCCTAACCCTAACCCTAACACAACATGAGTCCTCATATCTCTGATCTGAAATTTGTTAGAAAGTAGGTTCAAATGTGCAAATATCCACAGATCAGACGAGAGAGAGAGAGGGGGGGGGGTGGTCTAACTCTTTTGGAACTGTTTAAACTATGCCAAACATTTCTACTAAAATCAGAAGATATGAAACTGGCCCATATTCATGCTGAGTGTATTAATGATATATGGGAGATGTACTCTGTTTTTTATAGCTAGCAGGTTAATAAAATCTGTATTTGAACAGGCAGGCCAGATATAGGGTGAATCAAGGATATACTACCTTGGCTGAGATTTACCATTCAATAACATAGTCTGCCATCCAGTTCAAGCTGTGGATGTCTAAATGAAAACACAGTACACTGTACAAATGATTTGTCAGTTCAATTTAAAAAATACAAAATTCATTAGGTATTTCCTTGGATTGTTTCAACATAAATAAATACTTCAATAAAACAATGCAAAGCACCATTTTTGATGAGGCTTGTACTTGCAAACAGTTCAAAAAACAATATTTTTCACCAATTCATCCCTTAAGAACACTCTCAAAATCAGCTTCTGCCCTGTTCTGCTTTTTATAATGCACTGTGCCCCAAATATTTTATAAACACTCAAACAATCTTATTGGAAAGGTTTAAGTAATATGGCAAGGCTGGGTAAGCCAACCTTAGTCTGCAACAGGGAATGTGGTGTTAATAGCCACACACCAACTGCTCAGTGCTCTGTGGAACGTATGGTCTGTAAATAACTATGAAGTTTGGCATATTAATGCATGAAATATCAGCAAAGAATGAAAGATAAACTATTTGATGTGAATCCAGAGAGCAGATGAGCAGAGATGGAACAGGGTGCATCTTCATGAGATTACGTATCATGATTCATCAGGCTTGATGTTCTTTTTTTGTTTTGTGTTGGTTTGTTCATGTTCCAGGACATCTGCAGTCCATGTGACTCGTTTTGGGTTAAAGTATTTTTGGCTGTGTTGAAAGACAAGCTCAGACTGCTGTTGACTGTGTTTTTTGACCGGATTGCTCAGTTTTAGTCACCTAGCCACATTTATTAATAAAAGGAGCAGAAAATCAAGCACACAGCACAGCAATGCAATCCAGACAAATACTGACAGTGGTAGTCATGGCTCAGTTTAAGCAAAGGGTTGCCAAGAGGATAAAAACAACCCCCCTTGTAAAACCACCCTGTTCTGTTTGGATTAATGAGCTATCACTTAAAATAATTATTACAAATGTTTTTTTTGTCCATGTTGCCTTGGAGGTACCAGAAAGTCTTCATGTCTATCATATTACTGGGGCAAAGGACACATGCCCTTCTTGATTTACCTATGGAAATAGTGGTTTTGTGCTTTTCAGTGGTAAGGTTTTGCACAGTGTTAGGTGCAGCATGCAACACAGTAAGACTTCCTTTAACCCCATAAAAAGCCTATGGCCTGCCAGTGGGCCAAAAGTGTTATTAGGGGGTTAAAAAGAAAAACTGACCAAATTATACTTGCAAAAAAACTAAAACTGAAATAAAATATTCTGGGATTAATCAAATGAAAGGTAAAGAGTTACCATGCCAAGTAACAATGCCAAGTGCTAATGCTATAGTATTATAGTATATATAACAATATTTTAAAAACCATATTGTTGTTGCCAATTGCTGAGGACAAAGTATCCTTTTTATTGTCATTATACATTATACTCTAAATTTGGTGTCCCACCTTATAAACCAGGGTCAGTGCACAGGGTCAGCCATGATACTGCACCCATTGAATAAAGAAGGGATGCAATCAGTAGCAGCTTAGCTACAGATTCAGATTTTGAACCCACAACCCTGTGGTTAATGTCCCAGTGTATATACCACTGAGCCATCACTACCCTGTACATATGGCAATCACAGTCAGGAAAACAGTACTCTACAACCGACGGAAATGTAACAAGTATAACATGGTCCTTAAGGTCCAATTAAAAACTTTAAAAGTACACTACAATGTTACCTAAAAAACACTGCAAAGAAAAATTGTACAACTGAGAACTATGCTCACTAATCAGAGGAAGTAATCTTAGGGACAGTTACAGTATGCTATCCTTTTTGTTTCAGATTGATGTAGTGTATGTATATACTGCATGGCACCAGACAACACAGGCACGTGTTCTGAACATTAACGAAATCACTCAAATGACTAAACAGCTTACTTATCAACTTACAAACAGAGAAAGGTTTTTATGCGCCAGTTAAAAACTCTGTCCAAAAACTTGCACATGTGCACAGCACACACAGATGCTCACATGCATCCTGATCAAGTGCGTGATTGATGATTTTTAAGGCATTAGCACTTGTGCTTTTGGCCTGAAGATCCAGAAGGGAGAGCTAGGTTTCTGACTTCTGCAAGTATACTGCTGATAAGGAAAATGAATAGGCTGAACGCTATTATAAAGGCATCCATTTTCATCTGCGCGGAGTTTAAGTCTAAGAAAATAGTTTTGAAAAGAAGCAGGGTGCTGTCAGGAATCTGGAATTGCTTCATAAAAGAGTGGATAATTTGTTCTTGCTAATGTAAATCATGCTCTGTCCAAAGCAGCAGTTTTCATAGTGAGGACATAACCTTTTCCTCTCTGATAAGCCCAAAAAACACAATGAGAGAAAGCTTCTGTTATTCAAAACTACACTAGGAGACCTCATTCTTGTATTACGTCAAGGTTGTCCACTCAAGGAATACTCATATATCATACTGCTGACTTCAAACAGATTGATTACAGTAGTTTTACTTGAACTTAAAAGTTGGGAGTTGACACCTCAACTAAGCCAGCGGGTGCTGCACATACATCAGAGAGAATACAACACTCATAGTGTTAAATTAACACTGTAACACTGGCAAATTTGCTGAGTATGTTTCATAATTTGACAAAGGTGCAACTGCAATTAGATTTTCTACATTAGCACCACAAGAGAACTGTAAATATATATCTTTACATCATCCTACCTTTAGCTTCTACTTACTGGCCACTTTATAAGAAGCCAGTGAGTATAGATCTTATAGGTCAATTATATAGGAGTAGAATAACAGAATACAATCTGCTGTCATACACACTTGGTCTGTCACCCACGATTCTAATTACAATTACATTTTCTCACAATTAGTTGTTATTACCAGTAAGTTGTTTGTACTAGCTTGCTGAAATTGTCAATACAATCTATTACATTTTACTTAAACTGAACAAGACAGAGGAAAATATGATGTGCATACTATTAATTTCTAATAAAAGAGCTTAATATAGTATGTAGATTCTTAAAAACAGACAGGTCACTCTCCAGTCCAAAAAATCCATATATGTAAAAGTGAAAAGGTTGGAAATTGCTTCATTAGAAAAAAAATAAAAGTGGGGAAAAATAAAATAAACAATATAAAGGATCAGAGTTAGACCACCACTATATTCCAATTTACCCATTAAACATAAATGTTTCCATGCTTCCCACAAAAGCAACAAACTTCAGAATTTTCAAAACTAACAAATGTTCTGAAATAGTTATAGTGAACTGAACTCGTCAAGGTTTATAGTTTACCCCATCTGTCACGGGTCAGTTTCTAACCACAGCACTGCTGTTGGCCAAACATTATTTGGATGGTGGACAAGTCTATGTCTGGCACTGTGTGTGGTGGTATGATGGTCTCAGGCACTACAGTGTTTTTTATACACATGCCTAACTTACACTTGAAATGTAGTCTTTTCTAAAAAAAAAAAAAATGGCATATAACTATTCAAACTGTAAATACATTAATCCAAGCACTGATACACATAGCATGTAGCATTGCAAATACCAGCTGCCAATACAACAGAACAGCCTCCTGGATTCCTTCTTTCAAACTACTCTTACATGTCCAGCATTAAGTGTCTTGCGGTTGGTGATTCCTACAAGGCCAATGATCACTTTGCAAAAGCTGTTTTACCTCTTAGCATCTCACATGTTCCAGCCCACAGCGTTGAGACAAGAAATATGCCAAGATGTACAGGCAGAAGCCAAAGATAGCAAATCTGCAGTGGTTCTTGTGCCAGCATGGGTTTTAGGGTTGAAGGTCTTGTGTACCTTATGCAAAGTTCAAGAAAACATCCACTAGATAAATATCAGTATGGTGTGGTTATATAGCTATTCTGGGCAGTAGTTCAAATGCAACATACAGTGAGAGTCTGATGAACTAGCACACTCCATCACTGGCATAACCCTGATCAATCAATGTCACAAATATTTGCAGAACAAATGTATTCTTTGATAATATGTGTCACATGTATAGTGCTTACACAAAATATCCACCCCTTGGATATTTTCACTTTTTATTGCTTTTATAAATGGAATCATGGTCAATATAATTTGGCATTTTATTAAAAGTAATGTATGCCTTTGGGTCATAGGTCATTGTCTTGCTGGAAAATAAATCTTCTCCCAAGTCGTATTTCTCTTACATACTGACTGTTTGACTGTTGGCAAAAAAGCTTTCCCATTGCATGCTCCCACCACCATGCTTCATGGTAGGGGTGATGTGTTTGTGATGTGCAGTGTTTAGTGTCTAGTCTGATGGCCAAAAAGCTCCATCTTCCTCACTAGCCTCTTCTTGCACCTTTACTCAAGTTTGTGAGAAGGGCCTGCTCTAGACAGATTTACAAGTGGCATATTACTTCCATTTCTTATTGATGGATTTACTCTAAAGGATATTCAGTGACTTGTTTTTTGTTTGTTTGTTTTTTTCCCCGTATCCATCCCCTCACTTATACTCTTCAATTACCTTTTCTCTGAGTTGAGTGCCATGTTTTTTTGTCTTCATGGTGTATTTTTGTAGCCATGAATACTGATTAATCAGTGGCTGGACCCTTCAGACAGGTGTCTTTATAGTACAATCACTTGATTGTACCTGAATCACTCACTAATTATGAGACTAATAGCAGTAATTGCCTGGACCGCTGTTGAATTGGGCCAATCACTTGGTGACTTGGGGGTAAATATTTATGCAAAACAATTATTTTACATTCTATATTTTTTAATTGATATTAGTTTGACAAAATCTTTTTTCATTTTGACATTTAAGATTTTTTCCCCATTTTTTTCCCATTTATACAAGCAATAAAAGGGAAAACATCCAAAGGAGTGGAACCCTTTATAGGCACTGTAAATAACCAAATGTATCAGTCAAGTTAATAGTGAGTACAATATTACAGAAACAGTTAAAACTGAAAGGGTTCATGTGTGGCCCACATGTCTGCACTCTCACAGCTACACAACTTATAGATTAAATAGATAGATAGAAGATAGATTCATGAAACTAAGAAGAAAGTACTCCCTCCCTAAATGTAGGGAAAACAGTGTATTCCCATGGTGTGCAAAAGTAAAGTAAAGTAGATGATCTAGTTACTGAACACGCTATAGAAGATATTGAAGTTTTAAGTGTTACAAATAACAACTCAATAATACGCTTGGATTGGGTCCAATCAAGAATAATACACTCGAGTTGGCAAAGGTGAGGTGGGGTTTGGGATATTTGTTTAAAACACAGTAATCTTTTGATATGTAAAGTATGTGTGTGAAACCTACCTCCATGTTATTATTTTTAAAACGTTGTGTTCGCTTACAAATGGTATACAAATTATTCCAATTATAACTAGAGTGTAACAAACTTCAAACTAGTATTTGATTATGTAGTTACTATGCTCTGGGAGATGTGTTATCTGTTATGCTTCTACGAACATCAGTTGTGATGTATCCAGAAAGTCCCTACACAGATACTACTGCTATTACTACTCTTGTTTTTTGATGGTTGCTATTTCTGAAAAGGTTGCAGGAGCTTATTATTTGTCAAATAAAGGAATATATGTCAAAGTTGAGACGAGACTGGTGACAGTATAAGGGTTTGTTAGCAATATTAGCCTAGCATCTCCTGTTAT
This sequence comes from Salminus brasiliensis, assembly GCF_030463535.1. Classification (NCBI taxonomy): domain Eukaryota; kingdom Metazoa; phylum Chordata; class Actinopteri; order Characiformes; family Bryconidae; genus Salminus; species Salminus brasiliensis. Next base: position 8,544,015 of record NC_132898.1, read on the forward strand.
ATATATTAAACATGTTTTAACATATTGTCTGCATCTGGGTTAAGCAATAAATCCTGCTCTTATTCGGAATGGGTTGGTTTATTACTTTTAACATGTTACACATTTCCTTAATTATAAAACTCTTGTATCCATACTTTTAACGTTAGAATTACCACAGAAGAAGTCGGTTTCTAGTGCCTGAATGTTTGCATCACATGGTTACACAATCACATTTCTAACATAGCAAAATCCTTTTTTAACATTGACTTTGTTTTTTTATGACGATAATTCTCTCCATGGCAGAGTACAGGACTGCCAATTCTCACACATTGGTTGCAAAACATGGAATTGGCTGTAAACTCATGCTCTCATACCACACTTTCCATTTTGTGATACAACAAACCTTCATTCCAAAACAACCTCAGGATAATTCTGACTACTGATAAAATGTCCTACAGCTCCCACTCCGGATTTCACTGATTTAACACACTCTGGACCGGCAACTGCGGCTTTCTACAGGAGTTAAAAAATGTCTAGTGCAGATCTGATGGATATGCATGGTCAGAGACTACATATGGTACGTTGCAGCTTTCAAAAACATATTTTTCCAACGTGAGGCGACATGTGCCTGGGAAATCACTAAGATGTGTATCTGGACAGAAATAAAATGATTAGACCACCACTGTGTTCAGTAAAAAAACAGCAGGCATTTCAACCTAGAATTTTCTCAGAGAATGAGGAGTAAAAACACAGCCACGTCCAAACTGGACAGAAATAAAATCTCAGAGGAGCACAAAAGAATTACTCCAGGACCCCATGTAAATTTAATCATGTCCAAACAAGGCTAAAGACAGTATTTGCTGATTGTAGTTTATTTGATTGCATGGATTGTGGTGTACATAATCAAATTAAGTTCATGCAACATACAACTCATACATCACTATGTGAAAAAACACATTGTCCACATAGAGGTTAAGGTAGTAGCTATTGAATTGAAGCAAAAAGTGCCCGGTTTTATGTACATCCACACCAAGCTAGAGAAATGAGTCAATTTGATTGAACCATGTTTATGATTTCCACCGTCAGCGGAGCAGCATGTGTTTTTGCTTATTCCCCCCAGCCTGTGGTTACGGACAAACAGAGACAGTGGATTATCTCAGGGAGTCTACTGCTGCCGAGGTGAGATCCATAAAACTGCCAAGCCGAGATTCCTGTCGCCCATTCCCAGTGCGCCACAGCAGGAGTCCTCCGGGGGAACAGGGGCACATTCCAAGGGAGAAGAACAGGAAAAACACAGCTCATAGAATTATGGAACCCAAACCGCACTGACCTTGTTATCACCGCGCCGTCCAAACCCACAGGCAGTGGGATTACGTGGGGTGGGAGTAGAGCTTTCAATTTTAAACAATCAGGACCATTTACTGTTCAAGTCTTTGACATTACATCATTGATTAATCAATGCTCTTTCTGTGTGACCTCTGTAAATGCATGAACCCATGGGTCTCTTTCACCATTAACATGAGTTTTAATGTTAACAGAGTGTTTGTGGTTTCATGCTTGTTAGCTCCATTTGATCTGTCATGGTCTATCATTAAATGTCTATGTAGACACCGTACAAATGAATTTAAGGAATTTCATCACTAGAAATCAGCAGTGCATTTAGGACAAACTATTTAACATCTTAAATCCCAAGAGTCAGCAGACTTGCACATGCAATTAATGTCAATATAATTTTTAGTTCATAATCCTCTGTTCCTTTTTTCATGCAATTCAGAGGACAAAAAACAGGTATGCAAACAGCCTTTTTTTCTGCATTAAAAAAGTAAAAAGTACTAAAGTAGGTAGGTAATCCTGTAGGTCTGAACTAACCTACCACCCCCTAAACAATTTATAGAAGTTACTGAATAACATTTCTTAAATGAAGAACTTGATTTATTATTTTAGTTTTACTATTCTTATTTTAATTATACAGTTAAATAAAAGATTAAGCAGTGAAGCACATTCCTATTTATCAGTTTTGAGTCTGACTTTTAGTCCACTAATTTTACATTTACATTTACGGCATTTAGTAGACGCTCTTATTCAGAGCGACTTACAAAAGTGCTTTGCTATTTACCCAAGAAAAACCTTAGCTAGTTAGAATAGACTAATAGTTCAAAGATACCTCTTTGATGGTAAAAATTTTGATGCTAAGAAATGAAGCAGGAAGTAGAATGCAAAAGTAGAGCTGAAAAAAATCAACATTATGTACTGGTATCAGCCTAATTGTCAGCCAAAATATGCAATCGGATGGTATGTCTCAATTTGAGCTGATCCTGATCATATTCGCGAGTTAAGCTCTGCCCGAGGCGCCTCGGTCACAGGACACTGCAATTCCTTTGTTCAACTGCTAGATGGAACTACAAAGCTTGTGCACGGTTAAGGAACCTATTTGAGCCAATGTTGTACTCTGCTCTGTGTATTGTATCTGACAAGAAACACTCAGAAACAGATGTTTTTTGAGCGCAGTTACGATGGACACTCTTATTCCATAATGCAACACCAAACGGGAAGAACAATTATAAAAGATGGAGGATAACAATGCAAGTACAGCGGTGACGGTGTCAGGAGAAGAATTTGACATATGGTGGCAAAAAAACGATTCATTACTTTCTTTTAGTACAAACGGATTAGTACATTAATATTTTGAGTACTAACCAGCCAAACCCGCACTATAAGATTAGTATATAGTATATGTCATATAGTATTAGTGTGTAGTACGCAATTGAGATGCTGCCAGAGTAAAGACTTAACACCACTAAAACGGTGCAGTAAACGGTGCAGACCACATTTAACTATAACCAAAACTACAGCAACAGTCGTAAAGGACGGGAATCACAGAAGAACATAATTGCGTCCAGAGTGAAGGACTTTTTACCACTAGATAAGCAGCCCTTTTTGGTTGTGTTTCCACTTTGAGCTCCACTGTGTAGTTCTATATGGAAATTCAGACTTTCAATGCTTTTTAAATGTGGCTGATTCCAAAAAGCATTTCATCAAGCACATTTCATCTTAAGAGACAATGCACAGAACAATTCAGAAGCCCTGCACAAATGAGGCATTACCAAATTTCCCTGGAAAGATTAGTGTGGCTTCCAGCTCTGCCCTCGATCGGTATCTGCGATTATGGATTGGTATTGGCTCCTACTATTTGTTTTCTGCTCCTACTGACATCACAACAGTGTGGTAAGTTTAAAATGTATATTTTCAATTAAAAACCCTTTGAGTGAGCTATGAGTGAGAAATAATATTAAATAGCAACATGCTTATTGCTGCCACATATATGAGTCAATAATGGAATAATAATCCTGTGCTTCAAGAGATGAATGATCTTTTCCTTCATACCTGTTAGTGATCGATAACAGCTCTTGGCTTTTGACAGTGATAAAGATTTACGGCAAGAAAGAAAGACATAGGGAGAGAGAGAGAAAGAGAAGCAGACAGACAGACACACAGACAGCGTGGGTTAGTATTATAAGATCTCAGAGGTGCTATAAAGGCCAGATGGGATTGGTTTCTGGTGAGCGTCTTAGTTTGACGGTCCAGCAAGGGGCCGTATTTCTACCTGCAGTTTGACAGTGACTGAGGGGCTCCTCTAGACACCTCCACCATTAATTGGATCAGACTGACCTGTCTGAATTTGGCCCAGGGGAATTGGGTGTGAGGCCCATCAATGAATGTCAAGGAGTCGCCTTACAGCAAACAAAAGCTTGGGAGACTCCAGTTATTCTCCTTTTCCATCCTTGGGTGAGGTTCTTCTATAGTAGCCTACACCATCACATCCGTTATCTTTTCTTGCAAGACTGAAATCTCACAAAATTGTTTGGTTAAAAGTCTGTGGCAAGTTCCAGCACTACACAGAATCCATTAGCTTAAGAAAACATCTTGGTCTTTACAACCCCCACCACCACCTCCCTGTTATCGATCACAGCAATAGACATGATCCATGAAAAAGGTGACTGCTATGGCGAATTGGCTGGACGTTCTTCAGCAAGTCTTAGGAAGGGCTCAACTGAAGCACTTTCATTTAATCAACACTACAAACCTATTTACCTTTCGAACCATCTTTCCTGTAGAGTAAGATCCTTATCACAGGAAATCCTCTGATAATATCCTCTCCTGGCTTGAAAGGTCAACCTCAAGATAAAGGAACAGAGAAGACAAAATTACCTTAAAAGACTAAGGAAGATAACTCTTTATCTTCATGAAATGTATGATGTCTTTCACATATTTAGCCATAACTTTTTATCTTGCTTTCCAGAAGATCTCCATGTGTAGATGAGTAGATTGTTCTTTGAACTCACTCAATGAATAATATGTGTACAGTCATTACATCTTTGAAAATAATGGTTCCAAAATGTTTTTTGATCAAGATGTCTAGACTTTACATTATGTGGAAGTTCTTAAAAAAAGAAAAAATGGTTTTCATATCACAACGTCTTATTTACAAAATGGAGCTACTATGAAATCGCTCTGACACATTTTGGCATCGTTATTTTTTAAGAGTGCAGAGGATATGAAATGATTGTGAATCTGGAGTTTGTCCATTCAAAACCCACAAACTGCATTCAGTCTTGTGCCTGCTGGAAGCCTATTAGTGTTACATGTTTTCAGTGAAAAGACCACACAGTTCTCTTGAAAACAATTAAAAACAAAACAACAACAAATGCTGTAATCCACTTTCAATAAATTCAGTAAAGGAAAAAAAATAATAAGAATTAATTCATATATATATATATAGAGATATAATCATTGTATTCTTTGATTACTTCTGGGCAACAGCCCATGTGTTGAATTAAACCTATGACTATTCTTTTCCTCTCAGGGCAGGTGCTAGTTTGATCAAAATGTCTTAGCAAGAAGTCGTTGCTATCAAGGAAAGCAATGAATGACTCTTCCATCTCATGTATGAGGATACTCATCATCTGTAAACAATTATTGAGCTTACTGTAGCTAAATTATGGCAATAATTCAGTATAACATAATCTAATTACTATGACAGGCCCACCAAGGATTTCAAGAACATCATGCCTTTGCACTCTTCAAAAATCACTGTCTCATTTTTCTATATTTTGGCTGATAAAATGCCTTCAGACTGCAATGAGACATTATCAGTCTACCGAAACACATGTTACTGTGCCAGAAAAGCATTATTCCACTGATATTAAGCAAATGTAAAACAGACTACAGTAGGTGTTTGGTTGTAAGGAATCAACAATTGGAAGTCTTGGCTTCATTCTATACATTTCTTATAGAATGCAACTAAAACAGACTCTAGAAACAGTATGTAAGTATTTCCTGATTAGTTACAGGACAGTATTCAAGTATTCTATGAAACGGAAAACAGTAAAGTCAATGTATTTTAAGGTAAACCAGAGTATGCATTTTCAAATCACTGTGACAGACAGCAGAGGTTTGTCACCAATGAGAGGGCTGGTTTAACCTACATTTCCCCACATATTCTCCTTCTCCACAGAGATCATGAGATGATTACACAGTGCTCCTTCAACCATAAGGCTCCCCCAGCCAGACCTGTTCTGAATGCTCAAGGTCAGGAAATGAATGGGAAGATGTGATTTCCCTCAAATATTTCCTGGGGCTTTTCAGTGCCAACAGTTACCCATCTTTCAGCTCTGGTAAAACTCTAAGGCCACGGTCCTCCAAATTGTAAACCAAATGCTACTGGCAGTTCAAATGTGATAATTCTGTTGTATCATATAACATGCAGTATCCTGGGATTAAAGCGATGGATGTTTATTGTCTTTCAGGAATGTACAGGAGGGCATGTACTGCCGGTCATTAAGCACCGTTTACGCCTCTTCTTAAATATTTTTTAAATCTCCTTTAGAAAAGAGCACTGGAGTGTATTGTATACATTCTAGTTTTCTTAAATAACTCCAAAGTTAATGCTGAGGATAAGGGAGGAAAAAGCTGAAAGAACTAATTCTTTAAATATTTAACCAATTCTAACATCCCCTGGCTAGCCAGAGGCAAAGTGTCAATGGCAGACATGCTTTCCAAGATGATTTCTGTTGTACCTCTGCAGTGGAGGCTTTCGGCCTTTGTCAAGATTAAGCTATATATTATCATGTGCAAGTTTAGTACAAATCCCTGCTATCAGGAGATGTGTTATTCTTGGCGATCCAAGTCAAAGATTCATTCTGAACTTTTCTGGTTAAAGCTTTCCCATTTCAGGAGACGTGTAAAAAAAACAGCTTGGAAACCAAACTTCTTGAGTTGTTCGCCAAATACAAAAATACTGTATGTGAATACTAGAGAAATATTGGAATTAATCCAATTTAATAACGAAAAAGACTGTTCTAACCAAAGATACACAGTAAGTTCAACAAAAAGGGCAACTTCAGTTCTACTTACCTCAGTGAGAGTTTGCCTTAGGTACACTGTGCCTCTTGTAGGGGGGCAGCGTGGCCCCAGTGTAACTGTTTTTTCAGGATTAATTTCCCAACGGGATCAACGTGGAATGGGGATGTTAATCTTGTGCTTTGCATTCCCATGATATGCAAGGTGACTTCTACCTCCCATCCTGGCTCTGCCATTCCCTAAGACTTTGTTTTCATTCCATGATTTCTATTCAAACAGGAAAAAGACAAATAGAACAAAAAACTTTAGGGTAACTGTAAAACGCTGTGTTTTAAATGAACAAATGTACTTCTTCAATTATGAATACACTACTTACTTACACTATTGCACTGTCACAATTTGACATTAGTATACACCCTGAACTGAAGGAAGTACTTCCGAACTGTGGGCACCCTAAACCTCCTGTCAGAAACTGTCATGAATGGTATGGAAACCAGAGGCGGCAGTGCTTCTAAACACGTCTTATTTCTTTCTTGGACAACTCTACCATTCTGCTAGAGCCACTTATCCTAAGACGAGTGCAAGACCTTAAGGAGAACTCCCCCAGAAGGTTTTGTACCTCAGTTTGGCCTTTGCCCATGCAGCAGGCTAAGTCTATTCCATGTTTTAAGTCATCTGGAAACTTGTTGACAACCCATCTGAGGCATCTGGGGTGCAGAAGACAGGAATCAGATCAGAAGCACATGTCAGAAATGGATAGCGGGCTTCTATAATGACCCGGCAAAGTGCATTTATAAAAAGAACTGTGACCAAACTTTGTGTTGCTTGTAGTGTTGGGAGATATGTTGGGGAGATACACACGATAGGGGAGAAACCAAGGTTTCTTCTCAAATTGCATTACACAATGATGGTTAACCATATTCGAATTGAAGAAATATTTCTTCTTGCTCCGAGACACCATGCCGGTCGCAGAACCATATCACTCTTGGCTAAAGCAGAGCCCTCCGTGACTGTGAAAGAAAACATAGCAAAGTTTTGGATGACACCTTCAAATCTATAATTCTGATTTTTTTCCTCTTTGATGTTCGCTAAATCTGAGCTCAGATAGTGTGCTGGCTTTCAAAACAATGGCTTGCAGGCCCAACGAGTGTTGGTTAAAAGTGTTGCTCAATAAAACCTCACCAATAGGACTTTCACTTCCCCTGCGTACCAAAGCTGTGGGATAAAAAGTTATGGGGGACACACACGTCTCTGTATAAAGGCAGTGTGCAAATTAACTGAGACAGTATTACAAGACATTTAGAGAGACAACATAATTAGAGTGGGTGTACACGATGAGTGTTACATAGCAGATATCCAATTACAGTCACTAAGCTTGTGAATAATGACTCAGATTGCTCTCTTTTGACCTGTTGCGGCGTGAAGAGATGAATTTGTTCCCAAACCTGTTTACAGCACCTGCAGCATTAAACAAGCTTCAAGAAAACCTCTACGGCACACACATGCTCATTAAATGCTGCTGTAACGGCATCAGTAACCACACAAAACACAAGCATGTAGCCAGTACTGATGTGTAGAAAGAATCAATGTTGGCAGCCACTACTAATGACAGCAGTTTCAGACATTTTATGAGGCCGAGGTGTCTGTAACCTGTAAACGTAAGGAAACCACAAGACTAAGATGATATATTGACTAATTAATACAGGAACAATAGTGATTGAGAACAGACCAACAAATACCTTTGCGCTTGAAATGTACTGTTTTAAAATTGTGTGACTAACTTTGCCAAGTATTCTGGATAATGCTTGTGGTAAGGCACTTTTTTAAAACCAGAGTCAGAGGCATTTAGCCAATTCATTATGAGGCACCCCGGGAAAAAGTCTCTCAACAAAAACTGGTATGAACACAAAAGGCTTTTTCTTTAATGACAACAACAATGCGCTGCAGTGCATTTCTTGTGTTGCTTTGGGTCATTTCATTCATTCATCTTTGTTCAGGCTGGTAAATTCACTTTTTTGTTGAAGAGGAACTGCAGCTTAATGGGGTGCCCCGTTAAATCTGGGTGGCCTTAGATTTCTCTTCCGCACTTTACAACCATGTAAGATTCATATTAGCTTTAAAGTATTTAGTGAATTCATTTCTAGAGGTCATTTAGAAACAGGCCTTGGAAAAAAAAACCTATGTAGCAAAAATGGAACAGCATAACACTTGAAGACATTTTGAGAATTCACAGCCTGTTGTACAATATTTGTTTTTCCAGAGGTTTGTGAATAAATTGGAACAGTTTAAAGTTTAAAGCAGTGCCACATTATAAAAAACTCCATAAAACTGTGTGCAATGTTTTTTTCTTTTCTTTACTGCAAGAATAAGCAATTAGAGTAACAGAAGGAAATCAAACATTTGGCAAATATAAATTAACCAGTAACTTACAATACAATATGTTGTTGTTACAATATGTGTATATGGGTTGTTACAATATGTGTATGATCGGATCCCATCAGATCCCACAGCTTATTAAAATGCATTTCCATGTAGTCCTGTTTACGTGTTATTAGACCTTAAGCCAGTGGTTCTGGTTTCCCCGCATGCAGGGGTCCACAAATACCTTATAAAAGCATGAAAATGGTACATCTAGTGCCTAAAGTAACACTTTAACAGGAACGCACAAAATTGCACTTGTAGACTTCTCTTTACAAAAAGAAACCAAGAAAAGGCTGTCATACGTGAAAATGTCCAACCATGACATCCCTACTGTGCATGTGTGTACCCCATTATCCACAGACTAACTGGTCTAAAACTGAATTTTTATGAGATAAGCAGTCGACTGTGCTCTAGACGTACTGATGACACTAAGAAACATTTATTGACAACATTTAGTCATATTTTTCACCTCTACTAAGACACAAAGGGGTTAAGCTGGGCTCCATATGGGACTCTAATGACGCTGCACTTACTTTTTGATACCTTACACCATACCTGGTCCTCATGTACAGCTGCCCTGAACATTTTAGCAGTAATACACCTGAATCCATTCACTGGCTCATGACAAGCCATTTATCAGGTTAAAACGGGCTGAGGGACAGCAGAAGCAGAACTGGACACCACTGCTCTTTGCCTGGCGCTAATTAGCTTCCCAGTGGTCCCAGTGGCTAAAGAGCTGCAGTCTGGCGGGTGGTGCTCCGAGTGCTCTGCAGCTATAAAGCCCCATTTGCTGGAGACAGCACACATACACACACATACACACTCACACACACTCAAACTCTCAGCAGCCCCCCTGCTGCAGCTGTAGGATGTTATCACGCGAATCTCACACCTTTCCACAGCAGACCTGACAGCTCCGTGATAAATGTGCTTTTTTTAAAACCCTCTGGGAATATGAAGAGTCCTCAAGAAAAATATGCTACTTTTTCGTGGATCTCGGTTCTTTGATCACTCTGGTCCAACTTTGGAATTAATCTGAAGCTTCTCTCAGTGATTTTTTTGTTTGCTCTTCTTCTTCTTCTTCTTCTTCTTCAACCGGACACGTTGTTTTGGAGTAAAAGTGGGATGGCCAAGGCGTCCTGGGTGAATTTGGGCGTTTTGCTTGTAATCGGACTGACTGCTGCAATCGCCAACGGTGAGTTTCACAGCGTTAATTATGAGAGAAAGTGTGGAGGTATGGAGTGACTGGCTTTCTCCTTATCCTTCTACCCAGCTAGTGCTTAAGGAAAGCCTGGCTGAAAGATGTCAATAAAGACATTTAGAGAAGGGCTGGGTAAGAACTTAAGGAACTTATTTAGCTAGTAAGGTTTTGTATAGGTTATCTTGTCCAATGGGTGTCAAAAGCACTTAATGTCGAATTAATTGTTTAGGTTTTCGTACAAAACATAGTCTGTTCATGTGTTTTTTTCATCTTGATTTGTTTAAAATGATTTAAAATGTAGTGCTAGCTACACAAAGCTACCGTTTAGTTAGCTAGGATAGCTAAATGAAACTCCAGCAGCAAGTGGCACCACCACCATCCAGACAACACTGAGAGAACTACAACTTATATACATAGAAAACAATATTCAGCAATCAAAGCACCATATTTGTGAAAAGCAAACATAAGAAAAACGTCTTCTCTGTTAAGACTTCACATTTTTATAACGTTTCCTCTGAAGAAGCACTTTGTGATTTCTCACATTAAAATCATTTCTAAATGTCCTGTTGAACTTTTAATACTCATATTTAACTCACAAAGCTCCCCCCGTCCTCCGTCGTTGGTTTATTTGTAATATTTGTGTGATTTGGGCGTTTTTTCAGGCTTCTCGCCGCTTCCTGAAGACGCTCGTGAGCAGAACGCCACCACGCAGACACAGTCCGGCAGCGCCGCGAGCGCCGCGGTCTCGTTTCAGGCAGCCGCGCGCGGGCGCAGAACGCGGAGATGCACGTGCTATACGTACAAGGACAAGGAGTGTGTTTACTACTGTCACCTGGACATCATCTGGATCAACACCCCGGAGTAAGGTTCAGCTCATACCTTCTGAACAACACGTCTAATGTCGTACTGGCGTTTCGTATTCCCCCCTATTTGAATAGAATTGCCTATGTTGTATAACGATTCATTGATTGCAGCACTAGCCTACTAGCACGTGTTGAATCCCAAAAAGGGCTTTCGTTTGCACACTGCAGCTCTCTGGCACAGACCAGTTGATGTAATTTATGCAATGCTTAAAGAAGCTGTTTTATTTTGGATTCAATGTAAATTTATTCTTAGAGGTCCCATAATTATTATTCTGTATATCCTTTGAATTTGGCTGATATATGTAAATAAGCTATGTTCTGATTGGCTGGCTTGTGTTGCGCTATGTCTAAAAAAGGAGCTGAGGCTGAAACGCTCCTTATAACTTCAGTGTGAATGGGTGGAGCTGTCTGACTGGGCGGAAGTTTGTACTTTTTTATTTCTGTGACATCACAAAAACTGTCATAAAAACTGTCTAAACAGTTAGTTTAGAAATGGACTGTATGGACTGGGAAGTGAATGGTATGTTTTGAAACTTTAACAGTATTTTCATCTAACTAACTAAAACTGGGTTTTACATAACATAAGGGGCCTTTACATTTTGTCTGCTTATATGGTGAATATGTTTTTGTTTTGGGCTACAGCAGCAATCTGTCAACCATAACATTAAAACCACTGACAGGTGAAGTAAATGTGGATTATTGATTATCTCCTCATAGTGGCACCTGTCAAGGGTTAGGTGATACATGTTGGACAGCATGTGAACAGTCAGCATAAAGGTCTGATATACTTTGACAAAGGTCTGATTGTGATGTCTTGACGGCTGGGTCAGAGCATCTCCAAAACGGCAGGCAGGTCTTGTGGGCGGTTCCCGGTATGCACAGGTCAGTAATTACGAAAAGTGCTCCAAGGAAGGGCAATTGGTTAACCAGCGACAGATTCATGAGTGCCTAAGGCTTATTGATGGGATCCTATAGGCCCTATCACAGGACACCTTCAGAGGTCTTTTGGAGTCCATGCCTCGCACGAGTGAGACCTACACAATATTAGGCAGGTGGTTTTAATGTTCTGGCTGTTTGTTGTACAAAGGAAATGAACAAAAGAAGAAGACAAAAATACTGAAGACAAATACTGGTAGAGAAAAGGTTTAGTAGGTGTATTTAGTGTAAATCCCAAATGTTCATATCATTGAAGCGATGCTGGTTCATGATGTTAGATTACACAGTTGAAAAATGTTCTGGACAGCAGGTGAACAGAAGTGTGAACTTTAAACACCAGATTAATTATGTAGGACTATAACAGCAGAGGGAGAGACTGTGGTCTGTGGTTCCACAGTGATAACATAACCACATTCAGTGAAGAGACCATATATGTGTGAACCATATATGTACTTTTGCAAGACTTAAAGAGGACAGATTATTTGACACTCTAAATGCAAAATCCCAAATGCAAAAGTGTTTCTGTTATGGAGCTGATTTGGAGGTTAGCTGTGGAACGCTAGATACAACTGAATCAGCTGCGTCACAGCACCATACAAGGTCATTTCTATGATCAATCGTATGGGTTTCTTATCCCTTCTTCAGTCTTATCAGAAAAAACATTCTAAAAGGGAAAACTGTGCTTTGGTGGATTATTCAAAGTACGAAGACATCACACCAACAGTCTCTCCATTTGGCTCAGATACTGACTTAATCTATTAATAGATTAAGCATTCTTGTGGAAAACCTGCAGCATTTTAAGACCAAACACAATGGACAGACATCAAAGAGATACTTTCCTGACAGGATGCTTAGAGGAATAACTCTTAGCAGATGAGGCAGGGAACTCTGGGCAAAGCACTGCACGTTTACTCTGCTTCAGGGCCTGTTCCAGTCGCATTCCATATGGTGCGAATAACAACGGAGTAGCAAGGTGCTTCCTCAAGCCCCATGAAGCTTATGGACTTTTCAGATTATTGTCTTTAAGGTTAAACTAGGTCACGGGTGCCTCCCTCGGGTGAGACCTGTTTGCAACTCAGATCAACAGCAGTGCAATGTCAAGTTGTTACGCAATAAAAAAGACTCTGAGGCCCTCAATATATCTGTCAGTCATGCTGATCTGTGGAGCTGGATGGATCTTGACTGTAACAAACAAAGGCTGTAATATTTTGAGGTTTGGTGCTAACCTCGTAAAAATTAAGGTGTGAAACGGGGTTCTTTGAAGAGGTGCCATAGAATAAGAACCTTTCAGTAGATTTGCTTTGTCTTCAGAAACATGTTGATACTCCTGTAATAGGGAGAATAGCATCTCTCTCATTCCCAGTCTGGGCTCAGCATGCTGCTAACTGTACTATGTAACTCTGGCAAAGCGGGCAGGACAATACTCACGAGAACTGCGTAATGCTGCGTAACAGTCCACATGCTCTTTCACTTTCTGTGATGGTTCTGTATCTCTCAGCTTGTCTAGAAATGCATGTGTAAAACGTGTCCTTTACTGGCGGCTTGAATTACATGTCCCCACTGTAGGGGGAGCCCAGGAGCAAGAAATACCTATTCTTGCATAAGGCTGCTTTGAAGGGCCCACATCCTGGAAAATCTAATTGCCCAATCTACACATTAAGGTGCAAAAATAACTATTTTGCATTCATTATTTTTTGTGATGTCATAATTACCAGCAGATTTACATACAGTATTCAACTATTCAGTTGTCAGCAGTTCAGAACCTCCCATCCACTCCGAAGTGTTTTAATACAGTGCAATCAGAACAGAGCTCATTTCAGTTATAAAGGCACTGTAGCAATAAACATTCTGTCTAATTCTAAAGGGTCGAGACATTAAAATTTCCTATTGGTACATAAAACATTAGAAGTCAGAAGTAAAAAAAAAAGGAAACATAGGACATCAAGCATTTATTTGTGTGTATGAAGTTTAAAGAATCTACACAATGTTCTATACCAATTACAGGTTCTTCTAAGAACTAAACATCCAAGTCAAAAACCTTTTACCATCCTTTAGGGAAACTATTGTGATGCCATGCTTTTTTGTTTGCGTAACACAAATGCCTTTTCTCAGACCTCATTCCTTTTATATTTTCCATTGGATTATTCTTTGCCAGGTTTTTTCCCCAGCGCCCATTGTTCGTAATACAGCGGCTGTTTTTTTAACATGTCTTGTTGCTGACCTCTAGTTACCAAGGCCTTATGAGTGTGACAAGATGATGGGAAAATAACTGTGTTTATGACTATGTAGAACAATTTGTTTCTGTCCATCTCAGTCATATGATAATATAATAGTGTAATACTGGATGCAAAAGTACCCCTTATTTGAATGTGCTTTTTCCCCTTTCATATACTTGCATCATACACTTGCAGCCAATGTGAGAACCAAACAGATCTTTCATTGTGAATGACTTGGGGGTGATTAGATGTTGTGTGTTGCTGTGTTTTTTGTTTTGTGGATAATGCATTCCAGTGCAAAGGTAATTTCAAACTGAAGAGGTTAATGGGAACCAAAAGATCATAAGGGCTTTAATCAACAATCGTGTTGAACTGTGCAAAGTACAGGTATGCAGATAATTGAAAAATTAGAATTTCTGGAAGTTAAAACACAGTTAAAAAGACCTAAAAGGTAGGGAAATACTTTATTAAAAAAAACGACTTTAAGAACTGTACAGTTGTTCATTCACTTGTGTAGTAACATCTGGGCTGACGTTCATGATTGTCTCCTTGTTGCTGCTGTGTTGACAGGCGCACCGTCCCGTACGGCATGTCGAGTTACAGGGGTTCGCAGCGAGTGCGGCGCTCCATGGAAGACAGGAATGAGGCTCACCGCTGTGTGTGTGCTCTGCAGACTGACTCAGCATGCAGCAGCTTCTGCACTGAGAGGTAACTCTAGACCTTCATCGCTTCTGTGTACTGGACATAGCAGGCACGCGACTAATTCATGTAGCCGTGATGCTTTCAGAAGCTCCACCCACTTTCTTAGGAGCTGTTGCCAGGCAGGACAAGCTTCAGAGAACTAACGTTCATCCAAATGCCAGGTGGCAACTTTTTAAATGAAAATTCCCACATGTAAAGTGTGTTACTGCATTCAAAATGGTATTTATTATGCATGCATGAAATAAATGTTGTTTTTTTACCTCTGTAATTACAAAAAAAACAACAACAACAAGAATGTAATGTCCACATTTTAGAGGGGAGGGTGTGTGAAATCAACACAGGGTTAAAGTGGTACCTTGATAGCCATCAACAAGCTTCTGGGAGAATTCTGGTAAGATATTTGACTGCTCTTCCTGGCAGAACTGACAGAGTTCCAAATATGTTCAGTATAGTTGAGGTCAGGTAGTTCCAAAAGCATAATGTTAGCATGTGTTATCCTTTCCTCAATTATATTTGATATGTGTTTTGGGTCATTGTCCTGTTGAAACACCCAGTTGTGTCCAAAGTGTAATTATAGTGATGGTTGTTTAAGTTTTGCTAAAGAATTCTGTGTCTTTTTCTTTTCTCCTTTAGCGGCCTTGGCAAGTTTAGACATGTTTGGAACTTTGAGCACCTCTGAATTAATAATCTAAGTGTATAATTTTGACACTGTATGTATGATTTCAGAAAACCCAAAATTTAAACTTGCAACCAACCGTGCACCAAATTATTTTTCAAAGAAATAATTGAAAGCCCAATATTGCCATAGTATTCTGATCCATAACTTAAGGTAATATTCACAAACTAAACAATTACCAAAAAGAATGCAACTGTGAGCAGGACATTGGTAAACCCACTGGCAGTTTATAGGCTGGTTTATTTCTTATTTGTGCTATTGGGCTGGCTTCATAGCACAAGATTAAGTCTAAAGATAGACTAACTGGATAACGATGGAAAAGGTACAGGAGAATTATACTTAAAATATATGGGTACTGTGGTAAAATTTTACTTTTTACCTTTTGCTGCACTAAAACAAATCAGAATATTATTTACATTTAAAAACAGGGATACATGGATAAAAAGGCTAAATGTTTACTAGATAAAATTAAAGTAACTGTAAATACGTAAAAAAAGTACCTGAAATGAGTGATACTTTACTTCATATTGGTTTGGAATCAACGGTTCATGTGACTTGTCATCTGCTAAAAAAAATGTAAATGAAGTACCCAGAGAATTTGAAACAACAGCATTGCATGGTTACATAATTACACAAAAGTAGCACTCATATTATTGGCTCCTTAGTTGACTGTTGTGTTTTTTCATTGTTTCCCTTCAGGGGAAGGTCACCATGACCTTCAGTTCCAGAAGAGCTAAACCATACTGGAAAAGTCCCAACCATGCATTCATCTGTCCTAACACCTGGAGACTCACCTCAAGGGAATGGCTTACCTCTGAGTAAGGAAGAGGAACTCCATTATTCAAAGCAGACAAGAGAAGAAAGAGGGAAGGAACAATGGAGTTTCTGTGGAAGGCTTACACCACAGAGAAGCTGGATTTGATAGGCGACTATTTTACAGAGCAACCAACTTTAAGCTAACGCATCACATTATGGCCTGTCTTCTGGACCTTCGTGGAAACCGAGGCAAATGTTCTGTCTCTGCAAGTGGAGGACCTTTTAGATTCTCATGACTAACAACGGACGGGTTAACATTTATTTCGAAGCAGTCATCTGCCTGTGCTTAGTCTCCTTAATTAAAGATATGTGTGTGACTAACATTTGCTATGATAGGACTTCCAAATACGGCGTGCATGGCAGGTTTGGTGAACTCACTGAGCCTTTCAATAAGATAGACGGTACATACCGCACATTCTGAGATGACACTGTTCCTCATTTGTTATATTGCTTTTGATTAGACAGCACTTACATATGGACTCACAAGCTGAGGCTTGTACATAATGTAACACCTTTCGAGCTGTCAGTAGACCAGTTACATTTTTTTGTGAAAAACTTTTTAACTATGCTGTTTTCATAAAATTACACATAATATTTTTTACTTGTAAATATGGATGTTGCCTCAATTACAATATATTGCATAATTTGTTTAACATTTTATTCCATAGTCATATATTCCTACTGTTCTTGACAGTCCTGTCTTAAAAGAATGGCCCACTAGGTCGTTTTGACAAAGAATCCCAAAAGACAAAAGGAAGGCCTCCTAGCTTTGTTCTGATCACAGTGTTTTACTCTCCACGGACTTGAAGATTAAACATTATATTGCCATTCATTATGCACCTTCATGCATTGGTGCCTGTGGTACTCCAACAAAACAATGTTTCAGATGGCAGAAAGGTATTTTTGGAGCAAAGCCATCAAAGACGTACCTCACAATTGTTGTTAAAGAGATGTGTTAGGAGTTCTTTTAAAGAACCTTAACATCACACCAAGGTTCTAAATCAATACACCCATTTTTGTCCTCAGGCCCTACGGCCAAGCCAAGAAACACTTAGAAAACTATATTTTAAAGTGTGATTTTAGAATTGAAATTGCATTATCCTCAAATGATAATCAAATGATTATCAAATGATAATTCCCCAATCTTTCCTTCCAAAGCTCTGTATGGCACACTATCAATATTTATTCAACTCTTCTTGAATACTCAGAGTTTCCACTCTAAGTATTTACTGACCAAAGATGATCCACTTCTTTAAATGGATGTTCTGTTTTTCTACTTCTTCATGGCCAACACACATATTTATGTACAAGCTCATGTACAGTACGTCTGTTTGATATTAAATTAAAATCGTCACTATTACTAACTTCGCCGTGGCCCTTGTCTGTCTTGTCATTTAGAGTTAACCGAGCAAAGCCTAGCGTAGCAAAACAACAGACTAAAGAATGCTGTCAACAATCGACTGAGCCAACTTCAAACCTGAGGCTCAAGCATAATATGAATGCCTGTCTTCCGTGGGCTTTACTGCTTCTCTCCTCATTCCAAAGAGTGAGGGTATTATCCTACACCAAGAATTGCTTGTTGTCTTGGAATTTGCCCTGGATGTTCTCTCATGCCCTCGCTCCCGTCCTTTTGTCTGTTTTTTACGACATGCACAGATGGGAGAAGTACTCAGGAGAAAAGCATTTAAAACATAGGAACCTCCTTGCTGGGGATGTTTACATGTTAAGAAGAGAAAGACTTTGATCCGAGCATTAAAAACAATCCACCCTGTAAGCAAGGATTAAGTCGAAATTGCAAACCTTGTCTATGACTAGATCAAATGAACTTTATTTGCAATGATCAAGTAACAGATTTCAGGTACACTTAACCTTCGTATGTAAATGTAACATGCTAACTGATGTCTACTCCAATAATAATTCGGTGAAAGAATGAGTTGAATTCAACATCTAATAGAGTTATGGATGCCATCAAGTGTCAGGTTTGTATCTGTAGGTTTGGGTAGTTATATATATATATATATATATATATATATATATATATATATATATATATATATATATATATGCCTGAGGAAACCTGTTTGAAAACAACACCACGGCCTGGACCTTGTCGGTGATCTCCTGTCAGGCTGTAAGAAACACTCTACAGTGCTTGTTAAGCCCATTTCACACCAGAGCACCAGAATGCTTTCACAACACTTGTTATTACACACCGGGCATGACACACTTGCTTAAATAAACTTTATATAGACTAAGACTCTGTTTACACCTGGATACTACATGTGAAGTATTTGGACTGCATCCTAATAAGATTTTGTAAAGGTGCACGTATTTGTCACTGTACAGTGTACACTGTACAGCGAAATGTGTCCTCTGCATTTAACCCATCTGTGGTAGTGAATACACACACTAGTGAACTAGGGGCAGTGAGTACACACACACCCAGAGCGGTGGACAGCCAACTCCAGCGCCCAGGGAGCAGAGAGGGTAAAGGGCCTTGCTCAAGGGCCCAACAGTGGCAGCTTGCCAAGCCTGGGAATCGAACCCCGGCGCTCTAACCGCTGAGCCACCACTGCCCCATATACCCATTGTTTGTCATGTCTGTAGCATGTCATTAATCTATGGAGATTTTTGAGGCACACTTTGTGATAATGGCTGGAAATGAAAAGGAAAAGGCAGATCTATGGGGGAAAGGGAAAGAATCATTACAGTGTTTTTGTGTTTACCACCCAACAGCTAGAGGTCATGCCTCTTGAATCTTGTCCTTAGACTAAAGTGATATCCCGTAGGTTTTGGGGATTTAGAGACCTCTCTTGTGAGAATGTGTAATAGCACCAAGCATGAGGAATAGTACTGGAGTATTCAGTAGCTTAGTCAAAACCAGGGGAAGGAAATGTCTTCAGAGGATGTATTATGAATTATATACTGTTGTCATTCTCTTGTTGTCATTAGCATAATAAGTGGTTTGTATTGTATTTAGGGCAAAATTGTTGGTACCCCTTGGTTAATGAAAGAAAAACCCACAATAGTCACAGAATTAACTTGAATCTGACAAAAGTGATAAAAATACTATGAAAATGAAAAAATGGAAATCCAACATTGATTTTGAACCATGCTTCAACAGAATTATTAAAAAAAAAACTCATTAAACAGGTCTAGACAAAATTGATGGTACCCCTGAAAATAATGTGACCAAAGGGACATGTTAAATCAAGGTGTGTCCATTAATTAGCATCACAGGTGTCTATAATCTTGTAATCAGTCAGTGGGCCTATATATAGGGCTACAGGTAATCACTGTGCTGTTTGGTGATATGGTGTGTTCCACACTTAACATGGACCAGAGGAAGCGAAGAAAAGAGTTGTCTCAGGAGATTAGAAAGACAATTATAGACAAGCATGTTAAAGGTAAAGGTTATAAGACCATCTCCAAGCAGCTTGATGTTCCTTTGACTACAATTGCACATATTATTCAGAAATTTCAGATCCATGTGACTGTATCCAACCTCCCTGGACATGGCCGCAGGAGGAAAATTGATGACAAATCAAAGGAACTGATAATACGAATGGTAACAAAAGAGCCAAGAAAAACTTCTAAAGAGATTAAAGGTGAACTTCAAGCTCAAGGAACATCAGTGTCAGATCGCACCATCCGTCGTTGTTTGAGCCAAAGTGGACTTCATGGGAGACAACCAATGAGGACACCATTGTTGAAAACAAATCATAAAAAACCAGACTGGAATTTGCTACTAACTACATGTTGACAAGCTTTAAAGCTTCTGGGAGAATGTCCTATGGACAGATGAGACAAAAATGGAACTTTTTACCAAGGCACATCAGCTCTATGTTCACAGGCGGAAAAATGAAGCATATCGAAAAAAGAACACTGTCCCTACTATGGAGACATGGAGGAGGCTCTGTTATGTTCTGGGGCTGCTTTGCTGCATCTGGCGCAGGGTGTCTTGAATCTGTGCAGGGTACACCGAAATCTCAAGACTATCAAGGGATTCTAGAGAGAAATTTGTTGCCCAGTGTCAGAAAGCTTGGTCTCAGTTGCAGGTCATGGGTCTTGCAACAGGATAATGACCCAAACCACACAGCTAAAAAAACCCAAGAATGGCTAAGGGAAAACATTGGACTATTCTGAAGTGGCCTCAAATGAGCTCTGACCTAAATCCTATTGAGCATCTTTGGAAGGAGCTGAAACATGCCGTCTGGAAAAGGCACCCTTCAAACCTGAGACAACTGGAACAGTTTGCTCATGAGGAGTGGGCAAAGTACCTGCTGAGTGGTGCAGAAGTCTCATTAACAGTTACAGGAATTGTTTGATTGCAGTGATTGCCTCAAAAGATTGTGCAACAAAATATTAAGTTTCTGTCCAGGCCTGTTTCATGAGTTTATTTTTTAAAATAATTCTGGTAAAGCATGGTTGAAAAGCAGTGTCTGACTTTAATTGGTTGATTTTCATAGCATTTATATTTATTATTGCTTTTGTCAAATTCAAGTTATTTCTGTGACCATTGTGGGTTTTTCTTTCATTGACCGAGGGGCAACAATTTTGTCCACATGTGTATGTGTTCAGTAGCTATATAAAACATCCACTCTAATGAGAATAACCCTTGAAATTGTCTTGCTAGCTCTGTCTTAAAAAAACAAAAAAAAAAAAAAACAACGGCAAAAAACAGAGTTAGCAAGCGAATCATCTAAATTGCTATACAGGTAATACAGCTGTACTGTACTACACTGTAATGCATGTACACTGTACCCTCTTTAATCTGGAATACTACTAAAATGCTAATTTATAACCATAACCATGGCTACCAACCTAGGAATATCCTCAGTTAAAACCTTTGAAATCCCTTTTCATGTTATCAAATCCCAGTTTATGTGAACTTTCCCTATCACTAGCAATGCCCCCAACACTTGGAGGTTAAAGAGTAGCAGATCTCCTTGGACACATGTAAAGCGAACTGCCACTGATGCAGCATTGCTGGGCAGCCAGTACATTAATAGGAAAGCACAGCTCCCTTGCTCCGATACAACAGCTAACAGATGCCTGTGCTGCCCAACATCACACTATAAGTGATGTGAAGTGCCATCAACCCACCTCTGAAAGAGCAAGGCCAATTGTGCTCCTTCCGACCCTAGCTGCTCATGGCAAGCAGCATAAACCGGGATTCGAACCAGTGATCCTGCAGGTCTCTTTGGTGATGCATGTTTTACTGCATAGCTAACTACTTTATTTTACTTTGTTAGCATTAGGCTACATCACCAACCTACCTGAGCTAATTCGTCTTATTTTTTGCTGCATTATAAGCAACTAAGATATTAAAAGTTAGGTAGCAACACGTTAGACAATTAGACTTTGCAGGGATGGTTGCCCCAGCACTTTTACCAATTATTCAAACACTACTGCTTTCAACCCACTAAACTAATGTACGTATTGGTTCTTTAAACTATAAGCTATCTATAAGCTATTTAATGAGCTAATCAAATGCCAATTTATAGCCATAGCTACCATCTACGAATATCATGGCGAATCTTCCCCTACAGGAAAAAAACACATAGCCAACAGTACCAATTAATCCTTTTCACAAAGCAAACAAGCCAATATCACATACAATGCAGATGTGTTCAAAACAAAATAATTGTATCTCTGCCTCTGCCTTTTCACCAGAGTGAAAAGTTCAAATTAAACGTTTAGCGCATTATTATAAACATCTAGACTCTAGATATCTTTAGCAACGGACAGTAAAACAGCATATACATGAATTTAATTACTTGAATTTAAGCAAAATAGTGAGTCCAAAATGCTTAACTGCCTTCACTAAAAACAGCTTTATTAAACATAAGTCTGTTTTGTTAAATTGTGAAACACTGTCATTCACATTTATTAGACTTTTGTAACATATACAGACTTCACACCCCACAAACACTCATTTCATGAAGGTAGCACCACCATCTCTGGGATATTATATATAATGCGCAGACATCAAAGAGCTAATATATCAATGTGCAGGAGACTCTGGGAGCATTTTCAGGTGGGAGAGGTGACTGACGTATATATGCTGCAAAAAACCCACAAAAGTTGAATTCAGCGTTTTTTCTAATCGCACATGTAATATTCATTCATTCTAATATTGCACATGTATTACACAGCTCACAGATGTACAGAAGAGGGTCTGTACTAAGTGACATGATACATACCCCCATCTGCAGATCTCTCTTTTTTAAATCATTTATTTCTAATTTCATCACATTTTCTACCAAATTTGGAAAGCTTTTATTATTATTAAATCCCTGTTCATGTGACCTCCCCCTATCACTAGTAATGCCCCCAACACTAGGAGATTAAAGACTAGCATTCTACACATGTGAAGCCAGACCTTTTTTAAACTGCCACTGATGCAGCATTGCAGGGCAGCCAGCACGTTAACTGGAAAGTGTGGCTCCCCAGCTCTGATACAACAGCTAACAGATGCCCGTGATGCTCAACATCACACTAGAAGTGATGTGGGGAGAAAGTGCCATCAACCCACCTTTGAGAGAGCAAGGCCAGTTGTGCTCTCTCTGACTTTGGCTGCTGATGGAAAGCAGCATGACCTGAGATTCGAACTAGCAATCCTGCAGGTCAACATGGCAATGCATGTTTACTGCATAGCTAACTACTTTGTTTTACTTTGTTAGCATTAGGCTACATCACCTACCTACCTGAGCTAATTCAGCTTACTTTTGATGCGCTATAAGCAAAATGTTCTCTGTTGCATTTATTTAAGTAACTTTTTAAATCAATTGTGCTTAGATAAGCAGAGGCGCAATACCATGTTTTTGCCCTGGTAAAGCAATTTGCTTGCCCAGGCCTCCCTCACCCTGTATTAAGAAGCTATCAAATTGTTGCTTTTGTAGGTTGAAGTGAACCAAACTGAGCTTTCTTTTTCATTGCTAGTGTTTTTACACCAACACAATAGACTAAAAGTAAATACTTTAATAAAACACTACAAGTTTTTATGTTCATTCACACACTCCTTACTCAAGCACCTGCATTTAAGCTCTCTGAAAACTACTGCCTGCAGAGTCAGTTACAATTTAAGAACATCAGCCCAGTATCGTGAGAACAGGGTGTTCCATTACTGTACATCTTTGATTAAACGTCACTGGGGCTGGTCGGCAGGGACGTAACTTGTCAGGAAGTGCTCTTGGACCTCTTTGGCATTTAATCATGTTTGCACAAGAGGTACATGATTTATATGTTTCTGTACTGTGTGCTGGACATCAGCTGCCTGTCATTTTTTTGCACGAGAGCCTGCTGACTTTGGCACTTTTTTGCAACACATGACAAAGCCATAGTCAACTGCTCTAATGATTAAAAC
Organism: Salminus brasiliensis; assembly: GCF_030463535.1. NCBI lineage: Eukaryota > Metazoa > Chordata > Actinopteri > Characiformes > Bryconidae > Salminus > Salminus brasiliensis. Next base: position 8,567,554 of record NC_132898.1, read on the forward strand.
AGGGCCCTTTTTTCATTCGACAGAAAAGAAATCTTGCACACTCGTGGATCTGGAAGCAATTACAAAGCATCAGTAGCACACACTTTGACAGTTCTTTCGTGCTTCGGTTGCCTCCCTAACCCGTGGGGATTAGGCCTAGAGTATTTTAGGGAGTTCTGATAGCCTATTGTCCTTGCTGTTTGTTTTTGTCTGTGTTAGGATTGTTATGAATGAAGCTAAAAGTTGGGCAGTTGATATCTCCATAACTTTCTGGGAAAATATTGATTTTCTTGCACACTGCAGAGAGAATACAGGAGGGGGAAACAACATTCCAACCTTTCACAGAGAACCTTTCACGTTGAAAGCAGTATGTGGTTGGATGCTATTTTCTACCACATTATTCAGGGTAATATCAGCACAGAACAGCAGGATATTTAAATTTATGTGTATTTCTTGGTTTGTCTTTTGCTTAACTGATTAACGGCATGCCATATAGCTAGCTATGACATAAAAACACAGCAATGGAGTGGTCTGCACAAGAATCAGCTCAAAAGGGGGGCTTTATACTGTATAGACTGATCTGCCATAAGTTTGCATCACTGGCAGATGACGTGAAAAACATTGATTATCTTCATCCACAGTGGCATCTGCCGGGTTCAATTCTTGAAGTTTGTGTTAAAAGCAGGTAAAATGGCCAAGCGTAAGATCCTAGACACTTTGACAAGAGCCAAATCGTGATGGCTGGACGACTAAGTGCTGTCTCCAAAACATCAGTTTTTTTTTAAATTTATTGCTAATTTTATCCCATTGTTTACCCAATTTTCAAAGCCAATTACCCAATTTCCATTCATGTGAACTCCCCCCTATTACTAGTAATGCCCCCAATTATAGAAGGGTGAAGACTAGCATGTGAAGCTAGCCACCACCTCTTTTCGAACTTCTGCTCAAGCAGCATCGCCAGGCAGCCAGCACAGTCATAGGAAAGCGAGTGATGTTGGGGAGGAAGTGCCATCAACCCACCCCCTGAGAGAGCAAGGTTAATTGTGCCCTTTTGGACTTTGGCTGCTGATGGCGAGCAGCATGAATCGGGATTCGGACCAGCGATCCTACAAGTCTCTTTGGCATTGCAAGTTTATTGGGTGGCTAGCTACTTTGTTTTTATATTAGCATTAGGCTACATCACCTACCTACCTGAGCTAATTGGCTTTACTTTTGCTGTGCTACAAGCAACTGAGATATTTAAAAGGTAGGTAGTAACACGTTCAATTTTCTGGGCCAGATTGTGATGGCTGGACGACTGGGTCAGAACATCTCCAAAACATCAGGTTGGTCTTGTGGGTTTTTTCTAGTATGCAGTGGTCGGTAACTACCAAAAGGACAACCAATAAACTGGTCACCTAAGGCTCATTGATGTGATTCATGAAGGCCCCACCTCACAACTTACAGAACTTAAAGAATCTGCTGCTAACGTCTTGGTGCCAAATACCACAGGACACCTTCAGATGTCTTGTGAAGTCCATGCCTTGAATGGTCAGATGTGTTGTGGTGGCACAAGGGAGACCTAGTCAATATTAGGCAGTGGCTAATGTCATGGCTGATCAGTGTCTGTAGATCCTAGGCTACACTGTTCAATCGCTATTCCATATTGTATTATTTTAGTAGGAACCAAACAGTACAAAACAAACAGTATCTCCAACCATTATTTAAGCCACAATTTGCAAAGAGGTGTCATAACTGAGCCTGCTCTAAAGACTATTTCCTATGAGGCATTATGCAGATGATCAGTAATAAACAGGAAAATCCGATATCAAACCTTTCATCAGTCTTTTTAACCAGTATTTAAAGCCTGTTTTGCATTAGTGTGACAACTGTAATGCCACCTTTTATAGTCTCAAATTCAGTTGAGTTACAATTTGACTATTGCAGGTATCTTGTATATATTTCCTTATGCATTAATTCCCAAGATCAAACCATCATTTCAAATATTAATTTGAACATTTGTGCAACCACCACCTTTATGGTGTCTAATGTAGTCTGATGGGTCTTGCTGCTCAGTTTGCTCACTTGCACTCTTTGTCTAATGTAGTCTTCTGAAGTGTTGTGTTGTTTTATGTTGTCTTGGAGAAATGTTGCTTTGCTTCACTATATGGTTTAAACGACAACTTAATTTCCTTTCTCCTCATCTCAGGAAATTACCTTTTGTGTTTCACCAAGCTCAGTTGACCCCGATCATTTTAGGAATCATTGAGCAAAAAATGTTACAAAGCAAATCAGTAATATTTTATTACCTGAACCATAACCTACATTTAACCGAATCCTAACCCAAAACATAACCATGTCTCAACCATGACTAACCATGTTGAATATGAAATTGGTAATTGCCAATTAACCCACCCATTAATCCCTTTAGCATTAAGTGTAAGTTCCAGAATGGAGAAAAATAGAACCTTGTGGCGTCTCTTATTTTTCTTTATTCAATTCTTTTTCAAGTACATGAAAGGCTAGTTTGTATGTATTTGGCAAAATGGCACCACCAGTGGACAGGAACTTCTTGTAAAGCATAAAATATGAAATATGCTTGCTGTAATAATTTGCTTGTAATAATAAAGTAAATGATATATGAAGTTAATTTACAGTCTAAAAATGTATTATCTTTTTTATCTTACTTGTCATATTAAAAGTAACACACACCATTTTGGTTAAAAACACTATATAATTCAGGCCTGAAGAAGGGAGGAAAATGCCAACATGACCCTGGATAAGTTCTGGTAATGTAACCTGACTAATTGGTTTGTACAGAAAAATCTCTGCAATTTTCCCTTTTAGGATAGTACAGTGAACTCATTCCATTTACCACCCAACAAGACAGAGGCATGCAAATAGTATTACTAACATATTGCATATTTATTCTAATTAGGCCCTCGCTGAAAGTACTGCAGATTATAGTAATACATTTTTGGTAATGCCAAAAAAGAGGTGCTGTTTCCTTTTTGCAGAGTCGTTATGTTTCCATGAGGCCGTTGCAAACTGCTATTACTCGAGTAAAAGCTCTAGTAAATAAAATTATGGATCTCCCCAGTAATCACTTGACATTGACTCTCTAGGTAAACCTAATCCAGCTCAAATAAGGCTGAAATATTGGAAATCTGCAAGAAATACTGTAATCATGCAATGTTTTCCAGACACTAGTTATTGCTGGCACTACTATGCATGCTGCAGTCCTAAAAAGTCACAGCAGTAGTATGAACTAAGTAACAGGCCCAGCAGTGCTTCTGTACTTTTGTGAATGGCTTCCAGAAACACTTCACTGTTGTCTCATTCACGTTGTCACTTTGTTAAGGATTGATATCAGATATCACCTGCATAAATAACACACAAACATCCAGTGCAGGTCAGCCACATTAAGGATGATCTGTAAAGATATGTGTTCAGCTGTATCATTGCCTGTGCTAAGGAAACTTCCAGCTCATAGACCATTTGTCAGCTGTATTGTTGCAGATGGCTGCCAGATGCTCAGTCCAGACCGCTCACAACGGGACTGAACATAATTTAATACAAATAAAAATACTAATTCATTCCATACTGAATACACAGAGGATATTCGATGTTGCAAATGTGAGAAACGCTGCTCCAAGACATGTTCCTCAGCAATTCTCAGCACATTGTGCATATCGCGTCGCAGTCATTAGCCCCCACTGCACCGCATGTCTTTTTGACCTGGGGTGTGATTACTATGAACTCATATGCAGCAGGTGTGTGAGCACTGGGTCAGCGTGAGGTTGAAATAGAAATGTACTCAGCGATTAGCCTCATCACGTCCAGCACTTTAGCTCAGCTTTGCTGTGGCTGTCCGCAGCATTTTAAAGAGCACATAACCATCTAACCATCAAATGCTTTTTCTTGCTATGCACACTCTCGCCCTTTTCCACCGCAGTTAAACAAGCTAGTGTCGAAGGGTATTTTGAGAAAAATGTTTTGGTTGGACAGTTCATAAAATGCCAGTTTCACTTCAAGGGAAATAACGGGACCACATGCAGCAGTCAGACTCTCACCAGAACAAAAGAAAAACCTAATGATGGCTTCAGTTATTGTGACAGCTACTTTACTGGAGGAGAGCTAAATATGAATGAGAGATTTCATGTGTTGAATGAAATGCTTCACAGTGGGTTTTTTTGTTTGTTTGTTCTTCTTCTACAAACAAAAGCTGTGGTCATTACTCAGGCTGCCAACAACACATCACCTGTGAAAAATGTGAATGTGAATTTTAATGGTCCAAGATCTAGCGTCATGATCTTGTCAAATTCTCCCATGCCTCCCCTGTTGGTCAAATAACCAAAGCAGCACTGGCCTGTGTTCAAAACTCCATTAAATTGTACTATTATGCGTGATGATGTGCAGAAAAATCCTTTTATATTAGACATGAATGCTGAATTATGAGCTTTGTGAAGTCAGCAATGAATGTTAGCGGTTTTACAGTTGTACACCCTCAAAGCAACACTATGGAAAGTTGGGCTCCCCCTACAGTCAGTAAGTGTATTTCAGCCACCACTAAACAACACATTTTTCTGGACAAGCTGGGAGACACAAAACAGTCGCTGAAAGTTAAAGAAGCATGGGGACTGAGGCAGTACAGTAATGTCATTCCCACTTCTTCATATTTATATATTGCAGTTAGCAGTGTGTCGTGTGTCGTGGAGTAGCAATATCAGCGGTGGTATTCTCCTTATTGCAAGTCATTGAAGCATCACAATGATTTTGCAGTTGTTATATTTAAAGTAAAATTCTACATAATGATGCTTTAAATGGAAAGGTGCTTCCAAAGGTTATCTGAGCAATGTCATTAAAACAGTTTTAGTTAAGAACTACTAGAAATGCTTGTAAGATGCAAGATGTATGAGTGTGAAGAACCTTTTAAAGAGAACATCACTTGATCACTGTGATGTTTACAGCGATAGGTGTATTACAGAAAATCTGACAGTAGATTTGCCTGATCAATATTGACTACTTTAAATCTGCCACCTGGCCAAAAATTCACTTCTCAAAATCTTCACTGTAAGTCAAAACTGAGGACGATCCTCAGATTTCACATTCTGAGTATTCGGCCATCAGGCATAAACCACCAGCAAAAGTAGAAATGCAATAACACATTCTTCCCAAGAACCTCAAAACTATAATGCATGAAAATTCACTCACCACACCCAAGTATGTCCTAATGTCAGAACACTGAAATTGAGCAGAAGTGCTCTGAATTGAAAGAAGGTATTTTGTATATGTTGTCCCCCCCACACACTCTGATGATGTGTGGTTTCATGGATCAAAATAAAGCAACAATCCATGAGACTCCATGTGTTAGTGATTAAGTTATTTTATAAAAAAAAAAAAATTTATAAAAATAAAAATTATGATAACGCTAATATGTGCAGATGTGCTGCCCCATTATCAAGCTCAGTGTTAGCTCATTGATATGATCCACTGAGGCCCCACCCACCTCACAACTTACAGGGCTAATGCTGTGTTCACATGATAGTCAGAAGAAAAATAGTGGCGAATGTCATGTTAAGAACTTGCAACGTGCCAGCAGAGTAGTCCGTTTGCTATGAATAAATAGTGATATAGTGATATTCTAAATAGCACTGTTCTATAGCAAGATTATTATAATTAACAGCAGCTGCAGTGTTCAAAATAAAAAACTGTGTCTTCTACACCATGTAAAAGGTTAAAGGTCACCTCAACTCAGGAACTCAGGAATCACAATAACTCTTCCCACAAGAAATTATGACTTAAGGGGTATTCACGTGCAACTTCCAAGTTAGGAACTATTTACCCAGGGCCTGACCAAGTCTTTATGGGGCCCTAAGCAGATTTTCATTTGGGGCCCCAGGCCTTTATCAACCACCCGAAAGATGCATATCTGCATTTGCCCAACAGTGGCAGCAGCCAACAGCAGAAATTGATTAACCTAGTATTGGTGTGCCTACTATGAAAGTGAATTAATATAAAAATCGCTTTTACCTGTGTAATACCATTTCTAGTTTTATAATTCAATGTTATTTTTTGAATATGTATTTTTTATTTTATAATTTTTTGCCCAAGTGGCCGCATAATTTGAGTATGCCTTGGGCCAAGACTGGAAGACTTTTGAAAAGTGTGTTTCAAAGAATGTAAACCTGAACAATGTCTAAGCTAGATAAACAGTTAAGTAACTATGCAAGAGGGGGCAAATTATATTCCTACAGCATGGGTAAACAGTCATATACACTTTGCTTAATGAAAATTGTGGCTGGAGATAGGACTCCAGGCAGACAATACTTTTGACTTCAGACTTGGGGGAGCTTTCAGTATGATGCATGGACCCCCAAAATTGCAATTCAGAACTGTTTTATTAAACATTTGCATTAGTGTATTCTGTTCACCATCATAAACTATGTAAATATGTCACTGCTTACATTTAAGATAAAGGAAAAGAAAAGAATTTCGAATTTCTCACCATCAGGAAATAAATCCCCGCTCCTAATGCTTAACTGCTGGAAACAAAAAAAAGTCTGTGGGAAGCTGGTGTCTCGCTTTTCAGCACTTCAGAACTTCCTGCACTCAATTGCAACCAGAAATGAAACCACTTGATGGTGGATTTGGTCCCCTGTCACACTGAGTTAACACTGATACTTAATACTCCCCACCACATTCCCCCCATGTGTTGATTAAATTTGCTTCTTGACATCTGAAGCTGTGGGCTAAAACTGCAAGATATGCCGAATAGAGAACAAAAATGTCCAGGTGAGTCAACTATAGCCCCTCAGGGACTTCTGCATGTTTGGAAAGCATTCAAATCCAGCTAATAAGAAAAAGATAAAGACAGCAGGAGCTCTTTTTAGAGTCAACCAGGAGCCAACACGTATGCCACTCACCAGGGTCAGAAAGAGCATTTACGGTGATGACCCTTGAAAGGACAAGTCCACCACTCGTGTTTCTTAAAGAAACACTTAGCACAGGCCATTACCAAGAATTCCTGCCTGGCCTGTTAGAACATAGACAACTTGTTAAAAGTGTTTCACTGCACTGCACTGTAGAGAGAATGTCAGAATCACTTTTGTGTTAAGACCCTTTCAGGAAACCCTTCCAAGAACAGTATCATAGCAAGTGAAAGTATCTTATATATCCAGTATTTCTCATTGGAATTCAAATGAAATATTAGCTCAGTGACTGGTAATTGTGGTCATTTGAATAAATAATATAAAAAAATACAAGCAAGCCAATGAAACCAAATTCTTAACATATAACATATATTTAAGCTATTCACAATAGTATGGAATTAATTAACTACAAAAGCTAACAATGAATAGGCTATAAAAAAAGGTCAAATCCATGTAGCAGAAGGTTGCACAGTAGAAGAACTGCCACCCAGATGTGACTTTACACATCATTGTGTATTCTAAATGACTGCTGCTATATATACAGTGTATCACCGGTGGTTTAGACATTAATGGCTGTATATTGAGTTATTTTGAGGGAAGAATACATTTACACTGTTATATAAGCTGCACACAGACTACTTTTCATTGTGTCAAAGTGTCATTTTGTCAGTGTTGTCCCATGAAAATATATATGTTTTAAACCATTATAAAGCCTACAGAAAGTCAACTGGGTTGTTTTAGGGCAGCCTCAGCATATTCTTGCATAATTATATTGATTTAAGTGTTTCAAGACAATTGTTAATGGCTGCCATTGGCCATTGCAGAAAAACAGTGTTCAGTAGAAGGTGCTATGGAGTCTAGAAGAAAGAAATTTTACAAACATTGCTGATTATACATAAATGTAAAGTTAAAAAATACACAGATTCACCCCTTATAATGAATGCACAAGACAAACCCCACAAGTGTTTTGGAGATGCCATGACCCATTAAAAGATTCTTAGGCTCGCCCCTTTTTCCTACATTCAACACATCACCTTCAAGAACTGACTGTTCCCTTGCTGCCTTATATATCCCACCCCCTGAAGGATGCCACTGTAGATGAAGAGAATCAATGTTTTTCACCTCCCCTGTCAGCGGTGCTAATGTTATGACTGATAGATGCAAGTATTAGGCAGGTAGGCATCAAGAGTAATAAGAGCTGAACTGTTTAGCTGTTAAAATTAGTATGCTGCGCAGAATTTGAAAACATACGTAGTGTTTTATTTGAGGTACAGCCTTTTTTTTACATCTTTTATCAGAATGTAGATATGCGGCTACTGGCTGAAGATCTGGAAAGAGTTTTTCCCCCTTTCTTCAAGCTGTTCTTGGGTCAAACAAGTCTGCAATTTAAAGATAATGCTTTCACAGGCATAAATGTCCTTGTGTGTCCAGGCCAAAAGATGCAGTTTGCACATTTTTGTTCTCCACTTTTGCCGATTGGTTGTGGCTTTGGCACCCAGAACGTGTTGGAGTGTCTCGTTTGTGGTAGGTGAAGTAGCAAGACCACAGAATGCTGCCCAACAAGGTCTGACTGACTGATCACTCAAGAGGATAGTGCGATTGATCAATGCGATACTTCGCAGCGCTGCAACTGCATATGCTTCACTTTATTTAATGGAGAACAGCACATCCAGTTATTTGAAGTGGTATGATATTGATTAAAACCCGTGGCGTCTGGTCCTGAAAGGTACTGGAACGGGCATGCCTCTTGGCAAGGCAGAGACACTTCTGCATTTCATCTGGTACGAGCGAGTCCTTAACGTTACTTGGGTTTGTGTGTGGAATGTTGGCAGTGATGCTAATCAAGTTTGACTGGTGTTGCGGATGCACCCAAGGCAACTGCGATCACATTATTATTGCAATAGGATAATATCCCAAAGGGATGACAGTCCAATAGGATGATGTTCCCTAACATAACTTTTCCAGACTTGTGGTTGTGGTATTGCTATAGCGATAAGCAACTGCTTATGCGAATGAATGCTTTCAAAAGGAGACAAACAGGGACCACAGGGTTATAGCAAACAGCTCCTTCACTCCACTATTTTTCTGTAGTTTTCTTTTGTTGGATTTAAGTTGGGAAGGACTAAATTTGACCCATTTTAGGTCAGACCTGCCAAAGAACCAATCATAGTTAGCCTTAGGTTTAAGTCACCTACCTCAATTCCACTAGTTCATCTAATCTTCCCCTTCCCCTAGCATGCTGCAACGCCAGTGCGAATCAGCATACGTTTGCCGGTTATACCGCCCGTATGAGCCGATACCTATGCACCTCAGATTGATTCTTCCACACTAGCTGAAGACTGTGAAAACATAAACGAGCCTGATAAATCTCAATTACTGCTAAAACACACAGATGTAGGGTCAGAATTTGGCCTTGTGTCAACAGTCCAGAATTGTTGCAGAATGTTTTCTTGGCACACTTTGGGCACGTTAGCACAAAACTAATGAGCAAATGAGCTTTGAACTTTTTTGTTTACCACAGGGTGCGACAGCAGCAATGCCATTCATTTCTGTCATTCAGAAAGTGAGCTTAGACCCAGAATCCCTAACATATGCGAAATGCTAACCCCAGAATTCAGAACTCTAAGAATTAATTATATTATATTATAATAAAACGGTTGCTTAATCATTGCTGCTCACAGAGGTAAGGCACCAACACGTTGTAGATTTCAACTTTCAACTGGCATTATAACATTTGATTTCAGAATGCATTAATGCACAATATAAAATGAAATGTAATAAAAAGGCTTTGAATGTGCCTCAGACAATCAAACTATGTGGCATTTTGGTCATGCAAGTGTCTACGCTTCAAGAGACTTATCAGGAGCAGCTCAAATTGACTTACAGACATTCAAGTTGTGTGTAAAAGTGCTCATATAGTTTAATCTCCTGAATAAAATTATCCATCCTCCTTTCCCTTTTTAAGAATGTACCTAAAGAATCATTTGCTCTTTTGTAAGGAGCAGAGACCATTGCTGCACCTCAAATTGCTTCCCGGTGTTCCATATAGTACACCGCACAGGCCATGTTTCTACACCCAATTAGTGAATGACACCTGATATAGGGTTGCACCATGGGCATTGATTTTGGGACCCTTGAAGAGATATTACACTCGGTCTCACCACTCTACCAATTATTCAAAAATACTCAATTAATACATTTTACTCTAATACATTCTTTACTCTGTAAGTCACAGGTCATTAGAATCTAACTACCCGCACGCATACCCCCCCACACATATGGCGCTCCTGGGTTTCACAGTATTTGGCAGACATACAAGTGCCTTAAACATGATCCAGCAAAAACAGATACAGAGGTGAAGAATTTTTGCAGTTTATGTGATGCACTGTGTACAGTGTTATACAAAAATGCTGGGCACACATTTGGTCCTTTTTTCTGGCCTGAGGCATGTTATCAATTGTAATGTCAGCTGAATCACATTTCCAAGCTTTAGAAATGTATCAAACCTTGTAATAACACTCAAAAAACATGGGGTCCTTTAAGCCACTGTCCAAAGACCTGGAAACAGATGTAATCAATGCCAACAGGGCAGGGGAAGGCTATAAGAAGATAACCAAGAGATTTCAGCTTGTGTTTTTAACATGCTGGCAAAAATGGTAGTAATGGCAGGAATGGATTCCACAAAATACCAGCAAATCCTGGATGCAAATGTCTGTTAAGAAACTGAAAAGGATGAAAAGAGGAACACAAAATCCTCAAAATCCACCATGAACTGCCTGAAGAGATACAAACTGAAGCTTTCGACATGGCCTTTACGGTCCACATCTGGACATCTGACCACATCATAGAAAACTAGTAAATAGACAAGCTGGGCATGCAAGACGAAAACATGCCCAGTTCTGAAACATTCTGCAAAAAATGAGGGAAACAAATGACAATTACAAGAACTGAAAGATTTTTGCAACAAAAAGTTCTTTCAAGCTGTAATTTTGGTCAAAGGGGTGTCACTATTTCCAGACTGTGGAAGGTGCCGAACGTTGTCGCAGAACTTGACAATGACAGTGTTGTAGTTTTAAGTGCCTGTAATAATTATGGACTTATGTCTAGTCGTTGATCCAGTTTCGCTGTTATGTATATACATGTCTTTACATGTCCCCTACCTCTGGCCTACCTATAGTTATTACTTGTATACACATAGTATGCAATCTTAGTTAATATCAGGGTTTATAAAATAACAAGTATCTGGTACTGATGATAACATAGGACCTCTGTGGTTAAGAAACCAATATATACATTAGCACATACATGCTATAATAAAGCAAGCAGAGTTCGACTGTGCAGTTGCTTTTCTCAGAAAGTGGTTGTTAGCTGCAGACGTTCCACTCAGGTCGTGTCATGCATGATTGGCAAAGGTATCGCAATGGAGTGTGCAAAACTGACAGCGGATCAAAGCCTAGCCTTAAGTATGTGGCGAAGCTTATGTTGTTTCATCTGAAGCACCTTAATTTTTTTTGTCTTAATTTGACAGTCTGTTCTATACTTTTAAATGTATACATTATTTACAGACACAGTCTTTAGGTTAGGTTAGTCTTTAGCTGTGATGTGAAGTTTAGCCTTATAATTTTTTGATAGCTTTTTTTTTTATTATTTATTATGACATCTTCAGATCTGATCCCTTAAGAAAGGCTCTAATATGCCTGGAACCTCTCTCTGGGTGGAGAATATCAGAATTTCAAAACAAAAGCCATTCCAAAATGGATCAGGAACTGATATAGACATATAAAATGCTGTGCTCCTGTTAAATTTGATATACGTGTAATTTCTCATTTATTTTCAGAAAATTTGCTCAGGAGGCCGCATTTATTGTTTTACCGTTATTGTCTGTGTCAGAGAAAAAGGAGACTGAACCAGAAGGGTCAAGACTGGCAGTGTTCACAACACCCAAAAGACTTCACTAAATAATCAAAGTCAAAGGATTAGTCTTGGGAGCGTTGTTTTTCTTTCATAATGGCAAAGTAATACAGCATTCTTCTTCAAATTTAACTGATGATAAGATATGACAGATAGAATTTGATTCGATTTCCCCTTTTGTAAGAAAAAACAACTGAAGAAATACTTTCTAAACCCCAAAGACACTTTAGAAATTGAAAAACATTTAAACCGCAGATATTCCTGCATTCTTCACAGTAATCACTACAAAACAGGTTGCTGTACACCATGAAATCTGTCCCTTGGCTCATAAGCTTATGCTTATTTTTTCAGCAACCCAAGTCTGTGACTCACAGTCATCTGAATAGGTGAGATTCTGTGAACATTTGGGAGATACGTTGGACTGTCCTATACACGTACTCAACCCTGAGGCATTCTTAATCCATGAAAGTAGAAAAACTAATCCATCTGAACTGAAAAACAGGCTTTCTCCAAAGCACTCCACGCAGACATGGGTAGGCCGTTCAATTATAACCTGTGCCCTAGAACAACAATGTTAAAAAGCCAAGGTTACTTCAAGAAATAATCATTTATAATAAATGAAAAAAGGCTCAAACCAGACATGTGTAAGTCTCTATGGAAAATTAGGAATGTGTTCCTGCTCAAATACCTCAAAGATCTCAGCAATGCAAATAACTGTTTGGCTCAAACGGCTCTCAAGTCAGCAAGGGCACTCAGAGGTGAGATAGTACTGCTCTGAGGTCGGTTTGTGAAACCCACTGCTAATCACTTTTGATTGGGGGCGCTTTAATAGGTGATCTTCAGAAAATTGAGAAAAGAGCCCAGATGCCTGCCTGAACCCTTTTGTGGTAACAGCACATTAGATTCATCAAATGTGATTCACTGTTTAGAACACATTGTTCCATTAGCCGATACATGCACTTCTCATCACTTCACCACTTCATGATGTTGCTATGTGCTCACAAAATTCGCACAGATAAGACATCTGACTGCTTTCTAAAGGTAAGATAAAAATGCAGATTCCAGACTGCAGAATCAGGTCCCAATATACTGAAGTGAAGAGCAGGTGGGCAGCAGATGAAAAAAATTGCCTCCATATAGTATTTCTTTTTACTAAAAATGAAGGTGTGGCCTTTGAAGATCTTCAAAAGAAGAAACCCCTCAGAAGAAAACTGAAATTCTGCATAAATTCAGCTCTGACGAAGGCAAAGGTATTGCTTTTCCACAGAGGAGATCCAACCTAAAGACCTAGTAACTATATCCTGTTATGAGTCCCTTTAGAGCCCCTTCAATCCAGACACAGATTAAGGTCAAAATTCATGCCAGCTCAAAGGTTCTAAGACAAATTGAAAAAATGTGTTTTTGATATTTATTCTCAACATGATGCCATATTGAATCAAACAGCAAGTGACCTTAATGTTATTGGGCTAAATCTGATAATGACCAACAGGTCAAACAGCTGTCAGATAAAAAATATATATCACTGATTAAAAGCAAATGTTTCAAGAATCAAAAAGCTCAGGAAAAAATATTCCATGTTATGCTTTACTGGGGCCTGATGTTGTTGCCAAACCATATTGGAAACATCACTACCTTGTCAACATGGTAAAATAATGAAATTTGAGAAAACTCAACTGTTAGAACACATGCAAACCTGAATAAGACAGGGAATGGACTTCACCTGGTTAGACTGGAATACAGAAAACAGAAAACTTTTATGTATTAAAAAAACACCAAATATTTTAGACATGACTGTTTGCTATGATAAATGTCAGCTGTTTAAATAGGCCTCAAATAAAAAGGGCAAAAACTAAAGTGTCCTCTTTGAAAACCACTAGTGTTGGCCAATAATATGTTATAAAATAATATAAGAGTTTGTATTATAAGACTTATACAGTAAAGGAGAAGTAATATTATGCATAGTGTGCATGCAAGTTATAATGGTAATTGTGTCCTATTAGTAATAAAAACTATGGTGTGGATCTGTGGACTGGCCTTTTTTTATCGCCATTATATACACTGCTCAAAAAAATAAAGGGAACACTTAAACACCACAATATAACTCCAAGCAAATCAAACTTTTGTGAAATTAAACTGTCCACTTAGGAAGCAACACTGATTGACAATCAATTTCACATGCTGTTGTGCAAATGGAATAGACAACAGGTGGAAATTATTGGCAATTAGCAAGACACACTCAATAAAGGAGTGGTTCTGCAGGTGGGGACCACAGACCACTTCCCAGTTTCATGCTTTCTGGCTGATGTTTTGATCACTTTTGAATGTTGGTGGTGCTTTCACACTCGTGGTAGCATGAGACGGACTCACACGACCCACACAAGTGGCTCAGGTAATGCAGCTCATCCAGGATGGCACATCAATGCGAGCTGTGGCATAAAGGTTTGCTGTGTCTGTCAGCGTAGTGTCCAGAGGCTGGAGGCGCTACCAGGAGACAGGCCAGTACACCAGGAGACGTGGAGGAGGCCGTAGGAGGGCAACAACCTAGCAGCAGGGCCGCTACCTGCGCCTTTGTGCAAGGAGGATGGTATGAGGGCCCGACGTCCACAGATGGGGGTTGTGCTCACAGCCCAACACCGTGCAGGACGCTTGGCATTTGCCAGAGAACACCAGGATTGGCAAATTCGCCACTGGCGCCCTGTGCTCTTCACAGATGAAAGCAGGTTCACACTGAGCACATGTGACAGACGTGACAGAGTCTGGAGACGCCGTGGAGAGCGATCTGCTGCCTGAAACATCCGGTTTGGCAGTGGGTCAGTAATGGTGTAGGGTGGCATTTATTTGGAGGGTGGGTTCCTCCTAATGCAGGACAATGCTAGACCTCATGTGGATGGAGTATGTCAGCAGTTCCTGCAAGATGAAGGCCTTGAAGCTATAGACTGGCCCGCTCGTTCTCCAGACCTGAATCCGATTGAGCACATCTGGGACATCATGTCTCGCTCCATCCACCAACGTGTAATAGGACATTACATCAAAGTTGGATCAGCCTGTAGTGTGTTTTTCCACTTTAATTTTGTGTGTGACTCCAAATCCAGGCCTCCATTGGTTAATAAATTTGATTTCCATTGATGATTGTTGTGTGATTTTGTTGTCAGCACATTCAACTTTGTACAGAACAAAGTATTCAATGAGAATATTTCATTCATTCAGATCTAGGATGTGTTATTTGAGTGTTCTCTTTATTTTTTTGAGTAGTGTATATAAGTTTTCTCTGTCAAATCCAAAAAATGTTTTAATCAACATGTTAATAAGCTTATGCATATTAATTGCCAACACCCAGTGTCTGTTGTTGTGCCAAAATGGTGTTTAATGGACCTTTTTTCACATTCCTGACGGTTTCTGTTAGTCAAACCAAAACAAACGGTGCAGTCCAGCTATGTTCCTCAGTGTCACAACTCTAACCAAAAACAGCCATACCTGGGTTGTCATACATTTCCAACCAAGCACACGCTAAGATCTAAATGGATCCAGGCAACCGGAAGGGTAGTGAGCCCCAATTTTATGAGTAAATTATGGTGGTGTGTCATGTTGTGCTACTCATTGATATGTGCTGCTTTTGATGCATTTGTTTGTGCTTTCCATGAAACTTCTGTTCTCCTTGGGTGCATTATGCAATCTTAGCTTACTGTTATTATTTGCTTGAGTTACAAAAGAATGAATCTAATAAAAAAAAAGAAATATTACAGATCACATCTATTACCAAATATTCTGCCTATACCTCAGAGCATTTTCTCATATTCTGCTTTTAGCCTATTTAAATATCCTGTCTGCTATTTTATTAAGGCAGCTTTACCTATAAATATACTCCGTGGTAGGACGCTTTGCCAAGGTAGCCCAACCAGCGTTCATGTCTGCATCTGTCACTTTGCCTAGAGCAACGTCTAGAAGACTCCTTCCTGCTGTACCCATTCTCTTGGAATAACTTTCAAAAGCCCAAGATTAGAGAATCTGTTTATTTAAGAGCATCCACATGACTTGGAACAGATGTTTACAGCCAGGATAAAGAGGAGAACGTCAATAAGGATGTAAACGTATCTTTAGCATCTGACGAATTTCATGCTTATATAATTCGTCTTGATAGGTGGTTAACCTGGGATATTCAAATATTCAAAGGTACATTATTGCTTAAAATATGGGATTTCCTCTTAAATGCATTGGAGTGTGAAAAGGGTCCACTGCAAGTCAAATCAACATAGTATCAGAAATAGCAAAAACTGATGAGATGAGATAAAGAAAGAAGAAAAAGAGGACACTTTATTTAATTTAAAGCTACAACAACTTTAGATTTGAGACTCTTAAACGCCCCTTTGCATAAACAGGTTTACACTGAGCATGTAAGCCTGCTAAACATGAACAAGTGGCATGTGGGTATATGAGTGAGTTTCAAGCCATTTAATACAAGTAATTCAGATTTCCTAGTTCCAACACTGAGCAAACACTGCTTGGTTGAGATCTAATTATTAATTAATGCTCTAAACATCTTCTGAGGCAAGTCGCCTTTCACGTCTTGTACATCTAAAACTGCAGCTGCAAGCTGCAACGAAGCTCAAACCAGCCAGATTAAAATATGCCTATAGTATAAGTACAGGAAATTTACAGTTGGCATGCATGCAGCATGTTAAAATATGCTGTTAATCTTCGTTTATGAATGAAAAAATGTGTTACCACAACTTTATTTGCCTTAACATCACTGTAAACCTGAAGGTGTGTTTCATTAATCTGGCCTTGCTTCTTCTTTTTTTTTTTTTTTTCCTCTTCTTTTTTTATGTTACAGCTCTTGAGTAAGTTGTTCCACTCAACCCCTACATTTGTGTTCTTATAAAAAAAAATGTTGCCAAAGGCATTTCACTTGAACATGTCATGTACGTCTAAGCTAATTGAATTTTTTAAATACCTAAAACTTCCAGCAAGCCTCAGGCTTCATTCAGGGGGAAAAAAACATACAAAACAGAACATTGCAGGCTTTTCAGAGGTGTGAAGATGAACTTGAAAGCTGGCAGCCTGTCTGTCTGTGAAGCGGGGTTGAAGAGGTCACATAGGCCATCAAAAGCCACCAGAACAAAGCAAAAAAGACTAGATGCTAAGGAAAGGATCTGTTTGTTGATGGTTCTTCATAGCAATGCTTTTATACAGCAGAATCCTTTTTATTAGGAATATACAGAATCCTTTCAGAGCAGAGACAAAAGATGCAGTGCACTGTGTAAAGTATGTGATCTGGAAAGGACCACAAGATTTGATAAAGTGAGACCTCTTTTAAACCTCAGCCAGATGTACACAAGCCAACTTCTCCATATAAACAGGTGCATTAAGAAGCTTTCTGGGAAAAAACAGATTGCGTTCTGACAGTTCTATCCATAGTTGAGCATAAATCATCCATTTTTCTCGCTCCTTTTTCCTCCCCAATATATTAATTTTCAGTTCCCACCCACTAGCTAGGCCTCCCCTATGTTGCTACCAGTGCTGGGAGAGTGAAGACATGTGCTTGTGCTTCCTTCACTTCACATGAAGCCAGGCCACTGCTTATTTTGTAGATGCTGTTAAGGTGTAATGTGTAGCATCTCCTTTTATCTCCTGAAGACAAGGTCAAGGCTGTGCCACTTGGAAGCTATGAAATAGTACTTTTTTCTGTCTTTGTGATACTTTGTGTTTGAGTTAACATTACAAATGTTACAATTTACTCCATAGCTGTAGATGGAGGGGCTAGTCACTAAGTCTGTGTGAACCAAATTATATTTATAATTATGTGCTGATCTAATATCAGCACTACATGAACTAAATATACATTATACACAACAGGCTTAGTTGTAACACTGCACTGCAACTAACCCCACCGTATGGAGGCAGTACTTTAGCCTGCTATATCTCACTGTGAGTGAGCTTCATAACATTGCTATACAAAATCGTTTGGATTAAAATGGTTAAACTAAATTTTCCTTAGTGGAGGTTCCTCGAAGAAGCTGTTTGCATATTCGTCTGTTACTGTGGCAGAAGACCACAACATAGATGACTTAAGATTGTAAAGCTGGAGCCATGGATCAGAGTGGCTAGGACGGACACACCGACAGCAAAGACAATTAATTTATTGTTGTACCTTCGAGAATAATACAGATGTTCAAATGGCTTGAGAACTGCAGAGAATTTTCAAGCCAAAGTGCAGCTGTGACAAACTGCCATCTATAAACCTGTCAGGAGCCAATGGCTTTGCTTTTTATTTGATCACTTGTTGCTTTTTGATCAGACCAGTGTGGTTCCACAGTGATTTCTCAATCAAACCACTTATTAATAACACTTTTGCACTTTGCAAAACTGCAGAAACTTACAAATTCTGCTAGATTATTAATCCACTAAATCTTGTTACACTCATATTTTATTAACTATGAAGTAGTGGTAGTAGAACAAGATGGAGTTCACCACAAAGTTCACGTCTATTTGATTTGTCTCGTACTTAGACAGACTTAAACCTATGGTAATCAAGCAAACTGTGGATTCTAATCGGCCAACTAAAACAACTTAGAGGCGGGGGCAGTCTCAGGTGGTCAAGAAAATAACAGTACGCCCTAACTGTTGGGGCAGTCAATCCCAGTCTATCAATGTCTGCTGTAGTCTAATATAGATGTAGAACTGTAGGTGGTGCACCGTGAACTCAGCATGCACTAGTTCCAGCCTAGTCTGTCCTGCCAGGCGGTCATATATCAGCGGCGCGGAGGCATGCTGCTTAGGATGTAGCGAATAAAACTCCCAGGAGGAAGGCTTTAAAGATATATCTGTCTCTGAGGTATATATATCTGTTATCCCGTTGCTTTATTTATTGCCCTTTACATTTAATCTCAGCAGTGTTTAGATCTCAGTTGCGGAAGGTCATCCTGCAGCAGTTCATTATGACGTGACCAGCATGTGGTCTAATGCGTTTCTGATAAATCTACTGAAAGTAAATATCAATCAGCGATACCATATCACATGATGCAATCATCCATACATGCTGGACAGAAAGATATCCGTGCGAGATAGCATGTATTTCTTTACACAGCAAAGAAAAATGCATTCTTCAGTAGATTCATGTTACAGACGGTTCTTCAAGGCTTCTTAAGTAATGGCAAAAGTTCTATATAGAACCATGACACCTCAGTTGGGCGCTTCAGCAGCAGGGTTGGGAGGGTTAATTTAAATATGTGAAATTATCACATAATCCAAAGGGTTACTATATTAACGTTATTATAGTAACGTTACTTTTGGATTCCTTTTCTTTGAAAGAGTGAAAGTTCTGTGTGTCTTCACTAAATACCAAACCATCTCATGTCCACATCAAACAATCTTGTGTCCTCATAAAGCAAATCCCCTATCTACTAAATAATACATCCCTACTGTCCAGTGAAAACCACGTTTTCCAAAATGTCTGCAAAATGGTGACGTTACAGGAGAAGGAAAAATGTTCTGAACTTTGAATGGAAGTCAATGTAAAATAAGAGTTTATTTCAAGTCATTTAGAGCATTTCTATTGGTCCAGTCATTCATCCAGAACTATTTACACAGTGTACAGAGCAGCTACAGGATTTAAACAATGGAGAAAACTAAAAACGGGCAGATGTTTTTCATTAGACAGCAGCGATATCCTATTCTCCAAAACGGGAAACAATGCTGGTTTTTCTAGCATGGCAGTGTAAATGGCTGCTGGCTTTTTTAGATTATGCAAGAATCTTAAAAACATTAAAATGGAGTAATTGAGAAAGTTTGTTGTCAGCGAGGAATTTAAAGCAATATATTAAAGTAATATAAATAACAGCATGACTGTAATAAGCCGTGCAATTATTTCAAGATAACACACAACCTTGAGTGTTCCATTGCATTTATATAACAGGAAACTTGAAAACTAAATCAAGTAAATAAAATAAATAAATAAAGCTGTGAACATATATAAATGTTAGCATTTTCATCTGCCAAAATATTGTACCATAACAATAACGAACTCCGTTCACTTACTGCACAGCCTACGGTTTCTTCTGCAGCTCCTTACAGAGACTAACTAATAGTTTGTTTTTGACCTAATTAATTAATAATGTCATAATGTCAATGTAATTATCACAGACCTGTTATGGCAAAAATAACAGCACTGGTTAGAATGCTTTTCAACAAATTAGCTTGTGTGGCCGGAACTAACTGCACGTTATTGTGATCATTATTAATGGTACTAAAATATTGCACATTCGTTTAACAACAGAAGTAAATATTTAGACAACATCGTGTCCAGCAGTCAGCTAATCATACAGCAGTCGTAGCTCGTCTACATGGGTTCAATCGTAATTTAACTTAATGTGTTAAATGTTAACTTAACAAATATTTCCTTAAATTCCAGTTTTTTACTGCTGAAAGGCCTGATTTATACTGTAGAGTGATGTTCCCTTTTGTTTTCCTTTTTAAAAATAAAAAATAAAAATATTAGTGAATGCATTTTTCCAGCATGGGAAGGCAACTCAGGAGTCTCTGCCGAGGGGGTGCTGATAAACTCAACTAGCTCTGTGTGCTTCAGGAGGGAAAAATGAACGAACAACGAACATCAACAGCAGCAGCATCCCACAAGCACACGCTCCCTCAGTCGACTAGAAGTAATGGGTCTGTGATCATTTTCAGGCTGTAATGTGATCCTGCTAATGTAATTATTTTAACTATTTAAATCTACCAATAATCTAATTACTTACTTCTTCCACTGTAACTGTAACTGATGTTTTCTGATTACGCAACACCGTTACATGTATTCCGTTACCATCCCTCATGAGTAGCAGGGGTGTAACAGTACAGACAATTCACGGTTCCTCATCCTATAACATGCTATGCTCAGATAAGTATTTTTTCATTATTTGTAGCAGCTCCTTTAGCACCCCCTGCTTTCCACATCCCTGGCTAGAAGTTCTTAAGCTATACCCTAAACTATGAAACCCTAAACTATGACCCTAAAACATGTAGCGGCATTTTTGTCCGTATTTAGTTTTCTGCATGGTTTGTGTGAATAGTTCTGGATAAATAGACCAATAGAAATGCCTCAGATTAAAGTCTTATTTTATATCAACATTCATTTAAACATTTTTGCCTTGTCTTATAAAGTCATTGGAATTGTGCAATTTGGGATGTGTCTGAAACTCTATGGCCTGTTCCCAAATTCCCCCTGAAAATACAGTAAAATACGAATCCAGAAAGATTCTTATCAGATTCATGTGGAGTACTTCTCCTCAAGCCGCTATTAAAACCATCTAATCTAGGACGTTCTCAAACTTGAAAAGTCCATCAAATCCCACCCCAAATTTATATAGCGCCTGGCCTGACGGCCTACGTGTTCAGCTCGGTATGGAACATTTTAATGCTCGTGGCCCCATAAGAAAAAGTGCAGTGTTATCTTTTAGACTGGGAGGGTTTGTGCGAAACAGGAAAAACGTCCTCCCAGTCCAGTCGTTTATCACAGTGAGAGGTATGGGAGCGTGAAGCAAATTTTTGTGTTGCTTGAGGTCTAGGAAATGGAAAATGGATTTTGGCTCTCGTCCACTGATCCTCTCCTTCACACCCCCAAGAAGAGTCCCCTGTCATTTACGCTGAAATTATATGTGGGGGACACTTTGACAGCTTTGAAATCTCAAGCTATCGTGAAGTCTTTCATATATAGGATTCACTTTATTAAATGAATAACAGGTGTGACTGATTTTTTTTGACTACAGAAGATGCTTTAAGTGGGGGGAACAACCATTCATCTGTTCACTAACTGACAAACGAAGCATAGAAGCAGGAGGTCTCCACATGATTTCTCACTGTTCCTGCTGAGAACAGGACAGGAGCAGTATGGGCCTGAGTGTAGTGTATGAGAATAAAAAAGGACACTAAACCACTGTAGGCACTGCAACACAGATACAATGATGAAGCAAGATAAGAAAGGACTTGCTTCTCTTCCAAAAATAATGTTTCAGGTTTGGTTTTCCTAAATTTCAAACCAGTCTATAAATTTACTTTCGTTAAGGAAAATGCTCTTTAGAAAGAAAATACAGTAACTGTCCACACTCAGAAATGAAAATACTGTACTTCATTCCAACCCACAGGCCTTCAGTGATCTAAAGGACAATGGCCAATTGTCCAGTTAATTAGCGGTTTTAAGAACATAGCTCAAACATATTGAATAACTTGCACAACTATTGTTTTCATTGTCCGTGCAGCTCTGAAACCGACCTTTGACTGTGGTTCCAAAGCTGAACTGACACTACTGACTGACTCACTCGTGGGATGGTCGGACCAATTTGCAGTTTTCGGAACATAGGTGTCGTACCCTCCCAGGGCTGGAGAACTTTTAGTGAAGTTTGAAGAACTCCAGCCACCATTATGCAACCCTGTTGCAACAAAATTCATCCTCTGTTGTATTCTGCGTATTATAATTGCTTGCAATTACCACTGGAAAGTACCAAGAGTCGTATTGCACGGGTGGGATCCATGTAAAAACAAATTGAGAATGTCATGTTAGGTCCAGTGATTTGTTCTTCTCAACAGAACATGGACTGCACTAATGAACTGGTGAGTGCCTCCACTGTTGCTGAGGTTAAGATCACAGCAGGAGGTGTAAACACAGATAAGATTTGTGCAGAGATGGTACTATGAAGTTTCCCCCCGGGGAAGTGATTGCAGATGTCTTTTTCACTCTTCCTGTCAAATGATGGAAGCCAGAGGCTGAGCAGCGAGGAGCCCAGAGCCAGAGCTGGACGTGGGACAGTCCATCGAGTCTCCACTCTGCCCCCCGACAGGAACCCAGGGGGCCCTCGCTGTTCTCTTACTGCTGGACGCTTCCCAGCCAAAAGACGGGTCACACCAGAACAGCTTCACACTCGCAGGCCAAGGGATTCTGACAGTGTGAGGCTGCATTCCAGAGGAGGGGAGAGACGTTTCATGCCTATTATCAAAACTGCGCCTTTTTGGCACAAACCCCCCTAAAGCAATTACCTCATTTGCCAAGGTATGCTGGTTGACACTGCCCCTAAACCACATCATCAGAAGCAAATCTGGCACCAGCTGGTTGCATAAGGTTATCTGAATACTTTGCTTCAAGTCACACAAGGATACGTAAAGCAAAACCCCTTAGGGGGAAACAACAGTGAAGGTTATATCTCAGTCGTGGGTTTGTTGGAATGAATGTTGCGTGTACCCCGCCGAAAGGCAAATGAACCCGTTGGCATTACCGACAAACAAGTTATATGTTTATACTTACAGCATATACATTTCAGAAGCTTGCTCATCATAACGGAATGAACATTTCCACAGATCTTGTTTTAAAGAGAAGAGCAATCTCATATCTCTGCTGTCCAATGAAAAACATGTAATTTTTAGTTTTCCACTTCCTTTGAACCATGTAGCTGCACTATACACTGTGTCAATATTTCTGGATGAATGGACCAATAGAAATGCTCCAAATTGACTTGGCATAACATCTTTCTACTTCAGTTTATGGTGAAACTGAATTTAGTTTATTTTTTAAATCTTGATGAGTTCTCCAATTTCATTTAGATTATAATTATTCATTTTGACATCATGTTTTGATAGTTTTAAGGGTTTTTTTTTTATTTTAGTCAAACAGCTAGTTATTTCAATCTAGATGATAAAGATAATACATAATTAGCCTAGATAAGTAATATGAGCTGAAATGTCTAATGCTATTTTCATAGTTGAAAAATCGATTATTCAGATTATGAATTACTTAGTTGACAAATAACTCTTATGTAACTATCAGCTTTTAAATTTAGCTTGAGGTTGTTTTATGCATTAGCTAACGAACACTGAAGACAAAAAAGAAGAATACCTTGTTTAAAAATCCACTGTCTTATCAAACTTTCCTGCTAATATTAAAGATAAATAAAGCTTCAATATCTTTTTCCTGACAAAATTTAAAACCAAGGATGTGCAAAAGAGCAGTAATAAAATAAGTAAATCAATTTTCCCACATTTTTTTAAACCAGCAAAAAAGAAAAAAGGGAAACAATAATTTCATAATTTTAGCTTTCAGTTTAAAAGTATTTTGTGTTACTGCTTCGTTTGCATTAGTGACTTTTATTTTGACAAGTTCTGGCAAGCCACACAATATCATCAACCCATCTCTGCTCACGGCTTAACCAGCAAGCTGATTGGCACTTTTCTGTTATGGACTTTATCCGTAAACAAACACAATGCTGAGCACTACAAGAACTTCCATTCATATTTCAACCAGTGGCCAGGCTCCTCGTTTATAACGATATAAAGATTTCACCTTTTCACACTCAGCCCCTGTCCATATGAGACCACCACACCTCATAATAAAAGAACTCCTCTCCCACACCAGAGCAATGTCGGGGCGCATGCGTGGCATGCCTGTTGCCTTAAAGCTCTGTAATGGTTTTTCCACATGCTCCGTTCACGTGACAAACAGCTGCTCAGTCTGTATGTTTCCACTGCAGTTATGATCAAGGAAATTATTACTGTAAAAAAATTATTACTGCAAAAAAATAATAATAATAACAGCGGCAGTAAAACTGTATTCCACACTGTTATGGGTAAACTTTGGCTTTTAATCTGCAGTTCACTCGTGACCAGAACTGTTTAAGAAGCTCAAGAAACAAATCGACTATAAAATTAGTTGCCAACTGAGTTGGTTGTTGATTTGAGTTGATTTTCGTTTAGTTGTTGCACCCCTCTCACACATTCTAGACAAACATGAACATCCAGACTAGAGGTGTTTTAATGCAGTTCTTTGTCCTTGGGCAGAACCCACCATGCCATTCAGCTGCCGCAAGCATCCTTATTGTCAGCATGTGCGAGTAAGAGCATGTGTTTAAATTTAATAACTACACCAAGCACATGACTGACAGATCACTAGTCTCCCACGATTTTTTGTATTCGTTTGTTTAGTGTCATTGCTTTCACTGTGTATTGAACAACCACAAGAATTTTTCAGCACAATGTCCATGATTGTAAGATCTTCCGTTGCATCACAATAAAAATGACTGAGCCAGTTTCACAGATGCCCAGGCATGCCTGAACTATCACACTATACTGGCAACATGTTTACACTGTGGGGATCAGAGAACATATGCTGAATAAGTACCCTGTCACCATGCTTCTCAAGTGAATGAGAATTGCCCAGAACAATTACAGCAGACGACTAAACGACTAAAACGAACCTTTTACACTTACTAGCTCCAGTTGGCTTTTGGTTTAAAACCCCAGAGGGCTTACAGGATCATGCAAGTTTATAATGAGCCAGTGCAGAAAAGGAAGACTTCCCTGTGACCTTATGAAAGAGGGAAAAACACTTAAAACACTACACATGGTTATAATCATATACACATCAAAGGCAAACATCAAAGTGTTCATGTAATATTTTTTATGCAGTCTACGTATGAGCCAAAATATTATGATCACATATATATGATGAATGTGAATAATGCTGGTTATCTAATAAGAATAATGCTGCGAGCATTTAACTGCATTTGGCGACAAGAGTGTTATGAAGGTCAGGATGTTGGACGATCACCACCCCACCTCCCAAAACACATTTCCACTACTCCACAGCTCCACAGCTCAATGCTGGGTGGCTTTAAACCCTCCTTCTAGCCCACGCCTGGTATTAGGCATGGTGCCAATAGGTTCATGTTTATCTGCTCCAGAGAATCCTATTCTATTGGCAATACTGCTCTCCAGGGACTTGACAAGCAGTGTGTGCATTTGGATGTGTGTCAGCAATGGGTGCAACTTAAAGTAGCTACATACTTTCACTAGAAGGGGTGCCCACAAACATTTGGATGTATAGTGCATGTTAGATCAGGGGTCCTCTGTCTTATCCACAAAAGGCCAGTGTGGCTACAAGTTCTCATTTTACCCTAGCAGGAGCACACATCATACCAGTGGAATCATGTATACTTTCTATATTCCATGATGGAAATGAGAACCTGCAGGCACACTGGCCCTTTGTGACCAAGACTGGTGACCCCTATGCAAGACAACAGCTGAACAGTCAACAGCGTATTGGATGGGGGAGAAATAGGCAAGCATGAACCAAATTGTAGGAACTGGACCTCGGAGCAATGAAAGAAGGTGGCTTGATCAGATAAATCCTGTTTTCTTTTACATTACGTGGACGGCCAGGTACGTGCCCCATGTTTCTGTGGGATATGCTGGAACAATTTCGACCTGCGGCGGCTCCACTTCTTAAAATTAAAGCAGAAACTTTGGGCCTCATCACCTCTGAGGTGTTCCACCTCCAAACTTACAGAATGTAAAGAATCTGTTGATACGACAGAGCACCTTCGGAAGTGTTGTAGAGTAAGTTGCTTTGGAATATGAAGAACCAAGAGCATATTAGGTCATCATGTTGTGAGTCATTGCTGAGAGTCCCAGTTTTGGCCTGTTGGGATCAACTCCAGCTCGGAAATTCTGGTGTGTGAGAGCAGGATTCTCCAACTCCAA
Organism: Salminus brasiliensis; assembly: GCF_030463535.1. Lineage (NCBI taxonomy): Eukaryota > Metazoa > Chordata > Actinopteri > Characiformes > Bryconidae > Salminus > Salminus brasiliensis. Next base: position 8,593,869 of record NC_132898.1, read on the forward strand.
AGGCATGCAGCACTTTATTGCTGCACCTCTGGTAATCGTGTCCAAAATGGAGAGTACACACACAGCTCACTGTCTACAGTTCATTAATCAACTTGATTGTACATACTCTACGCATGCAACACACAGGGGTAAGAGAAAATTCACATCAAATTAAAATGATTTGATCACTGACATGGCATTGTTTGAAACATTTCCTTACTTTTTTTTTTTTTTTTTAATACACTTAAATAATACAATAAAATAAAAATATTACAATACATTAAGAAAAAAAACAAGGAACACACGTTCTCTTCGGCACATTTTAAGTCTATAAAAAAGTCATAATATTCATGCCAAACATTGTTTGGGGAAAGCTGGCATATCGCCAGCCTAGTTTATCTGGATGTGCAGCGTCTTCAGAAAGTATACCTGCAGCTCAGGTATGAGAGCTAAAGGAGAGCAGAGCGTGTAAGAGTGTGTAATCTCTGCCTGAGGAGAGAGGGAAGTGTTTGCTTGGCTAAACTGTATACTTAAGTAGCTCAGGAGAAGCAAGGTTAACTACCATGACAAGCTTGTACCCGTGGCGGCGGCCCCGTCAGTGTGTGGTCAACCTCAGAAAAGCAGTTACCCCCATGTTATTGCTGTTAAATTCCACAGACCAGAATGTCCCAGAAACCATCAAGAAAAGAAAACCTGACCCCACGCTTTGCTTGCTTTAAGTAAGAGTCGCACACTATCAAACTCCAATGTTTATGACTCCAATTCCTGTTCAGAGACCACAAATCTTCTTTTGAAGCCGCCTGATTTACATCTGGTTTTAGCTGCTTACTGCCAACCATATCCATGGTGTTTAGTCTTCCTTGCAATAAAAAGGTCATGCTTGCCACCTTAAGAGTCCCAATAGCTCCACTGAGTGAGCCTGAGCAGCACGTGGGGAAAAGAGGAAAACAATGTTCCTTCAATGCCGGTCATGAATGAAAGGCCTCCGCTGACACCCCTACTGAGCAATAATATGGGCGCTTTATATTGTAAAGTGAAAATCATATAAGCAACAGCAGGTGTGTGGAAGGTCAGCAAACATCAAAAGAGAAAGACGCATCCCAGCCGAGGAGAGGGATATTTGGCTTTTTGCAGGGCTCCAACAAAAAAGATTGCACAGAAAGGGGTTTACAATAAGCATCTCCCATTACAGCACTCAAGACATGATACAGAAACTATGGTCAAGGAGCGACCCTGTAGCAAGACTGTGTATTGATATAAAGGGCTTCAATGTCTGAGTCCACAACCAGCATTAGGAAGGAAAGCAATAGACTTCTGTGTTAGCATTTGCAGTAACACTCAGCCAAAACCAGAATAAGCCTAAACAGCAGATTCTTCACAGTCATCAGCTGGGTGCCACTTCTTTGTACTCAGCAGAAACCTTGGCCCTCATCCCCCGCCGCCCCAAAACCAGAGTGGAAAAGGTAGCAGTAAAAATAAGAAACAGCTCATGAAACTCAAATTAAATCAAATCACTTAATTATACTTCCTATTTAAAATCAACAAAATTATTAATAATAAAAACACCAATCAAACTCTAAAACCAATATGGCAGTAATCCAATGCATCTTGCACTCAACTAAATCTGACCTTAAGCATAATATTAACCACTGTGCTTTTGACCCAGGTTCTTCAGGCTCCCCTAACTCAGCGTTTGGCTCCAGTCTGACAGTTCTGTCCTCTGATATTTTACCCCCTTAAGGCCAGCTTTTAGAAGCTTTAGAGCAGGTGGGATGCACATCATCCAAAAGGTCACCATCAGCAGCTTCTTCTTCATCATCATGCGTGACAACATAAACAAAAAACGATCTGTGTTCCAACGAACGTGACCAAAAGCACACTAAGCAGCATATGAGCTTGACAAAGAAAGCAATAGTAGGAAATATATGGCCTTTGGGAACCAACGGAGAGATTATCGTAAAATGTCTTTTTCCTCTTAGTGGTGAATATGATACACACTTTCATCAGGGAGTTATCTGTTTTGATAGTTTGACTGACCTCCTCACCTTACTGGTTGATTTGTACAGTTTTAAAGGTGGTGTTTCAATATGCTACTTTTCCTTACACTGCTACATAACAGGACCACAACGATCAGGGTTTTATAATACGCCATGAATCCATTTCTGCTTAGAGTAAGAACTGGTTTGGAGAATTTGGAAGCAGGAACATTAGTTTAATTCAATCTAAATCTCAGAAAAGCTTCGACCAGGCGTGACCCCAATCTCTGTGGATTCCAGGTCAAACGACCTACTATATAATCCAGAATCCTTCAGAATCCTAGGATATTGCACTCATGGGAGGGCGAAAGGTCAGCAGTCTTGTTCAGAACAGGCATTAACCATTTGGAGATATTTTAATCTCAACCCCGAAAGAACATGTGTGCCCAGAACAAGAAACAAGGTCTAATTTATCAGACACAGAAACCAATCCAAGTCTTACAGCAGAGTAAAAGGGAGCCGACACGCCCTTAGTGCGCTGGATGAACAGAAACAGAATAACTGCCCGGTGGCCTCGCCAAAACTGTTAACCGCATTCTGAGCTGGTTAGGAGTGGGAATGCCAGCCAAAAACGACAGTATTCCATAACACTGACCTAAGAATCCAAGCAAGGCTGCTCATATCAACCCATCACTCACACTTCATTTACACATGCTAATAAGTGCCCTTAGCACATCATCAGTGTTTTGCTTCCTCAGTAAAGCTGGACAGCTTCCTCAGTCTGTAAAATCAAGATGAAAATTAAAGGGCCTTAAAACTTTCTGAGAACCAAACTGTGCAGTAATACACATAGTCCATGCATCAGGTAATTCCTGCCCGTTTGCTGCCTTCAATTTTAGACTGCCTTCTGGCAATAACAGGTCAAAATTATATGTTATGAACAGCATGGCACAATTGAACCTCCACTGGGAGGACCGCAGTTCTGGTCTTGACTTTTTGAGTCTTGACTTATTTTGAACCCATACACCACATAATATATTGCACATATAGCTGCAAAATGATGTTTTCCCATGCACTCTTCTGGGTGAGTGCCTTAATTAGTGATTATATAACTGAAAATAGACTCTTAGTTTGATACTCATCTCATTGGAATACATCCAGGTCTACACCACTGCACGCAACCCACTCACCATGCTAAATAGGCACTATGTTGCTATGCTGCCCCTAGGCAATGCAAGAGGTTATTAGTGTACAACACCTGCTTTTTAACTTGGCAAAGGAGCTACAACTGTATCTGTAAGGAGATGAAAACAATAGCATAAGAAGACATCATTTTGAGCATTAACCCGCCCTATAATACGCACAGCTGCATTTAAAGAATATGCATGCTGACCCCAGTGCAATTTTCAGTTTCCAAGTTTTCCTCTAGCACACACAAGAAAAGAATAACCTTAGCTTTGGGGATAAACTGTCCACAGTAGTTTCGAACACAATTTAGGTGGAAAATTGCTTTTGAGGTTTTAAATCTTTTCCATTATTGCTTCTGGTTCAGAGTAATTTCACTAAACCACAGAGCATTCCTTTCAGATAAAATTATACAGAGGCACCCAAAATCAAAACCAGCAATGTTTGAAGACAGCACAACCATAAAACACCAATACCAAGCGAACAATATCCATCCATTGAACAATTGCTAAGGCACAGCGCATATGGGCAGGACTACAACTGATGGATAAACACTGCTCTCTGGTGGCTGAACACTGTACTGAGTGGCCTTAATGGTGGGACACGTATCTGAACACTGAACACATTAGATTTATTTAGAAAGCACAATTTCAAAGATCAAATTCAATCAAGCATTCACACAGTAGGATTTCCACTCTATGGTATGTGTGTGTCCACAGGTCTATGTTTAAGAATGTGTGTTTTAAGCAACAGATGGGTAGTAAAGGGTTACTGCTATTGATTCCAATATGCAAACATTCCCATATCTGGACAAAATGTACGAAGAGATACTTTTCCCTGCTCGATTTTAGAGCTTATATGACTTCATAAGTTCTCACTCCTCTTGACTGCACCCTCAGGTTTGGCATCAGGTTTTGAAACGAAATTCAAGTCTCTTGCCTGCATTGTCTCTAGTAATTCTATCTCTTGAGGACACTATTAATTGCCTTCAGTTCATCATTGCTGAGTGGAGTGAGGTTGTATCCCCTGAGCTCAGGCTTCCCTGTAACACAGAAAAACAGCAGAAAATGAATTATGCTATATAAGAATTTTGCATCCAATTTTTTTTGTATATTGTCTCAAACTTTCATGATGAACGGACCAATAGAAACGCTCTAAAATGAATTACACTGACTTTCATTGAAAGTTAACAAGGTTTTTTCAATCGCTACAAAGCTGCATATTTGGAGACACTGGTGATATACTATACACGTTAAGAGCAAGAGCATTCTGTACAAATCTTAATTGATAACTGAGGAAAATGTAAGTAATGGTAAAATGTATGCATCCTATGTCAAACTCTTGATGGCATACTGCTAGTATTATAAATGCACTTTTACCATTTATATAATAATAATAATAATAATAATAATAATAATACCATTCATATACTATTGTAATATTACTACCGTCTGTTCCTTGCACATAAATTAAGATAAATCTGTTCAGTACCTTGTAGGTCGTTGAGATGATTTACTTTTGCTTTTAGACGTTTACGGAGGTCGTTTATTTCTTGATCAAGCTGTTCCTGGTCTGTTGAGGAGACATTTCACACACTCTAAACCAAGCTGTTCAATGTAACAGAGCATGACTACAAGGTGTGAAACACTGTACTTGCCTTTCTGCATCATGGCTTTGGCATTCTCCTTGGGGAATTTAATGAACATGTTTCCAAAGCAGACTTTGACTTTATCTGTGAAGAAACAGAAATGAAAACAACGTGGAAAATAAACAGCAGCTAATATTACCACTATTACCCATCACTACTCTCATTACTCTTACCATCACTGCCATGACTATATTAAGTTATACTACACCATGATTATTATATTATGATTGAGAATATGTTGCACACCTGAGCAGTATAACAGTTGGTTTGGTCACTTTTATCAATAATTTATAAATAGTTTAGGCTAGAGGAGGATGGGTCCCCCTTGGGAGTCTTGGTTCATCCCAAGGTTTCTTCCTCCAGCTGAGGCCTGAGGCACCTACTCATCAAGTTGGATAAGAATGTGTTCACAAATCTTCGAACATACAGTATACTTTACTCTGTATTTCTGTACAGGTAGCAATATAAAGTAGTCATCCACTTACCATTATCAGAAGCACTATTTCGGAGAGCATTCATTGCTTCTCGGTTTCTGTTCCTTCTTGCGTCAAGGTCTACAATCTGCATTAACATAAAGTAGGGTTTAGCAGGCCTTTCCTTTCACAACACTTTCCATACACCTAACCACACTTTTCCAAAGACTAAACAGCAACCGGTTATCCCAAATGTGGGATAAGATTTGTGTTTATGAAGTTTATGCTGCAACCATCACATAAGTTATAAAAGAAATTAGGTCTCTCAAGGAGCAAATTTCAGCAATCCACCACTGCCTGAAGGCCAGGTTCAACACAAGTGTTCTAATAAATTGTTCTACTCAAGCCTGTAAATTCGCTTGTGTATAATAAAATGACTGTTTTAGGAGTTTTTTTGTTTTGTTTTGCATGCCAATTTTGTTCATCTTCAAATATGCCATCAGAACTTACTTTCCAAAAGTGCTGATATAGTAGCTGATATGCTACATTTATATCAGATGCCACCTACAGCTTTATTTAGGCAGCTGTACCTATTAATATAAGCTATTGCAGGATATTTTTAACAATGGAGCTGTCCCACAGACAGGCTGATAAACATCATTTGGGTTTTGTAACGTTATTACTGTTCCTAATGTTAATTTCTGCTATTAATGAAGTAATCTAGCTATATTACACAAACTCAGAGTACTGGTATCACTTGAGTTTTAGCTATAGGTGTGGATGCTGATCTGGTGGCTAAATATGTTGCTCAGTATTTCTGCAAATGAAGGGAGCATTTATGTAAAGGACAGGATTTAAGTTACTGAAAATGAAGAAAACAGCCGATGTAAATAATTGGATACTAAGGATGACAAAATCCAGAACTGGATTCGAGGTCCAGGTATCCTCCCTACCGTTTTGTGCTGGGAGCATTTTCAGAATACGCAGCTTATACTATCAAACTATTCTACCTTTAGTTTTAGTGCTAGAATTCTTTTAAAATATATTTATTTTACCTTAATATTCTGTATGTACCTTTATATGTGCTAACTTGACACGCTAATCTACAGCGGTTCTATCTGGACCGGACGGACACCGGCTCTGCTCTGAGAGAGCTATAATCGTCTATTTTATCGGCTCTTCTCAGTCTACCTGTTGTTTATCAGCGAGCACGTCTTCAGCTGCCACCTCTACCTCCATAAGATACTCCATCACCCTGGCGGAGTCCATCGTGTTTGTAGGAAAAGAGTTTATACCATGCGAATAAATAATAAAAATAAGTCCGCCTGTCCGGGGAAACAAGGACTGTGCGATAATCAGTTCCGCCCTTGCAACGCAGGTCTGTAATATGACAGACTGTCGACCAGTGAAGGTAAAGGAGATCCAGTAAACGTGTTAAAATAAAGCATAACGCAAATAGAAGCAAACTTGTTTGACAAACACAATTTAAGTAGGAATTAAAAGATACTCGTCAAGCATTGGTGGAACATAGTACACACAGAGGTGAGTATAGTTACTATTTTCTCAGTTACTCAAAATAATTACAGATGGATTTGTATCTTTACAATGTTTTAATCATAATACATATCATAATATGTTTTTACAATTTGAAAGGAATGAAACACTGAGTTACAAATATATCCTGTTTTTATTGTAATTTATGGTTCATTGTTTACAGTATAATGCTGTGTGATTATTCACACCTTTTGAGGTTTGATGTTTCCTGATTCTCTCTTTCTCTCTCTCTCTCTCTATATATATATATATATATATATATAATGTGTGTGTGTGTGTGTGTGTGTGTACAATGCTCAAAAAATAAAGGGAACACTTAAACACCACAATATAACTCCAAGTAAATCAAACTTCTGTGAAATTAAACTGTCCACTTAGGAAGCAACACTGATTGACAATCAATTTCACATGCTGTTGTGCAAATGGAATAGACAACAGGTGGAAATTATTGGCAATTAGCAAGACACTCAATAGAGGAGTGGTTCTGCAGGTGGGGACCACAGACCACTTCTCAGTACCTATGCTTTCTGGCTGATGTTTTGATTACTTTTGAATGTTGGTGGTGCTTTCACACTCGTGGTAGCATGAGATGGACTCTACAACCCACACAAGTGACTCAGGTAGTGCAGCTCATCCAGGATGGCACATCAATGCGAGCTGTGGCAAGAAGGTTTGCTGTGTCTGTCAGTACACCAGGAGACGTGGAGGAGGCCGTAGGTGGGCAACAACCCAGCAGCAGGACCGCTACCCCCACCTTTGTGCAAGGAGGAACAGGAGGAGCACTGCCAGAGCCCTGCAAAATGACCTCCAGTAGGCCACAAATGTGTCTGCACAAATGGTTAGAAACCGACTCCATGAAGATGGTATGAGGGCCTGACGTCCACAGATGGGGGTTGTGCTCACAGTCCAACACCGTGCAGGACGCTTGGCATTTGCCAGAGAACACCAGGATTGGCAAATTCGCCACTGGCGCTCTTTGCCCTTCACAGATGAAAGCAGGTTCACACTGAGCACATGTGACAGACGTGACAGAGTCTGGAGATCCTTCAGCATGACCGGTTTGGCAGTGGGTCAGTAATGGTGTGGGGTGGCATTTCTTTGGAAGGCCATCCATGCCCTCCATGTGCTCGCCAGAGGTAGCCTGACTGCCATTAGGTACCGAGATGAGATCCTCAGACCCCTTGTGAGACCATATGCTGGTGCGGTTGGCCCTGGGTTCATCCTAATGCAGGATAATGCTAGACCTCATGTGGATGGAGTGTGTCAGCAGTTCCTGCAAGATGAAGCCATTGAAGCTATGGACTGGCCCGCCCGTTCCCCAGACCTGAATCCGATTGAGCACATCTGGGACATCATGTCTCGCTCCATCCACCGTCACGTTGCACCACAGACTGTCCAGGAGTTGGTGGATGCTTTAGTCTTGGTCTGGGAGGAGATCCCTCAGGAGACCAACCGCCACCTCATCAGGAGCATGCCCAGGCATTGTAGGGAGGTCATACAGGCACGTATACCACCCATAATACTAAGTCTCAAATCCAGGCCTCCATTGGTTAATACATTTGATTTCCATTGATGACAGCACATTCAACTTTGTACAGAACAAAGTACTCAATGAGAATATTTCATTCTTTCAGATCTAGGATGTGTTATTTGATATGTGTTTACTTTTTTTTTGTGTGTGTGTGTGTGTTTGTGTGTGTGTGTATATATATGTATGTATATATATATATATATATATATATATATATATATATATATATATATATATATGTACACACACACACAAAGTACACCCTCTTTGATATATATGTATAAAGACCAAACAGAAATGCTGTTTTTATCACTATAGAGTAATAAAGTGTTTCACTTGACTACTATTGTGCTATTGATCATGTAACATTTTCAACCACTAGCTAAAAGAATATATCTTTTTTAAATGGGTAATGAAGTAAATTTTGAGCACAATCTAGATAATCATTGTCATATAGGTAATGAATGTAATCCTACGATTGCTATATTTTGTTAATAGGCTGTTATTAACACCTTACCTTACCTTATATGTAGAATGTGTATGTTGAGTAACTTCATATGAATTGTTTTCTTCACCGTTAGTTTCTGTACTTCCACTTGAACTTTACAGGTTTGTCCTACTGCTTCTCACCAGATTCAGCTTCAGAAAATCTTAATCAGTAGCTGTTGCTGTGACTTAAACCTGACAACGGTGCTGGAACTGGGAACTGTGGAAAGAAGACAAGCCAGTGGATGGAGTGTAAGGCTCTAGGAATGTCCTGCTGAGAACCCTGAATCTGGGCACTCATATGGACAACATTCTGACACTTGCCACCTACCAAAACGTTGTTGCAGACCAGGTACACCACTTCATGGTAATAATATTCCCCTACTGGCAGTAGCCTCTTATGACAAGATAAAGCACTTTGCCGGAGACACAATGTTTGGGAACGGTTTGAAGAACAAGAAAGTTCAAGGTGTTACTCTGACCTGCAAATTCCCCAGATCGCAGTGCAATCCACCATCTGCGGGATGTGCTGGAACAAAAAGTCTAATCCTCAGTGTCTCCACCTCGCAACTTACTGGACTTAAAGGATCTGCTGCTAACATTTTGGTGCCAGATAACACAGGGCACCTTCAGAGCTGTTCTGGTGGTATGTAGAAAACCAACAGCATATTAGGCTCATTGGTATATTGTCCCCAGAACAAATATCAAACATCAGTCTAAATACCTTAATCCTCTTAAGAACTATCATTAACCATACCAAGAAATATCATTAACCAGCACTTAATTGTATATATATGTGAAAAACACTTTAGCCTTAAACTCCCTTAAAAAGGGTTTTATGTACATAATAAATATCTGGTCTTTAGAAGGTCTTCAGGTCTTAGTCAACACTACCTCAGATAAACAACACATGACAAAATACACCATGTATTTATTTATTTAACATAAAACTGAAAATTAAGAACCAATGTGTGAAAAATAATAAGTACCCCCTTACTGCTTTTGTAGGAATTAAGAGGGTAATTAGCAGCCAGGTGCTGCTAAACAAATTCCCTTGATTAACTGATCATCAGCAAGTGTGACCACCTCTATAAAAGCAGAGTTTTGGCAGCACAGGGCCAAGGAGGAAAGACATCAGCGTCGATCTTAGGCCAATTCCAAACAATCTATAGTCCAGCATTCTATGGTCAGAGTATATACAAAAGAAAAACATTCATGGCAGTTCCCATTCTTCCCAGGAGTTGACCTCCCATCAAATCTACCCCTAAGTTTGACCATGTAATGCTCAGAGAAACTGCAAATAAAACCAATAGCTACATCTAGGTAGGCCTCCGTTAGCATGTTAGCTCAGTTAGCATGTTAAATGTTCAAGTTCATGACAGTACAATTAGAAAAAGACACGTATGGCTTGCTTAGAAGTGTTTCCAAGAGAAAGCCTCTTCTGTCTAAAAAGAACGGCGCATGTTTGCAAAGTTGCATCTGAACAAGCCACAAGACAAAATGTCCTTTGAACAAACAAGACCAAAATTGAGATACTGCAAAGTGTAATGTTTGGCAGAAATCAAGCACAGCATAGCAGCACAAACATCTCATACCAACTGTCAAAGCACGGTGGTGGAAGGGTAATGATTTGTGCTTGTTTTGCAGCCACAGCACCTTGCAGACACCGAGGCAACTCTAGAGTCAAATGTGAGGTCATCTACCAAAAGAGAAAAAGCTTGGCCGAAATTGGATCATGCAACAGGACGATGATCCCAAACACACCAATAAATCTACAACTGAATGGCTAAAATAAGAGAGTGAAAGTCATACAGAAATTACTTCAAGTTATACTTGCTAAAAGTGGTATTATATATTTGTATATGTCCCCATGCCAGAAAAAACCACATCATTAAAATGTTTTTTTCAAAATTGATTTTTCTTACACAAAACACATCAACAAAGAAGTATTTTTACTTAAATAATCATAGTCATCAATAAAAAATTATACACATTTACATTTGTCAGTGTGCTGAAATACAGTGTGCTGTGGTGAAGACAAATTTTGTGAGGTACTATTTTGCATTATTGCATGAAAAACACCCCAACTTATTGGACTTATTGGAATGTATTAAAACTCCTGATGTTATAGTCCCAATTATTGAATATGGCAGTTTTGGGCCAGTTATTTTACAGAGGAAGTTAAATTATTAATTTTGGCAAATGCTTCTAAGCTGCCTGTTATATTAGTACCCCCTTCTAAAATACACAGTCGTCTTAAACATAAGAAAACAGAAAGAAAATCTTAATAGTCATTGTAACATTAACATACATCACAACGTTAAAGAAGGAGAAACATGCACTGGCTGTGTGTTCACAAAACGAAATAACCAAAAATACAATATATAAAATAAAATACCATGAAGACAATGGGCCGTAAACAGAGAAGTGTAATTTACTCATGGCATGTACGAAAATGTTCGCATTGTGTGATAAACTCAACACGCTTCTGTTTCCCAGCAGTCCTTCCAGTGACCGAGTCTTTAGAAGTGTGCAAGTCATCTGAGCTGGTAGCACCTGATGACTTTGAGTCTTGTCGTATATCCAGTGTTGTAGTCTTTCGCTCGACCCTGGCTCTCCTGTAGCTGTCCTCTCTTACATCTCCACAGGACCGACTCCTTTCCCCTGTGCCTTTGTTCTTTAATGTTCTGACTTCCGTGCAGGGCTGCACAATATGGACCAAATAAACATATTATGATTATGGTGTAAACTCATTACCTATAAACAAAATAAGCCATTGATATATTGTAAAATATAGTTTATATAAATATATAATAAGAATCTGTGTCTAAAGTGTTTCTCATGTTGACTGACTTTAGACAGCTAACGGTTGCTATGGTATTTTAGGAAATTTGTAGGTTCTTGCCAGTTTGTTAGTATTTCAGGTGGTTGGTAGGGTGTAATTTTTTGTTCAAGTGGGTTGCTATAGTGATTTTGGTGGTTGCTAGGTTGTGGCAGTTGATATGGTATCTTGGGTAGTTGCTTAAGTTTTGCTGGGTGGTTGGTATGATATCCTTGGTGGTTTCTAGGGTGCTACAACATGGCTCTTATGTTATTCCAGGTGTTACCAGGTGGTTGCTTTGATATCTGTAGTACTATGATGTTCCAGATAGTTGGTATGAAAATATGTGGTTTCTGTGGAATCTCTCTGGTTTGCTAGGTGTCAGCTAGATAGTTGATGTTCAAGGTTATTAACATACCCTACATGCATTCTACAACTAATTCGTAGTTGCACAGTTGCTACATGAAGTAGTGCATAGATCTAATCAACAAGCTGTATACAAGACAAAAACGATATTTTTTTGCAGACCTACCTCCACACCGATGCTGCTGGAGCTGTCCTGAGGGCTGCATGGACACCCTGCTGGATTCCGAATGTTGCCAATGGCCTGCATGCGCTTTAAGTGACTAGTGCTGTCTAGTGGGTCACTAAGTCTATGGTTGCGAGGTCCAGGCCTGCGCTGGAACTGCTGAGCTCGACTCTCGCTGCTGCTCCTCCGGGGCAACCCTGGGGCCTTGCCCCTCTTTTCTGGAAGTGGACTCAAATGGGAGTGGTGAGGGTGAGTGTATAAGCGGCATGCTCCATTGCAAATGGGGTAACTTTTGCGGCAGCTGGAGCAAGTACATGTGGGAGGCTGAAGGGGGGGTGCATTGGCCAGGGAAGACAGTAGGGCCAGTGGGAAGGCCCTCTGGCACTGAAGGATGCTTTTGGGGGCACTCAGGTTGGAATGAGGGCTGGTATGGGGTCTGTGGCAGCTGCCCCATGAAGACGGGGCGGCCTTGTTGCTCTCCTCATAGACTGTCTGGATCTGTCGCCATTCCAACTGCAGCAGTCGTTCCAAGTACTTCTCCAGCTGTCCAACAGGCCTTGGGCGGGATACACCCCTGCCGTCCGTGTTCAAGTACACGGCCAGCTGCTGGAGGCTCCAGGAGTTGAAGGGCGGGGGAAGAAAGTCTGGGTAGCCGTCGCTAGATCGGGACCGACGCACAGGCCGTGAAGGTCGGATGTCACATGAATTGATTACTTCTGCACGCAGATGGAGCTCTGGTGGGGCAGTGATAGAGGGAGGTCCCGAGAGCCTCTCAGTGTCAGAAAGGTCACTACCACTGTCCGTGTCCTCAACTCTGGGTTCATGTAGACGGGCAGCAGTTTCACTTTGGATTTCTTGCTTTGCTGATTCCTGCCGTGGTGCTGGACCTGAAGTCAAGGAAAGTGGCAGAAAGGTGGGGAGCTTTCCTGAGTCTTTTTCACCGCTGCGTCGTGTATTCCGCCTGTGGTGCCTTTCCCTTGGTCCATTTGTGGAGGACACATGGGACTTTGGCTTGGCGATGATTTCTCTTGGGTTCCTAAATAATAGGCTTTAATGTTAAAGTGATACTGATCACAAAACAGTTGTATTGAGAACTATTTTACAATCAGTTTAATTATTCAGCCATAATTACACTTTTTAAAGTATTCTGCACAACTCTGAAACTGGTGGTCTTGTAGCTCCAGTGAAAATCTAAAAAAGCTTCCTCCAGACACCAGTTATGTTGGCAATCAAAAACAACAATATTCAATACTAAGCATGTTAAAATGACCAAATGAAAACTCTCACAGAGCTGTAGCAGTGACCATGATTGAGGCCCTATCACATCGTGTCCTCCTTCCTCGTATCTGTAATCCCTAGAGACAGGAGGGAGAAATAAACAGGGTCCAGTTTTCCCAAAGGCTCATAATACTAAGATCACCATAAGTGGTGGAGAGAGCGTTTAATATGATTCTCGCTCTACCACTTAACAGTGGTCTTGGTGCTAAGAAGCTTTCGAGCATCCCAGACATACATTACATACATAAACCAAATATCAGATATAACATAAACACTTCTCAGGACAACCAGTCCATATCTAGACTACTAATAAGAAATAAGGATGAAGATGCGTACACGTCTGGGAAGGGATTTTAAAAAGTTTTAGAAAAAAAAAACATTTAGAAATCAGCTGAAATGTTGGCCAAATGTCAGGCCATCCTATCTAGTTTTGTCCAAGAGGACACAGGAGGTGTCCTATTTTTTCACATGAATATACTATACATTGTAAAAGAAATACACACAGCACTATTTATCATTGTCTTTGCTGTCACACCAATGTAATTGCACTTACGTTCTCGATTGCCATATGGTCTTCCCTTTCTGCACGTGAAGAATGTCCTGCTGAACTGGTGCTTCTCCTGCTGGTGGAGCAAACAAAGCTGGTGACTGTCTACGGTGATTACAGTACACTGGCAAGTGCAGAGTACTCCCCCATGGGGAGGTGTTGCAGAAATCGCTTTGTTTACATGCTAATGAAGGAATGAACTGTGGGAAGAGAAGTGGGCGTATTCATGTAAAGCTATGAAGCTGCTGCCTGACTCTTACCTCACTGCTGGTCCAGGAGCTTTTGCCTTGGCTCTCTTTTGGGCTGTGAGCTGATTGTGGCCATTCTGCATGGGCCTTTCCTGCAGCACCGTCCCCATCACCGAAGCTGCTCACAACAGGCTTCACCATTGGCTTCGCCACCACGCAGAGCTTCGTGTGTGTTTGCCTCGGTCGTGCTGTTATACCCGCCATTAATCCACATTTTCTGTCATCAGCTCCTCTAATCCGGTCGACATCTTTACCGCGGACAGGATCTTGTTTGGCTGGGATAAATAATTCATCGGTGACCAGATCGTCTGTCCGTAATGAGACGCTCAAGCCCAATTAGCCTGTCTGTGCGATTTCCTTTTCAAATAGCGCCGCAAACCGACATCCAGTCATTTCTTCCCCTTAAAAATCACGGGTTTTTTACACACACGCGCCGTAAATCCAGCTGTTGGGGATCAGAGACCAGAGAATCGCTAACGAATCGTTCTTTTTGAACGACTCTTAAATGAACCGAGCGAATCGATTCTCAGGAACGATTCAAAAACAGACTCATTCTTGCTAATAATTGGCGACGGTTTAAAGGCATTAGATTAATTACATAAACAACACATTCTTTAAATTGCAAAAAGTTAAAAATATTTTTAAAAATCTGTATAATTTTAAAGTTAAAAAGTATTAAAAATGGGTAGTGCAGCTATGAATACATAACTACAAAAAATATTGCACATGAAGATATACATATAGTAGTGTCTATATGAATATTTAAAGCAGAAGGTGCACATCTGATATGTACAGTGTTTTTAAAAATGTACTGGGGATGTGGTGAATAATCGTGTACCGTTATTATATAGTCAGTATCAGTGTTGGGTAGTGTTCAGTTCTCTTATGGCATTGGAATAGAAGCTGTTCCTGAGTCTGTTTGTCCGTGATGTGATGGTCCTGTGGCGTCTGCCAGAGGATAGTGGGTCAAAACGATGGTGCCCAGGGTGGGAAGTGTCCTTTATTACGTTGGTTGCTCTGCTGAGGCAGCGGGAGTTGAATTTGTCCCTAAAGAGGGCAGTGAGCAGACCAGTGAGCAGGTCTTCTGGGCTGTACTGATGACTTTCTGAAGGGCTTTGCTATCTGCGATTGAGCTGCAGGTGCACCCTGTGAGGAGATGCAATACATCAGCACACTCTTAAAAGAACAACAGTAGTAAGACACTGATGATGCTCCGTCAAACCCTGTGAGGAGACACAAAGTCACCGGGTAGATTGTGGCTGAATGGAAGAATGGAATGTAGTAGCAGGTTGGAACGGGACGACACTGAATAATTATTTTATAAGCAACATGATTTATTCAACAGTGAAGACAAACAAAAGAAAAACTGTACAAACACAAAACAAACCACATGAAAAGGTTAACCTGACTTGTTGGCAGTACAGGTAAGTAGAAAGAGTCTTAGACCACAAGGCCATAGGACTGTACTCTTAGCTGTATTTCTTCTCAGTGTCCTTGCTATAAGAGTGGATTAAAACTAGCATAAATAAACACATCATAGTCATAAGGCCTTAATCTGTAATATAAGCAGTATCATGCAATGAATACAGTGTGCACTGTTCCTCGCCTGTCTCCTTCTGTTTCTATAACAGAGTGTAAAAGACTCTTATGAGCTAGCCGTGGGCCCTTCGACATGCTCAGGAGTGAGCTCCGTCTGCTCTGCCTCCCTTTTACTAAATCCACTAGAACACAGACAAATGGTATCACAGGTAAGTATCCAGGTAAATATTACAAACAGACATGCATAGTCCTCGGGTGATGGGCAAGTTACAGAAGTTGAAAGTCCAATCTTAATATAAAAAATTTATTTGTTCTGTATGTGTATAAAAGGATAATCTATATCATGAGGAATATTTAACCAACTTAGATAGATAACAATGTTACAATTATATCTTTGAACCTTTTGACAATGCCAAGCTTTTTGGATAAGTGCTCTGCTATGCACCAGAGTGCTTGGGTGGAACAGGTCCCCAGACAAGTGCTGCACCTACTGATTTGGAACATGAACTGAAGACATGAACGTTAATATAGGGAAGGGTGAGGTACAACCTTATGCATGGTAAAATCTATGGATAAAACATGAATAGTTTATGTAGGTTAGCATGTGATTGTGATTTACATCATATTACATCCTATTAGCACTGTTTTAATTCTCAGGATTCACATATTGCAAATGTGTGTACTTATTCATCCAAGTGTATTTATGCATATAGTTAAGCACATGTATGTATTTTCCTGTGCTGATGTTTACTGATATTTTTGAAAAATACAATTTCTACATTTTCTTTTTCCAATTTTCTTTCCAATTTCCAATTTGTAATTAAAGCAAGGTTAATTTACCATATTTTACTGCAGTAATAGGATATTTGAAGAAGTACAATTTCAATGTTGGTTCAATATTAATTCAGGGTGCAAAAAAGATGATGAATCAACATCAGATCAGAACGTTGATTCAGTGTCAACATGTTGACAGTTATCGTTGATTTAACATCCATTTCATGACCGATTTCTATCTGGGTATTGTGTAGCTAACAAAGTCCTCTCATTGCTTACTCTGGAACGTCATGAGGCCGCTGTTTTTGCCAGCGTTGTTGGCATGCTACACAGATGCTACAAAGGAATGTGTTTGTGAATATTACACCATGTCTATGTTAGCAACTCTGAATGTAAGCAGTTTTCTTTGTGAAAAATGAATGCTGATTTTGAAAAAATCCCCCCATGCATTTTTGTTCAGTGTACATTTTCCCACAGTGGCACTACTTCATATGATTTGAAAGGTTGTTTAGCTATTGAGATAAGGGTAGTGTTACACATGTACCACGAGCAAGCTTACACTCTTGCTGTTAAAATGAAAATGCTGTTATAGTCTGCTATTACACTTCAACGCTTTCCAACACTACATACTCAGACTGTACAACTGTACTCTACTACTAGAAAAAATTAAAACCTTGCTGGACATAGGTGGCTGTTTTGTGTGGGGTATTTTGGTGCGGTTGCAAGTCTTAGGATGTACAATGCACAACTGTTTGCTTGTATGTAGCACTATTCATGAGGGAAAAAGTGCATGCCACTGTAAGTAATTATAGGTACTATAGGTAGCAAATGACAGTAAGGATATCATTACTATCCAGTGAAAATCTTCTCCGGAATGCTTGAAATAATTACTTGAAATAAACTCTTATTTACATTGACTTCTATTAAAAATTAAGGACGTTTCTGCCAAGTCACCATTTTAGAGATACATGTTTTTTTTATGGGACAGCAGCGATATGCTGTATTGGCAATAACGTTTTCCTCAATAGTTTGAGACTTTATTACTAGTAAAATATTCATTGTTGAAATTGGAATTTCTAATAGGACCAATGCCATTAAAGAGGTTCATAAAAATGAAGTTACTGCTTTGCCATGTGGCGACACACACACACACACACACACACACACACACACAAATGTCACTTCCATCGTTTACAGAATATCCCTGGTGAATCAAACGAATCATTTAAACGCAAGTCTCAAACGAATCGACTCAGTAAAATGACTCTCAGCGAGAATGCGCGGATTTAAGCGCGTGGCCGGGTGGGAAGTGTAGTAGCATAAATCTCCTCAGTCGCAGTTGAGGTTTTTTGCACTTGTTCCAGCTCATTTTTATTATTCATGGCAGTGCCACACACTGACTGAGTTTGGCCTGCAGCAGAGACAGTCATGTGAAAGTTCATGTAGTATTTATAGAGATTGCTGCAGCTGCGCATGTGCCTGTCACCAGCCCGGTGCTCTAATAATAAGCTATAGCGTTGCACATCCAAACTACACCTCCCAGGGGGTAACAACGCTAAATGTCAGAGGGGCTTATCTGCTCATACAGAAGACTTGTACCGTTTCACCAGTGTAACCTCTGTCAGTGTAGGAAGACCCAGCCCAACTAATGCAGTGGAGTGAATGCAGTGAGTGTGGGATGTTAGTAGGCCAAGGGTGGGCAACGTTGTATAGAGTTGGCAAAGCCAGTGACACGACGTGAGAATCTGCACATAGTGTAGATAGGTGTGTCCGCTTTCGCTGCTGAGCTCGTCCATAAGGTACGTTTTGTCAAAATGTCAAAGTAGCGTAAATTGTAGCGTAATTTAGTGTGGTCTGCGTTTAACTCACGGTGACGTCTTATACATAATGAAGTTATTGAAGTTCATTTGAATTGCTAATGATTTATTTATAGCTGTCGTGGGTGATGCTGGTTTTACAGAATTAACAGGTTTTTAACTATAAAGGTTTTATTTGTTTTATTTTATTTTATCAAAATTTAATACAATATTATACTAGTTGTCCACCAGTTTACCAAGCAGTATTTGTCAGCTAGCATTAGCATTTCAAACTGTTTGCACCCCCAAAATACACCCTAAAAGAAGTTGTATTGTTTTAAGATATGTCATTTAAACTAGAGAATCCCACTCTAGAGACTACAACTGATGGAGGAAGCATGTTTAGCAGTGTAGCAACATATGTAGCAATGGTGAAATCATTTCTTTTGATGGATGACCCTTTTAATAATTATTACATCATTTGAAAGTCACCTAGTCCTTATATTTTACTTAGGGGCTTCCCCTACGGGTGGAGAGTGTAATTTACTAACAACAAATAGCCTTCTGCTCCTCCACTCGTGGCACACATTTATATTGCAAGCCGACATTGAACGTGAAAGAAGCATATGGGCCGACTTGGTAGAATAGAATGCAGTTGATCTGCCCGCGTCACCAGAGTTACATAGTGCAGTTAGCATTGTACCGAGCTAAAAAACCCTGAAAGAGACACTATTCTCCCTATCACCAGTGAATGGAGTGTCACAGTGATTCTGAAGCTGTTTTTAAAGTAAAATTTAAACATAATGTTGCGCTAACAAGTGACGCTAACAGATATTTTCTTGTGTCTCAAAGCTATTTGGCAAAAAATGTCAGCGTCCTACAGTGTAGCATCTCTTGGACAGTCAGCTCTGCAGTCTTCGAATGAGCACAGAGAAGGGTCACGCCCTGCCAGGACAATCCGCCTGCGACACATCTTTGACCCCCAGCCTGTTCCTCAGAAGAAGCCAGTGCCCATACGTCCCCCAAGCAATCTGCCTCCTCCGAAAGAGTGGGTAACCCGCCAGAGTTTGAGCTGTGAGTCAGAGCCTAGGGCCATCATGCGGCAAAGATCCCGGTCCATGTCCTCTTCTGCTGACCAGAAGACCCGCAGGGGCTCGCAGGTCCGTTTTGTGGACTCTCTGGGTCTGGAGCTTGAACGTGTAAAGTTCTTCAAAGCTAGCGAAGATCCCACTGTGCCAGTGCACGTTATCAGTAGGCTACTGGCGAGCTCTGAGCTAGCCTTTGGGAAGAACCTGGAGCTTTCTCTGCCCTATTTTCAGCCATCCTTTCCAGAGAACATGGCTACCCAGCCTGATTTCCTGCAACGACTGTGTCAGCAACGTGTCTGCTTGGAGCAGGTTCATTGCTCAGAGTTGGGCATCACTGGTACAGTGCAAGTCCTAAACCTGGCCTTTGAAAAAAACATAACAGTGCGCTATTCATTTACAGACTGGAAGAGTAGCGCAGACTCCAAAGCATGTTGGATGTCTACCCTGCACAGAAATGGAGCTGAGCCGGAATCCGACATTTTCCGCTTCCGCTTGCCTGTACCACCGTTCATCCTCAAACCCGGAGCCACGCTGCAGTTTGCCATCCGCCTTCAGGTTCATGGAGAGGAATACTGGGATAACAATGATGGGCACAATTACAAACTGGTCTGCCATACTTACAAGCTGACTGTGCCCAAAGAATGTGAAGACAGCATGGTGCACTTCACCTAAGCCACCAATAGGAGGCACCACAAGATCCACACATACAGGCAACATTAAATCTTTTTAAATTGAAGACTTAAAATTCTAAAATTCTTGTGTTTAAGGGTCTTTACTGAACATTTTTATCCAAATTTCACAGTTATTTTAGAAATTATGTATCAATAAATTATGTTTTGTTAAAAATGTCACACCAAAGCTAGAATTGTTTACAGCAGTGGTGATAGAAACCTGAACCTGATATCTGATCACTGTAATGCATCTAAAAGCTTTCTGGGTGCAAATACGCTGCCTCATTCTTGAGCTATTGTTTTACAATAGGACATTTTGACAGGAAGGTTGGGCCCAACATGGATTTTTTTCATCCAATCATGGAAAAGGGGTACCTCCACATCCCTGTAAAAAATAATACCCCAAGTGAAACCAAAAACTACCACTATTTAATTAGTACAGAGGGCCCTCTGCTCCCTGAGCGCGTGTGGCTGCCCACAGTCCCGGGCATGTGTGCTCATTCACTCACTGTGTGTATGCATGTGTGTGTGTGTGTTCTCACTAGTGTATGTGTTCACTGCATGGATAGGTTAAAGGCGGAGGTCAAATTCCATCTGTGTTAAACACAGGTGGTGATTGTGGTTGTCCCTGTAGACATCGCAACCGCTGGTTCCCATCATCACCACTATAAAGAAATCCAATGTTTTGGTTTCTCTACAATGAACTATTTCACTAAAGTACTCTGAATAATATTGCCAATGATTAAATTCTGAAGAAATTTAGATGAATCCTTGGAATTTTTAGCATTGTGATGAAATGCCAGTAAGAAATAATTGCATTTCTACTGGCGAATTGTTTTTGTCTATAACACAAGTGCTAGTTAATACTGAAATTAGAAATGAAAAATGTAATCTTTTTTGTATGTTTACATTTTGGTAGTAGAAGTAATAATGATACTATTACTATTATTAATAATAAGCTCCCCGGACAAAAATACCTGGTGTAACCTTGGTGCGTTTAGGGTGATAGTAACTTCAGGCCCCTGCGGGCTCCCTAATTTATAGATTTATAGATTGAGAAGAAGTGGTATAGTGAAGTAAATGTCTTGCTTGATGCGTAGAAAATGGGTCATAAAGCAAATGGTGATTGGCAAAAACAAGTGATTGAGTTTGGGCATGCCAAAGACCATAGTTTGAATGAAGAAGAGATCGACTAATACGGGTTTTGCGATAACCGATGCCGATGTTTAGAGGTCCAGGTCAGCCGATGGCCGATATGTACTGCCGAAGTTTTACGTTTTTTTTATTTATTTATTTATGCTACTAATAACACGTGTATGCACAACATTTCTGAACACTGACTTAAACCATCTATATAAATGAAAATCAATTAAACTATTAACTTATAACAGTGGGCTAATATGTTAAGCAAGCAAGCTGCTGATGGTTTTCAACTACAGTTATCTGCAAGTTGGCGAACCTTCAACCAGCTGTAGCATTATGCCTCTTCCAACGGTTCTATGCTATTCGCTTTTTCTTTCACTATGTCCGGCAACATTTCATAGTTAACTAGTAACATATGGTAAATATATGGCCATATATGACTTAGAATTTAAGACATTCCTTTATTTGCCAGGACTGTTGTTGCTGTTGTCTTCCAAAGGTTTTGGCTTGGGGTCCTTCATGTCCCCGCGGACATGCCTGACTTTAAAGATATATCTTGCAGAAAGTGGTGGTGAAGGGCCTGTGTTGACTTTTAGAAGCTGTTCTTGCCTGGAAGCGATTTTCATTCACAAGCTGTGAGACTCACTAGCGGTCCTTGTCCATCAGGTACGTCTTTCAGTCACAATTTTAATATGAATTTCCTGTAGTCTGGGATTTTTGCCACTGCTGGTAGACCTGTATGACCATGGCTGGTATGACTTTGGTTTGCCTGCCTGTGGTCTTTGACATGCCCAAATTAAATCACTCCTTATTGCCAATCATTAACATCAGCTTTTTTGATCCATTTTCCACACATTTAACGAGACATTCACTGCATTGTACCACCTCTTCTTAATCTATGAATCCTGGTGCAGATTGTATCGCACATTGGATGATATAGCCCAATCATCCTTATGCAACACCAGTTCCAACCACATTAAACATGCAATGTGACTTTTTTTTTTTTAGTCCAAAGAGCATAATAATAATAATAATAATAATAACAAGAACATGTTTGATAGTAAAATAAAATATATATTTTGTCCAAACAATGTGCACCTCATATGTTGAACACTTCAGTAGAACAGGTCGGACTCATTCTTTCAGTGTCTTCTTACATCAGGGAGAACTCAAGACACTGCACGTATTCCTCTTAGCTCTTTCATAGCGAGGTATTTGAATTTGTTCACTTGTCACTCGTCTGCCTGTTGACCCAGTTTCACTGACTGACTGTCTGGTTTACTCTACAGTCTACTTATCCTTTAGGTTATGCATTGCAAACTGCAGCAAAGGATTATACAGTGGAGTTGGGATTAATTGAATGGACAAGATATCAAAAACCAAACTCACTCAGAGTCTTTGACTGAACAATTAAAGAGCTTCAAGAGTCAATCCAAAACCTCTAACCTGACTAATATTGTGTAGCCCCCCCCATGCCGCAAAAGTGGCTCTGACCCTTTGAAGCATGGACTCCACAAGATGTCTGCTGTGCTATCTGGCACTAAAACGTTAGTAGCAGATCTTTTAGCAGCAAGTCCTGTAAGTTGTGAGCTGGGGCCTCCATGAATCGCATCAATGAGCCTTGCATGCCCATGACCCTGTCACAAGCTCACAGGTTCTCCTGCCATGTTGGAGATACACTGATCCAGTCGTCTATCCGTCACAATTTGGTCATTGTCGAAATCACTCTGATCCTTAGGCCTGCCCATTTTTCCAGCATTAGGACCTGACCTCACTAGTGTTCTTGTGGTTGAATGCAATCAAATCCTCACAGAAATGTCCCATACTTATTATAGCCCTGATTTTGTATGTGAGACAATCAAACGTAGCTTTGAAACAGGGCTTGCTTGTTTAGTATATACCCGATAAGCTCTGGCTCCCTCAGGTTACAGTTATTCTCGACCTTTCCTCCACAGAAAGTGCACTCATCTTTTTGGCGGCCTTTAGCAAATGGCAGTTGTCCATCCATGCTTAACCCCTCTGCAAGGGCACATGATACACCACCTGAAATATGCTGTGGCGCTGCGGTACAAAAACAAGCTTAGCTGTCAGCTTTGACCAAAGCCAGAGGGAGTCACATAAGGGCCAGCTGTGTAAACTGGAGCAGTAATGATATTTGGGTGAATAAAGCCTAGCTTGGTTTACGTCGTCCACTTAGTGATAAATAAATCTGCGGCTTAACGTGCATTACTGTAATATTCAGTAATTGCCTCTAATGTAGTGCCTGAGGGCCCTCCAGCCTGCTTTGGCCTGGGATTGCTAACCCGAATGCCACCTAGGCTGCCTTTTGCTTTTAGGATACTTGTTTATATAAACACTTTGTGTAACTGGGTTTCTTTGAATGCATGGCCTGCTGCTGCGACAGTACAGTGCCAGTCAAAAGTTTGGACACTCTTGACTGAAAGTATTAGAAATGACATAATGCTACTTTTTCATTACTGATGTTGAAATCCTGAATGACTCTAAAATGACAAACCAATCCAGCATTTTCTGCTGATGTCTGCCCCATAAACCATCGATACTGGTACGCCATATCTAGACTATCTAGTTGCATCAAGTGAATAGGTGGCTACTTTGAAGATCCGAAACATCAGATGGTTCAGATTTAGCACTTTGTTGATGTCCAACACCTGTTGTCTCCTTTATCTAGTTTTTATCTAGTGTAAACAGTGAAAAGAAGAAAAGTCTATAGGACCAGATTCAGAAAGCGCATATCCAAGTCTACAACAATTTTATTTATAAGTCTTATAATTTTATTTATAAGTCTACAACAAAATTATTTCTATGACAATAAGAGAAATTACTTTAGCATCATGGTTACACTTCAAATGAGGATTAACAATGTTGTGTGGCACACCAGAACATTTGACAGTAGGGTTATTGTCACATTTAATATTGTTATTGCTGTCTTTCACCATACTGTTTTCTGTGCTTCTTTAATTAGAATCCATGATTCTGCGATTTTTGGTCCATTTTCGCACCCAAACAGGTGGTGCACTGGTCATTAATATGCATGAGCTCATTGATTTTTTTTTTTATTACAGTGCCACACACTTTCTTTTGAGTTGTATAAATCTGGCCCAGTTTTAGGAATACATCAGAAAAGGTTCTTTGAGCATGGCTATGAAAAAACACTTTTGCTTCCCTAAAGAACCATACATTAAGGATTTGTATGTCAGGAACCTTTTAAAGATTTAAAGAGCATTAAAGAGCAAGGTTCTGTAGCAGTGCTAGAGATCTTAATAGGACCTTTACATTATGTGGAGCTTCTTTAGAAGGTTATTTACACTCACGCTCACAATCTAAATTACAAAAATAAATTTTTAGGGAATGTGGTCATTTTGGGGGTTAAATAACAAAATGTAGTTAAAATGCCTAATAAGTATGTAATGAAGTTAGGAAGAGTGAGGAACTGAAGTGTGGGGCTGTATTCAGACCCCTTAGGCTAGGAAGCTTCAATATGATGTATATATCAAATACTATTCAAATATATCATGAAAAATATAAAATATATTATATAAACCAAACTAAATTTTGCCTGTAGTTCATGTCCTTAATACACACAAAACTCACTTGGTTTATTCATCATATATTAAGCACACAAGTCTCAACAGGGTTCCGTTTAGGGGGTAAAGAGTGTAGATGTGTCTAGACTGTACCATGCCTGGGACTGTACTGGATACAAGACTTCTCAAGCAGCAGATTTGAAGACTCTGATTATCTGATTAAACCAGTAGAATTAATGTTCTCTTTGACTGGAAAGAAAACCAGCAACAAACCCTGTGGATCAGATTGGCTCCCCCTTCCCCTTAACTGCCTCGTCGCATTTGTACAAATTAATGAAGAACTCTCCAGCGGGTGCTTACAATGAGGTCATCATCCTTGCTATAACTAGATTATATCAATTACAGAGCAATGACCCTGAAAGGTTTTTGAGGAACATCAAGAACTGCACAATATGCATAGCCTCTTGCTTGTTCACAGTGTCCTGTAGGACACAGGATAAATAAAGGATATATTAAAATACAAGTAAAAAAAAAAAAGAGACAAGATCAGCAGGAGACATGCTGCTCTATTCCTTTTTAGTGCAGATTCTGCATTCATCTGCTGACTGTGCCACAGTGCCACCTGGGGTTCCTGGGTGAAAAGGTTACAAACTGAGAATAAGTTTATTGGTTTAACCAAGCTCATGTTGGGGGCTAGCCTGTGCTTATTTTATTTTTCATATGGTTCTTTCTTGTGCTTCTAATGCAGCAGCAATTAGGCAATAGAGTTAGGAAATATGATGATGTGATATTATTACATTACAATTGTAGTAACAGTGTCCATTTTGATCAAATTGTGGCAATTTTGTAGCACTTTTTATGTAATATATATATTTTTTCCGTTCAATGCGTCAGGATGTAACTTGTGTGGACTTGGCACAGCCAAATATCCCAGAATGTCTTTCGCACCATGCTGCTGTTCCAGTTACAAAATTACTGTACAGCGTCCTGAAGTCCATGGGAGTTCATACTCATGAGTCAAACTTGCCCAGTCAGTACTACCAAGTACACCAGTACTTTGTACTGAGAATCCCCCTGACACACCCTTGGCTAGGCTAACTCAATGAGCTAATCAGCTAGCTAGACAAACTTTTTAGTTTAGTCATTTTTAATGAGCATTACATTAATCAAATGTTTTAAATAATTGCTTTGTTTGGCTAAAGTTTGAACCTGCTAGCTTTGCAGCCCAAAGTAGTAAGACAGCAAATAGAATCACTTTTGACATTAGCAAGGTAAACTCTAGCCAATTTAACTAAACATTGTGCTTCTCCTTTCTTTTTAATTCAATTTAGGGATATAATGTAATACCTTTACATATAAAGCCATTATCTATTTTTTATATTTAATAGGAATAGTATATATTCAGTAATGCACAAAAATATTAAAATAAGTGCACACACAAATAGTTCTTTTTTGTTTTATTTTTAGTTTTTTCTTTTCTTCTTGAATGGAAAATCAATTAATTTACCTTGCTCTATAGAAATAGAGAAATAAAAAAATGTGTAAATATTGCAAAATATTGTAGGGTAAGATCTTGGCCCTTTAAAAGTAACATACACAAAACAAAGCAATGCTTTTGACATAAATTAGCTAGATGTTTTTTTTCTGCCTCTTTTCAAACTATCACAGATTAAGTATCACTAGACAGCCAACTCGCTCCAAGAAAAGTGCCGGATCCCCAGCTTTGATATATCAGTATGGCGAACTGTGCCCTCTCAGGCTCTAGCTGCTGATGGTGAAGGTCATAGTGCTAGTATCTAAGTCTGCTGAGTCAGTCTGAGCCCCATCTGAGGAGTTTCTATATCTGTCTGAATCCCATTTAAAAGGGGAATTTGGGAATTTCTAGACATGTTGTGTTGTACTAGACATGTTGTAGTCCCGCCTCCAACAGACATTCTGACAAAACTCCCTTTTACTCAACACAGTAATAGAACAGTTATTAAGATGGCCTTTGTGATCAAAAATAGAATGCTTTGTCAATTTTAACTTAACAAATGACAATATGATATTGTGATGTGTCCTGCAGTGTGATTATGCCATAACTCCCACCTCCGTTGAGGCATTATTCCTGACCTCAATTTGCCCGCCAGCCACTTCTGCTTCACCGTCCTCCACTCGGTTGATTTTCTTGCTTGGACGAGTCACGAGTCACAGCTCTGCTGACCTTCTTCACATAAATACACATCTATTCTGACCTGGTTAAGTGGGGTAAGGCTTGTTGTTGTAGATGAGAGACCAGGTCATGGAGATTCCACAAACGGGAGGCTCAAGGCAGGGCATTTGAAAAGAAAGAAAAGGAAGAAGAGGAGGGTGTGACTGCGTCTTTGCTTAGAACATAGTTGCACTTGTTCAACAATTGAGTGAAAAGAATAGTCGAATAGCTGTGGTACTGTGTGTTCACAGCTAGCCTATTACAGGCCCTTTTCCTCTAAGTACTGACACCCACATCTATGTATGAAAACAGGATGACCCAGTTAAAAAGTATGAAAGGATCGAGGCGCTCCAGCCTATTCTTTATGCATGAGCCTTAAATGCCTTTGTTAATATTAATCACTCAGGAGTCTGTGGACGTAACTAGCTCTGTACTGCCTGTAAGGAAATGCAATGCACCACAATTGACATAACAAAAAGATGAGTGTACATTCGAAGCCCTCAGAAACAGTAAACAGGCTTTCTGTGGTATGTTGTTCACCAGACCTTCGGTAATTGCGGGCTTGCAAATTAGAGACTGACGAGTTCACGGTGCAATAACAAGACAAACGCACAACCCACAAAAACATAAGTCTGCATAACTGAAGCTGTGACAGAACACTGCCTCAGCGTTCAAGCACAGTGTTTCTGTGAGTGCTTTGTGGGGCAGTGGATATATGGTTAGTCGCTGTTTTTCTTCAAGCGTATGATTAAATACAGACAAAACCTGAAGGGGAACCATGTCAATGCCTGAGCCTGTATTCGCAAAGCTGCTTAAAACAGTGCTAATGTAGGATCATGTGAACTCTTTATTTTACAGACAAAGGGGGTAAAAATCAGGTGACCAGACAGGACCAGACAATCTCTTTATTTTGGTTGCCCTGACTTTGTCTTTCTCAGATTAAATATGATATTTAATTCACTGCTGGTGCAGAACATGCTTTGTCGACCCTGATATTCACAATACATGCATTATACAAATCATTATAGGTAAATAAAAGTAACTAGCTAAGCTAAAAATCCTATTTTCTGACAGAATTTGCAGAATATTGCAAACAATAAAAAGTATATTACATACAGTATCCGTAGTACAATATTAGACTAGATAAATCAGTAGAATATAATTACAATTGAATTATATATTGTATATATGTAGTCCAATACATGTAATTACATTCCTGTATGAAACTACATATATCTGCCTGAAATATTATTTCAGATTTTATTTCAGAATGAAGGTGTCAATAGAAATACTACAAAATTACTTGGAATAAAATCTCTTTACATTAACTTAAAAGTTAAGAAGTTTTTGCATTTGTCTCCTGTAATGTTGCCATTTTGAATAAGCATTTTGTTGGACAACAGCACTGTATATTGATAAATTAATTACAGGCATATGCGTAGTATAATAAATGTTGTAATAAATCCTAGTTTTGAAGCATTATTAAAAGAATCTGATTGCATTCAGCAACAAGAGCACTCAGTTGAGGTAAGGATGTTGGATGATTACCATGGCATTAGGCATAGTGCCAACAGGTTTAAGTTTATCTACTCCAGAGAGTCCTATTTTATTGGCAATACTTCTCTACAGGGACTAGACAAGCTGTGTCTGCATTTGCACACTGCACATTGGGCTTAAAGTAGCTGAATGCATTTGTTAGTAGGGATGTCCACAAACATGTAGTCATATTTTGTATGAACCCCACCATCCTCCCAACCCATGTACGAGTATGGAGGCAGAATTATAGTGATCTACATTTCAGCATGTTGGCTGTGAGCTTTTTGTGTGCGGACGGCTCGCTCCACATCTCTATCCACACACAAGGCTGTTTGGGCTCCGTCAGCATACCATAAATCAGCGTCCCAAGACTAGGTGTGATGAAACGATGTGCCGAGCAGAGAGGAAACGCAGCCCTGGAGTCGGTTATGTAACCAGCACAGAGACAGGAGCAGTTTTACAGCTTCTTGCAGAGTGAGCTGCTGGCACTGCTACATCGAAACATCTCACACAAGCAGACGGTAGCTTCAAGGTTAATGCTGTGTACTATAGCCACTGTATGATTTAGTGTTACCTATAAAAACTGAAAAAGTTACATTGTACATTTACACACTTAAAGCCTGAACTTTGTTTGTATTTTTGTCCACAGAACTCTATTAACTATTTGTGTGATGCTAACTGTTGAACATACCAGTGGTGTAGGTACTGTGGGCCTGGTGGGGCAAGGTCTCTACACTTAAACACAAAGCCTGTCCATATTTCTGAATGCTGAATGCTCAAGCTGGTCAGGCTTCCAGCTCAGCTCTTGACCAGCACAGGGTATGATTTTGAGTTTGATGGTTTAGCTGCATTATAAGCATTATCAACCTGACCTAGCTAGACAACCAGTGTGACTAAGCCTAACCATGCTGGTTGACCAGAATGACCAATCTAGCTGAACAGCATGACCAGCTTCACCAGACTGCTTGACCAGCATGACCAACAAGACCAAGCTGGTTGACCAGCTTGACTACACTTGACTTCACCCAGCATTACCAGACTGACCAAGCATGATCATCAAATGCAGGCTACACTATGCTGGTCAAGAGCTGGTTAACCACTTAGCATACCAGCATAGAGTGTGTTTTTGCCTGGATGGACAGCTTTTCAACCATCTTGACCATCAAAGTCCAGTTTAGACCATCTGAAACCAACTACTGGTCTTTTTTTTAACCTCAGAGCATTCAAGCTACAAAGTGCCACTTCAACTGGTTACTTATTAGTTACGATAAAGTTACTATAAAGGTAAAATTACCATATTGATTTGACATCATACAACAGTTGACATCAGTTGAGACACTCCAAACTTTCCCAACAGGATTTCCAAGTTCCTATTTGGGACGTTCAGCTGGGTCCCAAACATCAAGCATATAAAAAAACACTCAGAGCCTTTGCCCACCTGGAACCCACCTAGCCCACATTCTGCCCATGTGAGACCCACAAGAGCATGTTGGCTGGGACAGGTTTCAGTTAAACACTGCAATGCCAATAAAAAGTTACAAAATGTGTTTAGTTTTATATTACATTTAATTAGGATTATGATTTTGGCATCCTGTTTTTTGTAGCCTATATCCTAGCTGGCCCCCTACATCTTTATTCTAGCTATGCCACCAGTGCATACACTTATGTCACTTGTTAGCAACATTAGCCTTGTAGCTTGTGCACAACAAGCAATTTTCAGAGACCAAACTTGACTTGTCCATCAACGACATTTAAGGTAAGGTGGTAATTGTGAAAATGCTCCTTTAATATTACACCAGTCATTTACGAAATGAGGCTTTATGACTGAGTGTGTGTGAGTGTAGGCACTCCTCTGGGATTTGAAAAATGACACAGGGAGAGAACTGAGTGATGATGGGATAGATGCACCCCCACGTTTCCTCTGTGGCATTCACAAACAATCGCATATGGCAATCATACACCATTTTGGGTTCTCTCCCAGTCCCTCACAGCTCATGGTTATATAAGACATTTGTCCTCAAAAAAAAGACTTCCCTTCCTATAAAAAGGAAAATCAGGAGCTGTGAGGAGGCATAATTTCTGCATCTACACTCATTCAGTGTTTGTAATTAAATATCACACACTTTACATAAGTGGTCCATTTAACGCGACGGTCTCCAGGACTTTCATTCGTGTTTGCATTACATCTGTAGGCTGTGAATGTGTTTGCCGCTTACAACTGTGCAGTCTGTGCATAGGTTGTAAGAATATTTGATACTATGACTGGAAACCCTGACCTTGCAACTCCTCCTTGCTGGTGTGTAGTTGGGGACTAAGTACAAATACTTTGTTACCTTACCTTACCTCCTTACATTTTCACGCAGTTATCTGTACTTTTTACTCCTTACATTTTAAAAATAGCCTCGTTACTCCTATTTCATTCCGGCTTCCTCGTTCAAAAAATCAAAAGAAGGAAAAAACCTATACAGATAAATCACACCATCCGAAAATTGTGCCATAGCAGACGTATGTAGCCTAGTATGAAGATGTCTGTGGCAGAGACAAAAAAAGAACTTGAGTGAAATGTCCCAACTAAGCCCCACCTTTACATTCCAATAAAGGTTATTGATAACATGCCTTTTTGCACCATTACAATACTTATAGGCAACTACTCATCATATTTCCTGCTCCATGAAACACATGTTAATGCTCAGTAGTAAACTCTTTTAATATATATTCAATATTACTAAAATGCATTCATTTTCAATGGGCAGATCTGCAGCTGAAACAGGCAGCCTAGTGCATCCCAAAACATTAATATTTTAATATAAAATTATAGTCATCATAGGCACACATCATAGGCTTTTAGAAAAATGTTTTTTGGGAGAGGTGGGGTAGTGCACTATAGGACCCTATGGTGCAGCCTAAGCTTTTGGCATTTGTTTTCCTTATTTTACTTTTACTTTTATACTTAAAGAAGTTTTGAAACCAGTACTTTTACACTTTTATTTGAGTAAAAAGCTTAAGTTGATTCTTCCTCTTCTATAGAAGTCTTTTTAAACCCTAGTAGCTCCACTTCTAATGAATGTGAATACTTTTGACACCTTTGGGAGACTGAAGCTCATCTGTTAATGCACAGTTTGCATTAGCCATCTTCCAGCCCTTCCTTGGCCAGTTTCTTGCCACAGAGCTGCTCTTGGCTGGATATTTTGGGTGGGTGGGCTATTTCAACGATACTGCTATGCTTAGAATCATCTACCATCTACCATAATTATCTGGCAACAGTGCATCAATGACGAATAAAGTAGTGTATAGCAACAGATGGGCTACAGACGCAAGAGCGTGTTTTGAGTCGGGGGATGTTCACAGTAAAATTATACGACTTTACGTCATTTTAATATTTTGGGAGTTTACATTATGACATTACATTATGAGTTTACATTTGACCCTGGTCAAAACTGACTTGAATTGATCTCCAAAGGGCATTAAGTTGGTGATTTAAACATTCTCTTTAACATTTTAAGCAAGATTAGTGTATTATTTTTGTTTTGTGCATTTTAGAGTGAAAAAATAAAGGAACGCCTTGCAATGGTTTGGACACTCCAAGAGATTTTTTACCAAGGTCTCAGACTTCCTTTGGCTTGTTGGGCAATGTCTTGTTCTCAGTCATTGTTAGGGAAGATCTATGAAACAGCAGTTAAAATGAATGGTGGATGTCAAGCTAAGGTCTAGAAGATTAAGAACACCTTCTGAAAGAATCGGGTAATCAAAACCCCTGTTTGACTATGAAAGACATTCAGAAGGATTTAGCAAACCCTGGAGTGGTGGTGCTTTTTTTTCAGAAAAAAGAGTCATCAGAAGAAAACGTTTGCTGCATCCTCACCAGTGTCAAACATTTTCAAATGAACATCTAAACAAACCTGATGTATTTTGAAAATAATTACTGTTAAACACACCTCACAATCCCCAGTAAACTACCTCAAGGTCTGCTTTGGGTCTGAAAGTATGACTGATCCACCCCTGTGCCACACAAAAGACATCTCATCATGGATGGCAGCCCATCACCTGAAGCTCAACCCAAGCAAGACAAAACATTTCCTTACATTCTGGGAGTTACAGGTCTTCCAAATGATCTCCCAATTTCTTTTGGGAACTTCTTAATGGCAAAGACTCTGAAATGTCCCAACTAAACCCCACATTTACACTCCAAAAAAGGTTATTGATAACATGCCTTTTTGCACCATTACAATACTTATAGGCAACTACTCATATTTTCTGCTCCCTGAAACACATGGTAATGCTCAGTAGTTCACACAGATACTCCTTTAATATATTTCATATGTCTAAATGCATTCATTTTCAATTGACATATATGCAGCTGAAACAGGCAGCCTAGTGCATCCCAACATTTTTCAACATTAACATTTTAATAGAACATTATAGTCATCATAGGCACATATAGGCTTTCTGAAAAATCTTTTTTTGGGGAGGTAGGGTAGTGCACTATAGGACCTTGTGCCGTGGCCTAAGCTTTTGGCATTTTTTTTACTTTTATACTTTTAGTTTTGAAACCAGTATTTTTACACTTTTTACAGTTTTACTTTTAGTTTGACTTACTTCAACTACAATGTCTTTTAAAACCCCAGTATCTACACTCCTACCTGATTAATGGATGTGAATACTTTATACACCTTTGCACTTTGTAGATGTTTTATAAACTCTAAACAGAGTATCAGTAACACATCAACACCATATCAGTGCAATAGCAGCAGTGAAGCATTTGAATACACTGAGGTAAGTATCCTGAAGATTCTGTTGATGCATTACTGATAGTAGATTTACTGTTTATCTGTTACATGAAGTAGACTTAATATGTTACTTCTATTAAACAAAACACAATCCTGACCCTTATCCCGGTACTAAACCTAATCCTTACTCTCATCCCGGTCCTAAACCTAATCTTAACCCTCATCCTGGTCCTAAACCTAACCTAACCTCAACCCAAACCTAATCTTAACCTTCATCCCAGTCCTAACCCTAACCTTAACCTCAACCCAAAATCTAATTCTAACCCTCATCCTGGTCCTAAATTAACTTAACCTTAACCCAAACCTAATCCTAACCCTCATCCTAAACCTAACCTTAAACTCAACTCAAATCCTAACCCTAACCTAAAAACCTAATCTTAACCCTCATCCTGGTCTTAAATTATCCTCAACCCAAAACCTAATCTTAACCCTCATCCTGGTCTTAAACTTAACCTCAACCCAAAACCTAAACCTAACCTTAAACTCAACTCAAATCCTAGCCCTAACCTCAACCCAAAACCTAACCCTAACCCTCATCCCGGTCCTAAACCTAATTTAACCTCAACCCAAACCTAATCCTAACTCTCATCCTAGCTCCTTATTCTGTCCAATCTCATTAGGATCCAGTTCCAGACTGGTGTCAGCAGCAGGTATATAGCAGCTGGTAGAGAATGTTGAGATGGTCATCATCAGATCTGTTAGAACATCTACAGATCTGAACTTGGACACTCCAAATAAAGTGAAGAACATCTGAATTTAGTAGAAGTCTTCAGTAAACATCTGTTGATAATCTACTGAATGTTCAGATAGTGCTACATCATTGAGATGTTGTTGATCTGTTACTGAGAGTCTCAGCTCTCTCTGTTGAGCACTGAGCACTTCAGCTCTCTCTGTTGGATTTGATTGTATTCCACTACAAGAGCATTAGTGAGGTCAGGTACTGATGTTGGATGATTAGTACTGGATCACACTCACACTGGATCACAACTCAACGGTAAAAGGTAGGTATTCAATAGCACTCCATCTCTCCAGATGAAAAGATTTTCAGAATTTTAATTTCCAAAAGCCATTTCCTTTTATTTCAGCTTTATTGTATGCATTAATTATTGGGAGACAATACCTTCTATGTGCCTCTACAGCTGAAAGAAAGGAGCTGTGGGGTTTTGGATGTGTGCAGACATTTCTAGTAAAAACAAATCAAGTAAAGCTTAAAAACAGCATTTATTTAGGTTGTCACTGTTGGTGCTTGCAGTCTTCTTCAACTTTATAGCATACTTGGCAACCTTTATTATTTCATATTCGACATAGCTGGTACTGATAGTTTATCTGCGGGAGATTTCACAAAGCAGGATTTCTTAGTAAAGCTGGGTAATCCCAAAGTGAAAACTGACCAATAGAAGCGACCCTTCCGTTTACTGATTTTGGGCAGGCCTGACTTCTGTTTTAAAGAGTTTTTCTACTGGTCACATCGCTATTCATGCTAATGTACCACATGCTACACACTTAAGTGGCTGGAATAGTCCTTTGGATTGTCTTGATAACTGGGAAAACATGCTTTGTGAATATCACACTTATTTGGTATGTGTCCTCCATCTTTCTTCACTTTGCCAAAGTAGACTTTATTGTAGTGGAGTAGATGGGTCATCATCACTGACTTGTTTTGGGACACTAATGGAACACTAGAAGCGACGTCCACCCACACTTTTCCTAAATCCTGTAAGTGCTGTAAGAGCAACAAAAGCCACGGCTGGAGCACTGGACCAATTAATCCAATTCTACAACCTGGCACTCACTCTTTCAAGAGGAGCCACCCCACTCTGTGAGGTCAAAAGGTTAGTTCTTATTCTTTCCTGAGGGCCAGTGAGGCTTTCATACTGACAGCTTATGTAACACTGTCACTATGAAACACACATATAAGCTTTGCGACTACGTAAAGACTAGTTTTCTAATCTGTGGGGCTTTGGGGACGTCACTCAAAAACTCTGGATTTCAGGGATTAGCGAAAAAACTGAATCTTCCTCTGTACTAAGTAAAACTGGATGGAAGTCTATGAGGATTATTTCTCCCAAAACTGTTGTAGCACAAAGACTATTATAAAAGGTACAGACTGTTGGAGGAAGTAGCTCATCCTTTAGAATGTTCTCCATGTAATGGTAATGCAACAAAGCAAAAACAAACAGGCAGCCTTTCTTTCTAGGCTGATAAAGCCTTAACCATGCACTGTTCCACAAAGGCGGTCCGAGCCACAAAGTGGTCCACTCATTAGACACATTCGTTATGCATCCATCCATTCATCCATAAAAAAAGACAGACACTTGTGTTTCTCAAAAATCCAAAACTTGTACTGTGCAGACAATAAATAGTGCTTACAAAGGTAAGACATGAATTCCTTTTTTAACCCCTCAGACTGACATTTATACAGTTGATATGAAACTCAAGTTTTTGTTGTTATTTTGTTTTTTTTTTTAAGTGGGAGCCCACAAACTCTCGGGGTGTGACTACAGTACCAGCACTGGTGAGGAAAAAAGGTTCTGAGTTTTGAGTCACATGCAAGACCTCCCCCCTAACGTCCCTCCCTATTGGCATCGAAAGGCGAACTTAAAAAAAAGAGTCTGTTAAAAAAGAGCCTGGATTTCTTCTTTTTTCCCATCAAGCTTCTTCTGGAGGAAAAAAACAGGTACCGAAATCTACAGAGACGAAGCTTGGCTGAGCAGAGTTTTAGAGCTTGCACGAGCTTTTGCTTCTCCAGGCTGAAGCGCAAGAGACATAGCCTCCAAGGTTCAACTAATGCCCAAAAAACCAGCAGGGCCCTCCAGGGACCACCTTATGGTCCAGGGCACAGGAAGGATCCTCCCGAGGACTTCCTTTGATGTCCAGCATATTCTTCACAGAAGAAACCTTGCTATGGCCGGTGGAACCTGAGGTAAAGAAGAACAGAGAGAGAGAGAGAGAGAGAGAGAGAGAGAGAGAGAGAGAGAGAGAGAGAGAGAGAGAGAGGACACCTGTAAGCATAGGCTGCATCTACTAGAGGTCATCATAAATCACAGGTGTATAATTAGAAAAAAAAGTGTGTGTATTGCAGACAGAATGACAGTCTGCTCCTAGCGGAGCAGCTACAGGGACCTTGTTTAGCTGCTAATGGCTATTCTTGCCCACAGAAATGGGGACTAACGCAAAACAAACGTAAGCGAAACACAAGGGAGACATTTGTTATGTGTGTCAGGCCATGCTAATGCCTGCAGATTCCACACATTTTGCAGTTTCAGAAAAGAAGGCATGAGCTATTTTTAGACCGACCTCATACAGATGTACACAAAGCTGTATCGGCATTGTAAGAGAAGGTCATGCTCAACAATGCGCCAGCCTCCTTATGTAGGGCTGTCACAACACAATTATCTTATTTACAAATCACTGATTAAAATGTACCATTACCGTTTTCCCTCTGACCTCTCCAAAGCCCAACCCTAAATATCCAATTTAAACCCATTTATATGCATTTTGTGCCACATGTACTGTCATTTGCAAAAGTCTGGGCACCCCTTGTCAAATGACATTAATGTTTTGTTCATTTTCTAAGTAAGAATAAATAAGCACAACCTTTACAGAGAACTTCTGCACGTTTTTAATATCAAATAACGACTTATTTGTTTAATTGTAACATGGGGAAAACTGTTATGGTACATTAAATATGATTAAAAATAAATAAATAGAAATGACACTGTAAAACTTGCAGTAAAAATACGGTATGAGTTGCTTTGTGTAGAAAATTTGTTTACTTATTCTAATTAGAAAATCAAAACACTTAAATTGAACAGGGGTCTCCAAACTTTTGCATATGACTATATATTTTTGTTAAAGCTTAAAGCTTCATAGTTTGTCTCTTTTCAAAAACATATTTCTAAGTACATGCACATTTATGTATAATTTGTTATTGTTCAGTTAAGTCACTTAACACCACAAAAACACCAATTTAATATTAATATTAAAAATAATCAGATCATTATTTGATTAGTAATATAATCAATAATGGCAGCCCTACACAGACACACAAAAAAGGTCCCATAAAGGGTTTCTGCACATTGCCATAGAAGTGCCACTTTTCGAAATGCCACTTTTCATTGGAGGTCTCTTCAAAGAGCCATCTTTAGGTGTGAAGTGCAAAATAAGGCGACAGTTCTTTAAAAAGAATGGACACCTTTATATCATGTTATTTAAACTCATAAATCTTTTTCAAATATCATTCTTTAGGGAACCTAGAGTGTTTTTTCTATGGCACTCCTCATAGAACGACACTGCTTTAGGAGTGTAGCAGCAACTGGGTTTAATAAACGCAACACAACCAACATACAAACACCCACACAGCTTTAGCCACACTGACCTGGTGAGGTGTTTGCTTGACGCATGAACCTCCATCTCGTTGCTCTTGAACTCGTTCAGCTCTTTGCGTATTGCTGCCTGCAAGAAAAAACACTGGGGTTGAGGCAGAGTGAAAACACGTGCAGACATTCACATGGAATTCAGTCCAAGAAGCTGCAGTTGCCGCTAACAAAAGCATGTTGCAAATTAATATTAAGCGTATTATTATTTTTCACTTGGAACTTGCTTTTTCAAGTTTTTTCCATTGAAATAAATGAAAAAAAGTCTAAATGTAAAAATTATTACATTATACAATTCAGTTTGATACATATTACACAACATTATACAATAAGTTTGCTAGTTCATTCAAATGGTATAGCACAATGATGATAACTAGATTACTAAGGGTAATAGCAGAGATAAGCTATGCATACTGGAGAAAATGAGGTGGGCTCCAGTGTTATAAAAGCAAGCCCATCTCAAACATTAATATGTCATACAGTAGGCTGTCCTGCAGGGGGAGACATACCTTGTCTGCAGCAGACAGTCTAGTCCAGGGCTTGTCTGCTCTTCTGTCATAGTCCTGAGCTTTGGCCACTTCGACATAGTCGCTGAAGCGGATGAGGATCTTTCGTTCGCGTAGCTCGTCTACTGTGGGCCGCTGGTTCAGCTACACGGGGGAAAGAGGGAGATGTTCAGCTTTTATCAAGAAGATCAGATCAAGAATGACTTAAAAAGGACCAGGAGGGCCCGACTGGCATGGTATAAAGAGCTGACCTCCAATCAGCTAAAGAACTGGCTGTTGTTTACAGACTTAATTGGTTGAAATCTGTCTTATTTATGAGATGTGCAGTTTTCCAGTGCTCTACATGTTTTTATGATACTAACGATACAGAAAAAGGTGCTGTGATGCAATCTGTCACAATAATGACAATCTGTCGCTGCCCCTACTTTGCAGTCCAATACTGAAGTGGACACACCCACACATCCGCCTGACCCACTGTGCAATAATCCTCAAATAATCTTCAATAACTTGATGTCACAGCTTGAAAGTTTCAATGATTGCGGACTTATCGCAATCATTTCGACAGGGCTCAAAACAATGACTCGCATCATATTACAGCAGTAAGACGATTCTTTGAATGGGCAAGTTTTTCTATGACCTGCTGCTGGACTGCAGCAGCTGCGAGAAATGAATGAAAGTTGGTATTATTGCCGTAATCACGCCACTACTCCTTTCCATTCTGAGGACAGCCTGTGCGTGTGTGTGTGTGTGTATGTGTCTGTCTGAGTGTGCGTGCCTGCCCGCCTATCTGTCTGTTTACGGCCCTGTCTGGGATTTAGAGTGAGATTGGAGGTTTAGAGATTAGTACTGATAATATTCTTGGGGCCAGCAGCCTGCAGGCTCGTACCTTTCTGTTCAGCCTCTGTTTAATTTCTCTTCTCTCCTCCTGCTCCGTCTGGTCGTTCCTCTCTGCAACACACAAGCAAAAAAATATATATCACACATTAGTAAATTAGTTGAAAACTAACACATAATACATGTTTGATCATGTTACATGGTGTAAAAAAGGAAAAATGGAATTACAATTTTTTTCTTAGACAGTTATAATATAATTTGCAGTATTCATTTACTTTGTACACCTAATTTAGTCTAGTATCAGAATTTACTTTTGCAAAAGTTTGAAACATTTTGGCACATGGGAAAGCATAATTGCTTTTTATTTGCTTAATTGAACACATAAAAATAAAATAAAATAACCCGTTGTTGTACCCAATATGTTGAATTCTTGTGTCTTATTGTGTCAGAACTAATTAATTTGATTTTATTGATATATGGTTGGAATGATAAATGACTTTCTATTAAAATTCTTTTTAGTGTGTTTTAAACTATAATATTATAAATTTATATGATTATAATCTAAAATCAATTATATTGTTAATAATATAAAAAAATACATCCAGAGAATGTAACGTTAATTCTTCATTTTATTTTACTTACATTTTTCAGACTTACTGTTATGTTTGAAGTTATGTTAAACCTGTTTAATATAAATGTCAAGTTCACTTTTTTCTTAAAATAACTAACTGATCACTCTGCCCAATCAGCACTGTGGCCACTGACCCGATCTAAGCTTTGGTGGCTAAAACATCTGTGCTGGCAGCTGTTCTGTAGTGAAAAGCAGGAGGAACTCCTGGGGGAGGCAAAGCGATGCAATTTGTCCTTATTAGACAGTGAGGACTCACTCACTTGACGTCCTTGGAGAACACAGTTAAATGTTCTTTCCTCGTTTTCTTTTTTTTTTTTGCCCCTCACGTTTCCTTTTTTTCCTTAAAATATTGAGCTATTTGGATTATCTGTAGCCTCGCTATGTTGGCCTGAGCCACCGCACGTGGATAATACTTCACTCAAATCCACTCAAATCGCTCGAACAAGGTCAGGTCAGGTCTGATTTGCTTTTTTTGGGCAGTGATGGACTGAGAAAAGTTCTTGTTGTTTTTCTTCTACACTGAAAGAACAAATCTTAGTCTTCAACCGTCCTCAATTCAGTTGAAAAACACAGGGAGAGGACAGCTGCCCTGACCCAGGAAACAGGTGCCCCCAAGCAGGGCACAGCTATGAATAAAGGTTTCAGCTAAATCAACAAAACCCCACCAGCAGTGCAGAGCTGCTAGATAACTTACAGAGGAAGTAGAAGTATGCCAAATATAACCTATGATAACGATCACATTATGCTTTCATACTTTCCAATTAGCGCAGATGATCGCTGTTTGTGGCATGCGTGGGTATCTGTTACACACGCAAAGGACAGATAAGTATTTACATATTTTTCCAAAGTAAGCACTTACTTTTGACTTGAGTAAATATTAAAAATGGACACTACAAATATTTGATCTCTTGACATTCAGGATATCATCGCTGTCACAAATCTCCCCCCCCAAATCGGCAGTTATACATCAAGTCAGAATTTCATGATAAAAGAACCAATATTTGTATTATTTTCTTGATATTGACAATAACATTTACCATTTACATTTATTTAGCTCATTCATTTTGACATTTTTAATCCAAGCAAAATATGTACAGTCTTGTGCAGAATTTTGAGCACCCCTGTTCACATTGTGAACAAATCCTCGACAACACACATTCTAGACACAACTGCTATTCATTTTATTTTTATCATATTAGAAAAAATACTTCCAGCATATTTAATGCGCAATTACTTTTGTGCACATCCACATTTCATGTAAACACGTTCAATTAACCAAATAAGCAACATTAATTATACTTGTATATACAAATGTGTGGAAGGTCACAACAATCAGAACATGTACACTGCTTAATCGGACTGTATATTCTCAACATGACAAGTAATGTGCACTAAACTCAGACGGAGACAGAAAACTGATTTCTATTGTTTTTGCCTATTTCTCAATTTTAAACTGCTATATCCAATCACATACACGTCTAATTGATTTATAGAGAATGAAGTCCTTTTTTCCCACCATAATTCACTTTATTATTATGAGCAGGTTGTTAGAACCAGCAGCACTATGTAAAGGTTTGGTGGAATAAAAGCCTTAATCAACAGGTTCCTCACTCAGCATTCATCCTGTACAGTGTTCACAGCAGAGAGCTCGCTGGTGCTGGCTCAAGTGTCTGGGTGAGGAGCGCGCGCGCGTGCGTGTGTGTGTGGGAAGAGTGTATGTGTAAAGAGTGTGTGTGTGTGTGTGTGTGTGTGTTCTGTCAATTTCTCACTCACGTTTGAGGATGTTTCTGCTCTCCAGCTCCTCCACCGCGGGTCTCTGGCTGAGCCTCCTGCGGAAAAACACCAAAATCACGTTCTGCACCATTTTCTCCCTTCAGAGCCACTGTCCGTGTCTCAGCCTCACAGTCCTCTCAGTCCTCTCTCAGCAGCCCGCGTGTGTGAGTGTGGATCTGACAGTCCGCTCATCCTACGAGAATCTCTCGAGTTCCATCTCGAGTCTAAACATCGTAAAGGCTGATAAAACCTGGAGGATTTCCACATGGGGAAGAGGGGCGGAGGCAGGCTGAGGGAGATCAGCTCAGCCCGGGATTCCCTGAAGAGACTGAACGAGGCGACACGGTCTCGGTTCTCCGCGACAAAGTGTAAAAAATCCGCAGCGACATAGAAAACCCTTATAAACGCTTATAAACGAGTGGAAAAGTCGTACAAAACGTAAGAAAAATAAAGTGTGGAGAGCAGTTTTCTCTGCTCCTGAGCTCAGCTCGGCGATGCTCTGAGTGAGGGGGACTCTCACACTACGGCTGCTTTTCTCCTCCTCCGTCATCAAGGGGGGAGGGGCGTACACTGGATTCTTTGAACCGATTCGCTTTGAGTCGATTCCTTTGAACAGATTGCCGCCTACAGATAGTACCAGGGCTAGTAGAGGTCTGGCAGTCGGTTTTATTCAGGTTCAGGTTAAAATATAATTAAACTATAGTGTATAGTATTTTTCCTGCTAAAATATAAGGTCTGTCATTAGAATCAGGTTTAAAAAACAGATGCTTTTGCTTTCTAATGGGAAGTGGCTTAATGGTCAGAGACCACTTTCCCTTACAACACTTTCAGATCCCTTTAGCAAACCATCAAATGCATCTAGAATCAGTCACCTGACACCTGTTAAACTACTAGGTTCCTTTACACAGTGATATTAACCCATCATGACACACAACACCATTACTAACCATGACAAAACCACCAGGAACCAACAGACACCTGTCATATGGTTACTATACTAAAAATAAATCATCACCCCTACTGACATCATCCCAAAAATCTCACTGCACAGAAAGTATCACACTCTCTTTTAATAAGTCAGTCAAATGAAATTTAATTTGGGTACCGCTTCCGAATGAGCGTGGAGTCAGAGCATCGTTTTCATGTCGTTTCATTGTTTCTAGGCAGTTTTCACTTACACACTGCTCTACCATACATGAGCTGCCAAGGTGCACTCAAGGGAAATACTTGGAAAGCGGGGGGGAAAAAACACATTAAAATTTAGTTAGCCTACCGAATGCTATCTTGACGTTGTGGGTTCATCTCTGTTGCTATGGTAACCAGGTGGCTTAGTGCCCGGCTGTATGAAACACCTTAGGGTTTTTCCCCTTAAGCATGAATCTTAAGAGAGGATTTTCCCTTACCCGAGGGAACTACTTAAGGGTGTTGCATAAAATCCCTCAGATGTTTCCTCGCTAAAGGAACATGCTGAGGGACTTTCACCAGTGTGGTTTTGTTGTGGTAATATTCCACGGAGTCCATGAGAGCATTCTCTATTAGCTCTATTAGCATGTGATCTATTAGCTAACCAAGCTAAATACTCAAGCTTCACAACAAAATAACACATGGGTATACACTAAGAGTATACCCAGTATACATTAACTAAGAGGATAACTATTTAAAATAGGTAAATTTAACCTTTTTTTTAACTTTAGATGAATATAATGTTTTATGCAAGTGGACAAAGCCTCATAATGAGTGTCACAGGAAAAAGTACAATGAACACTGAGAGAAACTATGACCAAGGAAAAACTCCCCAAGAGCCAAATCCTCAATTGAAAGTAGAAACATGGAGCAAAATAGAGTATGGGGAAAATATGCTTAAGTGAAAGCAAAAGTAGCAACATTTAAACTCAGTAAAGTATATACACAATAAAAAACTACATTTTTGCTCTGACATTAGACAATTTTATTTTGGTGTTGCGTGATGTGGTATATGGTATAGCGATCACTCAGCAAGATCCTTCCTTGGTTTATTAAATCTTTTTTTATATATATATATATATATATATATATAATTTTTAGAGCAAATTCTAACTCACTCACTCACTATCACTTGCAAAGCTCCCAACACTAGTAGAGGAAGGACCAATATATGTGAAGTCAGCCTCTGACGGCTGCTAATGCAGAATCACTAGGCAGCCAACAAGCAAGGTGGAAAGCACCCGATCCCAAGCTCCGATGCATCAGCCAAAAGACACCAGAGATGGCCGACCTCACTTGGGGGGTGAGAGAAGTGCCATCTACCCACTCAGAGAGAGCATGGCCAATTGTGCTCTCTTGGACTCATGACCAGGAATTTGAACCTTCAGCCATGGCGGTAGCGTCTTAGTCTACTGAGCCACTCAAAGCCCCCGAATTTGGTTTGCACGAGAACTAATTGGCCCAAGAGAAAGAGAACAATGCTCTTTGAGATTTAGTAAATTGAGTATGAGATGGGAGTAAAGAGAAAGATACACTGTGATTAAAAAGTGGAAGCTATTCTCCTCAGGGCTGCAGCAAAAACAGCTATTAGGACACAAGTACGACAAGGTACAGAGTCTGACAAGGAATAAAGTGACTGCGATAGATGACTGGGTCAGAACTGGGTGTTCCTGGTACGTATTGGTCAGTACCTTTCAAAAGTGGTCCAAAGAAAGACAGCCAACACCAAAGTCATGGGCAACCAAGGCTTAATCAT
Organism: Salminus brasiliensis; assembly: GCF_030463535.1. Taxonomy (NCBI): domain Eukaryota; kingdom Metazoa; phylum Chordata; class Actinopteri; order Characiformes; family Bryconidae; genus Salminus; species Salminus brasiliensis. Next base: position 8,637,973 of record NC_132898.1, read on the forward strand.
GTGTTCCATGGACCCCCACATCACAACCTGCAGGACTTAAAGGACCTGCTGCTAACGTCCTGGTGCCAGGCACCACAGGACACCTTCAGAGGTTGTGGAGTCCATGCTTCAACATGCCCACGACATAAGGTAGGTGGTTTTATTGTTATGGTATAACACTTTAGTTACAATTGGTCACTTTCTCACTTTCAACACTGAGATAATTGGATTAGCCGAGTCAATATCCAATGGTTCTGGTCAGCCGGGCAAGTGACAGACCAGTTTTAGCAAGGCACACTCAACTGAGAAAAGTTTCTGAACAAAAGCAGCTTCATTTAGCAAGCACTGCAGATGCTTAGATCATTTCGATATTTAAGCAGTGTTATTTGCATGAAGCCACCTGCAATAATTTGCACACACCCTACAAATACAACCACGCAGCCTTACACCCTCATCCCCGTTCAGTATTACTGTCTTGGAGGAAGAGCAACACCAGTGTGGTACATAAAATGATGTGAACTAAACTAGAAGCACATAACTATGGCTTCACTGGAACAGACTAATCCAGGTTCTAGCACCAAGCTGTTTTTATTGTAATTTACTAGGTGACATTGACAGTGTTTCTCTGTCAATTGCGCCCAAAAGTCATCCATCTCACAACAGACATATTCAATATAAGCCTCTGAACTATTTAACACTCCTTCTCCCCAGTGACAGATCCTAATTAAGGCACTAGAGCCAGCCATCAGTGTGTGTAACGAACGTTGTGTTCCCCCTCTTCGATTGATGAGCGACAACAGACCGTGACAAAGATATGATGGCCATGATTCATACGGAAAACAAGCCTGAGCTCAGGACTGAGCTTAAAATATCTATATTATATTACTATAGTTATATATATATATATATTAATGTGCTCATCACCAACAACAGTAACAGCAAAAATGCAGTTCTTAACAAACTGAGGCTATTTTTGGACCCTTGATTGGCCCAGGTCCTGGAAACTCTAGGTATGTGGAGGGACACCTGGGAGCACGCTCTAAAAAAAGCAGGGCCTTAAAGGTGGTGGCTCAGCAGGTGCTGGTCACCGTAGCCTTAGAACAGGCATTAATCTGACGAAATAAAAAAAGAAAGAAAGCTGAGCGCCTTCCAGTGGAATTTGTTGACATTTGGTGGTTTTCTTGCTCCCAACACACCAGATTAAACTAATCAACTCATTAATAAGCCCTTTCAGAGTTGCTGGGCTGTGTAAAAGCAGGGAGCCCACAAAAATGTGCAGGGCAGGGTGCCTCCAGGACCAGGGTTGATAAATACTGATCTAAAGAGCCTTCCCTTGTTGTACAGGTTCTTCACACTCAAACATCTCTATAGAAAAACAAATTTTTTATGGAACCACAAATGACACTGTAACCAAAAGAACAATTTAAAACACCTTTTTTTGGGCAAAATAATGTTTTAAGATATTTTCAAACATAGAAATCCCCACATTTCTGTAGTCAATACATGCAACAAATAACTGGGTCAATGATTTTGGGTATATTTTATATATATACCCAAATATTTAAAATTGCAATTCTAATCCATTTGTATTGAAATTTGAGATGTGACTAATTGTTTCATCTCAAACCAGTCATCTAGGACCACCAGATGGTCAGATCTTTTCCCCTATCCCCTGAGTGTTTAGAGATGAGTTTTAGCAAAAATGTGGACCATCTGAAGGTTCCTGAGGACCAGTTTGAGAATCATATTGGAATCAATTTGTTGCAAGTCCGCTCATTTCTTTTTGTAAAAAAAACAAACAAACAAAAAAACTCTACTCTCAAAAACATTTGCAATACTAAGATTCTGCGCCCTCTTGGTCCCTTGGCAGGACATTCTTGGCAACGCCTCCTAATGCCTGTCTATAAGCATTCTTAGCCAGACACTCTTCGGCTCAGTTCCTTTACAAGTGGCCTCGTTGTGCTTCACTTATCACAGATGACGGAATCTGATGTACCGGGCATCCCAGCAACATGTCAGGGCAATGAGGCGGTAGAGGGAAGCAGCCTTTAAAGGGACTGTCAGGGCGTGGATGTGAATTAGGGACCCTGGCCCTTGCACTGCTGATGCCCACTGAGCTATGGCTTAATGCCCAAGCTTCCGCCCAAACAAGGAGACCATGGCACTCAGGAAGTCCCAGGAAATGCCTTGTGGGTTTAGGCAGCCGTCTAGTGCAGCCAAGATGCCTGGGGGGGCTGAAGGCGTCAGATCCAGTAACAAGACTGAAAAGGTGGGTGGGTTTGAAGTTTTATGTAATTTCCCCACTGGAAAGGCCGGGTGGCATCTCTGAGTGTTGGCCTGAGTGCCAATTAAAGTTGGGTGAGACGGGAACGAGAAACCGTGGGTTTGGCAATTCTTCCCATTCATTCATTTCCATAATTAGTCTTTTATTGCTTCTGGATGAGCCTTTATATAAGTAGCCTACCATAATGCTGCATTCATAACAACTAGGAGCATAACGCCTATTTTAGCTCAGGAATGCCTTTTTAATCAGCTGATCAGGTGTGCTGGAGAAGTGAATACAGGGAGGACTGTGGTACTACAAGGAAACCAAAGTGCTAAATGGGTTATTTAAAACAAAGCAAACAAAACAAAGTGGTTCTTCAAGGAACCATGAGATGAGCTAGTTGATGAGCCCCTCCAATTTCTCCCTTAGAGTAAAGGGTAGCAGGTGCTTCCTCCAAAGCATGTGATTGCAACATTATTGGACAGCTCAACACGCATGGAGGAGAGCACCAACCACCAATTCACTCTCATTGGCTAGCATAGCACTTAGTGATTAGGTGGAGGGGTTCAAGATTTAAAGAAATTATGATAATTATGATCATCTACACATTTAAAGACATATGTGAAGCCAAAAACAATTTAAGAACTTTTCCTTAAAGAGTGTCCCCAATCAAGTGCCAAGGAAAAGTCCCTTGATGTGTCACATGTAATATGATGTGTCAGGAGAGCAGAACTGTGTTGAGTACCTTAAGCCAAACAGATGTCTTATCCAGTGCAGGCGAGACTAACTACTTGACCTGCTTGCCTTAACACTCAGCTATGTACCCACCGTTTTCTCTGCAGCCAAGATCACAAAGGACACCCTGCGCTAGCAGGACAGGGTAAAAACCTATTCAAAAGCCAAACCATGAAAGCTGCCCTATTTATGGCTGGACCTCAATAATTCATCAAATCATCTGGCTGACCCCAGTTCTGCCCTTTACTACACAGCGACATGAGGGACATCAAATACAGGGAGCCTCTCAATGTCTCTGTCTCACCCACAGAGGGAACAACGTGAGTCCAGCTTCAAACGCCTCCAAAGCGCTGGTCACCTTCTCTGAAATGTGCCACCCGAGACACCAACTGCTGGGTCTGTTCCTAAATACCACCGGGATGCGTGACAGTTCCTCGAAAGGACAGATTTAAATGTTTGGGGTCTGATCTGAAAATAGCAATTTTCGGACATACTTCTGACAAACATCTTTTTAAATTTATTAAAGAACAATTTAAGAACAATTTATTTTATTGTTCTTAAGTTGTATTTGTAGTCATCACCCAATACCTTGTTTAATTAATCACTCTTTCATTAAGGTTAAATTAAGCCTCTATCTCACAACATCTCAACAAACGCAACAAGCACTTACGTTAACTATTATGATATTTCTCTGAATTTACCAAGAACAGATACTGATACCATTTTCATGGTGGCTGTAATACTGCATAACTTTCAAAAATACATGCGCCAGTGTTTAACACAGCTTGTTTTCATAAACCATATTTCTCTGAATGCAGGTATTTAAAATTTATGAGGGTTGCAAAGCTCATTTGACTGAAACAACATAGAGTTGTACTGAATTATGACTGTATGGTATAAATTTCACAGACTTTTTAAATGACTGTTATTACTAGCCCGTCCATCTGTTTCAGTTATGTGCAAGTTTGCACATGCTTTGATCACTGGTAAATTGCTAATTAAGAATAAATATTGGAGACAAGGTTGATGTTTTATACTTTAACTGTTACATCTGTAGCAGAGATGTGCAAATTGCCTGTAAAATATGATTTATATAAAACACAGACAAAAAGCATAAACATGTATCGTCCAGTAAATACTTTGCGATGCTGTATTGCTTTAGTATTTGATGTACATATGCTAATTTTGTTCTCCAACAGAACATGCTTATTTTTTGTCAGGTTTATAGAACTGAACCGAAGTCAGTTTGTGCTTTTTCCATTTTCTGCTTTTGGCCTTTTGACTTTTTGGCCAGGCTAACCCTTTTCCTAAAATTCTGTTCCTGTGCGTTCCGAAAAGGGAACAAACACAAATTGATAATCCTGTTTGGTATAAAGTGCCTGCCATCGAAAGCCAATGTCCATTAGTGGCCTACATAGCAACTCTGTCCTTTCCAGCGACCAATTTTCCAATGAGGGCCTGTTTGCTTTGTTAGCATCTGTGTGAGTGAGGGTGATGAGGGGGGGGGGGTGTCACTTGCGCTACATATGCTTCATTGTGTGGCCACATTTATTAGATGTGTGCATTATTTTACCACCCCACTCTCAGGTCTTCAGATTATTAATATGAGTTATTTCTGGGGCGATTTCCTCATGCGCAGCTCTGATGCAATGAAGCTACGCAAAACGGCATGGTGGGAGCAAGGCTAATATGTAAATGGCTGAGCAAAATCCATGGCATCTGATAATTAGCAGTTGCTTTCAAATGTAAATATAGTACTGTAACAGTGGGCTGGTGGAGCAGCGTGGTGACAACGTGTAATTCCAGAATTTAGGCTTTTTTAGCAATTGACAGCCTATGTAACATCCGGCACTAGCGTCACTAGCAACGCTGCTCATGTTTGTGTGCCAGTTCCTGTGCTGCCGTTGGCATGAGCCTGACTAGCATTGGGCTGCTGCCTGGTTGCGATGCTGCGCTTTATTTAGCCGGGCGCGCAAGCCTGGGGCACACGGTCGATAATGGAGCTGTATAGCCAAGGTAACCGGTCCAAACTAGTGCGGCGTGGGAGATCCAGTGAGGGATACGGGATATGTGCTTCTTTAAACAAAAACAAGGTTAAAGGACATGAATCTGATCTGCTGATGGCCCCTTCAGTGGCCTCCTGGATCATCTTCAGATCAACAGGCCTGACACACGGAGCACTACTATTAAAACGTAATACGAGCAAGGCTGTCCACATTTGTGTTCTACACTCTTAGGAAAAGGGATCTTATATAGTACTAGGAGGAGTTATTAGAGTCGTAGTGGAAGCCTTTTCAGTGCTGCACCCTTAAAAAGAGGGTTAGTCAATAGATCTATACAGAACCACAAAACTGTTTCTATGCCTGTTGACATGGTTTTCTTCTCAAATCATGTTTATATCATATGTTAATGGTCCATTTTAAACCATGTTCTATATAGTACAGAATAACGTTCCACTATTTTTTCAGTACACTCTTAGCAATAAAACAATTATATAATAAAACAGTTATAATAAAATACTGGAAAAGGGTTCTTTCACCCATAACGATAGTGGAACATAAAGAAAATGTTCTATACAGAACCATATACAAGACTGCCCTGATATATAATAAACCATTAGACCAGGAAAAGAATCATTTTAGCACCCAAATGGTTCTGTGAGGTATTTTACTACATGATTCCACGTAGTAAAATAAAACCATGGCCTTTCCTAATATAACTGTTGAAGAGTTCTCTTTTTAATACTAGTGTAGGACCAGGACAACTCAAAGAACTGTTTGCCTGCTTAAAAGGATCTTTCCTATGATGGCAGTTATATATTACATATTACATCTATGATATAGAGCCATTTGTAAAGACCTGTATGTAGTAATAACATCACAAAAGGTTCAGCTTTTGTTCCAGGTTAAAGAATGTTTTTTTTAGCACTATATGGGACCCTTTTGTCAGAGGGTGTAGAGTTATAAGAAAGAAATGAGTCACAGGAGTGTTTTAATGCCGGTAATTGGGAAAAGACGAAATTAGAGAAAGCAAACAGCCTTGAAGCTGAAACCATGCGTTTCCACTCCAAACCTCATGGTACATTCCGCTACATGGAGGAAATGAGAAGAAGACTAAGAAATTAATCGTGATAATGGGCTGGAGAGGAAACGATCTGCAGGAGAGAGAGCAAAGAATGAGATTGTGTTTACTTTATTGCATAATGTGCTCAGTTAATTCGCCAGGGATCAAAGACAATCGTGAGGTGAAAACAAACAAGACACTTCAGTACATCTGCACACATCAGTCACGATCTGTGTGAACGCTGTGTACTGCGTGTACTGAGTGTACGTTTACCAAACGAATGTCCTGCACACTCGTTCAGTACATTCCTGCACTGTAATTCACGCTAAGGTATGTCCCTGGAGATTGTTGATGACTGTTTTAGCGGATCTAATGGAGAGGCATCGCTGCGGCGGTGCCACCAGAATGAAAAGGGGAGAGAGAGAGAGAGAGAGAGAGAGAGAGAGAGAGAGAGAGAGAGAGAGAGAGAGAGAGAGAGAGAGAGAGAGAGAGAGAGAGAAAATGAGAGAGATAGAGAGACAAAGAGAGAGAAAGAAAGAAAGCAACAAAAAGAGAGAGGGGGGGTGTGACAGAGTGACAAAAAAAAAAGAGAGATGCAAAAGAGAAAAGCAACAGAGAGAGAAAGAGTGACAGGGAGAGAGTGCCAAAGTTTGACAGAGAGAGAGACAAAGAAAGAGAGAGAGAGACAAAGAAAACGAGAGAGACATTGCGAGACAAAGAAAGAGAAAGCAACAAAGACAGAGAGAGAGAGAGAGAGAGAGAGAGAGAGAGAAAGAAATACAACCCTACTACACACTACTGACCTGACTCGGTTGCCTAGCAACCCTGGTTGCCACCGAGCGAGTGCCAGAGATGGTAATGATTGCGGAGCTCCATCATAAGGGAATCGACTGAGTCGTGAGTCGTGCTGCACGGATACTGCCTAGAAACTGTGCCTCTGCTTTATTTAGAAGCTGACTGGGTGTTCACATGAGGGACTGCTGTGACTACTAAATGAGGATAGTTACGGTAAAAGCCGTGTCTTTTTTAGACACCTGTTATGAGTGGGTCTTTACAGTACCTTGGACAGCGGAGCAATTTTTTCAATTCCTCTTTAATACAAGATACCGCAGGTGTACAGATACAGTGTCGAACTCTGGCCATGCGTTCAGCTGAATCAAAGGGGAAAATACACAGATCTTTTGAAATGTCTGCTTAATTGAGTCCGAGATGTCAATAATTCAGAGAGGTTTGGGGTGAATTCATTGTAGGGAAACTTTCAGACTCTGATTTCTTTACAGAGGTCCGGGGGTCATGATGTCTACATCATAAATACAGAAACATTATTTACTATCCAAAAGTTAATGTAGTGAATGCAGAAATGCAGAAGCTTTTTGATACGCAGGATGGGTTTCACGCATAGTTGTGTTAAAAAAAAATGTCACATCGCATTTCAAATAGCAAGGTCAATGTAAGCACAAGCTGCATTCTGTGCATTGCTGCAAGGAGGCTACAACGACAGCACCCCCCCCCCCCCCCCCCCCGAGTACTGAGTGTTTACTTGCCACAGTATATTACAGTCGTCTGTAATTTATTTTAGTCATCTGGTTACATTAGGTACCATTGTGAACAAGTCAGACTTAGTACGTTTCTCTAGCATTTTACATCAAGCCACTCTAAAGAACTTTGCAAATCAATGGAATTCCCCTTTCATACAACCAATTTCAGTTGTTTTCTGAATTTCCATTTATCAACTGCCTGTCAACTTATTTACGTATATAAATGCCTAATACAAATATAATATGTATTATACACACACACATATATACAGAGTGATAAAAATAAGGAAACACCCACGTAATAAAAAAAAAAGGCAGACGATTTTAGACAAGGAAAATGGGTTTCCTCGTTTAACTGCAGCTTGTGTCTACAATATGTATATATATTACACACACACACACACACACACACATACATATATATATATATATATATATATATATATATATATATATATATATATATATATAGATAGATAGATAGATATATATATATATATATATAGATAGATAGATAGATACACACACCCATTTCCCATAAAGACCTCACCACACAGACATGATTCCAGCCTGGTGTGATGAATACTAATCATATGATGTACTGCACAAGCTATGTATCAAGACCTATACATAGCACATAATTGTTTCTGCTACACAATAGCTCAGTGTTAGCTTCATGGAACTTAACATAAAGGCAATTTTACCATTTGAAAATATAATTGCTGAGCCCAGGCAGTGCAAAAGCAAAAAATTGAGTGTGAAGAGCAGCTGCGAGTGGGCGCCTTGGTATTTTAGCTGTGGCTTGAACACCATCAAACCCAAATACCCAGCTGCCCCTGTCCCTTTTCTTTCTGCCTTTGTGCCAGTTCCCTCCGTCACGCACCCCTTCTTGCTCTCTTCTTGTTCACTGCCAGCCGGCAAGGTGGAAGGAGTAGTAGCTCGGCTTGCCGTTAGCATAATGCATCAGCCTGCCAGACTATTTTTAGCTCTTCTGTGATGGAGAGGCCCTGCATCGACTTTTTTTCCCTTTGCGTGAGGCTATTGATAGAAAGGTCACCCTTGGAGGAGCTCAAGGAGCTGCTGGAGAGTCAGGTGACATGTGAGGTTGCCAACTGGCGAGTCAGCCAATTGTTGACTTTGATTCCTGTTAGACTGTCAATGAGGTTGTTGTGTTCTGTACATACCATTAAACCGGCACACACTGAAAGCACTGATTGACTGTACTTCCAATACTGCACTCTCTATATTGTCTTCAATTCAAGCCTTGTGTCTTTTAAGATCTTCACAGCCTGCACCATTTATTTTATACCTCTTTACATTTCTAATCTGTTCCTTTTTTTCTGCCAATCAGCCAAGATGTGTGACGAAGGCATTGGAGCAGTGGGCTGGGTTACATGGAGCTGGCCAGGAGGATTGGGTGTGTGTAAGGTGGGGAAGTGGGGGCGTGATTTTTTTGCCTTTGTGGGGTAGCAACAGCCTGCGTGACGTGGAGGACTCCTGCTGCAGTTCTTTTCCAGCCTGAGCCGGCGACGCAGTGGGCTAAAAATAGCAACAGAGAGGGATCCCCCATTCCTGGCCCAACCCACTGCTCTGGTGCAGTGGGCCACAATTAAACTGCTGATGCGCTCAAAGCCATATTACACAAGAGCACCTAACACCACAGTAAGATAGCTTCAATCAATTAGGTTGGGTAATTTATTAATATGTAACAACCTATAGCTGCAATGTTGATTTAAATATTTCATGAAATATATAAAAAGGTTATTTTTAGATGCCATATATGTTCTAAATATATATGTTCTAAAAACGCTGATTACAACCTTTTGGGCCACAGCAATGTTTAAATGATGTACTGCACACAAGCAGATCCACTGGAAGAGAGTATTGATCGAGCCTCAAACCAGACCAGACACATAGTTACTATTTAAAGCAGCAGGCATAGGCGAAATCTGCCCTGTATCACAGTTACATAATGCTACTACTGTTAGGAAACCGTAGCGGACACTTACAGCATGCTCCATGTTAGCTACATGCTGTTCCAGGTAGTAATATAAAGAGAACTGCTGCAGTGAAATCAATTCTACCAATTCAATTCAAGCCACAAGAACACCTCATTAAAAACAGTGTTATAGCACATTCAGTGTTGCTATTAATACAGCAAGGCATGCGATCTACACAGCACATATCACTCCGATTTCTATTAGATTTCCAATAGTGTATTCTGCTGTGTAAAAAAACTGACCGCAAGACGTACAATATTGTTCAATCTGTACATTGTGTATTTTGCACATACAGCAGAAATACATATTTTTTATTTATGATTCCTCTCGCCTGCTTTACTTTATTCATAACTTGTTTCTATTTCTGTCTTAAAGGCACAGTTCAAAAATACACAATTACAGTTTTTAATGCATACAATACAACCCTGCAATACAAATGCATCTTCTTTATTTTTGCAGCACTTGAGTTGCAAGGCTAACATGTAGCTAACAAGCAACAAAAGTCTGGCAATTATGGCAAGTGTATAATGTAAGTCGCATGTTAAAAACTGTTGCTATAGCAAGTAGCTTCAGATGCTCTGAACACCTGAAATGTACACTAATATGGCCACAACTATCAGGATTTTCTGCACTGCTGCAGGATTTGACAGGAAACAAACTGTTGGCATCAGTGTTAGCATGGTCACTAGATTAAAAAAGGTTTGCAAAATGAACAATTAGGAGGAATGTCCTGATATATTGGCTTATGTCGATTTTAGGAAAGATATATCCATTTAAAGGTGACATTCTGGAGTTTGGTAGCGACTTTTTTTGAATGACTATTTTAAAGTGTGTTTAATAACTTATAATAAAGTCTCACCCACCTCCCTGATAATTCAGCTCCCAGCTCCTTTAATACACTGCATTCAAATCTGTGTATGCAGGTACACACACACACACTGAACTATTATCTGTTAGTGTGTTATAACACACCAATAATATCTTATAGTGTGGTGAATGGACTCTAATTTGGTTTGTGTATGAAAGTGAATGTTCGAAAGGCATGCTTCCACCAGTAAAATGGAGAGATTCTGCAATAGTAATATTGTAATATTGTTTCTAACCATCCAAAAGTCAAGAGCAGAAGTGGCAGAAGATAGACAAACATCTGGAGAAAAAGCAGCTCAAACACAGTCAAAGCAGTAGAACCACATATTATGTTGCACTATTAAACACTTCTGCAGACTCTAATTTGTTTTTAACTTCTGAGATCGCTTCTCATTGTTGCAGGCTGCAAATAATGTTCTTTAATGGCAGCCAAAGATCACTAAAGAGCATTGCTTTAGAACACAGCGGTAAAAACAAAGGATCGGAACTGGATCTGGCTTAAATAGCTGATACCCAAGCCAATAAAATATGACTGGATTATATTGGGCCACCCCCAGTATTTTGTAGCTAGTATCACTTTGTTTCAAATGGTACCATTTATGATGTAACAGCATTTTGACACAGCACAGTACGCCTTTACAATTTGTAGAAAAACAACAGTCTGTGACTGGTTGGTTTACAAACACACAATATTTTCTACATCATATTAAACCTCTCCTCAATCAGTTGCGTTGGTGACTAAGTTTTAAATGTCTTGCTCTACAGTACCTCAGTGATATGATTTTCAGGACATTGGCTCAAGAGCCGGCAGCCTGGCTTAAAAGTGAAAAGGCAGCCTTTTCTTCATTATGGCCTAATCTTCAGAACTCTCTGGATGAAGACCTAACAGCTCTTGACAATCTCTGCACATATAAAAGATCTGTTATCTGTTTTGTTTAGCTTTTAACTAATCCCATTTTACCTGTTTTACTGTTTGCACTATTGACCTTTTTAATGTTTTATTTAATTTGATTATTTTCCTGTCCAGACGGAATAAAATAGAATGACAAATGTATTAAATATGAATATTTAATATTTGATACTTTTGTCATTCTATTTTATTCTGTCTGGCCCCTGCTGTAAAGCACATTATGAAACTTGTTTTGAACTTATTTTCACTACTACATGTCAGTCAAATGACATCATCATCATTATCAAACAACTAGACCAAAGAAACCATTCTAAAGAACTGTTCTCACTGCGTTCCTCACTGGATGAGGAGACCGGCAATCTGCACGCTCTGTTCCTGGCCATTTTAGAAGGTAAAGGACAGCCTTGTTCCAGCGTCCTGAAAAACTGCTCGAATGCAAGGCCACTGACCCACAGCTTTCAAAAGCTTTTATAAGACGCGCAGAAAGAACATTCAGAAACACAGAGCCTTATTTAATGGACCATGCATCTTTGCACAATTAGGTTATATTGGCTCCAATATGATTAGAAAGCTAAAAAAAAATATAGAAATTCCCATATAGTTTATGCCCATATAATAACTTTTTCATATTGAACCACACATAGCCATGTCCACGTGGCCAAGTATTTGGCCAGTGACAATTTTAGTAATTTCGCTTCTGGTTACCCACTCAAACTAAAATGAGGCAATCAGAATGTCAGTGAAGTGCAAACCTCAGGTTTAATTAATGGGTCAGGTAAAGAGGTCTGTAATTTATACACAGGTAATGCAAAATGTTTGTTAAATCCTTTGAATTCAAACTGAAAGTCTTTACTTCAATCTCAATTGCTTTATTGATTTAGATGGTGGACACAGGTGAAGTTATTTCATGATGTAATTTGATATTATTAATTTCTACTTCTATTAAAATGGGCAAATTCTGACGACTTTAACTATTCACTCAATACTACATTTGTGTCTGAGCTGAAACTGAAGACAAAATACCAATAATAACAACTGTACATATAAATTAAAGACCAGAAAGATGCTTTTTCTGAAGTAAACACAGAAGGATGAAGCTTAAGTTTTTTCCACTTCCAAGCAAGTTAGGCTGTTGCTATGTGTCACTAGGGTGGAACAATTGTTTTCTTGCTAGGTGGTTGATATAGGGTTGCTAGGTAGTTACTTGGTGGTTTAGTATGGTCATGCTAGATGGTCGCTATGGTGTTGCCAGATTTTACTATAGTTTTGCAAGGTAATTGCTAGGTTGTCTCAGCTCGCATGCTAGTGTGTTGCCAAGTGATTGTTGTGGTTGGTTGCTTATTGCTAGGGTTTTTGTATCATCAGCACATAAAGATGTAAAAACCTTTGCACCCCATTTATTTTTGTGGAAAAACAAAAAGCTGTGCAAAACCCCAAATCTCACAATCAGACCGAACATTAAAGTTGCTATGGAGTGCATAAACTAGATTCAGATTTTTTATTTTTCTGTTACATTTTTTTTGTCAGCACTACAAAATAGACATCAGACATCCAGACATCCCTCAATCATCATATTAGACTAGTTTGTCTGCTTAAAGACACCCAGACGTCCCAGGCCTGAATAGTGAAGACAGTTTGTGTCCACCCCCTGTTGTCAGACTGAGTGAAGCTAGCACCTGTGTTTATCCACTGTGCACAGCACACACTCAAACACACACACACGCACGTGGCCTGCAGAGTTCCAGTTACGCAGTGGCAGCAGGTCTGTGCCGGATGACTTCAGGGTCTTTCCCCCCCTCACTGATGACTACGATCTGACTGAAACTGGTTTGGACACGACATACTTTCAACATTGATCTCTTTCATAAGTGCTAAATCATACATTATACAAGATCTGGAAATGTCATTGCATTCTTAAATCTTAATTGTCATACCCAGTCATTTCGCAGATTGCAGCTAAACAGTCAACAGTTAACTAAAGTTAAAGTAATGCAAGTTAACTGTTAACAGGAAAACTACTGTAGTAGTAGCCCTGAGTCCAGATGCACAAAAGTGTCTTACAAAAAATATTCTTCTTAGATTTTTTCCTACCTAAAATAAAAGTTATTTATTGGACCTTTCTTCTTAACTCTTTTTCTTAACCCGTAAAGATTCTAAGAACAGTTGGTATTCTCCAAATCTATATCTTAACCTTACGACAGCCTCACACACAAATGTGAATTAATGTCCAAGTGCAGTTTGTTCTTAGTTTTTACATAAGTAAAACATCAAGCTCTTGTTTACTATAAAATGTTTTATTTAAAATGTTTCAACGCTTCGGTTTTCTCCTTCATTTTGCTCTGTATCCACTGCACAAGTTTAGCTGAATAATGGAAAATTAGAAAACGTATTTTGCATTGTGTTTGGGAGTAGTGCAAAGCAAACCTTAAAATTGGGGTAAAACTGCTGTGAAGCACAGGCTCAGGTGGTTTATGACTTTTAAAATGGGTTTTAAATGACAATCATTCCAATTAATATAGCTATCCACTGCAATAGGAAGCAGGGGCCAGAATAAAAAAAAAGATTTACAAAGAAAAAACTTCAAGAATCTTAAGAGAAACAGGTTAATAAGAATGAGCCTCATTCACCAATAGCTTCCTAAGAATTCAATTAGTTAAACTAGTTCTTAATCTGTCAGATTATTTGTGCATTTGTGCTCTTATGAGCCCAAAGTCCTCATAAACTGAACAAATCCCAAATAAGAAAACACTGGTGAAGGTCAGAATCTTCTACTTAATTGGGTTTTGGAAGAAATTTCTTTTTATGAATGGTTGGTGAAAAGGCTCAATTTTCCTAAATGTAATTCTTAAAAAAAATCTCTTAAAAGTTCTTAAATAGTCCCAAAAAGATTTAAGAAAGTCTTAAATATTTTCTTAAGACACTATTCACGTTTTTCTTATGTAGCCATTTTTATCATATCCACTTCTGCTGCATTTTACAGCATATTATAAAACGACGCAAGATTTAATTGTTGATTATTCAGTCCATAAGTTTGTGCAGTGGAGAGCAAAAATTATGAAAAACAGAATCAAAATAAGCGTTCACGAAATTGCAGTAATCCAGAACTAGAAAATGACAAAACAGTTAACAGAAAAAAACTGAAAAAATCATTCTTGGAACATACGAGAACTGTATTGTCAGAAAACCATGTTCCTTATGTAGACACCAACAGTAATTTAACAACAATCTCCTGATTAAATTTAGTAAAATTAGACACCAATTCTAATTATTCAACCATAATTAACCTGGTAATTCTAGAGGCTTACCCTTTACAGACCCTTTGCAGACCCCTACAGTCTAAGAGCGTCTTCACATCTATAGTTGGTTTCCTCTGGTCCAAAACAGTTAATGAGTTTGTAAAATTAAAGCATTGTCCCCTTGGTTTGGTTTGTTTTCCACACACAAATCTAAGCACACCAAAGTTCATAGATGTAGTAGCTAATTATCTGGGCAGCATACCAGGTCACTGCCGGACTACGGGAGCCATTCAGCTCAAACTTGAGGAGTACACCTGATAGTTGGGTCGGATTGAGGTCAGATCACATTCTCATCACAAATGAAGCACTCTGAGGAGGTGGACTCGGTCCAGTTCCAAACGAGGTTGCGGTGCGGTTGTTTTGGTCCATATCAGCATGTGGTTACTGTATTCAAACCTGCCCAAATTAATTGCACTAAGAGTGAAAATGAACCAGACTCTTAAAAGGAAAGACAGCTTTTGAGGAATAATCATTTACCTTTAATTTTTTTCTTAAGTATTACAAAAGAAAGAGCACATCTCAGAAGAACCTAGTCCCACACATACTTGTTTGACTGTATATTCACTTTAAATCACACCTGTCTGTCATGTGCTACATGTTCTCATGTTACTATTCTGAGGTTGCTTGCAGCTACATCATACATCATGTCCAATGTGTTCCATGGCACAAGGGGGGATGATAACAGCTACATGAGGTCAACGCTCAGCCCCCTTTGGCAATCAGTGTTACAAAAAAAAAAGCGTTCCTGAAGGCCCGGGCCTGACCGGCTCAGGCCTGTAATGGTTTGTCCTCACAGCACCAGTCCACGCTCGCTATTAAACCCATCCCAGCTGCCCTCCGCTGCCCCGTTGTGGATCGATTTCCTGGCTCTGGGTTGTGTAAGCTGCACTGAAGCTGGCTTTATGTAAGCTGTTTGTGTGGAGGTTAGCAATGGCCGTGCTCTCTGGCCAGATCCAAACACAGAGAAGGGTTTCAGCACCTCACAGAGGGCCCGCAGTGAGCCCTCCCACAGGGCCTGAGCTACAGTTACACCTGAGATAACATAACACACAGCAAACCCTGACAATACTCTGGATACAAAGTAATACTGCAGGCTTCAAGGGAAACATTTTCAATATTTCCACCAAACTGGAGGGCAAACATTCCCACAAAACTGCATGGGAATTCAATATTCCCATCAAAAACTTCAGAGAAAGAATTGTTTTGATATTCCTATTGAAAATCCAATGAACACCTGGACTGCAGGACAAATATTTTGGAGGGATAAGATTCCCTCCAAACTGTTGGGTTAACACACGGGATCCCTCCAGAAACCAGAGCAAACTTTTGTAATACTCCCCCATCTACAACATTCTCATTATAAGGAAACACAAAGGAAACACTTTCCAGTAAACTGCAAGAAGAAGTCTATGTTCCTACTAAACAGCAAGGAAAACCCTTTCTATGTTCCTACTAAACTGCAGAAAAGCTTTCAATATTCCTATTAAACTGCAATGAAAACCCACTATTCCTACTATTTTGAAAACACTGCAGTTGAAAATGTCTATATTCTCATACATTTAAAATAAATAATTGAAAACTGCAGAGGAATTATTTGTGGTACGGACTGCAAGAGGAATATTTGTGATGTGTAGTTTAGTGTGCATGGACTGGTCAAGGCTGATGTGGCCCACAGACCTTATTTTGTTCTTTTCTCCACACACACACACACACACACACACACACACACACACACATACACATACACATACACATACACATACACACATACACACATACACACATACACATACAAGAGTTCTGTGCCTGTGCCTGGAGATTTCACTTAAGAAGAAATAAGACTCTTTAATCTGGTTTAAAAACTCTGGTTCTGTTGTGTTCTCCAACGTGCCTGCCTCAAAACTATATTCCACTGCAGCATTAAGTGCAGGTACAAGGCTTGGAACTGGCCAAAGTGTCCTGTACTGTACTGACCACGTCACGTGGCTAGGACCAGATGTCCATTTCCAAAACAACCACAACAAACAAACAACAAAGAAATCCCAACACAGGGAGCCCTAGATTTTTTGTCACCGAGTCGCTGGCTTTAATTAGAAGAGTCTACTTGGCAAGTGAATGCCCACGTTTAGTGAGTCTGTCAGCTAGAGGAGTCAACAATAGCACTCACAGGAGCGGAAACATCGCACCAAGCTTTAATAGTGATAAAGTCAACGCGAAAGTGTGAAATGCTGTGAGGGGGACTGTCAAAACTGCATGTGGGACTTCAGGCTGTCTGAGAGTGGGGGGGAAAAGCTTGAATAAGCTTTTCAAGGGATAATCTTTAGACTGTTTTACTGCGGAGAAATCATTGCCTATTGTCATTAATATCATTGATATCATTAATAATAAATTGTGCCTTCACCTTTACTATGGCAAAATCACTGTAATGAGTTATAACTTTTTATAACTAAGTTCAATAATAAAGTATGAGCTCATTTTTGGCCAAGAATAATATAAATCACATTTCTAAGGTCTTTGAACATTATTAAAAGAATAGGTGGTTCTAAAGAACTCACTGAATTCCAGCGTGGTCCTGTATTTTTGGTGGAATATATATATATATATATATATATATATATATATATATATATATATATATATATATATATATATATATATATATTCCACCATCAACTGTGAGTGGAATTACTGAACCACAGCATCTCAGCAATGAAGTGTCAGACTACGTAGAGTTACAGAGTGGGGTCGCAGAGTGCTGAGGAGCAAAGTCTCCAACGCTCTGCTGACTCAATAACTGCAGAGCTCCAAAACCTGCTGTTAGAGCTGCAAAGGGGGAGCAACTCCATATTATTGCCCATGGAATTACAATGGGATATCATAAAAGCTCCTGTAAGGTGCTGGAGGAATGTAATTTCGCTCTACTTTAGACTTGTACTGAGATGGAATGACAATAAAAGTCTCTTGACTTGACTCATGTCCCAATACTTTTGTCCATAAAGTGTACATCTGTCTATATTCCACTATTAAGTAAGTAGCAGCTCCAGTTCATCCTCCATATTTCTATATTCAGTGTATTTTTCAAAAGAATCAGAACTGCATCTAATCACTGAGAGATTCAAAATTTACTCCCCTCCTCTCTACCAAACCCTTCATTCAGTTTTTTTGATCAAGCAGACTCGAAACTCAATTTCCAGGCTCAATACTAACTTCATCACTTTTAGTTTTAGAACCTGCTGTGCGGCTCAGAGAATTTGCAGGGAAACTCAAAATGCACAGAAGCAGAGAATAAAAGGCTTTGTGGGCTTAATGAGGCTGATTTGGCCCATACTTGTAAAGCCTGACACTTTGTATTAGCAACGGGCTTAAACGGCTAGACTAACAACATGGAAATCTAAGCCCTTCTTAAAAACCTACTAAAGGCAGCTATGGAAATGGGCAGGCTCTCTCACAGTCCTTCAGTCATTCTCTCTCTCCCTCTATTTCTGCTCCACTGACTCGTAGTAAGAAATCGCAGGCTATTTTCAGCCTCTGAGATTACTGACGGTGCACTTCTTTAATATTGCATTGAGCCGCACATTCTCTCAATCGAAGGGGAATTCGGAGGAGCCAAGAGGATATTGCGGAATGAATGCGGTCTGACTACAGAGTGGTTAAGCTCGGTTAATCGCTTTATAAATACAAGCTTACAGGCCATATCAGGTGTGCTAATTAATAAGAATTATTAATTACTCTGAGGAGTAAATATTAGGAGCATTTCATTTTTTTTGTTTTTACATTTTTACCCAATTTTCCTCCCCAATTTTAGCATGCCAATCACCCAACCCACTGGTTAGTTCTCTCCCCTTTCATATGTAATGCTCTCGATACTTGGAAGGTGAGGACTGACACATGCCTCTTCCAACACACATGCAATCAACCATCGCCTCTTTTCGCACTGCCACCGACTAGCAGATGCCCGTGCCAGCCAGCATTTCACTAAAGTGATGTGCGGAGAGAGAGAGCCAGCCACACACCTTGAGAGAGAAAGGGCAATTGTGCTCTATAGGGCTCCGGCTGCTGATGGCACTCTGAGATTCAGACCAGCAATTCATAGGTCATAGGGGCAGTGCCCTAAAAAAAAGTAAAAAAAAGTGCCTTAGTGCCTGCTCCTTTTTTTTTTTGGTTTACTGATATGAAAAAAGATTCAAAAGACTGTATTTACCCATAATGCACTTTCTTACATCAAATGACTCATTTAAACATTAGTCATTTGGAAAAGCCTGTGGAATTCCCACAAAAGTGGCTCTATGCCAGACTGCTGTAAAACACCTTTGAAAATCATTCAGCCTACTGTTTTCTGAGCTTCTATTGGCTCTGATTCTTATTTTGGTTGAACAGTTCTTAAATACTGCTTAATGAGCATTAAAACAAGAAGTTCAATGAACAGTGTTTTCTCAGTGCTTTGGATTAGGACTGAACCACTTTGTGGACTGTTGTACATTATTTACACACCAAAAGACTGCTTATTACAAATCTATGTGTTTATGACTTCAACAATCAAGGGTTAGTAGAGAGTTTGCATCCCCTTTGCTGCAGCTTCTAAGAAGGCATTCTACTGTGTGCATGACTGCTGTGAGGACAGATAGCCCTCAGCCACAAGGGCATTAATGAGGACCAGTACTGATTATGGATGATTAGGTTTGTGGATCACAACCTCTACTCCAATTATTCCCCTTTACCCAATACTCAGTGGCACTGCCCACAGGGCTGCAGTATCCCAATATATCCCTAAATAGTCCACAACTGAAGCCTACATTAGCATGGGTGCACCTTGAAGTTTTTTTTTTTTAAACTTCTTTTAAACAGATCATCACTTGTTGCGGTACACAATCCAATGGTGTGTGTGTGATATATATATATATAACTATATATAACACACACATATATACATATATATATATATATATATATATATATATATATATACATATATATATATATATATACACATACATACACATACATACATACATATATACATACACACATTATTTAAGACATTGCACAATATTATTGTATAATGAGTTTGTCAGATACAGCACTTTGAGGGGGCGAATGTGTTTTCCTGGCATATTTTTGGATACCTTCCAGTTTGAGATGACACCACAGGCATCAATCATTTGAACGCAACAAGCCTGAGTGTATTGTCTGAAAATAAACCAGTTCTAAAGGCGTGAAGGGACGTGGGCTATGCGCATATTAATGAGAACACTGGCAGTTCATCAGAGCCTTTGAGATAGATTTAATAGAGGACACGTGTCAACAGAAGAGGCTTTGTTTTCTTTTCTTTGGGAGGGTTTGCTACGGAAGGTTATTAAAATTCCTTTGTTATAGTGGACAGGATAAATGAGTGGTGTAAATGACGTATGAGAATGCGGCTCCCCCTAGTGCTTGTAGGTTGCAAGCATGCAGCACACTGTGCAGTATGTCTAATGGGATCGATAATACGAATGTCTGACCAGGTTTTCTCTGTAGTTAATGAACAAGAAGTGAGCATAAATGACATTCTGAGTCTTGGAATGAACACCGGTTGTCATGTGTGATCCAGCCTCAGAAGCAGCCGTAAAACTCCTAAGATTCAAATCCTCAAGTTACAGGAGTATTCCAGATCACACTATCACAGTCAGCTATCAAGAGCACATTACATTTCACAAATTAAAAAGTGATGTTCAAAATTGCTTCATTAGTTTTGCATTGGAGTTAAAAGGATAAAGTAGCCAATTCAAAAGTAGCATTAAAGTAGCACTTCAGCAGAGCCATTTTCCTAACACTTGGTATGGCCTCTTTGTGCTCAGTTCTTAATGACATGGATTTTACAAGATGTTGGAAACACTGCTTTGAGATTCTTGTTTAAGTTCTGCAACAGGTGATCTACTGGACTTAGATCCAGTGACTGGGTAAGCCGCTAAAATGTTCATGAAACCAGTTTGTGACTTCAACAAACTTCAACACCACCTCCGCCAGCCTGGACTGACACGATCCTCAGCGTGCGTCTGCAGAAATCAAGATGTCCAGTTTTGGCCGCAGCCTCAGCTTTCTGTTCTTGACTGACAGAAGTGAAACCAGAGGAGGTCTTCTGTAGGTATAGCCCCTCCACTTCAAGGTTTGATCAGCAGTTCACCAACAATCATGCCACACTTAAAAGTACAGAGATCACATTTTTTCCACATTCTTAGGTGGCTGACCTGCATCTGCCTAGGTGTATGCACTGGCTGGCTGAATACATAATTGCATAAATCAGTAGGTGTATAGGTTTTAGTTTTGACATCAAACTTGTCTCGGCTGATTTAGTGCATTTCATTAAAAAATAAATGTAAAATTGATTTGCTATCTGCATGTGAAACTGTTTTGCTGCATCCCAATGAATAACACAGCGTGTCATTGGCACTGCTCCAATTGTGGCGCATGGCTCTTCAAAAGCGCACGTGTGAACATTCTCACATGCGCTAAAAGCCTGGATACATCTGGAACCGCAGCGCGGTCAGCTGTCACACCCACACACGCTCTCCAGAAATGACATTATTAAGCGCGGGCGACGAGGCTGAAAAAAATGAACCTGATGACACAGAGCTGAGTGGAATGGCATGCAGGAGAGAAACCGAAAAAAGGACACACTGAGTAGCCAGTTAATTAGCTCCTCCTAACTTGTACCTACACGTACTGGCCTTTTTTCATACAAAAAACACCAACCATTTAGATGCACTTTGTAGGCTTACAGTTACTGTACAGTGACTTCACCTCATCTGTTATCAGTCCCACCGGCCCTGATTCATCAGCATAAAGGGACCATCATATGACCATAAAGTGGACATAAAGCACTAAATGCCACTACTTGTCAGTGTTATTGCACAGTAAAAGTGCTCTGAAAAATGATGTAGCAACAGACGAGACTTTGCATGCAACGGATATGCATGCAAACTAAACTAAACATAACAGCTTTACTGTAGTCATCATCCCTATGTCCCAAACATTATGGTGCCCTGGAATGTGTTTAAAAAAAATAAAAAGTGTTGTCATTTCAAAATGGTAAAACGCCCTTTTGCAAGTGCAGTTCCACCAACAAGGATTGAAAATTTAGCTTTGACTGTGACTAAACATTTAGCTTTAGTTCTACTGATACATGAAATCTGTCTGTCTTCCCACAACATACAGCGTATCCTAAAAACGCAGGAATTTTCTCAAATGTGTACTTTAATGATCATCTAATTGGTTTGATTTGAAAGTGTCTTAAAATCTGTTGTTCCTTCAAGCACCAATTTAATAATTACCCCTCTTTGACAGAACTATATCTGCACTGTTTAGCTTATTAGTTAGTGAATTAGGAAAAATAGAAGCATACAACAGCTCCTGTGGCCTTTTACACCATAAGCATTAGCTAAACTGCAACAGTACGAGAACTGGAGTCTGTTCTACGGATGCTGTCCCCCCAACAACTTTGTATCTCAATATTTTTTCATTTTTTCAGTTTCTACTTTTGGATATGGTATAAATCTGCCAGTTTTTCCCTATATATTGCATCAAACCTTTATACTGAATGGACCAACGGAAATGATTAAAAAATTTACCTGCCATAAAATCTTTTTACATTACTTTTTACATTCTGTAAAGTTCACATATTGGAAATACCAGTTGTCTGCGCAACAGCGATGATATGAGACACACTGAAATGACCAGTGGGTAAACAGGCTCAAAGGGTCACTCACTTGGCCAACTTCATCTCTATCTGCTGGCGGATCTCCTGACGCTCCTGGTCGCTGCGGACAGGGAAGATGTTCCTGTCCTCCAGCTCCTGCTTGCTGGGTCTGTTGCGTAGCTTCACAGCCAGCAGCTCCTTCCTTATCCGCCGTGGCAGCGTCCCTGCAAAAGCAAACACACACACACACACACACACAAATTAACTGATGGTGTCAAATAACTGACCACCAGAAACCTAATAACCCACAATAGGACAATGTCCATATTTCCATCTTGCAAATTAACACAGTGACAGTAAATGGAAACTCCTTTTGATTGAGTAGATCTGTCCACATCCTAAAGCTTGGTATTCAACAATTACTTGCAAAACATCAAAATTGAGTTATCATTCAGTAACTTGTGTAAGGAATGGAAGTCCATGAATATTAAAAGAGCCTATATCCTGCATTTGTCAATTAATTACAACAGTCTGGGTTTATGTAACAACAATACATGTTACATGTCCAACCTCTCCTTTTTACCTAAACAGGCTTTGCCTTTAAGATTAATTTATTTGTAGATAAGCTCTGTTCTGGTTGGCTGCCCTGTATTGTACCTCAGTCAATGAGCAGTCCAGGCTGAAACACACCATATGACTTCAGTGCGAATGGGTGGAGCTACACAACTGTGGCTAGATTGTTGTCATAGTGAAATAATAAATATTCGGTACATGGAAGTGACATACCATGAACCTTGTATGCTGTTGCCTCTTCATTTAAAATCAAAACTTCCATAAGTAAAACAGAACTGTAAAACAGACCAATTTCAAAAACGTAACAGTGTTTGCTCATTTGGGGTTTTTTTTACGCCCTTAACATTTACCTACACCCAGACCATTTCTTTTTGGTTATCATTAAACAGTTTAACAACTCAAGACAAACAAGCACAATAGAGGAGAAGGAGCACATAAGAGCATTAAAGGTCATGTTATTTAACATACACACAAACTATGCACACATATCGCTGTTTTGATTACCCTACCATGCAGTTTAGAGGTTATGCACGTGACCTCACAGGTGATGGATTCAATGTGGCCACACCAATTGAGTGGCAAAAACTAAGTGACAGTGTGAATGCCACTTAAACATGTAAAACTGGGAAAGACCTGCTGTGTGACTGACTGAACAGATTCAGCTGAAGCTATTTGGAGTTGAATTTAGCAGCATGATAAGTTTGATTCAAAGGGAAAGCAAACCTTAACCAGTCTCCAAAATGTGCTTGAAAACAGTCCTGTGCCATCAGGTTTGAGGTTTTGTCCTCGAAATGAGTGTGATTTGAGCCTCAGTTGACTGGGCATTCCTGGCTACATATGGATGTCAATGTACTATTGGTTCTTTGATCATTTGGCTGGATCGCAGTCAAGCCCAACTGCTTTTAACTTGAGCAGATAATCACTCGTTTAATTCCTTCTTTGGCCGTTTCCCCTTGTGCAGTCCGACTAAAGGGGGCGTGTCCCAGCGGGAACACAACGTAAATGCACACTCTCTATTAAAACTCTAGAGAAAGCATGTGATGTATTGAATTTTAGTTTTTACTTTCCTATTTTTGGACAGAAGAAAGAGGAGCAAAAAACAGCAACCCTCAAAGGTACATAAGACTGATGTGCATATTACAATAAATTATAGAGCAATTATTGATAATGGCACTCTGCCGTACAGAAGATAACAAGCTACGGTGCCCCCAGAGGCACGCTCCCACACCACTCTTCCTTCCCTCCTCCTCGTTAAGCATGTTGTTCCTTCAAGTTGTGTATATCCATCCCTTCTAGCCATTGTAGTGGTCTGCACAGAGCAAATAATGCACTTTAAGCTGAAAGTATTCTAAGTGAAGAGCTGCTCTTCTCAGCAGAGACCCTACAGGTCTTTTTGATAAGGTCACCTAGAGTCTATGGAATGAGGTTCCAGAACCCGATGTCCTCATTCAACCTTCAGCCTTGGGCTTGTTCTGCCTGGGAAAAGGGTGCAGAGTGTGTGTGTAGCTTCTCACAATAAATGGACTAAGCTTGTCCCACTACCTCAATTTTCCTGTATTTGCCAGGGGATTGGGGGGGGACAGCAGATATGCTTTCGTTAACAGAAGCCTTTCGAAGACTAAGCATAACAGCTTCTGTAGGAAAATACAGAAGTGAGGCTAAAAAGGCTAAAAGCTAACTAGACTAGGCAGATGCAATGACTGATGCTATTATCTGGAACCTTGGAGCTTTTTAAATGCCTAAAGGCCAATCCTACAGCTAACCGACAGCAATCTCTTTAGCTAGCTAAAAAAAAACAAGAGAACACCGAGAAGACACAAACAATATCCAGTAAGACTCAGAAATAACAAAAATTATGTTTTGGGTAATGTTAAAGTTCTAAGCTATGCTAGGTTAGGCTGGGCTAGGCTTTGTGGCTACTGTGCGCCATCACTTCAATGTAACCAAGCCAATAAAAGCCCACCTGTTTTATTCTAAGGCAAAATAACACTTTTTAATGGGCTTTTAAACCACATTTATGCATTTTTCACCCTAACCAAAGTCAAATAGATCAAAGAACAACTTAACATAGTCAATAAATGCATTCTTTAACACCTTTATATACAACCTTTTCATTACTCTTACCACCCTTGGTCTTGTGTGTGTGTTAGCAGACTGTGGAAGACAGCACCAGATGCTGCTGATAAATCTCGAGGGCACAAACCCTCTTCAGCATGAAGAAGTGGTTTCTTATTCAAATGAACTTTCTGATTATCTCCCCAGACTACTATACAGTACAGATATGTGATGTGTTCTTGCAGCCGGACACAAAATTTGTTCAAATAGCCAAATATGCTGAGAAACTATAGTACATTTTGAGAGTGTGCCTAATTGTTTACAGCTCTGGCGTACTGTACCAGAAATGACAGACTCGTTCCAGCTGTCCTGGTCACTGTAATACTCGTCCAGCCGCATGTTCTCCTTGTTCTCCTCCACCTCACCACCCTGTTGTTCTCCCTCTGTGCTGGAGGTGCGTGAAAGGCGTCCGTCAGAGCGCCTCTTCGGGGAGCTACGTACCTCTTTACCATGGAAACTGAAGGCACACAAATTAACCACCAGTGAGACACAGGATACAGTTTTACCAAATTGTACACAAGTATTGTCTGAAATATCCAGGCACACAGAGCAAAAAGGTCCCCACATGCTCCCAAAATAACTTTTTAATGTATGTAATTATTATGAAATAACTTCCAAATGTATGACTGTTATTTTAAATGTTTTTTGCAATGTCTTAGTGATGGCAGGACTGGTCTCTTAAAAAGTGACAGAGTTAAGATCATTCAGATTAAACTGCCTTTTGCAGTGCAGACAAATGCAGTCAGAGAACTGCAAGCGTGTTTTGATATTCTAGTCAACTGGCGAAGCACTAATCTCTCACCTGTCTTGGCGGTGTTTGGTGGCCAGTGCTCGGTGCAGCTCCTCTATGATGCAGCTGGGGGGCAGGGGTGGGTGCATATTGCCCAGGTGTGGGGAACCTGTCGGGGTCAACATGCGGCCCCTCAGTGCGTCTTTGGGAAGGGTAAAGTTTCGCGGCAGAGTGGCTGGAGCAGGCCGCATCTGATTGGGGTGAGAACCTGTGTGGTCGAGAAGAAGTACAGTGTTAACTGTGTTAAAATCTAGACACAAAGCCCACTAGCGAAAACCTTTCAAGGAATTTTCAAAGCTGTGACACAGTAAATGCAACAGTCACCTTGGGAGAAATGGAAGTGAGCAGGTGTTCATCCTAGGCTAAAAGCTAAACCTAGCAAACCAGGGGAAGCAGACTGAAGGGCTGCTGCAGGTATGCCATGAGTCTCAATGTTAGACTGAAAGTTAATCCTAAACAACCAGAAAAAGCACTGCTTGGAGATGGGCTGCTAAATGGACAGACTTAAAAGCTAACCCTTAACAATGGGGGGAAACACTGATCGGAGAAGGACTGCAGGGGTATTCGTGCTAGGTTAAAACATTGCATGTGCAACAATGCATCTGGGCCCAACCAAAGTCACATACCTTCTATTCTTACATCCAAGATCACCTAACATAAAATACTGAACTAATGCATTCAATGTATTACACACATATCGCACTTACCTCAAACTGTAACAAGATAAAGTCAAACACACTTGCTTATATAGTTTCTGGTTATCCTGTCACAGTCCTATACACATTATGCAAGAGCCCCATATGCTTCCTTTATCTGTTACATTAGCCTCATAGCTCCAGTTAAACAAATCTAAGCAAAGCTCAGACAACAAGCATGTCCTGATTAACTTGCTACATTTGGGTAGCTTTGTATATTTGACTTTTCGCTCAAGTGTAACTTTAAGGATAATTAGCAACTTGGTACTGACTGTCCAGGCTGCCCAGTCTGGGCAGGAGTTTCGCTGGCAGTTTTGGGGGTGGCGTGCGGGTTTGTCTTCGTGGCGGCTCTGCCTTCAGCTCCTCTGGAATTTCGACAGCTTCAGTAGGAGGAGTGCTGCTGTCCTTGCTGGAGGGGTCAGAGAAAGAAACCTCTTCATCCTGCTCCTCCTCATTTTGGCTTGGCTCTCCTGTGGGCTCAGGGTTGTCTGGGGTGTCTTGCACTGTAAATATGAGGCCAATAGGTCCACCTTAGAGAAGATCACCAACTCAAACCCTGGGTCCCTCACATACAGTCAGTTATCCATCAGAGCATTTCAAACAGCCTGACTTTTAATTCTAAATATTGTTTCATCTCAATTTTACTCTTCTGCTGTAAAATGTGTCTCTGTTATTATACAGTAGTTTCTGATATGAAGTCAGACACAGAATTGGGATGTGCTGCATTAGAGGAATGTGTGATCTTTGTCGCCATCTAGTGGCCATTCTTCAAAGAGCAGTAGATGTAGCCAGATTTTGTGTTGTGACAACACTGGACCTCAAGTTTCCATTTAACCAGTAAGGATACACCAACATGGTAACAGTGGGCAGATACCATATATGTGCATATTTGCTGCTGTCAGAGTACAATTAATACATCAACAGGCACACATAAAGTTGGGGTACTAAGGCTTCTACAGATTTTTTTTTTTAACTGTGACCATAAAAATAACAACAATCTAACAAAAAAATAACAACAATCTAAGCATAGGTAACACTTAAGGATGGTAATTATATTTTGTTTTATAGCACATCTGACACATTATGATGTACATAAGCAAAACAACAATAAAAACACCTTCTACGGTCTAATATATAATATTGCTTTAAACATTTGGGACAGATCAAAATATTAGTGATCATTTTCTAAAGCAATTATCTGCTAATACCAAATACCAAATTCATTCTGGCACTCTAGCTCCTTCCAAATATACTGGTTTGAGCTCAATCACTCCAGAGAACAAAGTTTCACTGCTCCACATCCCAATACTGTGGGGGCTTTTCAACCCACTAGCTGATGCTTTGCATTAGACATGGCGACACGAGTGTCCCATTCTGTTGGCAGTGCTTTTCTACAAAGATCCTACATCTAAACGCCTGTGTCAGCAGCTGTGTAGCTGAATTCACTAATTACTAGGGTGCCTGGATATTTCTGGACACATAATATAAACCTACACTGATCTTACTTTTGTCTAAAATATCTGGATGCTATAAAATTTGTGGCTATGTGTGTATGAAAAAAAGAGAAGTCCTGCCTGTGGAAAGATTGTCTTCATCAGGTTCTAGCTCCTCTGTGGCGTCGGCCAGTGGCGGCATGACCTCATCCTCTCGCTCCTCTCCATCTGAGTAATCTTGTGTGGGGGTGCCTGGCTCCTCTGCGTTCCCACCGCATGCCAGACCTGACCCTGCACACAAAAAAGGGGGCATTTCTAAATGATTTCAGACAATGATGTATTTAGCATTATTTATTCAATTACACTAAGCAAAAAGCACTAACTGACAAACAAACGTAGCTGAGCTTCAAAGACTTTTAAAAAGTTTGATGTCTTTAGTTTTGCACTGGAGCTACAAGGCTAACATGACAAGTAATGGAAGCTCCAATTAGCACCATCAGTTAGCACTGGGCAAACTGCACGCCTAAACCATCAAACCTATATATTCTTTATATTGGGATAGATAGTGTCTGAATGGCTCGATGTGATGCACTGACGTGCTGTATGTAATGCCCAAGCATTATGTATTGTCACTACATATTTTCACCAGTGTCAACAAAGGAGGGTGGGTTCACCTTTTGAGTCTCATTTCCTCTTTTCTTCCTGTGATTTCTTTATCTGAGGAAATTGTTCCTTGCCATTGGTTTACTCAAGAAAGGGTTAGACATCCATGATGAGAAAGGGTTTCATGAATAAATTTCTTTATTTAGCCTTCAAAACATTTCTGATACTGCTAAACTGTATGATGGCAGGTCCTTAAAACCTGTACAAAACCCAGGTTTAAAATCTTCAAACCAGGGCTTTCCCAAAAGCATCTTACTACCAAGGTCATTGTTGAAAGGTTGAACGAGCCTCACACTTGACACTTTCTCCACCGATTACAATAATCTTAACACCAAGATGCTTTAGGGAAAATAGGCCCAGATTAGAGCAGTCCATTCCTTTTGGTTACTTGGTTTAAGCATTGCTAATTAACGCTTTAAGTCTCATCACAACCTCTACATACAATCATACAATAAAGGGCTATAAAGGGCAATAAAGGGCACTTGGCACTGGTTTTAACATTACTATAATGTAAGTAACCTCAGAATTATTTACACAGAAACAATCATCAGGAAGGTCTGCCCAGTTTCTCTCAGGAGGGAGGCGGCTGAACTATGATGCTGTCATCACTCTCTCATAAATGCTTCACAGCTCCCCTGGTGGTCTTACAGTGTGAAATGAGCTGGTTCCAGGGCTCTGCATGCTAAATGTTAGAACACTGAATAAGGCTGTGAGTAATAGCCGCTCTGCATGCTCTGAGGAGGAGTGTTTGTGTGGCTATTTCTCACCTGAACCCTCCTCTGCCAGGCCTTTCCTCACCAGCTCATCACGAGGCTGCCGCGCCACCACTTTCCTCTCCATTCCTGCAGGGGGCACCACACAGGCTTGAATGACACATGGCAGAAAGCAAAAAGCACTAACTTTGTTTCAGATGCAGTGTCAGCCAGCTCATCCAGCTTATTCGTCTTCTGAAATCACCAGGTCAGGATTTATATCATTTATTTTACATGATTAGCATTGATGGTTATTATATTGATGTAAATATCATTACGGAGCTGAAGCTGAGGTCCAATTTCAAGTTTAGGTTTGATTCATAAGATAGCATGAGATTAATGTTTTAAGGCTTACTCTCTAAAGGTGGAAGGCATGTCAAAGAAAACGAGGCACATATCACAATATTCATTACACCCATGAGAGAATCATCACAGTGATATGAAGTGAAAAACTTCATGTTTTTTTTGTTTGTATTGTCATTTCTGAGGAGTGGAGAATGAGCTTCCTGGTGCTCTTATCTTAAAAACTGTGAAAGAATCCCTCATCTGATATTACATTTATTACATTTATTTATTTATTACGATAAATGTAAATAGGTTGCAACGTTGCATGTTAAAAAGGGCACACTGGAGTAATTTACAGTCTACATAAGGTGCTTGCATGTCTAAACAGAAATGGCAGGACAGTCCATGGTCACATGAATCAACAGGCAAACTTTTACACTGTTGCTAAAAATATACATATATTAAACATATATTGTTCCTTTTCATTGAGCAAGCAGCGGCCTCTCAGAGAAGATCAGAGACCAATCTTTGCCACAACATTGCAGTTTTGGCTCTCTCACACTCGAATCAACTTGTCTCTCTATAGTCTTGATTGCTAATCCTGGCTGTGAAAAATATGCTTCTTCATTATCATATGAGGGAAGAAACAACTAAATAAATAAATACATACATACATAAATAAATGAATGAATGAAATTTGATATCCTTATTTATTTATTTTTACTACCTACCCTTGATTTTTATATCTCACATTAATTCATAATATACTCTTTACTTCGTTTTACTTTCTTTGTTTTAGCTTTAATTAACCAATTAGTTCATTATTTTTAGGTTTGGCATCATTAGCTTATAACACAGACAATTCAAACTTATAAATGTTTGTAACTAAATACATCAGAGGACGCTATAAAGCACTGGCTTCAAATATACTTTTATGAACTGAAAATGGATTTTGTATTATATTATAAAATGAAATACTATCATGTTATTATCAATTTTACCATCTCAAAAGTGGTGCTACTGAATGTCCGCCTCCAGACTGAATTAATCATGAAGGATTTTTTTTTCCAGTGTTCCTCAAGCACTCACCTGTAGAGCCTTGCCTTAACTTCTCATTTTTCTTTTTCCTCCACTTCCAGGGCTTGAAGATGCGTCCCAGGCTGGCCAGCTTGCTGTTGCGGCGAATGGGGGGTGTGCGGACCCCTGTCACCAGGCAACCGGAGTGAAGGGTTCTCTGCTGCTCCATAACATCTAGAGGACAGAGAGGTAAAAACAGGAATGCTGAGCTCATCTGGGCTATGGAAAACTGCAAAAGGCAAAGGGGCAACCTTTTTTTTATAAGACAAATGCGAGACGGTGAACGGCAAGTGTCACACACACAATAAAGTAATTAAAATGAGCTGTTAATTGAATCTCAGGATACTCAAGTGAAAAGTACTCTACCCAGAGGATTCTCTCACAGAGGAGAAATGACATGTGGGTCATCTCCCTGCAGCTACGCTTTTGTTGTAATTAACCCGCTGGAATGAAATAGTCATCCTGCAGAAATTTGAGTGTCTTTTCAAGCTTCAGCGAGCACACGCTGCGCAAAAAGAACCTGAGAGAGAAAACTACCACAGCAGCGATCCTGCAAGCATGTGGATTGCCTAGACACTATTAGACTAAAGTGAATGGCTCTCACTGTCTCCCACAGCCCGGCATGCTCAATGCCGCACAAAAGTGATCATCTCTGATTTTCCTCCATTCCCCCAGAGAAAGAACCAGTTCACTGGCCGATGCAGAAAGACTGCATTGTGTCTGCCTCACATGGCCCAGACTCTATGGTAGTGTATTTATTGAACTGCTGGCTCACTGTGCTAAAACATCAGCATTTTGAGTCATACTACAAAACAGTCTTTTTTATTATTATTATTTATTTTTTAAATCATTTTCCATTAGTACAAGGGATGCACCGATCTGATATTAGGATCGGAAATCCATCGTGATATTAACAAAATTAGCTGGAACGGGTATCAGATAATTAGGCTGATCCACAGACCATTTCACTTTATTTTGTTGCTGTGAGACAGCACTAAATGTTTATATGTTTGCAATGTTTGATTACTGCTTGCATGTTTGGCCAAGCTACTTCTTTATTCTCGGGTTCAGCTGCTATATTATATTTAAAATTATTGTTTAAACTAAAGATACTACTTATTTTTAGCTACTTATTTGCAATTTTGGCTGATACATTTGATTATACAATTATTAATATATTGTAACTTGACTCCTTGACTCTTGATTCTTACAAATAAACAGGAGTTTGGTGCATTCATACATTTGGGTTAATTTGTTATGTTTTGTTTTACAAAGTTAGTAAAGTCATTTCTAAGTCAATCCTTATGCCTTAAGTCTCACATGGTGAGGTATATGGTTTTTATTATTAATTCAACATTGATAGCAGATTGGTATCGGGCATCGAAATATATGCAAAGTTTATGTATCGATATCTGAACTGAAAAAGTTGGATTGGTGCGTCCCTAATTAGTACATGACCATTTTCACATGTTTGTTTTGACCAACATGATACTGCATTTAAAATATCAACATTTTTTATCAAATTTATGTTTATTATTTATTCAAAATGAAAACCTTATTTTTTATAATCACTGTATGATTTGTATGTGTCTGTCATTTTGACCTACCACTTCGTCACACTAACTTGTTTTGTCTATAAATAATGTCTTATTGCTTTATATGACATAATTTGAGCCTTCAAAGCAAAGGCAAGCACTGGCATCTTTTTTATATTGTTTATTTGTTAATTTTT
Source organism: Salminus brasiliensis (assembly GCF_030463535.1). Lineage (NCBI taxonomy): Eukaryota > Metazoa > Chordata > Actinopteri > Characiformes > Bryconidae > Salminus > Salminus brasiliensis. The sequence continues at coordinate 8,670,414 of NC_132898.1, forward strand.
CATGTTAGACATTGTCTGTCCAGCTCAACCCAACCACCCTGTCAAACTAAATATATAGGAAAAACAAAAATTTTATCCAGTATTTGGAAAGATGTTTCATGTTGTAGAGTTTTTGTGTTCATTCTTAATAAAATATTTGAAAACTGCAACAAAAAAGTGCCACTCGTTTCACAGTTTTTTACTTTATACATTTTACTGCACTTGAAATCCTTCACAAATACAGGTTGTTTCTTTTTTAATGGTAATCCAGGTAAATGTAGTACATGTACATTTGTACATTGTAACAAGAAATTTATTTTATGGCACTGGCAGCAAGAGTGGCTCAAGGTTTCCATATCGGTGCATCTTTAATTAGCATAGGCCTCCGTTACTTTTTAGATACATTAGCCTTATAGCTCAAGTTTAAAATTACAAAAGAAAATGTCAGAAATCAAACAAGCCTTGCCTAACTGACTGCATAAAGGGAAAAGTCCATTCTAATTTGGCCCAGGCCTTTTCAAACACAGAGCCCAAAATCACCCTCTCAAGCCTTGCCCAGAGATTACCACCCTAATCCGCATCATTCACCAGCTTCATGCATCAGTCTGGAAGACAGACATCTGCTGGCTTGATCGCAGTCAAAAGACAGGCAGCTCCTGCCTCTTGGGGGCTTCTGAGACAGAGGCAAGACTGGGCCTTCTGAGCGAGCTGCACCATTGGGTCCAATGCAGTGTGTAGGGTGGGGTGAAGTGGCTGCTGAACAAGGAGGCCTGGGAGGTAGCTAAGACAGAAATAGGCTCTCCTACGCAGTCTGACGGAGACACAGCGCTGACACTTCAGGGACGGCACAGATGAGCCGTGGGCTGTGCCGCGAGTGCCGGGTTCTATCTCTGTCTCAGACTTTGCATTAATGTCACACCTACTAGCTCAGAGAAATCAACACCTGCTCAAACCTGATGAAAGATCTAAATATGAAATATTCAGGCATGGATATCATATGGATAGTGACAGATTATTTTTGAAAAGAGTGCAGGACTGAACCGGTCATAGCCATTACTGCGGTACTAAGTATGTCCCTTCTCTAAAATATTCAGCGTTCATAGAACTTAAAACCTTTGCAAAATTAAAATGTTAATATGTAAATACAATGGATCAGAGGTCCGATGTGTGCTCTGTTCTAGAGAAACTTACTGAGGCAGAATTGTTCTCTGTGGTGATGAATGAAACCAGATGTCCAAAAAGTTAAATGCCTCTAGAGGCTACATCAGAAAAATTATACTAAATGAGTATGAAAACATTGTCAGATGCCTAAAGCATTGTATTACAAAAGTTTGGGCCTAAAATATTCTACATGGAGAGCTACATTGCAGGTATTATAAGGAAAATATTAAGAATTATAATAAGAATGAACTTTCTGATATTTTACCATCAGTTCAGTAAAGAAAATGGTGCTATTTGTGCTGTAGGCATCTCAACCCCGGGTTGAATACATTTTGCTGTGATACAAGCGAGGGTATCATGGATATTATCAGTGCTTAAAGAACACTGCCCAACAGCACATTTCATTACAGAGAGTGTAATTAATGTTGTTTAATTAGATGAAGTGCAGCATTTAATTGGATGAAGTGCAGGATTTTGAATGTAACTCACTGTACTCAGTATGGGAGAGTACTTGAATATCAGTTGTTTAAGAATCTGTCGCTACTGATGCATTTTGTCTGCAAGCCAAAATATGACAATAAATAGTATGTATTGTGAAACTGTTTTTTAATATCATGAGAATATTTTTAACACATAGTTTCTATTTCCACCATCTTAAAGAAATCATGCTACTCTACAGTGCAACATTTTACATTAAACCACTCTAAATGACGGTTTCAGCTCAGCGATTTAATCATGCAGAAATTTGGAAATTAAATAGTTGGAATATGTCCATTTCTTTTCTGCTTATTACAGGTTGGCGAACCAGTGATTGCAAGCTTACACCTCCAGCTGTACAATAAAATGTCTGTTAATCATGATCACAATACTGGCCTAAATAATGCCACCATCATTGAGAGTTGCAATATGCAAGTGAGGTGATGTCCCTCACAAGTGTTTCTGAAAGCATTCAAGCTTTACTTACAAGAATTATAAATCATTTAGTTGAAAATAATGTAGGTCAGTTTAAGGCTGAAAACTGTAAATAAACCCTGTTCTGATTGTCCTGTCCTGTGCCTAATTCAGAAAGCAACACAATAAGCACCCCAGGCTGAATTGCTTCTTAGAACGTCAACATGAATGGGTGGGCTGACCTGCTGGAGGCTAAACAGGAGGATTTATGTACACATGTTGTACACATCATCAAAACATCAACTAGCTGCTTTGCAGCTTATTTTCCATACGGACTGTATGGAGGTATGCACTGCAATTATTAAAACTATAATAAGAGGCATAGGACAACTGCAGTCCATAACAATAGAAATATGACATTTGGTCCACATCAGCCCCAGTTATAGTACCGCTCTAACAGCCAGGCAGAGGAAATAGCAGCGAAAGCGCCATTCACTTCTCCCTCATGCTGTTCCCTCTACTCTCAATGACCCCTCATCTGCTCAACAGTGGCTTAGCCAACCACTAATCCTGTTAAATCATCCAGGCTCACTCAGGTTTGTCTACACTTTACCCATAATAAGAATAACATGCTTCATTGGGCAAGGATCAGCAGCATCGCCGCTGCTAATTACCGCACTGAGGTAATGACTGCAAATCCCATGCACCAGCCTGGAATATCAATACAGTAGTAATTCTGGGTGCTATTTAAAATGCATTATGAAACACCAAGCTACAGCCGTGCATTATGAAGACTAGGCTCGCTGGTGCTGTTTCTTTTCACTGATGGCTGGGTGGGTGGTTGTGGGGGGGAGGGGGGTGTGCATGGGCACCCCTTGGCCCTGAACGCAGAGAAGCAGGTCAAGCGGCTCAAGTCTGGTTCGCCCGACTAAACCAGCGGCGCAGAATCCAGGTCAAGCCTTTTAGTTGCTGCAGCTAGCATGGGCGCACCCTGGGTCAGGCTGCCGTTGCCATGGTTACCGCTCCGGATGCTGCAGAAAAGCCCCTCGGAGGCAGAGAGGCACGAAAGCATGAGAGGAAAATGGGGGGTTGCTGGGCGGACGGGGAGGCTGTTGCCACGCAGAGTGACAAGGAAGCCCGCCGCAGCCAATCAGGATCCACCAATGCATAATGCAAGTCAGGCATCCCTCTATTTTTAATCTGAGCGAGGTCCGGGGGATGTTGTTGTAAAAAATTGATCACGGGGCACGAGAGGGAACAGCTGGGTGAAAGGAAAAAATTAAAATAAAATGAAAAAACCTGTGTTTTTAGTAACCTAGCTGCAAATGCAATGCAAACTGTTCAGGCTGCTTGGAGAGGCATATGCATGACAAATCTGTGCTCTGAGCCTGACGTGATGCACAGCATGTGCTCACAGCAGGATAAACACTTTTGCCCATAAAATACAAAGAAACATAGTCTCTCACAAACGCTACATTTAAAATGTCAGCCACTAACTTCCGTTAGCACAAAAATGATCAAGCGGCATGCAAGGTGAAGGAACATGCATGCAGGAGTATGTTAAAGAAGACATTTCTGCATGCTTCACAAAAGTCATTCAGAGTGATCTGGTTCATTGATATGGTTCACTGTAGATCAGCTTATTAGTAGAAGAACCAGGGGTCAAAACATTTGCACATAAATACGGCCATTTTATTTACTATCCAAAACTACCACTAAACCTACACGCCCTACGTGTCCTCTGAGCGTTTTCATGCAGTGTTGATAATGCTAAAATAGTGGCAAAGCTGAGAAATATATTTATATGTTTTTTGGGAACTATTTTGCCTTACGACAGCTTGCATGAACCTCTGCAATTTTTTTTATATCTCAAACATAAAAACAAAAAACAAAACAATGTTTTAAGAAGCATATAATTGTTTAGATTTTGCATAATGCATTTTGTGAGGCATCATTTACAACCATTAAACACTTTGGACGTCTGGTTCTATTCATCACTGCTGTGAAGATTTCATACTTTCACAGTAAGTTTCTCTACAGCAAAGCATTTCACATCAAACCACTCTGAACATCTTTGTTTACATGTTAGTCATTTATCCAGAACTTTTAGAACATCTCTGAAATTCCCCTTTAAGCCACACTACTTTAAACGCAGCTGAACAAGTACTGCTGAAGCCCTGAACATCACACACCCACAGAAAGCAACTCAGACAGGGAACCGTCTCTGCTCAACATCAGCAAAATGCTGCATAATCAAGACATAACACCACAGACAGAGCACTTCTCCACACAAGCTGCTAGAGAAACACACACACTCACGCGTCAGGTCTAGTCTCTTCCCAAAAGGCGAGGTTTTAAACGCCTTTCCCCTCCGGAAAGCTCTTAATTGGAGACCTCACTCTTCCGCCGTAGCTCTTACTTCAGTGCGTTTAGGCGCGGGGAGTGTGGACACGCCCCCTAACTCTCAGACAGCAGAGCTTTGTTTGGAGGGAATCTCTCTTGAATGTTCTTCAGGGAGTTCGGGCAGACACCAAATCTCAGCTCCGGCGCGCGGACAAAAGTGCAGCTCTGTGCAGCTTGACAGGGAGCGCAAGTCTGCTGCGCGAGCTGCCAGCAAATCGACTCACTCGTGCATGCTCACCGCACCCTGCGGCCCTGGAGTAACCCACATCAGCCGCGTGCGTTCAGGACCACCTCAGTGTCCAAGAGCACATGCGCGTTGTTTTCTTTGTAGCCTAGCATGGAATGCGCGCTGTTTTCCGTATGGAGTCCCGACGGTGTGAAGGTAAAAAAAAAAAAAATAGATTATGAGACAAAAGATTATTCCCTTAATTTAATAAATAGTTTCAATAGGGATGCTGCCGGTTAACTGAGGGAACGGTTTATTAAAATGAGGGAACAGATTGTTAAACCGAAGGAACGATTTATTAAATTGAGGAACAATTTACTACATTGAGGGGACTGACTTTTTAATCAAGCGAAAATTTTCGTTTATTCAATTTATTAGTAAATCGAGGAAACTGGTTATTAAATTGAGAAACGATGTATTACATTAAGGCAACAGATGGAAGGATAAATGGTTTAAGTCTATAAAAAAATCGACCTTGGTACTTTAAGAGTTTTCTGTGCATTTTAAAAAAAAAACAAAAAAAACAGTAAAGCATTTCACATCAAACGGCTCTGAATGGCTTTGTTTACATCTTCATAATCAGTGAAATTACTCTGAATGCAATATGCAAGATGTTAGTATATGTCCCCAGCCCAACCCTGCCCTTTTAAAATGAAGCTTTGCTGAACATTGTGGACTGTTTTTCCAAGAGAACACCGCCTGCCTTCAAGTCCTCCTAGGAAGTTCCTAATTGCAACGTGTAGCTTAATTTCCCTTCATTTCAATGTGGTTTTGGAAATAACATAGACCTGCTGGGGAAAGTGTTTTTTGGTGTTTACATTTGTTTCCTGTCGCCCATAGAGCGCAAGTGGTGGCTCAGCAGTTAGAGCGCCGGGATATTGATAACAGGGTTGTGGGTTCGATTCCCGGGCTCGGCAAGCTGCCACTGTTGGGCCCTTGAGCAAGGCCCTTTACCCTCTCTGCTCCCCGGGCGCTGGAGTTGGCTGCCCACCGCTCTGGGTGTGTGTGTGTACTCACTGCCCCTAACACGTGTGTGTGTGAGTGTGTGTTCACTACCAGATGGGTTAAATGCGGAGGACACATTTCGCTGTACAGTGACAAATATGTGCACCTTTACCTTTTTATATTTAGCTAGCATTACTGCAGCAAAAGAAAGAGCAGAGCCTGACCATTAGCAGTGTTTTATCCTCTAAAAACATCAGTAGCATGTACTTATTAGTGTTTTTTTTTTTTTTTGTCATGTGTGAATGAGAGTAGCCATTAAAATAGATTTTAGAGCTCAGCATTAAAACTAAAATGCAATCAATTTAAAATACAATTGTCAGCGTTTATTATAGACCTGACCTCAACTCAAAAAATTAAGCCTCATCGACCCATCTAAATATCCCACTAGTAAAGAAAACTGTGGTGACATTCAAGTACGCTCGTCTCATAAATACAATATTTCTGACACAATTTAAAGGCAGCATTTAAACCTAGTCTTAGACTGTGCAGCACTTTGAATGGAGATCTTCCCATTGAAAGGAAAACATAGTCCATGACTAGGCTTAGTCCTCCTCCAGGAAATCTTTCCTAAATGTTCAAAAGTATCTAGGCACCCTCATTAATAACAGAGATGTTTAATTGTGCAAATGCAGCTTGAAGTAATTAAAGGCGTTAGCCACAGATTTATCTATATGTGTACTGGTAGAGAAAAGTCACTTAGCAGTGGCATGCCATGTGACATTCATTCAAATACCAGGCTCAGACAGGGAGACGTCCTTCAGGAATCTGCTCACAGATTCTCAGTGACTGACAAGTGGAGTGCTGTGTTTCCAAGAAGAGGGAAAATGGCGTACAGCAGCCAATCCAACCAGTTAACATGTCTGGGCTCAGTGGATTCAACAGGGAAAACCACAGATGGCGGTGGGTCGGGTCTACTTTAGCAAACAAATCCACGAAAGCTGTGCCATATTTGTTCTAAATCCTCTGGACCACCACTTTGCCTAGGCAAGTTGTTCAGGCCTGGCAGACATGCAGCTCACAAAGAGGCAAAGCAGGGATGCACCATTGTCAGCAGGATGTAAGTGAGGTGGATGGAGTTCTTTGACCATGCTTCCTTCTTGACTGGCATAGAAAACCATAGCCATGTTGTCCAACCATATTAGCACACGGGTTCAGTACCACAGCATCGGCAGAACATGTTCCCATGCCAGATTTCCACTGATAACATGCTGGTGCCAAACCATCCCCCTACCTAACAAGGACATGTCAGTCATGACCAATTCCTGTGTGAGGGGATCCCCCTCAGAGGCTCACCAGCTGTGCATCTATACATGGTGTGTTTTGTGTTTGTGTTTTTTACGATATCCAGATGTGAGCTCTGCAACCACATCTGGAACTGGCCAAGCTGCAGTAGATCCAAGGGGTTGACCGCTGAGGCTGCTGTCACCGCATCCAGTAAGTGTATGAGTGTGATAAATGTCAGGTGGCCACCCAGTCTGATGCAGCAAGAGGCCAAGATTGTCTCAGATGTGTGGGGGTCAGTAAGACCATCAAGAAACATGAGTCTAGATGTAGGCTGTGGGTGAAACTGCCGTCTCTGGTCCTGCAAATCTGTCAACAGGAGTCACAGGTGCAACGCCAATGTAGCCCATTAGTGGTATTCTGGGAAACGTTGTGCCACCAGTGCTGATGTCTCTCCCTGAGCTGTTCTAGATTTTAACATCAGGAGTTCGAAACTGGCCGGCTTGATGCATTGCGGCTGTCTTGTAACTCTTTAGAGAAAGTACTTGTGTTTGAGACACAAATAATGTTTTAGACATGCTTCGAAGGCAGCTATTTGTGGCATCACAACACCAACAACTTGTTGGTAGTTCTTAGCATTTAGTTAGCCGTCACTGTTTTTTAATCCAGTGAGAATTTAAAGTAAGAATAAAGCTCAAATGGTCAAAAGCCCCAAGGTTTTTATTGACCAGATAAAAACAAGTTCATGAGATGGAGAGACGAGATAAAGGAGGAGGGGAGGGGGGACAAACAAGACTACAGTTACCATAGCAATACTCCTAAACCACTACAGTGCCCACTATACTATGCAAATTTAACGACTTGTAGCTTAATCCCAGGTCACACTAGCAGGTGACTCGCTTATGTTGCCCAAAGTTTGTCTTTTGTGGGTGTGTTTGAGGCTGCTCTTGTTGTCGCATGTGTCCATGTACAAATGTAATCATAATTATAATCAGTCCTAATTAGAATAACACCGGTTATGACCCTTTCTTCCACGTTTAGCACTACACTGTTGAGAATAATAATACAATAGTTGAGAATAACAATAGTTTATTTGCATAAAACATCTCAACTCTTCTGGTAGTTTGTCGCTCTGTGGCAGTGTCCCTTGATGCTTGCCACTAAATTGTGGCTACAAATTGCATACTCCCACAGGAAATGACTGGTTGCTTGTCATTTTGTCACCTGCTAGTGTGAAGGCACGCAAAGGTTTATGGACGGTGTGCTAGTGATGGTTTAGCTAAAAGACACCTGCAGCTGAACATAAACAGACCTAATAAAGAGAAGAACATGCCAAAGGACAATACAAACGCAGTAGCTGTTTAGCTAAGATTAGTAAGAGTAGTTTAGCCAAACAGCTAAAGCTGTGTTGGAAAGAATGTTTTTTTTAAATTGAATAGTTACAATTACAAGCTCATTGAAGGATGTTGCTATGCTGCGTAAAAAAAAACCCCAGCCAAACGGAGGCACTCCAGCGAGCAAAATTTTATGCAAACACTTGATCCGGACATGACTGGGTGCTTTCCTCCCTCAGAATATGGTCTGTGTAGGCAGAGTTTCAGACATAGCCAGTATATCAGGCACAAAAGCTGGAGGAGTTCCTGGAGGCGTTAGCAGGAAACCATGGTGGAGGCCACCAGCAGTATCGGGCCTCTGAATTACTCTGTACATGCACCGTAGGTAGACAACCTTTGGGAGCTAGAGCGGAAATGGGTAACCCTGGTGGGGGCTACATGCCAGAGGAGGAGGAAGAAGTGGAGGTAGCATCCTCGGAGCACAAAGAGTCGTGTCTGAAAAAGATTTCACAGGATTACACATTGAAAGAATGTCAAAATACAAATTCTGCTGCAGCTGAAAAAAAACTGCATGCTGGTGAAGTGCTAGTTTAGCCCTGAAAGGGTTAGAGCCTAGTTGTCACAGCACATGTAAGGATGCTATGAGCTCCAGGATGGCAGATGAAGATTTCTTATTTATAGGCCTTTCTTTGATGTTGGCCACTGAGTGCTTCTCAGTTCAAGGTCAGCATCTGAGTTTTGCGTCTGATGCTGGAACATACATGGAACAGTCAGAGCCTTCCTCAGAAGATGCGAAAGACAAAATTCAGTCAATTTGCTAGTGGTGGGGTTTGTGAATAGCAGTGCTAGTCTTGGCAAACTAGCTGTAGCTGATGTTAGCTTATCCACCTTTTTTACAGACCCAGACCAAATTGGGATTTCTTAGTTTTTTTCACTGTGTTCTATGTACTGCCTTCTCATGGCATTGTCAAACATTTACTACTTTGACTTTACTTTGACATTACTGTTGACTAACATCATTAACTGTGATGAAGTGTTTGTTACAGAATTCACATCGGCCCTACAGGTTTTTAGAGTGAAGAACTTTATTGATCCTGAACCTGAAAAAGTACTATTTTCATCCTCTCTCTGGTTGGCCTAAGACCACAGATCTCTCCTTTTGCTGTTCTTCGCTTTTTGGGGAAGTAGAGAAAATCTTTTTTTAAATTGTTAGACGTGCAAAATGTGACACGGCAGGTTTTTGGCATGGTGCCACTAGCATTTCCAATTTGGAGTCAGCACTCAGACCGGGTTTATTTTTATTTATTTATCCAAATGGAGGCATGTTCATTCAGACAACAGGAAGGTGATGTATGCCTGCTCTCATCTATTGTTATATTGATATTTTATTGTTATTGTTATGTTCAAGTACATGAAGTATTGTATTTTCTATTTAGCAGAAGTGCATCAACAGGATGAAAAAAAAAAAAATTCTGGCAACTGTATCTGGACAGCTTCTGGGCAGTAATTCAGTGCGGTATGTGGGCCGGATGTAGCTCAGGATTGGCTCATATTGACATGCTGGCTGGGGACCATATCCTAAATATGCTCAGAAAAATGCACTGTGATGCAATTTATCACAATAATGCTAAAATATTGTCGTCATTGGAGTGTTGCTAGGTGATTGTGATGGTGTTTCTAGGTGGTTTGCTTTGCTAGAGTACCCCAAGTGGTTTCTATGGTGTTGCTGTGGTATCTCAGGTGGTTGCTGTGGTCTTTCTAAGTGGCTGCTGTACTATCCCCCATGGTTGCTATGGTATTGCTAAGTGGTTTCTAGATAGGAGCTATAGTGTTGCATAGTGGTTGCTATGGTATTGCTTAGTGGTTACTAAGGTGTTGCCTATGATATCCCAGGTGACTGCTAGGAAGTGACTGCTGTAGTACCACATGTGGTCATTTTGGTGTCACTAGTGCATTTGTATAAATGTGACTTAAGAACGCACCAACCCTTTCACCCCATTGATTTTATTTTAAAATTCTGTTAAAGAAAATCCATTGGTATGTGGCAACCATACGTTCCAATCTAAAAGCTGTATACAAGACCGACTTGCACTCAGAGTCAGGCTGAACAACCATGTCTTCAGGTTAAGAAGTGCAGGATGGGTTTATGCGGTAAAAATCCTACATAACATACAGAAACATAATAATGACATAATAAGAGATGATAGAAGGCTTATCATCTTAGAGTTTTGAGTGCATTTTGAGAAGCTACATTTCATATCGTTCATGAACATTACTCAAACTGGTACACACACTAAAGTGCTGTTACATACATTAAACCTTAGCACTGCTTTTTTTCTAATTGCACCTTCTCTGACTGAAATCACAGCCTACTTGAAAGACCTCAGACTGCCTCTGCACATTCCAGCACTTCTACCCATGCTCCTGCGTACCAGTTATACAATTCAGTATAGTCTACTTTCTTTTCATCCAGCTCCCAATTGCAGCTAGCCTACAGCGTCTCCTTTTATTTCACAGAGGGTGATCTGTGGACGTTTTACATAATGTTTTCCATTCATCACACATCTGTGCAGGAGAAGGTCTGCTATAAGAGCCTGGATAATGTCTAGAATATTAGCACTCCTCTGATTTTATTCAGGGTAGCCAATTTTCACATCTTCGGCCCCGTAACTGGCGGCGATTGTTTACTTCGCTGTGACACAGCAGAGACTGCAGCTTGAGGCACTAGAGATGTCATATGACACACTGATTTACTGTAAACAGCAAGGGACAGAAGCTGAGGCTGACCGTGCCAAGACCATCTTGCGTCTCTGGACTAATAGTGTGCTATTACAGCTGTCCAGTCATGTGTAGGATGGGAAGGAGCACTGCTATAAATGATGCTTTTGACAGACATTTACCACAGGTTAAAGGAATGCTTAAGTGTGCTACAAATGGTTCTGGCTATAGAAGAACCACATCTGGTTCCATAATAACTCATATGTTTATGACAAACATGGTTCTTAATGGAATCAGAAGTGGTTCTTTTACGGCATCGCTTGAGAGTGTACAGTCAGTTATCACAGTTAATCATTTTGATGTGGTAGTAATGTTTTGTGTGCATTTTTGTAGGAACATTAATGGGAATTCTGGGCTGATATCCAATATTTTTCATGCACGTACAGTGCTGTGGTATATTTATATGTAGAGTGTTTGATCTAGACAGCAAACATCCATCTATCCATCTATTTATTTTATTAATCGTTTCTTCCTGGTCAGGGTCATGGTGGGTCCAGACCGTACCGGGAATCGTTGAGCACAAAGCAGGAATAGCATGGCAGTCCATCACAGGGTGCAGTAAACACAAATCTAGAAGTTGTGCTTAATTCAATTGCACAATGAAACACTGTTGGGCTAAATCTCTGGTGGGCTAATACGCAAGGATGCGGGACAGTAGTGCACGGACAAAAGAGAAAATGCAAGACAAGGTGCATAGACAATAAGTACATTGGACAATAAATACAGTACAGTAAATACAAAGATGGCATGATGCATGAACTGTGTGAATATGTAGTCCAGCAATTACAGCTGTGTGTTTGTATGTATTAAGGCAGAGTTCGGTGTGTTCAGGTATAGTATGTTGAGGTAATGAGTATAGCAGCTGGTGAGGTAGAGAGTACAGTACACAGCTTAGTTACAGTAGAGGGAATTCCGGTTAAGCCCAAACGGTCCCTGAGCTGGTGGAGCGAACTGGGAGGATCAGAGTGATCAGTAGCAGTCTGTATGTATGTGTTTAGGTTGTGATTGGCGTTGGACACCTGCTCATTCATTGTTTCATCTGAAATCAAGGCTATTGCGTTAGTGAGGTCAGGATGTTGAATGATCACCACCCTACCTCATCCCCAACCCACCCACCATTGTTCTTGCTAGCCCAGGGGATAGAACCATCAACCTTCCAGGCCCAAGCCCACTTCACTAACCTTTAAGCCACAAATGCCCCTTATTTCAGGAGCTCCTTATTTTTACTGTTCCAAAAATAAATGTACCATATTGATACACCGCTGCACAATATCAAACTGAATTCTGAAGCATTAAACCTCCAAGCAACACATGCTGTATGTTCTTTTAGCAGTACTTATATGAACACCCACTCACAATAGGTATACATTATACTGTCTACGCTCAAGCAAGCACCTTTAACAGAGCCTCGTTTTCATTCTGTACAGTTTCGGCGGCTCAGGTTGTTGTGAGGTGGTGAAGAGACAGCTGAAAAAGCACTACAGTCTTTAAACCAACACAGCTAGCATCCCTGTGGCAGCGCGTGGAATATCAAAGAGGCTGATGACGCATGGCAAAATGTCAAGAGGTTTGTTTTGTCGCCATATGCCTCCGTTTCCACACGAGCGTCCGTGGGCTTGCTAACAAACGGCCGGCGCTAACTGGGCCGTGTTGTAAAATTGATTAGTCGTGGTCCAATTTTGTTGAACGTGTGTCCTCTCTTGCCTCCGGCTCGCCCTGCTACGTCCATAATTGGCATGTAACAGGAGCTTCCTCAACTGGGCTTCTCTTCAGGGCAACGAGTGCTTTAACTGAATGTTTATTGTGACAGCGATCAATGTGCCTCTGGAAATAGAATCCTCTGCGGTTTTCCGACAGCTTTTTCAGGGAGACGGTGTGAACGCTACAGACAGTAGAAGGGTAGGAGAGGCCTCAAATATAATAAATCAAAAGCTACTGAAAGGCTTCATATGCCTCTTGGGAGAGGAGAATGGAAAGTAACAGCACTGAACAGGGGCAGCATATCACTATTGAGCATAATCACATTATATACAGTAATGATTGCGGTCAAAGAGAAGGCAAGACTAGTGCAAACACAGTCTTGTGGTCAGTCCCGAGAGACTACACGTGATGGGGAGTGCTAGCCACAACATTAGCAGCTGCGCAGCACAAATCTAAGCCTCAAAGAGACCTCTGTAGTTACAGAGCTATGCCTGATAAGTGCTTTACAATTGATTTTCCAGCACACTGAAAGCATACCTTAACTGAATAAGAAGCAAAGTATTGATAGAGCAGGAGTACATTGAAGGGCAAAAACAATCTTGTTTACATTTAGCATTAAATATTCAAAGGCGCTGAGTTTGTGGATTCCTTTCTGCCGTGGTTCTCGTCCCTGAGGCATCTCCAGCACTGTCACAACAAGGTCTTGGTGAGCTTGTTAAAAGGAACACTGCAGCGTGTTTTATCCTCATCCTTATCTGCTACATCTGTAGCTGCATGGTCGATTACCATGGACAATCATTTTGACACATTTCGCTGCACTCCGAAATGAACACACTTAAACTACAGGCTAAAGGGCAGATGCTGAATTCAGCTGAGTAAAGTAAAAAAAAAAATAAATAAATAAAAAGTAGTGAAGAATGTCAATCTGTGTAGTTTACCTTTCAGATCTGGGACTAGTTGTTCTCTCCGGAAGTCCATAGTGTTTTTTACAGGCTCCAGGCTGAGGTTAATGGACATAATAAAACCTTACAGCAAGAGTTCCTTAACTTTTCATGCCATTTTGCTCATTTGTGTGACCCACCAAATAGTGATATGTGTAATATATAATATGTGAAATAGCATAAAACATATCCTAAACGCTTTAAAAAGTTCTGACGCATTAACCATCTAAGCATTGGCCTTATCACGATTGGAAGATGACAAGTTTGATCCCCAGCAAAACCAAGACCATCCACGGCAGTTCAAGACAGTATAATTGGCTCACTCATTTGGTTGAGAAGGATGACTCTTCCATGTTTGCAAGCACCACACTGAGGTGGGAAGAGGGGTGTGTGTGTTAGCTGACATAACAGAATTGACAGTTAGCGCTCTCCTCCAAGTGTGTTTAGCTGTTCAATGATGTTGTGTTAGTGGCAGTTTTAACTTGTGGCTGGCTGGTTTCATGTGCTTGGAGGAAGGACATGCTAGCATTCGCCCTCTCAGTGCTATTCTGGGGTACAAATTGGGGCCAAATAAGGCTGAACGCTTCCTTTTCACTACATTTTCAGCTTAGTATACTGAGTAAAACTGGACTATTTAATCAGCTACATTAGAAGGGTACCCAGATCTGTACACTGGTGGGCGTTACTTTTAGCGTGGCCATGTCTGGTGCATGATTGGAGTGTAATGATTGTAGTAACGGGCAATTTGCTGCTGTAAAAATTGTTTCGAAGTTTGGACCAAACCTGCACAGGAGTGCTTTTCTTGTGGCAGTGATAAAGAAACTAAGCAATTCGTTTTCTGATCTAAAATACAGTCCAAATACAGGCTTATGAATATTTTGATAAGCTCCTCTCTGATTGGCTGGTTTACCTCAATGGCTCACTCAAAAGCCATATAGTGTAGCATATCATAGCATTATTTTTAGCACTGAAACAAGAATACTGTAATTATTTCAATTTCAGTGTTGCCAGTTAGCTTTAATATTCTGAGGTTTGTGGTTCAGCTAGTATTAGCTTTTAGCCAGTATGATTAAAAGCTCTTTCTTCCCTGGCTTTTGCTTCTTTATGCCCCACTTTTGACCTCCCCTATTCCCGGACGGTTTAGGCCTCAGACAGAGGCCTGGTGCGTGCACTGCCATTGTATGTGCTTCGAGCCACCACTAAAGGACGCATTTCTGGACATGCTAAGAGATACAGAACTGTCACTGAAAGTGAAAGAAGCATGTGAACAGATACAGTACAGTATTATTACAGGATTTTACACCAATATGACTTTGGTTATGCAGTGTTACAAAGTTCTCCCAAGTGTTTTTCTGCTTTACCAAAGTTACATAGTGTAGTTTCTGGCATGCTGAGCCAGGAGTAGCAAAGATAGGGGCAGCACTCTCCCTATTACAGGTCAGTGGAGCATCACAATGATTTTAAACCTGTTACAACAGATTTGTAATGTACCGAACTCTGATTATTCAACCACACCTTTGTAATTACAGTACATACAATATAGTTTTCCATTCTATGACGGTAGAGCTTTTTTGCTCTGCTGCTTCAGTGTAAATTTAAATTTTTAAAGGGTTCATAAGAACACAAGAGCTCCCAGCTCTCACAATGATCTTATTCTAACACGCTTCCTGTTAGAATACACCAGTTTTTACTTTCAAGTTATACAATCACATATTAAATATTTAGTCACAGAATTACACCTTGAAATTACCGTCCTGTGCCACAAATGCAACAATTTAACCAAAGCAATAGTGCTTAGGTTGAAAAAACAGTGGAATATTCCTTTAAATGATGTCTGTCAAAGGGTTCCCAGTGTTATGAGGTATCTAATCTAATTGCAGCTGAAGTGTCTCTGTTCCGCACCCACGCTTGCAGGCTGGCAGTAGCAGTGTTTCTCAGTCACGTTGTGAGCACTAGCTGTTGTTTCTTTTTCAAACACGACATTGACCTTTGAGTCACTTCCATGTAACCCATTTTCATCAGAACGCCGGGCAGAACATGTAATTATCGTACATGCAAATTACTGAGGGTGTGCGTGAACGGCTCCCTGGTCGGACTTTTCAACTTAACCTCCAGACAGAAACTAACAGCCTCAGGTCCCTTGGGTCCTCTATCAAATCATCCACTTCTAAATCGGCCGAGTCATCCATATTCATGTACAGTGTAGTGTATGGTGCCTGACAACAGCAAAGTGCCTCTGACTCACAGAGACAAGATTGTCCTGGCTTTTTCAGACGTATACATAATGCAGTTAATGCACCTTGCCATGAATTATGTGGATACTGCTGTGAAATTGATCACCATGGTTAACAGTGCGGCCTACGACTCCAAGCAGTTTTACATTACTTCACAATGAACATTTACAATCTGCCGACAATCTGCAGAGTCCAAGCCAAATACAGCTGTACAGCATGCACTTCAACTACATTAAGGGTTGTAAAACCAATCCAATTTGGCTAAATTTTATTTAAGCCACTACATTTAAGCTAACCGTGGTTATCTGGCAGTAGTGTCTTATCATATTTATGAGGTTTACACCACGTGCACAAGTACAATAAAGTTAAGACTGCCACTTTTCTTAAAATGTGACACTAAAATAGCTGAAAATTGATTTTCTGCTATGTACACACTCTAAATGACTGGTTTATGGTGGATAGTCTATATAAAATGTGAGCACAAATGCACAAAGCTATGTTGGGAGGAAAAAATACACTGCACACTAAGATCAAAACCTCATCTCAAATGTGAAGCATGGTGGAAGAGGCATCAAGATGCGGAACTGCTTTGCAGCCTCAGGGTCTGGAAACATTGTGATTAATGAAAGAACAATGAATACAAAAGCGTATCAAAACATTTTCCAGGAGAATGTAACGGCAGTCAGGCAAGCATCACAAGCTGAACAAACGCCTTTCAAACATGAAAGAAAAGCTGGTGACTGCAGTTTCTGGATTTCCTGAATTAAACTATAATATGAATAAATAAAAATGTGAAATCTAGATTATCTCATTCCCATGTCTTACTTACAGTATGTGTCTAGTTGCACTTGTTCTTGACACATGTTGCCGTGCCAATGCTTGGTGAGTCTGGAGATCCAGTATGGTGAAGTGCATTGAAAATGAGTACCTTAGTAAGGCATGGGAACAAGATCTCGTTCTTTTCCCCATGCCATACTAAGTCGTGGCCAAGACTTGGTTATTTTTGCTAGATGTTGCTAGCGGGTCTCCGTTAATGGTGGGGGGGCTAGTTTAGGGTGGAGCAGTCTATGACCTTAAGCTAAAGAGATGTTAGATGATGCAACAGTCCTGACTATTCATATGCTGTGGCATGACCTAAAGGGGGCTGTACTGATAAACGAAATAAGGCAGATTTGCAGGGAGGAATGGTCAAACATTCATCTTCAGCATTTGCAGGAAGTATTTGGTAGGGGTGACTGCTGCTAATGTGGGATCTACAGGTTATTAATCTCAAGGGTTCACTTACATTTGCTTGAAACATTTGTGTATGAAATCACCCCTCAAAGAATATTATTTTCTATCATGTCCACAATGCTGAGAGAGAGAGAGAGAGAGAGAGTGAGTGAGTAAGAGAAACAGAGTTGAGTAGTTGACAAAAGGGACGCAAGCCAGCTATCCGAGGCCCAGTCTGGCACTATTCATGTTTCGCCCCTGAGCTGAGCTCACAGTCTAGCGCTATCTGCCACTCACTTGTGTCCTTCCTCAGAAGCAGAATGTTACTGGATGAAGGACTGTACAGAGTCATTAAGCATTAGGCACAACAGCCAGAATCTGGAAGACGACTGGAAACACCGCAGTGCTGCATTACAGTAAAGCCACAAGCTAACACAGACTGAGGAGGCTTTCTGGCAAAGCCTCAAAGCTGCGTCTCCCCAGAGGATTGGATTTCATTAGAGTTACAAAATATACCTTTTCCCAAGCACAGTGTTTCAGTCAATAAAGGCATGTAAAACATGTTAATGCTGACTTTGATTTACAGTCACATGCTAACACAAAGATACACTCATTCCTTCCCACCTTAAAGGGAAGTATTTTTCAGTGAAACCTCTATTAACCGTATCTGTGACGTACCACAACATTGGGAAAACGCATGTAATGCCTGACATAAAACAGTGATACATAAATTAAGATTTTGTAATATCACATTTTGTTGTATCTTAAACAAAAAATCTCAACTCCTAATTGTCTATCATTTAGCTCATATCAATTAAAACTTCTTAAAAAGTCTTTTGCTAAATCTTTTGCTAACATATGATTAAAATGAATTAAAATAAAAAACTTTTGTCCAATTGATGATTTTCTACAACATAACATGGATCTGAGGAAAGGTGTATTTAAATTGCCTGAATACTTATATGAAATAATTGACGAGGTTTAAAAAAAAAAAAAAGTAAAAACCCAGTACCTATAAAAGATATTTTGTTGTTTTTATAAATGGAATCATGCTCAATATAATTAATAATTAGACTTTTTTATTATTTTACAAGAATTTATAAAAAAAATATTGTAAAAAGTAATATTGTACTGTACCTGCATCTACACCACCCCTTCTAAATACAAATAAAGAAAATAATGCATAGGTTTGCACATAAAACCTGCAGTATCAAAATTAAGCACATCCTCAAACTCAGATTTGCCTAGGAACTAAACTAAATACTCATTCTTAATTTCATTTTGTAATAGGATGGTAAATGCTTGCACTTCACTCATAGTCTAGTAGGACTGTAAGGGTTTGGGTATTTTCTTTTTTTTTATTAGAAGATGAGACAGGCATGTCCAAAGATCATGTATCATTTGATATGCATGCCTTTAGCGTTACAATGTCTGTATGTGGTTGGATTTGCAGCTCTCATATTCCTAATAGCGAATTGATCGTGTGACCCTTCTGTAAACCCACAGCTAAACATATGCCTAGCATGCCCAGAATCTAATCTAGCTCAAAAATACTATCTTATCCAGTGTTGCAGCATCCAGATGTTGATGTCTCTGAACATCTGTGCAAAGGTTAGAAACCTCCAGTCTCCAAGTCATGTGGATTAGCTCAGTCTTTTTGCAACCCAAGAAGGGAAATAGCTTTACAAACCAGATGTTCCCTATAATAGTGGTTACACTGTGAACACTCTTTAGGTACCATTTTGTGCTTTCTACAATGGTGACCCAGAGCTCCATTGCTGAGAAGAGGGATTACGGGACATGTAATAGTGACACTAAAATATTGTTGTATGTAGAAAACATCAATAAGGGTCATTTCTGTTCCTAATGGTAGTGTTCTCTTTATGTAGGGAACATGAATTAGGGGAACTATCTTCTATTTTCTTTCTTTATAACAGTGCTTTATAATATAAAGTATAGTATAGCATAGCACTGTTTTTCTAAAGTATGGGATGATTAGGGGACCATTCATTTTGCCTATGATAATTATATATAATATAGTACAGTACAGTATAATATAGTACTGATTTTCTAATGTAGGGAATGGTAATTTGGGAAACACTTTCTATCCCTGTAACAGTGCTCTATATTAAATATGATAGTATAGTATAGTACAGTATAATATAGTGTAGTCCTGCTTTTCTAATGTAGGGAATGGTGATTAAGTATTATTTTTCTAGTGAAATTGTGATTTGGAGGCCACTCCCAATACAGCAGAAGACTCATTATTACTATTGTTACATCAACGCTGTTTCATACAGGTCTCACAGTACAGATCACTGTCTTGCTGAAATAAGAGTGTGGAGACTCTTTCTGAATGAACCATTTCCTCAGTGCCATAAGAGACTAGGAATCGTCGCCTGAGGATGAGCTTTAAGTTAAAATCTCTCTCTCCTCATTACCTGCTTTCTTTCTTTCCGTTCTTTCTTAATTCTCCCCCTCTCTCTCCCTCTTTCATGTTAGCATAAGCTTCAGCCTGTACTCAAAAGCAGCTGTGCATGGGTGGCAGCCTTTTGGCCTAATTACAGCTTGAAAAAAAGGAAATGAAGAAGGATGTCTTCCTTCACTGCAAAAAAATCCTCCATTTTAAGCTCTTAGCATTCGCCTCAAAGCTTGGCAGTTTTTCTTTGATTGATGTGCACCAATAAATGAAACAGACCTTCCAATTAGAGAAGAGATGGCACACAACCAATGTTCCTTTTTCTAAACACCCCTTCTGATGAATGCATCGGCTTTTTTAAGTTGCACCCATTGCTGACACAGGTGTGCAAATGCAAATGCGCACACCCACACACAAACACTGGCATGCAGTCTCTAGTGTGCACCACATATCCAGTCCACTTCCAAAGAACTGTACTGTGGTTTGTTATACATATGAACGCAACACAGACCAAAGCTCGGAATCAGTAAACATGGCCCAAGCGCATTCAAAGCCTTTTGTAAATACACTCACATCAATCATATAAGCTAGTAATGCACCCCGTTTTTGCAAGTTTATAGATGCAGTAATTCACATGAGGCTATGCACTGAAAATGATCCGTAATTAAAACCCAAACCGAACAAGTTATTTCAGAGATTTCATTTTAGTTATTGCAGCCAAATGTTTGTCATAAAATTTGCCTGATCAGTACTTTTGACATTTTTGACTGCAGCAATATATAATTTTCTGCTTTGGTCTGGACGTAGAGAGCTAAAAGTAGGCTAGCATGCTCACGTGGCTCGAACACTCTTCTACCCCACAGGAAGAAATACACAGCTAACAAGATGACATCAAACAGTGTAAGTATGTACTATTTCAGGCTGCATTTGTTACAGGATTGGACTTGATTTATTTCGTTTTTTTCTTATATTGTCCCAACAACGATGCCCATCAATGCTGATATGCGTGTTACAAGGTTGTGGTTTGACGTTAGTGGCATTATGCTGCATTTTGTAGCATTTGTTAGTTTCTGTAAATGTTGCGCAGGGAGGACCAGGTGGGTGTGTTCTCGTGTGCAGTGTTTTGATGTGCTTCAGCTCTGCAAGCATTTAGGTCAGCGCCTGAAACATTCATAGGGAATATACGCCGGGATTGAGCAGGCATGGGTAATGCCTTCTTTCAGCCAGACATGTCTACTTGGTGCAGCATTCTGCAGACAGCTTATGTGTATGTGTAGGCAGCCACCCATCCACCACCGACCTACGCAGTATCTTCATTGACTCTGTCCGGATCTTTTCAAGACAGGCTATGGAACATATCCTTCACTGTGGTTCACTGTAACACATGTCCTTAGGGTTCTTTTTTGCGTCTTTTTCATTCTGTCTAATTGGGCAGAAATGCATGAGCTTTACACATGGGCAACTTAATTAGATTTGGTAGATGTTTAGTTTACACTATATGTGTAGATGTATCAGACCCCGCAACTCATACAGCTTGTATAATCACCTTAAAAAACTACTGGCAATGGTATGGGACACTATGGAGCAGCTGCACATGAGCCTAAGGTCAACATACCTAATGCTAAACGTCAACTAGTGGGATTAAGCTCCCAATATAGGGCTGTAAACAGTGGAACCGCATTCTCTGGAGTGGTGGTGCTCCATCCAATACCTATGATCCACAACTAATCGCTTAACATCAGTACTAGATCTCAGTTTTGCGACTAAATGCAATCGGATCCTTGCAGTAATATTCCAACATCTAGTCTAAAGCCTCCCCAGAAAAGAAAATGTTGTTACTGCAGCAAAGGTTAAAGGTGGGTGGGAACAAACTCTGTAGTGCAATTCCAAAATCAAATGTTCACCAGAGGAAAGCAGTTCAAATTTTGAATATCCGAGTATAGGTAATAATTAATAACTGAATCATTAAGCTTAAGGTTTTGTCTCCTTTCTATTGCTTGCCTGTGATATTAAATATTTCAGAAGACACATTCTTATTTGGTCCTGTTTAAAAATGCATGCGTAAAGGCACAATACCGTTTTCACTGATCATATGCGACTTGGGAAAACTAGGTTAAAATGGTACACAGGACCCTTATGTAGGTCATTAAATGCCTGTTATGTGACCCTGAAAGATGATTCTAAAATTAGCGTCTTAATGATCCCCTGTACTGTTGTTGGATATTTGTACAAGGTACACAGAACATGCTTTGCTTTATTCGACTGCTGATGCTGTGCATAGGAGTTACTCTTTCATCGTGATGCCATCCCTCGGTTCTTCTAATTTGGGACTGTTTGTGTTTGAGCTAATCTGCTCCCAAGCAAATTACCCACTGACTGGCAAATTAATGAACTGAGGACAGCTTTGAGTGACAACTTCAATACATAATCCTCTTGCTCTCTCAAGCCTGGGTTTGCAAGCTGGTCAGTCTCACTACTTCCCTGCCCAACGGTCCATGGCCAGCATCAATTAGCACTGAAGCATAGACCATGATTTCTCTTCATCACCATCTCTCTACATCCAGCCCTTTAGCTAAAAGCCAAAGCCAATTCCCATAGCAGGGCTACCCTATATATTTTAAAATGTGGTGTTCTTGAAGGTTTCTTTAATAAAATCAATGGTTCTATATAGACTCAGGACAACTCAAAGAACCATTTGCTTATTTGGTTCATATTTGGTTTTAGTTAAATAGTAGCTTCATATACTAGGACAACCTCCTCCAGATGGTTCTTTAAAGAACTTGATGCTAAATAGTTGAAATAAAAAGGTGATATAACCCGTTCACAAAAATGTACAGTTAGAGTGTATATCTAACTATAGCCAGTAGATGGTAGATGCAAACCTTGTCAACGTCACAGCTAACTGTATAGCTAACCCTACCAATATGGCAGAGCTAACTTAATATCTAATACAAGCCAATGGCAGAAAACACTATAGCTGACTGTAGCCAAACACACAGCTAACCAACTAACTCTAGCAAATGGTTGACCTAACCAACCCTAGCATATGGTAGAGCCGTCACTATAGCAGAGATGACCCTATATTTACTAGCCAGTGGCAGATCTAGCCCTATAGCTAACCCTAGCCTATGGCAGAGCAAAGCCAATTGGTAAGCTTCCCCTATATCTAACCCTAGCCAATGGTTGAGTCTGCCTTTATATCTAACCCTAGCCAATGGTTGAGTCTGCCTTTATATCTAACCCTAGCCAATGGTTGAGTCTGCCTTTATATCTAACCCTAGCCAATGGCTCACCCACCCCTAGCCAGTGGAAGAGCTAACCCTTTAGCTAACCCCAGCCAATGAGAGAGCTAGCCATATAGCTAACTGTAGCCAATAACAGTGGCAGGGTTTGTAGCCTTCTGGGATGTGATTGGGCTACAGTGATATCACCATTATTGGGGGGTCACTGTCCATGGTGCTGAAAAGCCAGTGACGTCTCTGAATGGTACTGAGAGAAGGAGAGCGAGGGAGGGAGGCGGAGACTTGCAGGCTCACAACAAGGGTGCATATTCAGCTCTACAAACCGCTCTGTCAGCATGACAAACTACAGCTATTCCAGAGAAAAGTGCCATTGTTAACCCAGCGTGTAGAGGAGACCAGAACGAGGACACAGACTGATATAGCAAAATGTTCCACTTTAATATCACCTCCAAGCGTATCTTAAACAGACATTATACCTCAGTTTAAAACCCCAACCATATAAAGAAACTCACTGAATTTTAAATGAACCCAGTTTTATCCAACTCACAGAAAGTCTTTTCAAATACAAGCTCTGTTGATCTACATAAAAGGCCACAATTCAGGCACTGCAGTCCTTCCGTACTTCTAGTCTTTCCCAAACTAAATACTGCACAGCCTTGACCTATTTTGAGAGAATGTTATTTTTTTTCTCCAGTTTGCTCTCGGTTGTTTTCTTTCCTTTCAACTCTCATCTCAGATTTGTTTCACTCTCAAAGTGCCCACCCCTTTCCGAGAGCATTTCAGCTGTGCATTTTCTTCTTTCTGTCTGAATGCTCTCCCCTCCAGATCATGTTCTGTTTGCTGTGTGCAGATGTTTTGTAAGGAATGCCAGATGATGTCTGTGTGTTGTGCATCATATAACCAGAAATACTTATACCAGTATAGACTGTCTTAGCTATTGCTTGGAATTGATGTATTCAGTTTTCATATCTTTGTATTTTTCTTTAGGATTGTATGCTGAGGTAGACCAGTCTGGTGTATCTCGAACATATTGTACAGTACAGGAATAAGTTGTCAGAGTTCATTAGTACACAAAGGCAATTGTAAGTGCTATAATTGTAATAATAAAAGTAAAATAAAAGCATAAAATGATATAGAATACAGAAATTCAATAAATACATTAAAAACAAGTGCAAATTCAAATACTGAAGATGCTTAGAAACCCTAGCCAATGACAAAACAAAGGAAACCCTATAGCTCAGCCTATCCTATGGTAGTGCTAACCCATAACTAACTCCATAGCTAACCCTATCAAATAGCAGAGCTAACCTACACCCTTAAAATGTGGTGTTCTTGAAGGTTTCTTTAACAAAATCAATGGTTCTATATAGACTCAGGACAACTTGAAGAACCATTTGCTTATTTGGTTTATTTCTAGTTAGTAGCTTCATATACTAGGACAACCTCCTCCAGATGGTTCTCTAAAGAACCTGATGCTATATAGCAATAAAAAGGTGATAACCCATTCACAAAAATGTACAGTTAGAGTGTATGTCTAACTATGGCCAGTGGTAGATGCATACATAACCTCTGCTAATGCCACAGCTAACTGTATAGCTAAACCTACCAATATGGCAGAGCTAACTTAATATCTAATACAAGCCAATTGCAGAGATAACACTATAGTTGACTCGAGCCAAAAGCCCAGCTAACCAACTAACTCTAGCAAATGGTAGAGCCATCCCTCATCCCTCATTTAATGGCAGAGCTGACCCTAAATATGTATAACCCTAGCCAATGGTGTAATGGTAGCCAGGTGCAAATTCCAATACAGAAGATACTTAGAAATGAAAGGCCCGGGAAAAGAGAAGTGTCTCCTCTGTAATTTGGGGCATTTCTAATATCTTCTAATATCTGTCAGTTTTTTTTCATTTCTTTAAAAAACAAAACAAAACAAAACTATCTAATCACTAACTGCTATCTGAATCCAGTAGTACACCCAGGTTTCTGACTTGCTCTTTAGTATGTAGACCTCGTGTCAATGTGAGCAGTGGCTAAATAACAATTCCTCTTTTCTTTCAAAGAAAATGGAATAGGTAGAACTTTAGCACTCTTGTCTCTTAATTTATACAGCGACACACAGAGGTTATGGCAGTCCTGGTCAAACTTTCTCTTGCTGTGAACAGTTAAATGAGTAGAAGATGAAACAGCAGTTAACAGGAATGGTGGAGATCACGTTGACGTCTGCAAGACCAATAAGACGTTTAGAACTGCTCGCCAATATTGCTAAAAAGGCTAAATCAAAACCCCTGTGTAACTGCAAAAGACCTTCAGGATGGTTTTGATGACTTTGCACTTTTCTACTGTGCAGTGAAAGAAAAATCTGAACAGGCTTGATGAACGTCAGAAACAAGTCCTGTGTACTGGTGGTGTTAAAGCTGAACCTTTTGCCTGCAAAAAAGGGGTGCAGAATTTCACGAAAAGAACACCTCTCCAACTGTTAAACATGCGTTGGGCTTGTGTTGCAGCCAGTGACCCAAAGAATGGATTCAATTAAATACCGGCAAATTCTAAAAACAAAAAAAAAGCTGAAGATGGAAAGAGGATAGCTTTAAACCCAAAATTGACGACCGCAAAAGGCGCCATCTTAAGGTTTTGTCATGTTCCTCTGCAATTCCCTGACCTAATAATTTGTGCATATACCTCAAAAGCTGCCTATGAATGTTGCAGAATAAAAAAAATACTTCCATTTGCAAAGGCGAATAAGAGAAAATCCTCATGAACAAAAAAGACTAAAAACATTTCTCTCTCCTCTGTGAACTTCTGCCACTGTATGAACTTCAGCCCACCTGATTTAGTGTAATAAAAGACTATGTGGATAAACTAGGTGTTGGATGGGAACTGTCAATATTGCCCTTCCTTGAGGAGCGCTTTGGAGATGGTGAAGCTATCCTTCTCCTACCTCAAATCACGATGAATTGCTTCCAGTGTTTCTGGAATCAGTTAGCTCTCATCGCTCATTTTACACCATATGGAACTAGACAGCAAAATCAATCAAATGCTGTTTGCTTTGCATTCTGGTTGTGATTTTAACTGGATTAAAGATGTTCAAGATGTTTTACTGCAAGCAAGACTCTTCCAGACAATACTGGACTGATTTGTTGTTGGTACACTTAGATCCATAATAATAATAATTCATATTTCTGCAGTGTAATATGGTCAAAATATTGCTGATTATACGATTACATTTCTACATATTGTTACTATATGCCTCGCAATTTACCTCTAAAAACACGCTAACACATAATGGTTAAAGCAGCATTATGCGAGAAATGGTGTTTCTCCCCCTATGGATGGAAAGTGTAAAAGCCACCCTTAAGGGCAGGCTTTTTACATGCATTTCTGGACAAACTGAGGGATTGACTGAATTGTCGCTGACAGTGAAAGAAGCACGTGGACTGATGTGGTACAGTAATATTACAGGATTTTACACAGCGTTCCGCAGTTCTCGCGAGCATTGTCCTGCCCGCTTCACCAGAGCAGCGTGCCAAGCCCCGAGTGGGAATAACAGAGATGCTAAGCTTCCTATTACAGGTCAGTGGAGCGTCACAATGTTTTTGAAGCTGCTATTTTAAAGTATAAATTCTACATTATGTTGCTTTAACACAATTATGTATGTTTGTTGGAGCATGTGAACCTTTTGATTCGTAACATATATACAGAAAATCAGCAGAGAGGTTTGAGGTGGGTCAGGATGCTCATGGCACTCAACGCCAATCTTAGTGTAGACCAAATTGTGCAGCTCTAATTGAAACCACATCTCTCTCTCCTTCACTCTTGCTCTTTCTGCTCCACTGCTAATGTACAGTAACAGTACAAGAGGACACAAGGACATGGACTGCAGATGACCTTGGCCACGACTAAATGTGGCACATTACTACTCCCCCCACCACCAGCCAGGTGGCCAGGTAACCACTACTGCCTGACAAAGAGCTTTCGTCACAGCCTGACAACAATGACGGCAGTCATGTTTCCTTTGGCCTCCATCAGTGGTGTGAAAATGCTACAGTGCATCGTGACACATCGGCTTGAAGGTGAAGAATTTACCGCATCTAATAATAATATTAATAATAATAATAATAATAATGATAATGACGTATGCACTTGTTTTTGTTCAAAGTACAATTCCCAGTGCTTTTTTTAAACATTAAAACCCTTAAAATCTATACTCCACTACTGTGTAACAGCACTATTACACCAGACATGCAACCCAGCATAGTACTAATGTAGTATTAATGTAGGTTCCAATTCTAGATTAAAAACTATGGATACTCTGGTTAAGCTCCTATGGCTACGGTTATATTACAGTCACCATTAATTAATTCAGATTTTTTGCTCAGATGAGATTTGACTGATCTTGATGGTTCCCTTTTAGAAATGTAAGTTACTTTTACTTGTTTGTAATGTGAACAAGTGCCCCTGAAACGAATGTGAACATCAATACTTCACCAACAGCATTAAGCCCAGGCGTGCAGACAAAAACACGTGTGAAATCCAATCTGACCGTTCTCATTCATGTTGCATGTTCACAAATCTGATTCAGATCCGATCCAGCGCAACAGTTTGCGCAACAGTTTGCGCAACAGTTTGCGCAACAGTACCTGTGAAAGTAAACAGGTTTTCTAGCAGTAGTTGGTCGGAGATGTTTTCCCACATGGCACTAGTGCTACAACTAAGCAGAACAAAAACGGGAGCATCCTTTTACCTGGCAGTTGGTTTTCTAAAAAGAGTCACAGACAGAGTCCTGGCTGGTTAGTGTTTTTTTTTTCCCACTTGATAGTTGATTCATTTCTGTAATGTGTTTGATCAATCAGTGGCCCCCATTATTTCTAAATGCAGAACACAAACATACACTGCTTATAAAATATACCTTTATATTTTGGGGAAAACTAAATAATATAACATAAATCTTCATATAATGTAGTTGTCTGTTGTCTTATAATCAAACTGCTAAATTAAAATCTCCTGCTCTGTGAATTCTCGCTGGTCATCCTATGCCAATCCAGTCAGTCAGGGATTACACCCGTCAGAAATTTTCTGATCATTAGCCCACTCTTCAACTAACTGGGTGCACATTTCACCTGCTTTCCCAGACTGAGAACTGGGATTAAGGTCTGGTGATTTTGCTGGTCAGTCAAGTCCATAATGTTCCATCATGTCATATGTTGGATTTGAACCCGCATATGCCAAAGTTGCCGTCCTCGAATATTAGAATGTTCATGTTGTGTTTTTGCCAACACTACAGTTATGGTACAACTTACTTCCTATTTACACCCCTAGCATCAAGAGTCACTAGATCTGACAGCAAACCCCCTCAAATTCAGACAAAGCACAGTGTTCAAAGGACAAATCCATTTGGGACGGGGAAGGGGCAAGTAGGCAGATGCAGCACATTGTTTTTCCGATTTTTCATTGTTTCTATTGTTTAGCGTGTTCTTAGCCTTGCAAGGACATTTTTTAGCTCTGGCACATACACTTGGCAATGCTTCTTGTCTGCTAACCTCCATCGTTAGCTCCGTTTTCTTAGTCGTCAGGGGAGCAGGCAGGCAGGTGGCCCAGTTCTCAGCCCAGGGTAGGTCAGCACAGATGAGAGTCCCTGTACAAAAAAGCCCTTGTATTTTCAACTGCTATAGATATAACTGCTAGGGCTGTGTATTGGCAGTATCACAATGCATGGGTTAAGAGTCTAATATTATTATGATGATATATCATGATGATGATTATTTTTATAAAATTGTAGAAAAAAACTGTCATAGTTTAACATTCCATCATAAATAGGACTTTTTAATACTGCAATACTTCGATATATAAATGTTTCTTACACCTTTACACAGATTATTACTTTGAAATATAACTTATTCTATAATTTCTTATAATTTTGTATTAATTATTTTGCATAAGCCATGTATAGACATTTAGCAGATGCTCTTTTCTAGAGCGACTTACAGAAGTGCTTCACTGTTACCTTTAGCTAGTTTGTACAGGCTAGAGTCCAAAAGATACCTCTAAGCTTAGATGCTACAAAATGCAAAAGTCAGAACGGAGACCACAGTACTCAACACTAAACTTTGCCCAAGTACTCTTGGAAGAGGTGGGTTTTCAGTCTGCATTTAAAGACAGTCAGCGACTTTGTTTGGACAAGTTTGTTCCACCACTTCGATGCCAGGACAGAAAAGAGCCTGGATTGTCTTCCATGGATCTTAAAGAATGGTGAGTGAAGCTGAGCCATACTTGAAGCTGTAAGGACTCGTGGTACATCAAGTACAGAGGGGCTGGTCCATTCTTGGCTTTGTAGGCCAACGTCTGATATGGGCAGCTACAGGAATACAGTGGAGAGAGAACACAGCAGAGGAGTTACATGGCTGAACTTGACCATGTAACCAAAACAACCCATGCCGCTGCATTTTAATGTGTGTGTGTATATATATATACATATAGTTTAATAAGTTTTGTGTTTTAGTAAGAAAAACATTGAACCCAAACATTTGAATGCTAGTGTTGGCCTAGCATGACCCAGCCTGTAGAACTGTGGGTAGAGGTTTCCCATAATCAACACTGTAAAAAGGAGACTGTGGCTGCATATGAAATGCACTGTATACGTGACCTGCTTTTTATTGGCTTCTGAGCCTCATAGAGAATCCTTAATGATGGCAGCCAAGACAGCGTGCCTGCTCATGCTTTAGAAGCAATCAGCAATGACAAGGCCTAGATTTCTGCTGCTGACACACACCCTGACACACAGCGTTCAGTCAACTGGTTTGACCGAAGGAATCTCATCCGGGCTTGCCAAATTTCACTGGGTGGAAGCAAAAAAAAAAAGAAATTCAGATTCATAATACACGCTGT
Source organism: Salminus brasiliensis (assembly GCF_030463535.1). Lineage (NCBI taxonomy): Eukaryota > Metazoa > Chordata > Actinopteri > Characiformes > Bryconidae > Salminus > Salminus brasiliensis. The sequence goes on from NC_132898.1 coordinate 8,700,046, forward strand.
CTGAACATTCACAACTAACAAGGCCTTTAATATTCAAGCCAGAGTCAGACACAACATGAATCAAAAGATGGTTTCTTGAGTGTCAGTGTCTATCAATTTAGATGAAGCCATTTTAAGGTGTTGATTGTATACATCTCAATAAGTAATACATGGGTCTTACTGTCACAATCTTAGACCTTAAACATATGTGTGTATATGTGTGTGTGTTTAAGGTCCAATATAGATATTAAAAGGTATTGGAATATTATGGAATTTCTCTCACTTTTTTAAACAAATTTGCAGTATGTGTAAATGTTGTTAATTTTTCAAAGGTACGCCACAATCCATATGATCAATATCTAAAAAATAAACTGCAAAAGTTTTCAATTCATTGTTTTGTCATGTCACAAAAAGCAACACATTTGCAATCACTCCCTATTCAGTATGGAACAGCTCATGTTCATGCTGTTCACTGCATATTATTTATTTATTTTTATTTTTCCCCAAAATTTTATTCCATTTTCTACCCGGTGAGGAAGTTTCCCTGTCACTAGCAATGCAACACCAGGAGGGCGGAGAATAGCACGTATTCTCAGACACAGCCAGCCACTGCCTGCCTTCACATCTAGGATATGATTACTTAAGATAATAAAAATACATATTAATATTATTAAAGTAAAACAGTTCTACAAGTAATTTATACAATTATACAAGTAAACAAAGTGCCCCATGTGACATATCTTCACAGCCCACATATACATTCCTTATATAAACAGTGCTGACCATGGAAGGAAATGTAGTCTGTGCTTTCCGTCAGTTACATATTATGCCTCTTGCACCTTAATGATTAATAATTAAAGTAAAAAAAAAAGAGGTCTGTGGGATATTAAGGCCGCTATATGGAAGCCATAAGTAGATTTCTTCATGCAAGGCGACTTGCTCCCCTTAGAATGCTACGAATTAATCACCACGCTGAATATTCATACAACGGCTAAATATAGGGGGCCTGATGAATAAAACACGAATGCCAGCTATCAGAACACGGGACTGAACGAGTCATATAATCTAACTAAAATCAGCCGGCTCTGATTACCGTATAAGAATTGTGCAGTACGTCACAGTTCTAGCCAATGAACAAGAAAGCAAAATGAAAAGAAAGTCCAAAATGTTAAATGTGGGGGGGTGCCTTTGATGTGCAAGCACATCAGCTTATTTCAATAGGATCAGCTGGAAAATGGGGAGGTGGGTAATCCGGGGAAAGAAGCCCTGGAGCTGCACTGGAAGCAGTGATGTCTCTCCACTTCACACTGATCTAGGATCGTTTTTTTGCTCCCCAAACAATTATCAAAAACTGCCCAAGCTGACCCAAGATCAGCTTGTAAATGGCAAACCCTACCAACACCCACTCCAGCAGCAGTTCAGAGATGCTCAGCTAAGAGAAAAAGCCACTTTCTGTGTGTTACGGTAGTAATATTATCAGCCTGTATTGTGTCGTTTATTTCATTTGTTTGCACTGTTTATTGCTAAAAGCGTCAAGGTGGTGTTAACCAGCTGAAATAAGCGATTGGTGTTAACCAGCTGAAATAACAAGAGAACTGAATAAATGTGCATTAAAAGGCACAGTCACACCAAGTCTACATCACTGGCTTGTACAATGCCTCAAAGACTACAGTTAAAAAGTGCACTTATGTGATTAATCACTGACCCTGATACAAAACTAAAAAATACATAAATATTAATAAAAAAGCAGGTTATGCCAAGTCTACAGCACCAATGAGTATCAAGCTTTAGGGACTTCAGTTTAGAATTAGCCAGCTGGCTAACAATTACACACTTACCTTTGGGTTAATCAGTGTGCTCATATCAGTTTAGAAACCAGTGATCGGATGAATACTGTCCCTGATATACACAAAACAAATACCATAACATACACTATATGTTCAAATGTTTGTGGACGCCCATTCTACATAATGCATTCAGCTGCTTTAACTCCTTAACGCGGCACGCCTCATTATACACTAAGACATGTTATTCAGTAACTGCAGGTACTTCTGTATATGCTGTTTAAAGAAGATGCTCACACATATATGCAAGAGGTCGCTAAATTCAATCAACTTCTCAGAGCAATGCTCCAAAATCTACCAGAAAGCCTTGCCTGAGCAGTAGAGACAGCTACTCCAACAAAAGCTGGATAAACTATATTTGGAAGAAACAATGAAGTAGCAGGTGTCCCAATACTTTAGTCCATATAGTTTAGCTAGATAGATTAAATGTTAAATGATTGGTGTGAGGCAGTGGCTGACCACGCTGTATTAGAGGCCATGTGAATGTCAGTAACATTCGCTGTTCAGTCCGTAGAAGGTGCTGCTTCACTGACCTGAGAGAGAAGGGCATGAGTCACCACTTCCTCCAGTCCAGTGCGCAGCACACAATGTCGTTCCTGCTGTGTGGATCTGTCACTGGCGGAACCGCCCAGACTGTGAACAATTCACTTGACACTAACTTGAACACTGACTGATGGAGAAAATATGTAAGTGGATGTCAGTGGTTGGCCAAAGTGCATTTCTTTTGCCCTCGTTTGTTATGACTAACTTTCATTTCATGTGTCAGTGGCACTTTACAGTCACCATAACGCTCCTTCAGGATCTGGTGAGGATTTTTACCAGATAGCCTGGTGTAAATCTGCCTAGAGCAGAGCAGGTCATCCTCACAAACTTAGTGATTGTGCAAGAAGAAGACTAGTGAGGGAGGCCACCAAGACACATATGACTACTCTAAAGGAGTTCAATTGATGCTGCCTCCACCACGCTTCATGGTGGGCATGGTGTGTTTGTGGTGAATTACAATTTGGTGTCCACCAAACATATTAGTCTGATGGCTCATTTTGGTCTCATCAGACCAAAGAACCTTTCTTTCAGTTGGCTTTGGATTCGGCAACATGCCTTTGGGTGAACTGTAGTGGAGGTGTAATTCTCTTTGCCGCTCTCCCATAAAGCTTTGACTGGTGAAGAACCCGGAAAACAGGAATACAGATTAACCAGTGACTGGACCTTCCAGACAGGTGCCTTATTCTACGAATCTTTTTTTCGAACACAAATTTTCGTGGATTTTAAATTTTAGTGTTACATTTAGATGCAGCCAAGCCAAAGTATGGAATGTGTCAGATTAACCACCAACTTAATTAGATTAAGAATTGACTAGGAAGTGGAATCGACCAATTATGTTTTGATTGCCAGGGGACTGGACCAGTTTCATTAGAAGAAAAAAAACACCTCCTTGGGCCTTCTGGAAGTTCTAGATACATCGCTAGATACATCGTCAATACAAGTGGCAGTCCAGCCACGATTCAGTCAGTAGCGGAAGCTGTGTTAGGAAGGATCAGTGTCCTGTCTAATTAATACATTCGTTTATTAGGTGCACCTTCGCTGTACCCACACTCACAGGCCATTTTATCAGTAACACCTACATATAGGTGGACTTTGTAGGTTTATTGTTATAGACTGTGCATCATCTGTTGCTGCACAGTATATATTATCAGCCCCCTGTTCCCCCCCTTATCCATCAACAATACGGGACCTCCATGGGACCACTACTGACCAGTTGTTAGAATTTATTTGAGTGTTGGGCCATATAAAATTATAATTTATTCAAAATATTTATATATTGTTATAAATACTGCCATTGCTGTGATAGACTGATGGAACAGACCACAATTTCTGTACGATTAGGTCTATTTCCACTGCCCAGTTGATGGTTCCTGACACTCTGACTTAATATTTTCCGCCCCTCCTTACTTCCCTCTCTGTCTCCATCCCTCTCTCCTCTTTCAGTCTTCAGCCTATTTAGTCTTTCCTTTCAGAACGAGGGCTTTCGCTCTGTTCCTCAAGTGCATGCTGAAGAGGCGAGATCAAAGCCGCAGTGGGTGTGCTGCAGGGATGAAAGGCTTCGTTTTGGAGCAGAAACGGAGAAGGAGGAGAAGGAGGGGGCCGGCCAATGGCGCGTCATCGCTGCATCTCATCTACCTATGCCAAGCAGTAAACGAGCAAAATGTGAATCTGCACCAACAGTCCTGTGCTCCTAAATGCTCGAGAGTGAGAAAGAAGACATCAAAATGCATGTCAATGAACCTCTCTAAGAAGTTAACCCTTTAAACTGCAAGGCCAATTTCTTACTTTTGTAATGACATGACCTATACATTACTTTCATAGCCAGCTCTGACTTACATACTTGATAGATGGCTATAAATCCACTCCATATGTTCCATGTATCCATATGTTCCACTTTTTATAGGTTGTCCTTTTCATATCTTATCCCAAATAAGATATAATAAACTTGAAAGAACAGCGTTTAGTGGTTGAGTAACTGCTCACTTCAAAAGTTTTAGAGCTATGAAAAAAATACAATTGCCACAATGCATAAACACGAGCAAGTAGGGAACCATAATCTTACTAAGCTTTACCCAACAGCTTTTTTTTTAATTGGTGTTTAAAATTCACAGTTCAGAGCCGTGAAAAAAAATGCCAGTTAAGAAACGAAAAGTGTTTCTGCAGCAAGTTCACGTACACGCCTCTATGTAAAAAGGTACTAAACTTCAATGTTTGGCCTTTAAACAAGCTGCCTAAACTCAACTTTGGGTTTCAGAACCAAAAAACACCACATGGAAACATGGAAAGTGCTGTAAATGTAAAAGTTAAATTAAACATCTTGTTTAATTGTAATAACTATTTATGACTGCCTTTACTGATTGTTTAAACATTTGGTTTCATAACAAATGATCAGTCAGTAAGTTTCATGGTATTGGTGCTTTCAATTGCCGATACTCTTACTGTGTGTAAGTGCCAGTATCTGCGCTGATACTAATATGGTATTGGTGCGACACTAGTATAATATTAGTGACTGGAAAATATGTATGAGCCCTTAAGGCATATATTCTTTTATTTGTTTTATCCATAAAGTTTCATTTTAAAGTTAATGACCAAAACATTTTGACACAAATTTACCCAATTATTAGCATCAAACTATATATGTTAATTCAAGATACTTTTTTGATGAAACACACAGTGTTTTCTGTACCATGATTGCACGGTTTCTGGTCGTGGCTGCACTGTTTTTGTAGTAACTGCACTGTTTTTAGTAGTGATGGCAATGATTTTAGTAGTGATGGCAATGATTTTAGTAGTGACTGCACTGTTTTTAGTAGTAACTGCACTGTTTTTGGTAGTGATGGCATCTGCTTTCAGTACTGACGCCACTGTTTTCGGTAGTGCAGGCACTAATTTTCAGTAGTGCCTGCACTGATTTCATTAGTAACTGCACTGATTTTAGTAGTGACTGCACTGTTTTTGGTAGTAATGACACTAGTTTCAGTACTAGCTGCACTATTATCAGTAGTGACAGTAGTTCAGTAGTGAGATGAGAAGCAGTGTATACAGATATATAGATAGATTGCAGTATAAATTTTTGTACATATTGTGCAGGCTGAGCCAGTTTGAATGGAATACAATCGATATATACAGTTATGCCTGATATATAAACATGTTAAGACTGTAATGTAATGCTTTATATATGCATATTAGAAATGTCCTAGCTTTCATAAAACCCTCAAATGTCACAATTTTCCCCCAAATATTGTTTAGCCCTGCTGCTCATAAAGGCTTTGTAGAATTTAGAGATTTCTAGAAGAATCGTGGAATTTTTCTGAACCCCTATCCGTAGAACACCTAAAAGACCTGCATTTTTAAACCCCTATTTATAGAGCACCTATGACAGACACTTGGCGCTTTCTTTGATACCATGCTCTACTTTCAATCTCTTCTGAGAACGAATAAATATTGGTGAATAAAGGTGACATCCAACAACCCGCCCTTTATATCTGTTCTCACAACGTATTGCAAGGCTGTTATACAATGACTGTGTAAAAAAAAAAAGTTCTGGCGTTCAAAATTGCCTGAGGGCACAAAGAACTAAAATGTTGCCCCATTGTCAAGGTAACAACCCGTAAAACCATGTTGGCATGAATTTGGCATGGTACATCTTGACCACCCACACTGGAGCAATTAGCAGTGCGGCCACTCGGCTGCAGTAGTGAACAGAACTGGGGCTGAGTTTGCTTGATCGTTCTGCATAACACAGAACTTTTGCACAGGTAATAATTACAGTTGTCACTGTTGGTTAACTCAGCTTTGCGAAAGGCTTGTAAAAGGTTAATGCTGCACTTGGAGCACAGGTAGTCTGAGTTGCAGAGTTTTAGCATGATGTTGGTAAATGCTAAACAATCACACAACAAATTAAAACAAGAGTTTCCAGTCTAAGTAAAAGCCCTAGACCTACCTGAAAAACTTGCTAACTATATCAGCAGATGTTGCAAAGGTACAACAATATTGGAACAGTGTCAAGTGATTAGCTGCAAATCCAAGGATGGATATTCACCAGCTGCCCATGAGCAAACAAAGAGCTTTTAACACAATTTAATCACTAATTCCATTTTAGCTTTCCAGAACGGAAGGGTTGCCACAGAACTACACAGTGGCCATGCTTCCTAAAGCTGTGTAGCCTTTTCAGGCATTTTAGCATCATCTAAAAAAAGTGTGTTTTTTTCACAGCTTCCCAGCATCCTTTCAGTTCTTTGGAATTTGTAAGGCACCACAGGACTAACATATTACAACATTTAAAGCAACTGGATTTTACGCTGGTAGAGTGCTGGTTGACCAGCATATCAGTGTTCAAAACTCAACATTTGCTTTTTTTTTTGCTGGTGACCCATCAATTCTCTTTAATTTATATTTACATTACATTTATGGCTTTTAGCAGACACTTTTATCCAGAGCGACTTACAAAAGTGCTTCACTGTTTACTCAGAAAATACACATATCTAGTTTGTATCAGCTAGGAAACTACTAAATAGAATAGTACTAAATAGTCAGTATGAAAACCACAACACATTTGGCACTACACTTCGCCCAAGTACTAGAAGAAGAGATGGGTCTTTAGTCGGCGTTTGAAGACAGCGAGCGACTCTGCCGTTCGGACACCCAGAGGAAGTTTGAAAAAAGCCTGGATGCTTGTCCTCTGTGGATCTTAAAGGATGATGGGTCAAGCCGAGCCGTATTATATAGCAATGTACAGATATGTTAAGTGTCTCTTAGCCCATAAATGAATATCCATTATTAGTAGCAATTACTGAGAATGCATTTTCCAATTCTGCTTTGCCCAGCAACACTATTTCTCCAAATTCAAAATATACAGAGACAGCTGGGTTCTAGGACCTGTTTGAGATGCTATTACGCTAATCCTTCACTACCCTTGCTGCTGAGAGAGACTGGAAAGACAGTCAGCAAACACTGAAGCTGTGACAGGATGTAGGCTAAAAACATAGTAAATACCGCAGACAGTAAGAATGTGAACAAAATACGGTCTTTAGTATTTTGGAACAGTCAAATCACACAATTTCATTCAAATCACAATGTGATCAACGTGGGCATACCAACCTTCTTAGCAACAGCTCTGAAGTCTAGTCAGGTGAGAATTATGGCAGTTATCTGCACTGTTGTTGATAGCACTGTATATAATCAACACTGTAAAACTTTGATGGCTTCTGGCCCTCACTGACTAAAGCTAAAAACTTTGCTCAATACTGAACTATGCAATTAGGGATGTTGCTAGAATCGTGCTTATCTTTATAAACAGTCTGTTGCTTTCCTTTGAAAATGTGCATGCATTTGCACCCATCACCGTGATGAAAAGCCTCCATCAGAAAGATCTACATAGTTCTCAAAGGTTGTTCATATGTGTTACAACGTACTAACATAAGCACAACAGTAAAACCCCACTTGTTGAAGAACTTCAGGCATATCTGTCTCTTAACACCTCAAGGCTGATAACTTGTGCCTTGTGCTCATGCCTTGTCGCCATAGCAACAGCCCAACACACAAGAACATCATCTTTCCCTTAAGCGACACTATATATTGTCCCTGGTGAAGGTTGTTCTAGTCAGTAATGTGTCCACAATGTTGTTTTGAATGATTCCCACCTTTGTATGCAAATCCCCATGTGCATCATCATTCACCTTTAATGAGGCGATCCCCCATCAACTGCCTCATAACAGGTTGCAGTGATGTAAGGCGACCAGAGGCTCCAGTAAACCCCCACTGTACATTCTGCTCAGCAGCTGGAGGTCATTACAAAACGCAGAGGTGCACATCTGCAGTTCATGGCACGCGAGATATACGAGCAAGGACGAAGGCGACTGCAGTAAATAACATCATGATGCTAGCATGCGAGATGCCAGATTTTATACAGCACGTTCCGTTTTCCATGTGATAGAGACGCTGGTTTCATAATAGAGGACTGGACCGATAGTGTGTGGCTTGTATCACCACATGTATTTCCAAATGTGCAACCTTGGACCTGCGTTAGTCATGGGGAAGCCCACCGCGTCATAACGCCATCAGTTCAAAGCACAGAGGCAGACTCTTGAGGATTTGTGCATAAGGGCACATGCAATGCAGTGCAACACAATGCAAAGCAATCCTTTGCACACGGTTAAGTCCTGTTCTTGCAGAATTCTTAGATGATTTCACGAAATACCTTGCATCCCAAGACCACGCCAGACGAGAGGATCAATGCATGTGCTTACAATCAACCACCCCCCACATCCCCCTTCAAAAAAATCTGATATTGAATAGAAACTGGGATGAGATTTTGCTGGTTTGAGCAGCCATTGCGCTCCGGTGCATGCCTGCCGTTCCCATTGTACCGCAGCGGCTTGGAGCCAGCAGGCTGGAGGCTGGATGGATGAAGCTGGGTGACAGGCTCTCTTACCTGCGCTGTTGTTGTTGTAGACTATTCGAGCCTCGGTGAGGATGCTCGGGTCACTCTGAGATCTCCCCCGCTGCACGCACTCCTCCAGTCCTGTCGCTCCGGTCGCTGTAGCCATGCAGAGGCACAAATGCGCAGGATTAATAAAAGATTGAAAACGCAGCGGCGCGCAGTCCAGCAACCTGGACACGATTCAGGCTGACAGCTGCAAGGGTCTCGCATCTGAGAGCCACGGATGGAAGGAGAAAATCCGAGTGTGTGTGCGCGCGCGTGCGTGCGTGCGTGCGCGTGTATGTGTGTGCGCGCGCACACACACACCAGCGTGGTGTGCATCTGATGCGCCCAGAGCTTCTACGAATCAGTCGCAGTTAATGTAACTGATATATTGAATATGTTGTAAGACTTCGTTCTAAATATATATTATATTCTATTTTATTATATGCATATTTTATTGTTTAATTGCTCAACTCAACTAATGCGCATCATGTACCTTTAAATGACGGGTAAATAAACGTATTATGCATTTTATTTTATTTTTTATCTTATATATATATATATATATATATATATAAGTCATAAGAGGCCAGAATACTGTACACTGGAAATGTGGGAGAAACTGCGAGAGACGGTGAGCATAAAGGGGGTCGCAAGCTGCAGTTTCACAGACAGCGTTGCCCTCTAGCGGTGGAACAAAGGAATAGCAGCGCTTTCTCGCAAGTAATGTTTCCCACCCGTATTGCGACGAGGCCCGCCTCATTATTCGTGATTGGCTAGTAGCGTCGTGCATATTGTGCCATGATTGGCTAGAAACTACTCAAACTACCTCGGAACATATATTTTCGTAACTTTTCGGGGGGGAGGGTGTGAACTTTGTCTTATTTTGGTGATAAGGTGTTCTCGTTTTATTGTAATAAACTGATAAAAACAAACTGCTAGTCAATCCAGGCGCAATAGGCGGGGTTTGTCAGAAAACGGGCGAGGGAAACACTTCCAACATGGCTGAATCGGGTGCAGAGTTGAAACCGGAGGTGATGGACGTCGCTGGGAGTCTCACCGGCACTCCGGATCTCCGGAGCGTTTTAGTCACCAGTGTTTTAAATCTGGAGAAACTTGACACCGACCTGTACAGGTAATAGCCTATAAACGTGTGCGAAAACTAGGTGTGTAATATGGTGAATATCTGAGCTCTCATTTTATATAGCTATCTATCTTGGCTGCCATGAACTGTGCTTATAACTTACGACTTTTTAACATGTTCCTCAGAGGGAAGCATCACTGGGTTCCTCGGTCTCAGCGCCTGTTCGGTGGTCAGATAGTTGGTCAGGCTCTGGTAGCAGCAGCCAAATCTGTCACCGATCACATGCACGCCCATTCACTGCACTGTTACTTCGTACGAGCAGGTGAGTCAGCATAGAGAAATAGAAAAATATGGATTAATGTACTGAACAAGAACAAGAAACGTGTAATACAGTAACTACCTTTTATACTAATTACTATTGTTACTATGTTACTATTCTGTAACATTTACACAGATGTTATGTTTGTACATTGAATTTGTGGTGTAATATAAGGCCACTCTGTGGGTCAGTTTCCCAGAGTGATCATATGTATTCAGTTTGTCCAATTTGGAGTTGGACCAACAGCCTGTACTCTTCTGGGAAGACTACACTAGATATTAGAACATTGGCGTGAGGGTTTGATTGGATTCGCTAGTGTGGATTCATTAGTGAGGTCCGATGATTAGTTCTAGCACTCTTAATCCCAAAGTGTCATCAACACCAAAGAAAACAGTTCCTTTGATTTACATTCCAGTGCTCTTGGGGGTTTACACAGCATTTCAAATGATAATGCAAATTATATTTTTTCTGGTTTTCATAAATGGAGCGATGCAAATGACAGTGTCATTTTCAAGTCATAAACCGTTTAAATCAAAATTTTATTAAACAAACCTCAAAAAACTCAAAATGTTCCATCCAATTATGTGCAACAGAATTTCAAAAGATTTGATAGGTTGTAAAGAACTGTATTGATCATTTATTTGTTGATCTTTGATATCACCTTCACAATTCTTGCATCCACTGACCTTGTGAGTTTTTGGAGAGTTTCTGCTTGAATTTCTTTGCAGGATGTCAGAGCTGCTGTTCTTTGTGAGCTGCCTCCCACCCTCATAGATCTTTTGCTTGATGATACTCCAAAGGTTCTCAATAGGGTTTTATGCCCATAGCAGTCAATGACACAGGGGTATTCTTTGCAGCGTGAGATGATTTTGCTACAGAAGGCACGGTTCTTCTTTTGGTACCATGGAGGAAAGTGGTCAGTCAGAAACTCTGTGTACTCTATAATACTTTTATTTTTTTATTACTCATTTCCACACCGTTAGGGACCCTAAAGGAGCCTACCAGCTCTCTCCCCATGATTCCGTCTGAGCTCAAATCATCTACAAATTTCTTCACATTGCGATGGTCACGCTTAAGTTTTCATGGAATATCTAATGTTTTCATGTCTTTTTGGCAGCAGAGAGATCCTTTTTCTTTCTCATGTTGCTTGAAACCTGTGGTCTGCTTAATAACGCAGAACATCCTCCTTCAGTTTTACTTTAATTGGGCTCACCTGACAAAGTAATTATCCCAGGTGGCTGAGATACCCCTCCATCCAACACTTAACATTCGTGACTAAAGTGTCCATGAGCATCCCATTTTATTGAGTACAACTGAGCTCCTATTTCAGTCATTTCACTTTTATGTAGCTGAATTCATTAGTTGAAAGGGGCCTCTGAATACATTTGGACATATAAGCAAAAAAAAACTATAAATTGATGAAAAAATTATATGTAAACTTCCTTGTTGAGTTGTCAATGACACAGGGGTATTCTTTGCAGCGTGAGATGGTGCATTGTCATGCATGAGGATGATTTTGCTACAGAAGGCACGGTTCTTCTTTTTGTACCATGGAAGAAAGTGGTCAGTCAGAAACTTTGTATACTCTATAATATTACTCATTTCCACACCGTTAGGGACCCTAAAGGAGCCTACCAGCTCTCTCCCCATGATTCCGTCTGAGCTCAAATCATCTACAAATTTCTTCACATTGCGATGGTCATGCTTAAGTTTTCATGGAATATCTCATGTTTTCATGTCTTTTTGGCAGCAGAGAGATCCTTTTTCTTTCTCATGTTGCTTGAAACCTGTGGTCTGCTTAATAACGTGGAACATCCTCCTTCAGTTTTCCTTTAACTGGGCTCACCTGACAAAGTAATTATCACAGGTGGCTGAGATTGCTTTCAGTGAACCAAAGAACCCTGAGACACAATACCATCCATAATTTTAATTAAAAAGCAAAAAATAATCATTTATAATAATTCATAATTATTTGAAATGCAGTGTATACCCCTCCATCCAACACTTAACATTCGTGACTAAAGTGTCCATGAGCATCCCATTCTATTGAGTACAACTGAGCTCCTATTTCAGTCATTTCACTTTTATGTAGCTGAATTCATTAATTGAAAGGGGCCTCTGAATACATTTGGCTTATAGGCAAAAAAAACTATACATTGATGAAAAACTTATATGTAAACTTCCTTGTTGAGTTACAGGAGACCCCAAAGTTCCAGTGCTTTACCAGGTGGAACGGATACGAGATGGCCGCAGTTTCTGCGTTCGATCAGTGAAAGCAATCCAGCATGGTCATCCGATACTGATATGTCAGGCATCCTTTCACATGCTGCAGCCCAGTCCACTGGAGCATCAGTTCACCATGCCCAGCGTCCCCCCACCGGATGCCCTGCTGACTGTTGAGGAGCTCATCCAGAAATACCTCAGGTATCACTAAGAGACATTAATTATCATTGTTTCCTCAAGTGAGTTTCACTAAAACAACCATTTTGGTTGCCTTGTTTTACAGCAATCCAAATGTGACTGATCTTACCAAGCAGGGTTTGAATAAAATACTTGCAAATGAGGTTCCCATCGAGATCAAACCAGTGAATCCGCCTGATTTCCAAAGACGTGTTGCTTTGGAACCAAAAAAACTGTTCTGGGTCCGAGCAAGGGGGCATATAGGTATGGCAGAGATGTGTGCACTTTCACAACATTGTAATTAAAAAGAGGGTATGATACCATACCAACATATACAATATGCTTTGTATATCAGCACTGTGTCCATTTGTTATGTATAGTTACTTCAGCTGCTTGTTCTTTGTTGACATGCATAATGTGTGGGCACTTGTTTTTCCAGGGGAGGAAGACATGAAACTGCACTGTTGTGTTGCTGCTTATGTGTCAGACTACGCTTTCCTTCCCACTGCACTCCTGCCATACCCTAACTACAGGGCCCAATTCTTAGTCTCCCTTGACCATGCCATGTGGTTCCACAGCACATTCCGTTCAGACGAGTGGATGCTCTATGAATGTGAGAGTCCATGGGCAGGTTAGTTACACTCCAAGAGAACATTTCTGTGTGTTCGTAAAGCCAAGAGTACACCAATCTAACATCCTCCTGTAAACACTAAGAAAACTTTCAAACTATTGTAGATTGTTAATGTAGATTGATAATGTAGATTGTTCATATATTCAAACTGTACCTCAATAATTTGCCTGACACTTAACAACTTTTTGTTGTTTTTGCTTTGAAATGCCTATGAGGTGATAGTCACGCTATAACTATGCTAGTGACACTAGCTCTCGAGAAACTAAATGACTTGCTTTTAAATTATTAGATTGCTTTTCACAATATACATTTCTTAGTCTAGGTTTCTGTGAATGTTTCATGATTAGTCACAGCGTATTACTGGGCAGCTATCTAACTGCTAACCTTTCCACCTTTGTATTTAAATGCTTGATTAAATTGCATTTCCATGTACAGTTCCTTCAAATTAGTGGTTCCCAGGTTATTTTAGCAATGACCTTCATTGTGTGGTTGGTGTGGCGCAACAGATAACACCACTACCTGCCACTGCCACGTGGGAGACTGGGGTTCGATTCCCGGGCTGGGTGACTATGCTGCGCTACACCAATAAGAGTCCTTGGGCAAGACTCCTAACACTACACTGACCCACCTCTGTAATACGAGTAACCTTGTAAGTCGCTCTGGATAAGAGCGTCTGCTAAATGCCATAAATGTAAATGTAAATGTAAATGTGTCAAAAGTTGCGTCTGGAATGATGCACTTATTCCCTCATTCACGATTCACAACATAACATTTGCTACTTAGGCTGTGTTCACACAGCAGATACAAGTGGCCCAACTTTGATCTTTTTTTGTGACCCATGTGTAGTATTACACCCACACCTTCACCCCCACTCGCAGCAATTCGCAAGATGCCCAGAGTCATAAGAACTGACACCTTAAACAATACTGTGGCCTACATGTAGCTCACAACAAATGTTATATTATTGATCAATAGTTACTAATAAGTAACTATTGAAATAGGGTATGTTCATTCCTTTCATCCTTTCTTGCAGGAGGAAGCAGGGGGCTAGTTCAAGGCCGCTTGTGGAGGCAAGATGGCGTTCTTGCAGCTTCTTGTGCACAAGAGGGAGTGTTAAGAGTCACACAGATGACGCCAAGTAAACTGTAAATGAGTTTGGGGAAAAATATGTCCAAACATTTAGAACCACAAACACATTACTGCTATTACAAATGACTCCCAGACTACTACATGTATGATTATTTTATACATGTTGTGTTTTTTCCCATAATACAATATCATGATAATTATAATCTGTGATAAAAAGGTTAGGTAATTGTCATAATGTATAATTGTAGTTATAAGGCCGGGGCAGTTAACTATGATTTCCATGTCAATAGTCGCAAGGCACTCTGCTGATCTGCCTGTGATTGACCATTCGCAAAACACTCAATAGTAACACCTGAATTGATCACTGTGTTCTTGGTGCATTGACAACTGAAATTGCTCACTTTTATAACACTTGGATGGAACAGTTACTGTGAGGAATGCATTGTGTCTTTACTGATTTGTTAAAATCTAATTTGCCAATATTGTAATAATACTTGTTATTTAATAATGATTATTTTATTGTTAATTGTACAGCCTTCTATATTATGTCAATTCTCTTCCACTGTAATTCAGATAAGGCTTACAACAGATGGATGCACATTTTTTTGTTTACTGTTCTGTTTTTGCAGTTTGCTACCCACATAATTGTAATTGTCCAAAAGTGTAACAAATATTACATATGTGAAATAGAAATGTTCATATTCTGGTTGGATTGTATGTCTTCATCAAGTTTCTGGATAATAATATACATTTTGTACTAATTTATAGATGAATAAATTAATTTCCATTTTAAAAAATGCTGTATTTTGGTCACTATACACCAGTACTTTTTCAGTAACATTCAGTAACTAATCAACATTTAATGTAATAGAACTGAATACATGTTACCTTATTCATTTGTTTATGGAATGGCACATATATCAACACAAAATGCTGCATTAGATACAAGAAATACAAAATATATTTATTTTAGTTCTTTAAAAAAATGGAAATATCACACCTTATATGTACATCTGCTAGCTGTGTTTTTTCCTGTGTTGTACTGAAGTGTTAGTGGTAGTTTCAGTGCAAGCTCTTTTTAAAGATTAATAGGATCTTAGTAGATTTCAATGTTGGTATCGAAAAAAAAATATAGCATTTTTTCCATTTTTGCATGAGAGCAAAATAAAAATAAATAAAAATGTAAATAAGCAAACTAACAAATGTCAACAGGTATCACATTTTTAAAACATGTATACATTGTTAAGTACTGAATGATGGCAACATGAATTTGTGTCTGCACAATTCATATATTTAGATAAATAAAATAACTTCGATGTGAAATGTGTCGTTCTAGAAAAACTGACTGTAACAGCTCTGTGGGAACCAGACAGCCAACGTGTTTAAGATCTCTGGGAACTTCCTCACAGATTTACTATTACATCAAATGTACAGAAAATGTTTCCTGATATTTACAATAGTTTTGGCTATTTTTAAAATACAATCATATAAAAAAATAAGAACACCCAGCACGTCCAGATGTACATGTATTTTACCATTATCAACATTACATACAAACTCTCCTAAATAAAGGGATATAAATTGTGTGCCTATATATATATATATATATATTATTATATTATATAGAAGAGTCCTGCTTCCTATCGCCACCACTGTAAATAAATTCATCTGTATATTTCTCTAAACTGACATAGTGCTTTCATAGTCGTCTCAACAATAGAACCAGGTCAGATTTTAATAATAAATTGAACCCCCTTAAACGTAGTAATTCACGCAGGCCGGGGCAGGCCGCTCTGATTGTACGTACCGGCTGTGAGGTCATCGAGGCTGATGTCGTCACTGGTATAAGTTGAACAGCGCTGAGGCCACGCGGATCCTCGCACACACACGCAAGCAAGCGAAGAACAACGGAGGCTCGAGCATTGATCCTGGTCTTCTATCTGTTAATTGGCGAGAAAAGTAGGGTTAGTGACTGAAAATGCCTCGTGTATACGTAGGCAGACTGAGCTACCACGTCCGCGAGAAGGACATTCAGAGGTTTTTCAGCGGTTACGGAAAACTGCTGGAAATTGACTTGAAGAACGGGTAAGTGTTGTTAGCTTAACTGGTTAGCTGTAGCCACCGTATGGCCAGCGTTGTTTTGCGCCAACGCGTATTAACGTTAAATCACCTTAAAAGTACGACTAAATATTTGCCGTAGAGAAGCTAGCGCTGCCGCATCGATGCGGCCGGTTAAACCGCCCCTCGGTCGACCGTTGTCGGTTAGTTTTTGAAACTTTCGTTTTTTTAAAAAATTCTGCCGCGTGCTCAAAATGGCGGACGTGAAAGAGGACCGCTGGTTGCAGTCGGCTAACGTAATGGACGAGAAGTCGGATTCTGTCGTAGTTAACAAAGACTTGCGTTATTTGTAGCCTTTAACATTTTGCGTGTAGTTAGGCAGTGCAAACTAGCTAGAGTAGCCCGCTGCACTTCTGTTAGGCGACCGTTGGTTTGTTGCGGTGAGCGCGCGCGCGCTGTTGGGCCTGTCTGGTTAGCGATCAGGCTATTTTCTCGCGCTCGTGCGGAGCAGGCGTACTAATGGAGGTGCATGGCTAACTCTGCTCTAGCTCATGTCTGAGCAGCTCAGATCGCGATGCTTTTATAGTGTTAAATGGAGAACCAAGCTTCGTCTAGATAACTTATTAACTCAAGCCAAATAAATTATAAATAATAATAATAATGCACTACAGCTTTGGTCCTGTAGTGTGTATGTATAAAAATCTAAATATGCATATTTCATTAGTGTAATTACACTGTTTTAACCGGATAAATAGCAGCACAAATTGTGCTTTGATCTTTCGATAATTTGGGCTTTGCTCAAACCGACTTGGAGATATATATATATATATATAAATAATACACACACTTTTTTTTTTTTTTTTTTTTTTTTTTTTCCCCCTCTTCTCCATAATGGGAACATTACCTGAAGCTGATAACCTGTATCTGCAAGGGTTATACATTTGATTTAGCTGACCTAACCTAATTCTGCATTTGTTGCTGTTCTGCAGGTATGGCTTTGTGGAATTTGAGGACACCCGTGATGCCGATGATGCGGTGTATGAACTAAATGGCAAAGAGCTCTGTGGAGAGCGAGTCCTAGTTGAACATGCAAGAGGACCACGGCGCGACCGGGACGGATATGGTGGGGGTTATGGGGGTGGTGGGCGCAGTAAGTACAATCTTTTAGGGTACAGTCCTAATGCTTTTTTTCCCACCTCAGGTACATGGGTGAGCCAACTATAACCTCGTTTCCTTTGATAAGCATCCCATGCAGGACTACTGTGGAGTGGCTGTCTGCTGTTCCTAGTGTTTCATGCCGGCCAACATATACACTCCAAATAAGGCAGTTGCCTCATGATGCACAAACGTTTGCTATATTTTTAATTGGCCACTGAACTGTAAAATGTAATTCCTTTTAATTTGATTCTCAGAGGATGTGCCAAAGGGCAGATGTTTTCATGAGTTAATTATTTGGCAGGGTACATGACAGTTTGCATGTCAGGTGATGGCTGTACCTCAGTTTTTGGTACATAAAGCACTTTCCCCCTTTTTTTAGTAAATCCTGAAGCCTCACTGGCATGTAAACAAAGGATTTGACGTGTGATCATGCTATGTGTATACATTTGAAATCAACATTAACGAAAGTCCTTGATGTTTCAATTTGAAAGAGTCCAGTGCGGGCTGAGTCCGAGTCCATTGAGGCTAAGATGACTGCCTGTCCCGTTTGGCCTTGGCTTTCACCTTACAATGTGTGTGTGACCTTTGCCCTTTGACCCTTGGCTGACCTAACCGGAAGCCATGATGACAGCAGCCTTTTGCCAATAGACCAGGGTGATGGTGAGGAAACCCATTGGTTTTTATGTTGAACGAAATATCGGAGAGGTTATTGTGAAAGATGTAGCAGCCATCTAGTCTTTAACAAAAGAGCAATGGGCTTCTGTTGCTTTACCATATGCGGTCACTAGGAAGGTAATGCTTGTAAGCGTCTGATCTGTAGTACTGGATTTTTTTAGGTTTCTTTTTGTTTTTAATTTTTGCTTTTCTTATTTTTGTTTGAAAGTTGTATGTGAAGTCAGTTTTTTTTCAGGTTTGTTCAGGGCATGGAGCCCAGGAGGGGGGCCAATGATGTTTTTTATAACTAAATGCTCCATGATTGGGGTAAAATCTGCACACTGGTTAGTTATAAATGCCTAACATGAGTCAAATCGACCCTTAGTACTGGTCATTTGTTAGCCATGCATGACTAAATGGTGTGCAACTTTAAAATTCTGTGCACGTTGGTCACTTAATGGGCTCCATATCAGAGCATCAGAGACATGATTAGGGTGTTGAATACAACCAGTAGTACATTCTAGGGTGTGAATTTCTGCCATGGGTATTTTCTTTTGCTTTGGTTTATATTTTTTTTCTTCCCCTTCTTTCTAAAAGATTGCATTAAATGATCCTTCAGAGTATCTGGTGCTGAGGTAACTGCAGTATGGAATATTTGACACCTCAATGGAAGAAAAAGCAGAAAGCTCATTAATATTCATTAGTCTAAAATGGTTGCCCTCAGTGGAGCATTGGGAAAAAGTTCTGGGTGACTCTGTCTGATTGTGTATTTCCCCTCTTTTAAAGGTGGTAGTGGTTATAGCAGCAGCAGTAGCAGCAGAAGCCGCTCTGGTCGAGATAAGTATGGACCACCTGTACGTACAGAGTATCGGTTGATTGTGGAGAACTTGTCCAGTCGCTGCAGCTGGCAGGACCTTAAGGTAAATAAAGCTTGCAAAGCCTTTAGCCAATACAGATTACTAGCCTGAGTGGTCTTCTCATGACTCTCTTGGGGGTTTTAGGATTTCATGCGACAGGCTGGCGAGGTGACCTACGCTGATGCCCACAAAGAACGGACCAATGAAGGAGTGATTGAGTTTCGCACCTACTCGGATATGAGAAGAGCACTGGACAAGTTAGATGGCACTGATATCAACGGCAGGAAAATCCGTCTTGTGGAGGACAAGCCTAAACGCCGCCGTTCTTACTCTGGGAGCAGATCTAGGTAGGTCTAAGTTTTGTTTGAGGTAGACGCATATGGAATATCCAGTCAGAGTACTTCTGATGTCTATTGGCGGTTATTATAATGGTACAATAGATGCTACTGCTTAATCTACAGTCTTGGTGAACTTTTGATGCATGATCTTTTAATTGTGACAAATCTGTAACAGGTCTCGTAGCAGGCGTCGCTCTCGCAGCAGAAGCCGGAGGAGCAGGAGCTCACGAAGCCGCTCAAGGTCTCGCTCTCGGTAAGTTTAGGGGAGAAAATAATTATACATGCGGTACCCTTTTTTTTTTTTTTTTTTTTTTTTTTTTTTTTCCGATGTGTGTCAGCTGTGTGACCTTTTGCGCTTTCTCCCCCCCCCAGCTCTCGATCCAACAGCAAGCGTCACTCTCGCTCAAAGTCTGGTCGCAAGTCCCGCTCCAGGTCTAGGAGAAAGTCCCACTCCAAGTCTCCGGCTAAGTCTCGCTCAAAGAAGTCCCGTTCTCGTTCACGGAAGTCTCGCAGTCGTTCGGCAAGCCGCAAGTCGCGCTCCCGCTCCCGTTCTGACGCCCGCAAGTCCCGATCAAAGAGTAGGTCAAAGCCTAAGTCTGAGCGAGGGTCGAGAAGCCATTCCAAGGAGAAGTCTGTGAGCAAGAAGTCACGCAGCCGCTCAGTCTCGCCGATGGAGAATGGAAACGATGAGCGGCCGAAGTCTGCCTCACGGTCTCCTTCACCCCAAGAGGATCGCGACCGCTCCAAATCACCTGTCAAACGTTCTGTGTCGCGGTCCCCTTCTCGATCAAAGTCCCGTTCACGTTCTAGGTCTGCCTCGCAGGACTGAGGATCACCTTCATGAGCTAGCAAAGGAGCGGAGCGTTCGTTGACGCCTGACTGGAGTGGTTTCAGGCTTTGGCTATTCACAGAGCACTTCACTAGTGCTTCAGAGTAAATACACGTTTTCAACAGTGCATGAGAACAAAGGAAATAAGGCTGTATTGTAAATATCAGAAATGCATAGTAGACAGTAATACCAGACCCCCACACCTAGATTTTCTTTTCCCAATTTAGTTGATTTTTTTTATTATTTTTTTTTATAAAACCTAAACTAAAACCATAAGGTTTTGCTTTAGCTGTTTTGCATTGAATAGCTTCCCTGTGCTATGTGATAAATTTAAAAGGATTGTTGCTTTGTTTCACTGGAGAGTAAAGCGTTTAATGCGGCTGAAATAAGCCTGGCTGCAAATGTCTTCATTAGTCACCATCTATTGATGGGGCACTCCTGACTGTCTTGGGTTAAGTAATTTGATGGGCTGCTTCACTGTACAGTAACGTTTGTTTTCTTTTCCTTTTTTGTGCTTTGGCATTTGAGGATTACCATTGATTCTTCAAAATTGTATGAGTCTCAGACGTTATTCCATGTATGTCCTGTTTCATTTTTAAACTGATGACTGAGTAATTTGCAACATTTTAGTTAAATAAACATGGTTGATTTTTTTCTATTGTATGATTTGCTTGCTGTTTTGTCTCTTTTTTTTTTTTTTTTTTTTTTTTTTTTTTTTTTTTTTTTTCACTTTCCCAAGATAAGAGTTGCACACATTTCAGGCTCATCACTGTACTCTAAACCAAAAAAGCTAGTAACCACGAAAAGCTTAAACCATGTCTGTATAAGGACTGGGTTGGTATGTAGCATTGATTGCTTACAAGCCAAGGGTACACTTTTTTATTTTTTGCCACATGCAAATTTTCACAGGCTCCTGTCCCAAAGCAAGCAGTCAAGTCCTTAGAGTTTGAGGGTACATTTCAAAAGGACCCCCCCCAAGAAGCAGAACAAGGCAGCACGCTTTTATTTTACATCAAAGCCTCTTGCAGACCATCATCCACTTACACTCTCCTGAGTAATCACTTCTCTTCCTGCCTCTTTTGATTCCTGTATTTCTGATGCAGGGGAATGAGCCAAGACATTTGTGCTCAAAACAGGAGACAAGCTTTAAGAACTTTTCAGACACCAGAACAGAGCAATGGTGTGAAGCTGGATAGACATGAATTTTAACACTATAATCATTGCATTTGTAAAACAAGTAAATTACACCTGGATTTGTGAACTACATTGTCGATTTAAAATCATACGAACTATTTAAGTTTCGAGTATTTTCGACCACAAGACCTATTGCATCAAACAACACTGGATCTTAGCCCTCGGCTGAATCCACGTTTTCTTAAATGGTATCGCGCCATATTTGATTAGACTGTTACTATGGACGACGCGTCCCTGGTTACTGTTGTCGGTTTCAGTCCTTACCCACAATGCATCACAGCAGCTAAGGCTCAACAAACTATGCTGAATTTCGAGGTAAAGTTGAATTAATTTGCTTCTTAGCGAAATACATACATATATATACATTGTGCTGTTTTAATCGACCCGTTCAAAATAAAAAGCAGTGATGTACAACACAGTTCAGTAGTTGGTATCCGAGCTGTAATGCCGCTTATTTTGATGATGCGCGGATTTTTCCCGAGTCTTACCAATGTGTGGCTAACGGGCGAGCTAACTGTTAGCTAGCGAGCTAGCCACTAACGTTACCTCGGGTCTTTAAACACAGCGACTGGAATAAAAATGCGGTTATAAAATTATTATAAAATTATTAATGTGGTGTTTCTGATCACCAAAAGCGACAAATGTAGCTAGCTAGCTAGTGAGCTAACCCGGGTTGGTTAGAGTTGTTTAGCTCGCTGTTTTTCTGCCGTGTACAAAACCCCTGAGCACCAGGACTGTTGTCCAGGACGCTGTCGGAGCTAATGTCGATATTTAGCTATAGCTAGCTAGTTAGACTGGTGCTGTAATGAGGGTGTGGGATGATCCTGCTACAATATTAATTACATTTCAACTCTGTAACTCAACGCTATTGTTTCTACCTGCTCGCACACCGTGACATGTTGGCATGTTATTTCTGAAAACTGGATCTCAGTTTGGGTCAGACTAACTCCTGCTTTTCCTCAAGCTGGGAGTCCGCTTCTCTGTTCAGGATGTTTGTTTGTGCTGGTCCAACCTGACCAAGGTCTTCAGCTTCAGATTTGTGTGATACTAGATCACTTTATTAATGCCAGAGGGAGTCACACAACATAAATAGAAAATAGTTAAATAATAGAAAAAATAAACGTAAGGAGTGTCGTAAAGGACCTAACTACAATACAGCAGACATACCTGACATTTTGGATAATCTGAAATAATGTGACCGTTATTTATCTATGTGATATGTATCATAGGTCCACTCATATCAGTCTAATCAGTCTCAGTATAATTATAAAGTAGTAAATCAGGTTAAGCCAAACTCAAACCAGGGTTTCAGATGTATATTGAAAGTTTGAATTTTGAAAATGTAAATTTAAAATTATGTGATAAAACATTTCTTGCAAATGACTACATTTACAGATTATATACAGTTTTTTATTCTTTCATCTTTAATCTGCACTCACAGATGTGGAGCCAACTTCAGCATTGTGTCATTCTGATATTCGAGCCCAAATGTGAGCCCAGAGGTGCTAAATGAATTATGTGTAAACTGGTGGGTTTGCTGTAAAGTATCAGGCTATATTTGGAGATATTGTGACGAACCCTTTGGAAAATCAAGTTAAAATTGTTACAAATTGCTTTCTCTTATCTGTTTGCAGGTTTTTGTCTTTAGATAGTGTAGGCAGCTCTTGAAGACAGGATGGATAAAGAGCCACGGAACACAGTTATTTTCAACTCCTCCAAAAGAGAACTGTTTTCCAACAGTGGATACAAGTCCCTTCAGAAGAGATTAAGGGCGCAGTGGAAGATTCAAAGGTAAAACTGTGCCACATAAAGTTATTTTGAGCTAAAATCTGACCAAACACTTACTTTTACCCCAAATATACAACAGGATATTCTAGGTGTGCATTTCCCCTGATGACCCTGTATCTCTGATTCATTCAGACAGTAGGTCTCGTATGAGCTATGTGGTGCTATGTGGTGTTAACTACTAAACATAATTCAATGTCTAAGCTTAGAGGTATCTTTTGAATGATTAGCCTATTCTAACTAGCGAAGGTTTTCTTGGGTAAATAGCAAAGCACTTTGTAAGTCGCTCTGGATAAGAGCGTCTGCTAAATGCCGTAAATGTAAATGTAAACTCTTGGCTTCTATGTTTCTGGTAATTGTTCCTCCTCAGCATCAAAGAAGAGCTCACGGCAGAGAAACTGCATGGTGTGAAGCTGTGGATCACTGCAGGTCCTCGAGAGAAGTTCACGGCTGCCGAGGTGAGGTGCTAATCACTTCTGTCATAGACTGCTTTCTTTTGTAATGAGCAGGACAGCTTTGGTCAGTAGTTGTGTTACAAGAGTGTGAGCATTTAAAGCACTCATTCATTGCAGTTTCAAAGTGACTGTTGATGGTCCAGATACTATGTGTTTTTGTTCTGTTTGTGCCGTTTTCTATAGTTGGACGTCCTGAAGCAGTACCTGAACAGTGGTGGAAATGTTCTTGCAATGCTCGGAGAGGGAGGAGAGGTCAAATATGATACCAATATCAATTTTCTTCTAGAAGAGTTTGGAATAATGGTCAACAGTGGTGAGCAAGACTGCCTGAATGCAATTAACCCTTTAAAGTCTGAACCATCAAATAATTGCCAGAAAACTGGAGGCTGTATTGGACCTTCCAGTCAGTTATTTTAAAATAAGAAATTAAATAATGCTTTGAAAATATGACTTTTATTTTGTATCATATTTGATACATTAACAATTACATAAAACAACATGAACAAACTAAAACTTTTAAAACACAACTTTGTTTAACCCCTTATAGTTGGGATTGCATTGTGGTTTAAAACTCATGCAGTTCCTGGATAGTCCACCAGAGAGCAGAAAGCATGTGTCTGGTTTTATTTTCCTATTTATGTAATTAATTCTTATTCATTTAATGTATTAAAAATCTATATTATTGAATCAGTATTTACGACAATCATTTATTTAACTGATACCACTGATGTTGCAGAGGTCTTTAAAAACTCAAATATGTATTCAGTAGATGCACTTGACTTTAAAGGGTTAAGTTTAGTACTATATGGACTGTTAGTAAAATCTAGAATATTTGATGCCTCTCATGTCAATTTACATCTAATGCAGTTGTTTCCTTTTGTAGATGCAGTGGTGCGAAATGTGTACTACAAGTATTTCCATCCCAAAGAAGCACTGGTGTCTAACGGTGTTCTCAACAGGTAGTTCAATTTTGCAGCAACAAAGATCAGTTTAAAACGACACTATCACCCTCTGGTCAACAGGAGAGGCATCCGATTTTGTATGTTAATGAACTCGTTGTGTCTGACAGGGAGATCAGTCGTGCAGCTGGGAAAGTGGTAACAGGGATCATTGATGATGAAAGCACTGGAAACAATGCACAGTAAGTCCTCCTTGAATCGATGTGCATGTGCACTGATGTCAGTGGCCATATGGGTGTGGCAAATGTTGTAGTATTGTAGCTATATGTTTAGAAAGGTGTGTTTAAATGTAATATTAAGTCTGCACAGCTCTTCTGCAATATAAAGAAAATCTGCGTAGGCCTGCATCACATCTTGGATTCCATATTGCAGTTAAAGTGCAAGATATTGAAATTACATGAGACTGTACAATATGTTAAAACAACATTGATACATGTGTAATGTCATCGTATCACTTTTCGTCATATACCCCATATATCCCATAAATATTGGATAAAGCACCATAATTCCAGAGAACACAGTTCCACTGCTCCACAGCTCAATGCTGAGGGGCTTTACACCCCTCTTGCCCATGCATGGCATTGGGCATGGTGCCAATAGGTTCATATGTATCTGCTCTAGAGAGTCATATTGTATTGTTATCTGCAATACTTCTCTACATGGACTAGACAAGCTGGGTGCAACTTAAAGTAGCTGAATGCAATCATTACAAAGGCTGCCCACAAACATGCTAATGGACTCTTGTTCTTCATTCAGGGCCCTCACATTTGTGTATCCATATGGAGCTACACTGAATGTCATGAAACCTGCTGTAGCTGTTCTCTCCACTGGCTCTGTGTGCTTCCCTCTCAACCGGCCTGTTCTGGCCTTCTACCAAATTGCGGTGAGTGCACAATTTAGCTTCTCTCGTCCAGCACTCCACATCTGTCCTCCATTCAGTTGTATGTTTTACATTGATCTTTTCCTTTATGAGTTTATGCTTATGCCTCTTTGTGTTCGAATAAAGAATGCAGGCAAATTGGCAGTGATGGGTTCCTGTCACATGTTCAGTGACCAGTATCTGGACAAGGAGGAGAACAGTAAAATAATGGTGAGCTGTAGTGACCGAAGGGTTTTTTCGTTTGTTATTACTGGGACTGATTACTGTTATTTGATTACTAAGTTAAATGAAGGCTAAGATAATGTTGTATCTGGTCAGTAGTTCTTTTGCTGTCTGTTCTATGGTGTAGGATGTCGTGTTCCAGTGGCTGATGACCGACAATATTCACCTAAATCAAATAGATGCAGAAGACCCGGAGGTAGGCAGTCTTTGAGTGTCTTATCAAAATCATTAAAAATAACTAAAAACATATTTTTATCTATATTTCTACTTCGACAAAAGCAGAAATCCCTGTTTTGTCACTAAAGACAACCTGAGCTCTCAGACCTTAATTTGCTTGTTGGTGCTGGGCTTGTTCATAGATTTTTTTTTATAATGGCCAGGGTATGCAAATTTCAAAGCTTTACAAAATCTCCAACTCCTCCCAACAGTACTTCTCCCTACAATCATCAGCAGAAGGTTATGAGAAAAGTATTGAGAAATGTCAGTAAACAAGAACGCTGGAGGTCTACTTGAGATCTGAAAGACCAATAACATTTTTGAAGAACTGCTCATAGTTTTGCAAAACCTCAGTTTGACTGCAAGAGACCTTCTGGCAGACTCTACAGTGGTGCATTGAAAAGTCAGCTTTGTCACCATAAAATTCAGTGTTAGAAGTTTTTCAAAGAAACATTTAAACAATATTGATGCATTTTAGAAACAAGACCTGTGGACCAGATAGGATAAAATATAACTTGGTAGCAAAATTTGATTATTTGGCAGAACGTTTGGAGAAGGTTTGGGGGCAAAATTACATGAAGTGAACACCTCTCCAGCTGTTAAACACTATAGTGCCTGCCTAAGAGGAGAAACTAAAACAAGTGAATAAAATTATGCATAATGTGTAATGTCTAAAATGCTTTGATTTTTCCAGATCACAGACTACACCATGTTGCCAGACACAGGGTGCCTGTCTGAGAGACTGAGGGTGTGTCTGCAGGAGGGGGACGAAACCCCACGAGACTTCACCTCACTTTTTGACATGTCTCTGTTTAAACTGTCAACAGACACCCTGCCCTCTGTTATTAGGTAAATCATCTGCTTCCATTGAACATATTTACATTGTTTGTTTGTTGTTTATATCAGTGCTTAATATTATAATTATAGGTGAACTTTGACCCAATATTAGGACCACGCAGTTTACATTAAAATAAAAAAGAAATTAATTTATTAGATGTAATAAAATTTAGAAAAGCCTTTTTGTGCATATATTTTGTGTCCAAAAAGTTTTAATCAAATTACAAATTTAGGTTCTGTGGGGCTTTACTGACAAGCGGAATAACCAGGCATTTCTTTGTGTGCACTCTTAAAAAAGGTTTTAATGGTTCTTTAGTAAAGGCAGTGGTTCTATATTCAATGACAACTCAAAGTGGATTAAATGTATTTTTTTGCTTAGAGTATATCTGTTAACATATTGAAGCCTGTGTTTATTATTCTGTGATTATTCATCATACAAAAATTACTATGAACGGTTTGGCACATTTTGTGTCCCACAGCGTTCTATTTTAGGGTCTTTGATGTTCATTTCGAGAGTACTGTAGTTATAACTTAAGTGTGGATGTACATGGTTTAAAGAGTTAAACATGCTTTTCCAGCCTGTCTTTAAGTTTCCACCCCACACATACCTTTTTGACTTTTATCTCCCTTTTGGAGATCAATAAAGTTCATATTTTCTTTCAATACTGACATGAATGCTGTGTTGTTTCTAGGGCCTACAAGCAGCTGAATGTCAAACATGAACCTCTCCAGTTGATCACGCCTCAGTTTGAAACGCCACTGCCACCTCTGCAGCCAGCTGTAAGCAGCTTTCTCATATAATGGTTTTATTTTTCTCATGGACACTCACATAATGTATACTTTGAAAAAAGGGCATCATATACGACCATTGGACACTTACATTGTTCTTTGACTGGTTACAGGAATCTTTGGATTGGTAGAAAGTTCACTAAACCTTTTTTAGTACTATACAGAACTTGGCTTAGAGCGTATCTACTGCATTTGCATTTGTAGTAGTTTTTTAGTTATGTGCTGAGTGTGACTTGTTTGCTCAGGTCTTCCAGCCTGCCTTTAGAGACCTGCCCCCACCCATGCTTGACCTTTTTGACCTTGACGAAACCTTTTCATCAGAGAAAGTGCGGCTAGCTCAACTCTCAAACAAATGTAAGTCCACAGTCGTGACATTCTGTATGGATGTGACTGGTGAGCTGTGGTTCAGCCAAAGACCAATGTAGACTATTTTTTCTTCATCCTAGTTGACTGTTTGGTGTCTGACATTTGCCTCTTAAGTATCAAGTATCTTAAAATAAAAAAATGTTGAAGCCTACATTATTTGTTTAGCTATATGAGTCTTGTACCTTCAGTGCAAAACACAAACAAAATATCTTTAATCAACTACACTTTTGGCTAAGGGGGAAAAGTCAAAAATAATTACTAAACCAGTGCTTCAGAATTATTTCATGACTCAGTGTGTCTTATCTCACAGGCACAGACGATGACCTTGAGTTTTATGTGCGGAAATGTGGAGACATTTTAGGGATTACTGGGAAGCTGGACAAAGAAAAAAGAGATGCCAAACACATCCTGGAGCACATCTTCTTTCAGGTGGTGGAGTTTAAAAAGCTGAACCAGGTGGATCCAACTCAACAAATTATAACTGTTCACACTAGAAATATTATTTAATGGAAAGGTATTTGTTAAAACTAATGATTGATTCCGTTCTTTAGGAGCATGATATCGACACAACACAGACAGGATTTTCTCCATACTGAAGCTGGAAAGCATGGGACAGTGGAGAAATTAAGACAATGAAGTGTTGGGCCTGAGATATTGGATATTGTACTCCATTCTTGAATTAACATTGAAGAAAAGAAAGAAGAAAGTGAAACATTCAACCCTTAAAATATTTCTCTTAATTTCTTATCTACATTCACTGAAGAGTGTAGTTATACTGGACCTGAATGTAGCGAATGTCTACACATTTAATGGAGTTTACTATACAGAAAACATTTCCATTTTCCAGTGACTTTATAATTCATATTTAAACATTCAGCATTGAAGTTCATAGAGAATGAAGTCCTAAAACTGCAGAGTCCAGCAGTCTGTGGTTATTAAATAATCAGCAGTTTGATCGATAAAAATGCTGTATGCTTAAGATTTAGCCACTCTGTTAGCTTTGCTAAAGAAAATGGGCTAGTTTCCAAGATCAAGATAACGTATGATCTTAGAAGTACTGCTACTGAGGATTCACCATGTACATTAATTTAGTCCAATATTAGCATTAAGGCTGTTCCAGTTTGAGAAAGCCTTAGTCAAATAGTTTAGGGATTTTACCCTCAAACCTACCAATTGCCCAAGGAGTTGTTTGAGCAATGAAGTCACCAATCTGCTAGACCAAGGTCTTACACGCCTGGAACTAAAGAAATCTACAGTACACTCTTGATTCTCTATGAAGCCAAGGCTGCTATATTCATGTGCACATTATAACAATATAGTTTGATGTTTATAGAAACGATACTTTCAATAAAGTGTTTTTAAAAACTGTTCTTGAAATCACAACTCAGGTCAGTGCATAAATACCACACTTTATTTAAGTGCAAAAACACACCATTACAAAAATACTTTATAGCATTACTTGTTAGTATTTTAGGTCAAGTCACCATATAGCTCAGGAAACCACTAAATAAATACATATTCCTGTTAAAGGAATGAGCATGTCAATCTGACACTAGCTCATAGTCTATTGTAGTATAGAATTACATTGCAAGGTTTCTGGTCAGACTCTTCTGCTGTTCTTCAACAAGCTCCACAACAGCATGGTGCAGATTGGAATCCTGCAAGGTGGACCGCTGATCCTCATCTGTGGCAGATTTACCTAGTGATGTCCCTGACCAGATCAGTGAGGAAATCTCTGCCAGTGTTTGAGGAACAGATTGATAACTGGGGCTCCATGTGGACTCCAACTTGCTGGAGTCCATGCACAGCTTGGGGCTTTCCACAGTAGGCCTGATAAGTGAGACTTCCCATGAAGGGTGGGAGGTGGTCAGATCAATACAAGACAGGTCCAGCGAGCTGACCAGGATGGGCTTTTGGAATTTAACTCTCTCGTAAGGCGTGGAGGACTTGCCCTCTACCAGATTATTAAGGCCAGCAGCCAGGGTGCTGCTTGGAGATAGTAGAGAGATTTTGCTGGGGACGTTCAAAGGGGACAAAACACTAGAGGAGTGAGTAAAGGAAGTAGGAAGAGCAGGATTGGCCTCTGAATACTCTACAACAATCCCCCTTGGTGGCTTCAGATGGATTCCTTCAATGGACAAAGCAGACAGGCTGCAGTCTGTGACAAAGCCTCTGTCCAGCTCTGACAAAGAAGGGCCCTCCAAGTCCTTAGCGCCATCTAAACAGAGAGAGGGGTCATTTCACACTTTGGGAGCCATTTGCATTCCACTGAAACGTTCATAAATATGCATGTAAACAGGCATCCTTCTGAAAGTGCATGTTTTAGATACATTACAAATAATGGGTTGGCATTAATGTGTAACTATTTAGCATTGTGGGAGAACTCACGTGTTCAGACAGCAACAACGTCCAGAAATTATGAAGATTACAAGAAATACAACTTTTCACTTTCAGTTATGGTTATAAGGTTACAACAGTTTAATCCAAATTATAAACTAAAAGCAAATTATTAATCAAAAGTAAACCATTACCACGTCCACGTGCCATTAGCAAGGATGCTAGTAGACCACATTTTGTATTTGACTATTAAACCCTGTTACTTTCACCCCGTTACTCTGTATAACAACTTATTCTTGACATAAAAGTTGAGATAAGGTAAAATAAAGTTAAATCTTGACGCGTTACAGGGGGTAGATAGCACCCCAGTCATGGCTCTAACCAAGAAACTGCCCAAGTAAACAACTGTGCTGAGCTGAGCTGAGCTGAGCTGAGCTGTGCTGAGTGCCCTACTTACCAAGTCCACCCCGCTTTCCCTCCATGATTGTGGAGCTAGCACTAAATGACCCTCAGCTTGTATATATAGGCTTGGGTGATTAACTCAGTCATTTTTTCTGAACTGAGGTATTTTCAGTATTTACTATTTCCTACTAACAAAACACAACTGAATAGTAAGTCACTAGATTTTTAGAATAAAATAACCAATAGAAAAGTATACAAGCAATATAACAAGTAAACAAATAATTTGGTAATAAAACTAAAAATGATCAGTAATAAAAACAGTAGAAAATGAATAGGAATAGTAAATATTAGTAAAATATATAAAGTATAATAGTAAAAATTCAGGTCAAACGAAATGGCAAAATTAACATTATGCACGATTGATTGCACACACAGCTATACACTTACATCGTGCAACAAAAACAAAAACAACAACAACAGATTTTTTCATGATATTTCTGTATATTTTTCCTTATTTTGACCTTATTTTTGCTCGAGCCTTGGTAGTGCGCAGGCGCGTGACGTCACTCCCGGGAAAGCCCTACGAAAAAAGCGCGCAGTTTTCAGATTTGCACAGCTGTGCAGTGGATAGGGTCGCTGTGAGGAGTTTTACACGCTTATTAAATTAAATCTATTTCGCTATGCGAGTGGCCGCGGTTTGACACTGTATGCACAGCATCGGAGGAAATAAGTAGCTCGGTTTTGCTCGGAGGTTCCGGATAAACGCGGCTTCATGGAAATGTCCTTTTCTAGGGCGCGCGGGTAAGTTAAGCATCCATACATTGTTTATGTAGCTACGGATGTCTGCAGGCGTCTGCTGAATTATGGTGCAAAATAAAAAATAAACAGTGACTAATCTGTAGTAGGACTGTAGAAATACGAGTTTGCATATTACTACAACAAGGGGACCCGCCTGTTGAGTACTATAGCAAGCTTAGCGCCCTCTGCTAGGAATGATCTAGCTAATGTTAATCTGTATTGACTAAATGTAAGTAAGTGTATACCACCTTCTTACGATCTGTGTAAGGCCGGTAGCGTTATATCTAGCTAAATCTGTGGGGTTTTTGCAGTTTGCCATTTGTTTACAACCTTATTTACTCGGGTAGCTGCATGGCTGTAGCCTGTAGCAAGCAGACAAGCTAGCAGGTTAGTGAGAAAGCAAACAAAAGAAAGTCTGACATTAGCAGATTTAGCAGTAGCTATATGATCTTAAGCAAGTATGACTACTTGCAGTTGCAGTAGATTTCATGAACAGTGACCTTAATGTTGTGTCGAGATAACACACAAGGATTATAATCGTGTTTTAAAAGTGTATGTACTTGTAGGTAAACAGCCACTATTCCAAATCAGCTGTTTTTCGTGTTTACCCTTAAGCTTTGAGGTTAAAGTTTAAAAAGAAAATGTACACATTTCTCTTTGTCCACTTGGGGTTGATCAGACATGGTTGATGTCTGATCGGAGTTTGCTTCTTAATTTTTGCCATGAAGCAGCGAAGCTAACATAAGCCAAATCCTTCACACGACAGACTCTCCCGTGGCTTGTCAGCAACATTACTAGCTAGCCAACTTTACTGGAGGAGTGTGTACATAGTCAGGACCGTGTGAACAAGCTGGATTTGCTTGCTAGTATTAAATTAGAAACACTAAAAGCTCCAAAGGTGTCAGTACAACTCAACACGTTGCTGCCAGCTGCTGATGACCACATGGTGGTGTTTGCCATCGTGTCCTCTGGCCTGTTAACAAGACTTTCCTGTTTGCTTGTTTGCAGGGAGGACCCGGATTGTCAGGACACTGATTCTGATGTAGCAGACCAGAAGGACTACGGGAAAGTAAAAGTGAAGTGGACACAGGAAGAGGTGAGTTTCCATGAATCCCCAGACGTTTGTAGTCTTCTTTTGCTGTAGTAAGAACCTCTCATTTTGTCAGGAGACCTGGAACTAGATGTTGGAGAAGATGCCTACAAGCTATTGTACATATATTGTCTATTGTAGTGTTTTCATTGTTTGCTTGTAGATGTAGATAAAAATGACCCAAAATTAAGCTTTCTGTCTCTGACCCTTTTCACATTTTTAACAGCGTTTGAGAAATCCACTCATGTAATGACAGATTGTTTTCGGTTTGTTTTCCAGGATGATAATCTACGAACACTGGTTCAGAGTTTGGGAACGGCAGACTGGAAATATATCGCCAGTTTTCTTCCAGTATGTCCTGTTTAATTTGTGTATGAAATTTGGTAGCATTTACTGAAGCTGGACCAAGCCTAAATAACTCAAACACCCTGCTGAAAAAAACAGTATGGCCGACTAAAGCTCTTGACCGGCATATGGATTTTTTTCATTGCCAAGCTGGATGACCATGCTGGTCATCAGCCTCACCAAGCTAGTCGACCAGCATGACCAAGCATAACCATAATCTAATGGAACATACAATGTGCTCTTGACCAGAACAGTGTGTGTTTTAGCCTGGATGACCGGCTTTTAAACCACCTTGACCATCTGAAAACCACCTGAACAAGCAAAAGCTGGTCTGGAGCTGGATTTTTCAGCAGGGCACTGACAGCACCTGCTTTCTTAAATGCACCCTGATCTAGAAGTATTTGTTGTTTTTTGCTTCAACTAGTGCTACATGCTAACAGACATATTGTTCTTTAGAATCGATCAGAACATCAGTGTGTGCACCGCTGGTACAAAGTACTGGATCCAGACCTTGTGAAAGGACCTTGGACTAAAGAGGAAGATGAAAAGGTAAGGATATAGAATCACAGTGTGGTTTTACAATTTTAAACAAAAGGGCCTAAAATATTTGCTTGCATCCTAAGGGCAGCATTTGTGATCCTTTATTTTTACTCCTGTATACATGTCTACATAGGTTTAGGTCAGTTGTCCGGTAAGTCTTATGTGAGTGCAGTGTGTCTAACAAAAACAATGCATTAACTGTGTCGGAATTAGACATCTCTACATAGTCCCTCCATTTGAACAGACTCAAATAGTTGGACAAGTGTTGAATTTGCGTTCGGCTGTTCTTTGGAACTGTCAATGTCATTCAAAGAGTGGGCAAAGCAAGTGAAGGAATAAGACTGGGGGGCACTGGGGAGAGAAGAAGGCACTTGTGAGTGTAGCTAGACAAGGAGGCCTGGAAGACAATGGAACTAACTAATGTAGATAATTACATTTTTTTCCCTTGGTAAATAAAAACCTGTTCATAACATCTAGTTAAAAACCCTCCCAAGGAGATGAATGTATCACTGACAAATTCTCAAGTCAATAGGCACCTTTTTGATCATAAATGCCTCAAGGTGTAAACCACTGGTAACTCTTAAGTGTCCAGTTCTGGAACATAGTTCTTTGAAAAGGAAAAAAAAATCAAGATTAGCTTACCCAGAAGTATGGAGTATGGAGAAGGAAAGGACAGGCTCAAGATCCAAAGCATGCAGTATCATCTGTTAAACATGGTGGAGGCAGTGTTTTGGGACTGCCAATGGAACTGGTGACTGGTGTTAATTCATGTGACTGCTAATAGACGTGTGCACTCGACTGTATATCGGTCAAGAAAAGTGGCTTACAGTTTTAATTTATTTGTGACTAGGTAATAGAGCTGGTGAATAAATATGGCAACAAGCAGTGGGCCATGGTAGCTAAGCACCTGAAGGGGCGCCTGGGGAAGCAATGCCGCGAGCGCTGGCATAACCACTTGAACCCGGATGTGAAAAAATCCTCCTGGACTGCAGAGGAGGACCTGATCATCTATAAGGCCCACTGCGTTCTGGGCAACCGCTGGGCAGAGATTGCCAAACTACTCCCTGGAAGGTGGGTCTCAGCAGTATTCACATAAATATTAAGCATGCAGTTCATCAACGACACTGTCCTTGATTAAACAAGCATTTTGTCTCATACCATTATTATATTATGTACAAAGTTGCAGTCTTAACATTATATTATACCAATTCATGACCACAAATGTCCAAACAGCATGCCTCAGTTCTCACACAGATGGTACTGCTCTGTTAAAAATGGATAAATATCTATTATCTAAAATGTGACTAATTTACACCACATGGGTCAAACCTGCATCATTCATCTAGATTTTTCCTGCAATTATGTTGTTTTGTGTAGATAACAGCGTGTTAATTAGGCAATCCAGGACATCAGAAACCACATAAACAAGTCTATATGAGATTAGTCAACACTTTTAGACTATTTTGAGGCCGCAAACTTTAAATGTCATGAAATGCCTTGGCTTGTTAAGTTAAGGCTTCAAACTGTATTTTCACTTTCATTGTTCCACACATGGGTTTATTTGCACCTGGTAAAGTTCATTTCAGTTCATACATTTAATGCTAAGAGATGAATTTCTTATGAGCAGAGTGTTACTCATGATGCTTCCTCCTAAACCGTGTCTCTCTTGCTTCTGTTTTCATATAGGACAGACAATGCAGTGAAAAATCACTGGAACTCAACAATCAAGCGCAAGGTTGAGATGGGTTATTATGTTGGCGTGGACACGACTCTGCATATAGTGCCCCAGCCTGAGCCAGAGGAGGTTGTAGTTCAGCACAGTGCAGATCCGCCGGTATGGTTCATGGACTGTGTAATAATCTTTAAATGTACCCCCTTGTTGTCGTCATGGTTCTTTCACTTAGTTTCTCTTTCTGTGTATCTACTGTTTATTGATATGTCTATGTATGTCCCTTGTAGGAGGGATTCCGTTACAAGGAAGCCACTGAGGGTCTTTCTGTAGGGACACAGGTAAAACATTACATCTTTTTGATTAAAAAAAACCAAAATATCTGTTTGGCATAAACTATCATACTCGACACACCTCAAAGAGAAGTGGTGTCTGAACTTTCATTATCTATTATATTAATATTAGTATTTCTCCTGGAGGCATGATGTAGCTAACAAGTAAATGTGAGCTTCTCTAAACCAATTAGCATTGCATTAAAATCATTGCTAATAAACTTTGATTAAGTTAGATGTAAGGGACGAACTGTGGAAATCTGATCCCACTGAACTTTAACTTCAAGGTTGATCCTGAACTGCCAAAGGCTGAAGCTGCTCCAGTCAGCTCTGCGACCCCTAAACGTCCCCGAGCTCCAGTGACCCCTAAAAGTGAACCGGACAGTGCGGGAAACTCAAGTGCTTCAGCCTGGGAGGCGGACGGCTCAGGCTTCCTCTCACCCTCAGCAGCACCGACTCTGAAGGAGGTTATGGAGCTGATGGATGGGGTGAGTTCACAACACATAAATGTCATGGGTGCGGACTTTGTGAGATTGAGCCTAGCTTTGGACTAAATTTCACTTGAATTCTGCATGGCATATATATTACACAGATATATGACCCCCATGACCCGCTAAATTATTTGGATTATCTGTTAATATTACCCTGTTTCACGGTCCACTGCATTTTTATCCCCAGCATGCACTATAACATAATGTGCTTATATTTTACTGTTGCAGTTAAATAAAAGATTCAGTTTGTGTAATATTGCAAATGTAAATTTTTTTAAGTCAAATAAAAGCATGCATTCTGTGCCCCCTGGCATTGTTAAGTCTTTTTTTATTATTATTTATTTATTTAAATTACCCTTTAAGTGGTTTGATAGTCCTTATCTAAGGTCTCGTATGATCCTTCCATGAAACAATCTCTGTCCCTCTCTCTCTGCAGGACCTGGAAGGTTGGTGTAATCTTGATTTTGACCTTTCACCGGATGAAAGCCAGAGTTCTGAGGTTTTGCAGTTTCGGCTTGAGGGCAGCGCTCTGCAGGAGCTCAGTAAAGGCAGTAAAGGGGAGCTCATCCCAATCTCCCCTGGTGGTGCCACGCCCCCCTCAATTCTGAGCCGCCGCACCCGCCGCCGCATTGCCTTGTCTCCAGACGCAAACAATTCCATGACCCCTAAAAGCACTCCTGTGAAAATCCTTCCCTTCTCTCCCTCACAGGTAATGATCCATTCATACTCAGCTAGTCTCTTTGCAGTGTTTTTATGTGGAGGTGTGATTACTAATGTCACCAGTATTGAAGTTGAGTCGAGCTGGGTGCCTCTGTATTACAAAAACATTATTTTGTAAACTCTTTATATACATTCTTGTTCTTTTTTCTCATCAGTTTTTAAACTTATGGACCAAACAAGACACACTGGACTTGGAGAATCCCTCTCTCACATCTACTCCTGTGTGTAGCCAAAAAGCCATCGTCACTACCCCGCTGCACCGCGACAAAACTCCCCTTACTCAGAAAGAAAACTCTGTGTATGTATCTCAGCCTGTACAAGTTTATCTAAATTAAACAGAATTCTTTCATATTAGAATCTAACCTAATAAGGTTTTCTTTTCAGATTCATCACGCCCAACCATAAGGCTGATCTAGATAGCACTCCCCGCACTCCAACCCCATTTAAAAATGCTCTGGAGAAGTACGGCACTATACGGCCTCTGGTAAGAAACTTTAAAATGGTTTAATTCTGAAGGTAAGTTCATGTTAAGGTCTGTATGTTGGTAAATATGCTTGTTCCTTTCTGTAGCCCCCAACACCTAACCTAGAGGAGGACTTAAAGGAGGTTCTGCGCAGCGAGGCGGGGATCGAGCTCATTGTAAAGGATGAGAGTCCACCCGAGCGGAGACCAAAGCAAGTGGTGAGTGGGAAAACGGGACCTGCATTTCATGGTTCTGGCTTTAGAACTCTTCAGTATTACACATTAGTGTGTGCTAATAAATTCAATCAATGATTTTAGGCAGTAGTTGATTAACTAAAAATGTAACTTTCCATTTTGCCAGGACATGTTGCCTGCTTTAGTTTTGCGCTCTGGACTTGCGGGTATAAAAGTAATGGAAGCTTTTGCCCCACCTATTAGCCAGCTTACTTGCATCAGCTCAAATAAACATTCTTATGTGTTTTTTGATAATTGTGTATATAAACCCCCCCCGTTTTGGTGCACACAATTGCAAAGGGAAGACATTACCTAAATTGGGTAAATATAAGCATGCAAGAGACCCAGAAACCTTAACCTGTAAGTCGTCGGATTTGCATTATATCATGGGAACTCCTCTGTTACACCTCTAGTTACCACAATACCATGCAAATGAGCTTAAAGTTTCCGCGAGGCAAGCACCTGAAATATACAGGGATTAAGTCCGTGAATTAACACGTCATGATATAAATAATGCACTCTGTGTATCCAATATTGCAGTAAAATAAACATTGCATTTATGTTGCTATTGTACACATTGCGATAACTATGCTGATATGATATATTGTGCAGCCCTATTACGATATAAACTTGCACATAACTGCAACCCAGTCCCAACCTGTCCCTCAGTTAAGTTTAGATAGGTTGTTGACAAGGGGTGGCTGTTAATGTTTGAATAGCTTTTGGTTGTTTGTGCGAATGACACAAGGTGCTTGTTCTTGTTCATCAGCATCGGCCTCCAATGAAGAAAGTTCGCAAATCACTGGCCCTGGATGTGGTGGACTGTAATGACACTGGTCCTGCTCGACGGCAGCACCCTAATCTCACTGTCAAACCCTGCAGAAAGGTATGAAAGTGGGTGGCATTCAGAGATTTGGCTGTAGTCTTTCACCATGGAGAGAGTATAAGACAGACTTGGTTTTTGTCTGCCAGGTGGATCGGTCACTGTCACGATGTCTCAACACCTCTATGACTGTGAAAAAAGAAGAGAATGTCTTGGACCAGGGTTTCATCCTTGGCCCTAACGAAAGTGGAATTATCACCAAACGAGCACAGCCCATCTCCAGTGTGATTCCACCTGCCCCTGTAAGTAAAGTTCAATCAAATTATATCTTATATATATTATAAGTAAATCAAAATCAAATTATATCACATTTATAGTCACCATACATTAACACAGATGTAAAGATGAGTGAAAGACTTGCCGCATTGTCTGGTGCGTAGTCCCTGGTGCATAATCTAATTTGTAATATTCTATTACTAATACTTATATACACTGCTCAAAAAAATAAAGGGAACACTTAAACAACACAATATAACTCCAAGCAAATCAAACTTCTGTGAAATCAAACTGTCCACTTAGGAAGCAACACTGATTGACAATCAATTTCACATGCTGTTGTGCAAATGGAATAGACAACAGGTGGAAATTATTGGCAATTAGCAAGACACACTCAATAGAGGAGTGGTTCTGCAGGTGGGGACCACAGACCACTTCTCAGTACCTATGCTTTCTGGCTCATGTTTTGATTACTTTTGAATGTTGGTGGTGCTTTCACACTCTTGGTAGCATGAGACGGACTCTACAACCCACACAAGTGGCTTAGATAGTGCAGCTCATCCAGAATGGCACATCAGTGCGTGCTGTGGCAAGAAGGTTTGCTGTGTCTGTCAGCGTAGACAGGCCAGTACACCAGGAGATGTGGAGGAGGCCGTAGGAGGGCAACAACCCAGCAGCAGGACCGCTACCTTCACCTTTGTGCAAGGAGGAACAGGAGGAGCACTGCCAGAGCCCTGCAAAATGACCTCCAGCAGGCCACAAATGTGCATGTGTCTGCACAAACGGTTAGAAAACGTCTCCACGAGGATGGTATGAGGGCCCAACGTCCACAGATGGGGTTGTGCTCACAGCCCAACACCGTGCAGGGCGCTTGGCATTTGCCAGAGAACACCAGGATTGGCAAATTTGTCACTGGTGCCCTGTGCTCTTCACAGATGAAAGCAGGTTCACACTGAGCACATGTGACAGACGCGACAGAGTCTGGAGACGCCGTGGAGAGCGATCTGCTGCCTGCAACATCCTTCAGTATGACCGGTTTGGCAGTAGGTCAGTAATGGTGTGGGGTGGCATTTCTTTGGAGGGCCGCGCAGCCCTCCATGTGCTCGCCAGAGGTAGCCTGACTGCCATTAGGTACCGAGATGAGATCCTCAGACCCCTTCTGAGACCATATGCTGGTGCGGTTGGCCCTGGGTTCCTCCTAATGCAGGGAAATGCTAGACCTCATGTGGCTGGAGTGTGTCAGCAGTTCCTGCAAGATGAAGGCATTGAAGCTATGGACTGGCCCGCCCGTTCCCCAGACCTGAATCCGATTGAGCACATCTGGGACATCATGTCTCGCTCCATCCACCAACATCACGTTGCACCACAGACTGTCCAGGAGTTGATGGATGCTTTAGTCCAGGTCTGGGAGGAGATCCTTCAGGACACCATCCGCCACCTCATCAGGAGCATGCCCAGGCGTTGTAGGGAGGTCATACAGGCACGTGGAGGCCACACACAATACTGAGCCTTATTTTGACTTGTTTTAAGGACATTACATAAAGGTTGGATCAGCCTGTAGTGTGTTTTTCCACTTTAATTTTGTGTGTGACTCCAAATCCAGGCCTCCATTGGTTAATAAATTTGATTTCCATTAATGATTGTTGTGTGATTTTGTTGTCAGCACATTCAACTTTGTACAGAACAAAGTATTCAATGAGAATATTTCATTCATTCAGATCTAGGATGTGTTATTTGACTGTTCCCTTTATTTTTTGAGCAGTGTACTTTTTACATTAACATGGGATAAGATGTGAGTTCAAGTGTAGTGTGAGTGGGGAGAACTCTTGGTGGGTGCAGTGTGACTGAGCTGTTGGTCATAGCTCAAGTAAGTAAGCACAGGGTTGGCTTGGGGGGGTAGAAGCTGTCTATGAACCGTCTGGTTCTGGTCTTCATGCTTCAGTAATTAAAGCTGGTCAGCAATGAACCATTCTTAGACACACTTCTACACACACTGTAAATTTCTCTGTGCTGAGCTAGCTTGACACTATAAGCGGCCTCAAAGGTCGTTTTGCTGGCCTACATAGAGAGGCCATAAAAGACCCCAACCATAGAATTGCCCTTGCTTTCATTCCACACAGTCCATAATGTATTTATTTATTTTTAATTCAATGTTGAGCTGATTTACATATCTGTATCTTCTGCCTACCACAGTTTTGGCCAGCCTGTTTAATTTGTAGATTTCAGGATTTTTCAGTTCTGATACAGTCAGGGCAGCCAGTCAGAACCAAATTCATGTCTTATGTTGATCTTAAGTGTTATAGAAGAAGTCTATGGGGAAAAAAATATTTTTATAGTGTACAGCTGCACAAATATTGCCAGTTGGGATGTCCCGACCATTCTTTCACATCAGTGGTCAACAAACATTTCAGTCCAGAGTGTATAAAATCTATACACACTAATGGGGGGGCTGTAAAGTAGCTTAATTAGAGTAGTAGTGGTGTTTGGGTATCATTAGACATGTGTATTTATGTATTTATTTACCTCCTATGCTTTTTTGCTAGTGCTAATCTACATTTTTGCTTTGGGCTTTCCCTCTAGATGACCCCAGCATGGGAAACCGTTGCATGTGGACGGACGAAGGATCAGCTGATCATGACTGAGAAAGCCAGGCGTTATCTTCGCTCCCTGAAGAGCAGCACACACAGCC
This sequence comes from Salminus brasiliensis, assembly GCF_030463535.1. NCBI lineage: Eukaryota > Metazoa > Chordata > Actinopteri > Characiformes > Bryconidae > Salminus > Salminus brasiliensis. Next base: position 8,741,164 of record NC_132898.1, read on the forward strand.
GAGCGCTTATCCTCTCCTGAGGCTGCACTGAACCTGATGCTTGTCCTTCATAAATGTCTGTTCATAAAATGTGTGGAGTCTTATGTTGCAAACTAAGATGTAAAAAAAAAAAAAAGCAATGTTTTGTTAATAATGTGTGATGGAAAAGATGTTTGTGAAAACAGTGTTGTAGATAACACAGATTGTCTGGTTCTTAAGATCATCAGTTATGGCAAATTAGTGATGGTGCTATCAGTCATTTGTCTCAGGTTGTGGTTCCATGACTTCATGTACCACAGTGTGTGCGCCACAGAATACATTCAAAATACATTCTGTTTGAGTCAATGTATTTGTAATTTATTGAGCTTCTTAAATGCTTTAAAAAAATATGCATCTATTCGTTTAACTTGGCACCACATTCAATTCAGGACAATTCAGGGTGCTTTCACATCTTGGTAACATTTTTATAATGGTAATATAGAAACAGCAGATAATAAGTCACATGCAAACAGTAGGTAGACATCTGTCTCTGCTACATTTCTAACTCTGGTAATTGTGATGTCCAGAATTTTGTAATCCTATATTTTTATACATGGTGCTTAACTCTGCTGTTTAGCAGTGTGGTTCAGCCAAGCTATACCTTGATTGTCTAAGTAGTTGGACTGCTGATTGCTGTATGTAATGTTGAAAGTACTTTAAATAAAATCCACCTCTGTCAGTTAAACTCCTGAATTTGGGTCTAGTGTCAATCTTAAAACAAACATAATTATTAATGCTAAACAACTTTAGGGGCCTATTAGTCTTGAATAATATATATAAACCACTTGATTTCCTCTTCAAAGTGTTGTTATTCATGTCTGCACATCTATGCTGAAATTGGAATCCTGTAGCTCACATTTTGCAGCCTAATTTCACCTAATTTAGATGTAAACAAAGTTATTCAGTAGTTTGGTGTGAAATTGTGCACTGTAGAAAAGTTCACTGAATATCTGTATAGTGGTAATAGAAGCCAGGGGGCATGATGTCTACAGGGTCCTTTAAAATAGCCTGTTTATTTGCTATTTGTATATAAGGTCATATGTAATGTTGAGTCACTTGGTGTTGGCCAATATATTTATAACAATTTCAGGAAGAACTTGTTTTAAACAGAAGGGCCATGTTGCAAAGGATCAAACAAGGACTCGGACCTAAGCCATGTTGCCACCACTGCAAATGCAATCCTATCAGCTTCACCTGGGAACTGGGAAATGTCTTATAGTGTATAATGGCTCTGATTGGACAGAATCCGGAACCTCTGTATAGAGAATGGCCAATGAGAAATAGACACAATGCCCCAAAAACGCCTCCCGCCCTTTTAATAAAAGCTTGCAAGATTTGCTCTTAGGACACAATGCATTATTTGCTTGTATAAATAACAATTGGAAAACGTTTCATTACATTTCCAGCACCTATTTTTAATTTCGTCTTATTATCGATATATGCATTTTTCTCCTATTCTGTTCCTATGCAGCGGTGGGGCGTACCATTCTGTGACTATGGGGGGTAGCACTTTTATCCTTATTTAAACGAAGGCTAGTATGTCGTAAGTTCAATTAAATTAAATTCAATACGTGTTACTTATTGAATTTATATAAATATTTCCTTTAACATAATTTGATTATCATCGCAGTTGGATCTTTAAATGTGTTTCGTTTGAGACCGTGAAGCGAATGCTCTCCCCGTAACCTGCTGCAAAGGTTTCACCTCGTTCTCTTGTGGTGACGCTGCACTCGGCGACATGGCGCTGCTCCGTAAGTCATCTGTCTCAGATTCTGAATCCTTTTGGATTTTTTTGTGTATATTTCTACACGAGACGCGCGTTTATGTTGTTGACTTTAAATAATGTGTTCTGTTTGATTGCGAATCTGTACTGAAAGTAGAGCTATTCATTGCTTTGGGACAGTGCTAGCTAGCTAAGTGGCTAACTGCAGTATCGTTAGCTAACGTGTGTTTAGAGAGACGTGGTTTAAATTAGCCTCAAACGAGTGTATTTTTTTTTTGTGTCTTTGCACTCATGTTTACAATGGATGTATTTTAGGATATAAACACTCAATTCGACGCTGATTTGGTTTGTTAGCTAGTGCTAGCTACATCTTTTCTTATTGCTGCTAGTCTCTGCTGTCATTCATTTGCTGAACGGCAGATCAGGTCGGTTAACGTTAGCTAGCACTAAATATGGAAGGAACCCTAAAGGAACAGCCCAGCGGTTTTTCTCAAGCAGACACATATTTGTTTTCTTAGATTTTAGTTGTACGAATTTGAGTCGTGTTCCTCTAAAATAAGATTGTTAAAAAATTGACTGCCTAAAGACTTCTATGGGACTTGCATCCGGGTTTGGGTTCAGGGTGAGCTTGTACAACTGCAAGCATTACAGTAGTTCAGCAGCATCACTAGCTAATATACTTGTGGTGTAGCCCACGAAGGACTTACACCATAGAAGAACCTATTTACCAAGTTGTGGAAGAACTGGGCCATTGTGTAGCTACCTTACTGCAGATCAGGAGACCTAATAGTTAACTTACTGTTAGCAATCAGACACCTACTTTGTGGTGTGGTCAACACGTACCCTTCCCTACTGTATTACATATATAATACTAAACTTCAATTTCTTGCATGTTATAGCCCTGCATATTCACTCTGAAGTTGAAGCCAATCAGAACAGATATTATTTGCATATTTAAATCTAAAAAGCACTAAATGTTTTGGTTTAATCATTATTGGTCAGCAGAATATAGGTTATCTCTGCTGTCCACTTTTAGTTTTCTCCGTCGGTTGGACCCCGTAGCTACTCTCTGCAAAGTGTGAAGAGTTTTGGATGATTGGATTAATAGAAATGCTCTAAATTACTTGGATTCAAATATTTTTACATTGAGATCCATTGGAAGTTCATGTTTTTTGGGGTTTTTTTCCTCCTGAAAAGTTGCCATTTTTTGGATGTTTTTCATTGGACAGCAGTGATCTGAGCTCTTGCAGTGGAGGAGAATGGAAAGTGCTAGTGTATAGAGATGCATCTGTCTACAGCAGCAGTAAAAAGATCTGGTTGGAGTTGGGATGATGGGCTTTTGTAAAAGCACAGCCCCTGCTGTTTAAATATTGATTGGCTAATTTAAAAGTATATAGTAGAAGAAAAAAAACTGACGTCTCTTTCTATAGTTCATGGACCCTCTGGTAGGTCACCTGTATTGACCTTTGTTTCTGAATGTTTATGCTTGTATTTTGCTACATTAACATGCTTTCTGTGTTTTACAGGTTTGGTCAGCCTTCTGGTCTTCGTGCTGGCTCTTGGAGCCCAAGCACTGACCCCATCCCACCATCTGTCAGCTTCTGATGTAGACAGACTTCAAGCTATTTTGAGCCAACCATTTACAGACCTAAAATCTGCATATTTCTCCATTGTTGGCCTGAGCAAGCTGGGAGTGTCTGTGGCCGACGCAAATGTGAGGACAAGCGTGTTTTAGAGGGTTAAAAGGCCATGAAACACTTATGTTATAATGTTTTTACTATTTGTTGAACTATAAATCTACTTTCTTCAGGACGCATGCAGCTTCATTAAGGCGAACGTGGACTCCTCCAGTGTTGAGTCTCTCTTTTATGCTGCAGAGGCTAGCCAAGCTCTCTCTTCTTGTGAGGTACAGCTGCAAAGCTAACTATTTTAGATTGTACTTTAGTACTAAATACTTTAGTACTTACTAATGTATTGCTAATGTGATCCTCCTCAGATCCATGTGTCAAACGAGACACGTGATTTACTCCACGCTGCTGTTAGTGAGGACTCCACAGTTTCACAGATCCATCAGGCCGTGAGTGCTCTCAGCTCCTTCGGTCTCCCTCTGGCCTCCCAGGAGGTGGTGAGTGCCCTGAAAGCACGGATCTCCAAAGAGGACAACGTCCTGGCGTGAGTAAACCTCAGTGTACCAGGAGCACCTGCCTTGCAGGCTTATCTTAGCATTGTAAAGATGTCAGCTTGGGTTCTAGATTCAGTTTTATACCAATTGAATGAAAGAAATAGTGTAGTGTTGTTAATTTTTTCAATTAACAAATCCCTATCTGCTGTATTTGTGTTGTACTGTCGATTACCACAGATGATGATTTCAACTATGATTATGAATAAATGCAATAACTGACTATATATATCCTATTTTAAGCTACACATATACAGGTGTTAGAATGAGACGCACACTGTGAAGCAACACGATAAAAATTGGTTCCATTTTCATTCAGAGTTCCCTAAGGCAAGGGTTCTTAATCCCAGTCCCTCCCTGCATACCCAATCCAACACAGTAGCAGCATCCAGAAATTTTGCTGCTACTCCTGTCCTCCCACTCCTTTCCTACTTCTTTATTCCTGCAAAGTGGAGGAGACAATGGGAAGAGGAACAGAGAGAATGAGCCGGAATTGAGGAAAAGGGATTGATGAAGCATTTCAGCATTGTCAGATTTGATGTTAAATATTGAAAAACTTTGGTGAATCACATTTGCTTGGCCAATTGCAACTTTTTTTTTTTTTTGACTTTGGGAATCACTGCACTCAGATTTTGAAATTTGGGTAAGCTGTGGAAACAGTGATTGTTCTAAGCAGCAGTGTGCTACAGATTCAATCAGTAGAGATTAGGTTGACTACTCATTTTAAGGTCTATTTAACATTCTACCTGTGTGTTTGTGTGTGTGCATGCACAGAATCACTCTGGCATTGCAGACTGCCTCCCGCCTTTCTCAGCAGGCTGAACTCGGAGAGATCCTGGAGGAAATTGAGGTGAGAATTTACTTAGCCTGTAAGTGGTGCTGCATCCCAGTCTTTGTTTAATTCAAAACCAGTGACCCACAAAAGGGTTAATTTGACAATGTAATGTAACTTGAACATCAATGCTTTTGTGTTTTTGCAGGATTTAGCAGCTCGGCTGGATGATCTGGGTGGTGTGTACCTGCAGTTCGAGGAAGGTCTAGAGGCCACAGCGCTCTTTGTTTCTGCAGCTTATGCTCTTTCTGACCATGTGGATGTGGAGCCTCCACTGAAAGAAGTAAAGTTCTATTTTTTTGTTTTTTGTAAGGTTGCCTGAGAATTTCATCTGGTCACGTAATTTTCACATGTTAAACTTTTATAGTAGTTAATTAATATAGTTATAATGTACATTGTTGGATTAACACTGTTGAATTGCTGCCTTCAATGTCTTACATGATCTGCATCCCTGCACCCCTACCCATGTTTCTTAACTGCTTTAATTTGTGCTCTGGAGGTAAACTATGTCTCTTTGCCCTCACAGGATCAGGTGATCCAGCTGGTGAACTCTATCTTCAGTAAGAAGTCGTGGGACTCCCTGTCCGAGGTCTTCAGTGTAGCTAGTGCTGCATCTGCCCTCTCCAACAACCGCTTCCACAAGCCAGTCATTGTCAGTGCTCTGGGTCCTGCCACAGTGTCTCACAGCCAGCCCCTCCTGCAGGTACACACTCAACTTTTTGCAGTTAAAGACATCAAGTATGTTTGATGGTATAAAATAATTAGTAAAATTATGTGAACATAGATGTGGGTTAAAAGAGTAGTGCATATCATTTCAAGCCTGCTGAAATGTATCTTGTCTGTCTGTGTCCACCACAGCTCCAGGTGACTGATGTTCTCTGCCAGCCTCTAAGCTCCGCTGATGTTCTGGTGGAATCAGCCAGCTCTGTGGCATCAAAGGCGGTCATCCTTAGCCAGACTCCGTTCACTCTGAGAGAGTATGTGCATTTCAGCTCATTGTTTTGCTCTATATGATGCCACTATAATCCAAGGATCGCTAGTTTGAATCCCAGGTCCTGCTGCTTTGCCATCAGCAGCTGGATTCCGAGAGAGCACAATTGGCCATGCCCTTTCTAGAGTGGGTTAATGGTACTTGGTACTGAAATGGGAGAAAATTGAGTAACAGTTTACATAATGGCGGAATATAGAGTGAGCGGGGTGTGTGTTTGTGCACTTTTTACCCACATCACTCCTAGTGTCATGTTGGTCAGCACATGTGTTTGGTTAGCTGTTGTATCGGAACTGCGGAGCGGCAGTTAATTAGTGGCAGTTGAAAAGGGGAGGTGGCTGGCCTCACGTGTCAGAGGAGACGTGCTAGCCTTCACCCTCCTAGTCTTTGGGGCATTGCTAGTGATAGGAAGAGTTCACATGGATGGGGGGGATTGGGTATTTGGTCTTCCACATTAGATAGAAAATGCCAATAGAATAGGATTTGGCTCATATTGTGATGAGAGTTAAGAATTTATGATTTATTGTTGTAATCCTAATTCAGAAGTCATTTTTTTGGTTTACACCCCTGCATGGCATACTTTTGGACTAGTAGAAAATGCATTTCCCGTTTATACTGACTTTTAGTTTAAAACACTTCCCACAGTATTCTTGGTAGCTACAGTCTAAATTTTGGTTTTCCTCATATTTAGTGGGATTTTTGAGCTGAACTTCATGGCCAGCAAGCCTGCCAGTGGCTACTATCAGTTTTCCGTTGCTGTGACCGGGGACAGCCGATTGGTCTCCAACCATGTTGAGGTAAGTTGCCTTTTTGATCGGGTATGACGTTAATCTCTGTGCGCATTCCTGTTTTCACTATTCTGTATTTGTCATGTGAATGTAGCCCTGAATTAACCATGCAAGCTGCTATGTGAAAGTCAGTTCGGTTCAGACGGTTGCTCTCCATTCACCTTTTAATTGTTCAAACGGCTGGTGATTCATTCTCCAATTAAGCCAAATTAGTGCGATTTCGAAAGAGCAATTATTTAGTGAATGTACTGTCCAATTGTGAGGTCAAGTGGAGGTCATTTCCTCCTGTGAAGACTTACAGTCTAAGGTCAGACTGTAATCTTTTGTAGAACTTCATCCCTGAACAAAATGCTGTCATGTGTTTTAGTGCACCACACAAAGCCCTATTTTGCAGAGTTCATACCCGGTGTTAAATGTCTTTTCTGTTTCCAATATTTGTCTCTTTCCATACCGTTAGCTCAAAGTGAAAGTCTCCACCAAGGTGGCCATCAATAACATGGACCTGTCTGTGGTTGATAAGGACCAAAGTATCGGCACCAAGACCACCAGGTAAGATCAATCAAGTTTTAACAAAAGTGCTCCTATATCGAGTGATTGTGAAATTGGTGACCATACATGTGAATTTGTCATTTGTGCTGTTCTTCCCAGTGATGAATGTGAAATTTTCAAGCAAATTTGACCAGTTTAATTTTGTGAAGGCGGCAAGCAAGCTGTGGAGCAAGTAGAGCACACATGATGAGCAGTGTTTTTAAAATGACCTCTAATTATAATAATGTTTTATAGTCTTCAAAGGAAATTTCTGAGAATTAACTATTTGAATGTATTGAATTTTTACAGTATTTCCTCTTGTATCTTGGCCTCAGAGTGCACCAGAATTTTTCATTAGGAGCAACACAGCTAGACAGGGAACTAATTTCTGAACTGACTTTTGTTTTTAATTTATTTACTGCCCATAGGTTTAGCATTTGGATCTTGTTTTGTATATTTTATATGTTGTATATATTTTTTTATTCTTAGAGTGGAGTATCCCAACAAGGCCAAGACCTCCTTTGTAGCAGACAGTCACCAGAACTTTGCTATGACCTTCCAGCTGGTAGATGAGACGACTGGTGTAGAGCTTACACCTCACCAGGTATGTGCAACAGCCACATAGACTCACTCATATAGTGTGTTAAAGAAACCGTAAGATTTCTGCATGTGTTCACATTAAGACGTTTACCTATAACTACATTTTGTATTAAAAACAACATAGAAGCAAAAGCTCAGTTATGATATGCAGCCCCATTTTAGAATGTTGTACTTTCCTTAAAGTTATGTAAATGCATGAGAACTATATTGATCAAATTCAATACAAGGATGTTTTCATTAGTAACACTGACACTGAAATGTCATGGCCATTGTATCACATGACATAGTGCTCATTATCAAATATATCACTTAAGAATGGCAAATATGGGGGAAAAAACAACATATCACTTAGTTCTAAAATGCATAGTGCATGCTCAGTATAAAAATGCATCAGTGCTGGAATATTAGAATTTATTGTAATGTGTTAGTCAGTTATTGTAATATTTAACAATGCATTTAGTCAAATTCTCTTAACTATTTTCAAATAAACAAAACCTACTATCAAGTAACAGTGGTGTGTGGGTAGGTAGGTACATAGGTTGATGTGCTCACTAATACTACGGTTGGTGTTCTTCAGTGAGCTGATGTCTCTCCCTTTTTTTATTATTATTTTTTAATTTTATAATAATAATAATATAAATAATATATATTTTTTATATATATAGACCTTTGTGAGGCTGCACAACCAGAAGACTGGTCAGGAGGTGGTGTTTGTGGCGGAGCCAGACAGCAAGAACCTGTACAAGTTTGAGCTGGACACAGCTGAGAGAAAGGCTGAGTTTGACTCCATCTCCGGCACCTATGCGTTATATCTGATGGTGGGAGACGCTACGCTGGAGAATCCAGTCTTATGGAACGTGGTAAGTAGCATGATAAACTTGTTGTGGGGTATATGTACCTTGACCACTGTTCCAATGTTGGAACATTCTTTACTCATTTTCAAATGTAATCTTTATTTACAGGCGGATCTGGTTCTCAAGTTCCTCGATGAAGAGGCTCCATCAACCATTCAGTCCAAGAATCTGTATGTTCCCAAACCAGAGATCCAGGTAGGCTCATTGTAACTTTGATTTTAACGCTGAATATATTTGGCTAATTTGGCTAGATTACATTATATGGGATAATGGAATAATTATATGGGATAATGTAATGACCTAAAGCTGCCCAGGTGACACTCCACTGTTAATGTGCTGTTTTTCCGGTCATTGTTTCTGTCTAAAACGCTAAATCACCATTGGCAATTGTTTTTGTTTTGGCTTGAGCTAAATCAGTATCTGGAAAACAATGTTATATGAGTTATCCTAACTGTAATATTTAGTTATAAATCTGTTCTGTGCCTCTAGCATCTGTTTCGTGAGCCAGAGAAGAGGCCACCCACCGTCCTGTCTAATACCTTCACAGCCCTTGTCCTCTCCCCTTTCCTACTGTTGCTCATTCTGGTAAGCACTTTGCATCCATCGGCTGAAACATGCCCTGTGATTTAACATTGACTTGTATTGAGAAAAGCATTTGATGCTAATGGATAGTGAAGTGTTGGCAGTTTTTGTTTGTGTTTCATTTTTTGAAAAAGAAGTTATATTTCTGTTTCTGTGCAGTGGTTTAAACTGGGTGCCAACATTTCAAACTTCAGCTTGTCTCCTAGTTCTCTGCTGTTTCACATCGGCCATGCAGGTGAGTGCATAAACCACCGAACAATTGGAAACAGTTAAGCAGATTTTGATGTCTATTGATTCATCAAACAGACCCTGAGTGGCTCAGCAGTCTAATGAGGTACCACTATGGCCCGGGGGCTGCGAGTTTGATCCTGAGCCATGTCGCGTTGCCATCAGTGGCTGGAGTTCGTTACTAAGTTACTAATGAGTGTTTTAATTGGCAGTACCAAATTAGTACAGTTGGCTGTACAAAACATTTAAGAATCACATACAAGGAAAAAGTCTTTGCAAGCCGGTGATTATTTATCATAATTTAACTTTTTATGTTAAAGTTGCATATACATGCTAATGTGTGCTTCATCTATTTCTCTCTATTGTAGCCATGTTGGGCCTGATGTACGTGTACTGGACTCACCTCAACATGTTCCAAACCCTTAAGTACCTGGCCATCATTGGCAGCCTCACATTCCTGGCCGGAAACCGAATGCTGGCCCAGAAAGCTGTTAAAAGGTACGGAACGCATCCAGCTCACCTTCACAGTGAGCTTAACAGGCCCAGCAGATTGGGCAGATTTTTGTTTGGGCCAAAGAATCAACTTCAGGTTCCATATATTTCCATCAGTCCTGCCAATGAAGTACTCATAATTTGAGGTGCTTGTTAAGTAGACCCATCGACACCACTGTTCCCGCTCCCTAAGCCCCAGCATTAATAAGAGCATCTGTAAAACTGTTCTGAGATCAGTATGAGTGTAATTTGTAACCACTTGGACTGCTTGAGAAAATGAGGGGGGTTACTGAGTACCAATCCCTTTGGATTTACCACTTCAAAGCCTTTGTATTCATTGGTGATCACAAAGTGGCTTTTGCACCGTGTGCCCCATGTCCATAGGGAGTAGATGAACCCTTGTTGGATAGCAATCCCTCACCCTATTAGTGTGTAGTGTCCTCTGAAACCTTCATCGGATTATGAAGAGTTTAAAGATGCAGCTGAAAATGTCTGAGTACTTAAATGCTTAAATTAAACTTTCTCAACCTCTTTGCTGCTGCTAATTATTTGAGAGCTTAATTCAATGATTGTCCAACTTTTTCTGTTTAGAACCGCTCATTTACACCTTTTGTACATTGTCTTTTCCTGTCCTTTCTATAGCCAATCTCTGTGAAAAATCATTTTTTACACGTTTCACCCCAAAGCTTATCTGTGGAGACTTTTGGTGTCCAGTGTTTACACTAAAGCTATGAGGCCAGTACAGCAACAGGTTGTAGAAGTCCTCATTAGTTAGCCTCGTTTAGATCGCCTGCCACAATCACACACTTTAAAACAATCCAAATCAGATTGTTTAAATAAGCACAAACTGACTTGCTTATGTGCTCATGTGTACTGTTACCTATAAAAATAGGAAAGGCATTACCAAAATTCATGGTGGCCGCTACTATTGCTTTTAGTTACACAACAGCTACATACACTGTACGTCCAACATTTAACTCGATTTTGGATTGTGTTATGCTAAGCTAAGTACATTAGTGGTCAGATACTGATATTAGATGATGAGTTCTGGCACTTCAGCTCATCACATATGTATTGGATGGAGCACATTCATTCCAGAAAACACAGCTGGGAAGCTTGGAGCCTTCATGATCCTGGGCATAGTCACCTTAGGTTCCTCAAGAGTCCTATTGGCCATTGCTTTTCAATGGAGATTATCCAGGCTGAGTATGAAGCTAAACACCTGTTATCAATTGGTGCTCCTTTAATGCAAATGAATTCACTAATAAAAAGAGATGTCCACAAACTTTTGGACCTTGGTATAGAGAAAAGAATATTGAACAGTGTCTGAAACAACATGAGTGTCAAGTTGTTTTGCAATGGAGCATTTGCTTTCATTACTTGTTGTCTAGATTGGCCTCATAGCCCCAGTGCAAAACTAAATATACCAACCAGGCAGGCAACAATGGCTTTAACAATGGATTACATTTTGGGGGGGAAACTGTGTATATTTGATTCTTCAACAAAATGCTGCTTTAACCCTCCATTCTGCTGCTTTTCTCCTTTCTCTCCTCCTCCTCCTCCAGGATTGCTGCTGAGCAGAGCAGTAGGTTGGCTAAGTATAGGAGTCTGCGGTAAAAGGCCCTTTGATAAAAGTAAAGCCCGGCCTTTCAGGCTGAAGTAAGGCTTGCATCCACAAAAGAGCAGCATCCGTTTCAACATTGCACTGTTAATGCATGGTTGTGTGTTTGCACCGAGTGGGCCGCACTGAGACGCCATTTATGACCACTCATGAATGCGTTTCCTCATCGTCCGTTTCAGTGTGTTACTCATCCTCATTGATCAGTGCTGTTGCTGTGCTCCTGTCATTCCCATTGCATTTATTCATTCCTAAGAGTAACATTTCCAGGCCTCCCACCTGTGGTTTCCAAGCTTCTATTCAGAGGCCTCTTGATTGGGGCACTAAGATTCACTTTGAGCTGAATATGGTACTTTTTGTGCCGATGTTCGTGATTTGCAACTGAAAACCTCCCTTTTTGCCTGGTTAAAAAGAACTGCATGATCCTCCCCCGAAGTGCTTTCAGTGTAGCGTTCAGGTCATTGTCATTTGATGTTGTCACACTTGTCCAATTCATGTGTACATCATTGTCACTATAATTACTATTGGTTAGGTCTAGCAATTGTATGTCAATTGAGAATTCAAAGTAAGTTGGAATTTCTTTCTTTTTCAGACATGAAGGAAAGTGATGGATGAAAAACAGCTGTGAGAAGGCCGGCGCTTCATTTTTTTTTGTTCATGTCTTTATTTAAGTAAAGAAATCTGACAAGTGAAGCATAAGGTTGGTGGAAGGCATAAGGCATGGCAGTAACACCTCAGGACAGTTCATTTTAAAAAGCCTGTCCATAAAAAAGCCTCAAAATCTGAAAATGAGAATGCGGTTTGACATTTTTCATTACTTTTTTTTTTTTTTTTTTTTTTTTTAATGGAACACTGAATGCACTGTAAGATTGATACATTGGTTGGGGTGGTTTTGACATGTTTTTTTGTTGATTTTGTCCAGGTGTATACCCATGGGGTTCTCAAAGCTGTATAAATTCCTCCTTTTTTGGGGTCTTTTTGAGGGGATGAGGGTTTGAATGTCCGTTATCAGGATTGTTTTTTTCCTCTGACAAGGATCTGTGCTTCGTTTGTCTGGCCCACTGCTTTCTAAAGATAAGTGTGTTGATCAGTCTGAAGTGTTGGTTTATAAGCCCCACCGGTGCCATTTTTACAGCTCCTACCACTCTGAACATTCAACTCTGCAAACCAACAACATTTTTGTAATGAAAACAAATTAAAAACAAAAACCATCTTTTGTTCAGTTTTTTTCCCCTCTTGTCTTCAATGTATTAAATTAGATAAGACATATCGTTTAATGTATAGGTTGAGTTACACAATGGTGCAAGAAGCAGTATGGTTTAGGTTGTTCTTTAGGTTCTTCTTGTATAATTCACGTTCATTGCAAATATTTTACGAGCAAAAAAACCCTATTTATCCAGGGGGTGTTTGCATCTGCCGTCTCCGAACTGTTAAAATCAATCCCTTCATTAAAAGATTCTCAATACTCTTGCCTAGTAAGTACACTTACTTGGCAAATTCTACTCCCTAGGACAAAAAGAAACTGTACAGTAATTTGGCAATTGGATCCACAGTCACGGCATGATGCATCCTCGATAACACAGGTGGATCGAGCACATTCGAACTTTTGAATGGAACAGGTCTTGGGCTGCAACTAATGTTTCACAAGTCCGCAAGAACATGAAGTAGGAACGCAGACTGAGAATCAGCCATTGTTTGCACCAGGTTTCGTGAGGGAGACTAGTTTCAAGCTGAGCGGTATGGGCGCGCTACATTACAAACCGGAGCAATACACAAACTGATGGAAATGCTGATTAGTTTTCATTCTTTACCAACTTTTTATTAATTTTTTTTTCTTCATTTCAAGTTCTGTTCAGAGCAGCTTCTAAGGTGGCACTGCCCACCCAACATTTTACTTCTCCTCCCTTTGTTGCCCTATTATCTGAGACACGTCAGGCAATTTGTAATACTGATATGTTTACTGTTAATTTAATGAAACTAATTTAATTAACTAAATTAATTAATCCAGTCATACAAACTGAACAGATAGCAACAACAGGCCTTCCTAAATGATGTTGCCTTCAAGTCATGTCATAAATATTGTATTCACAAGGTAAGTGCTCATAAATGCCATGTCAAATTGATATTTAAAAAAGTTCTCAGATTTTTCAATAAGTCTTGACTTTCCGTGTTTGCAAAAAAACCCACTGATAACTTTTCTAAATTGGTTGTGTGTCAGTTACATAGCAACACAAACACTTTTTAATGGTTTACTCTCATCCAAAACCCCAAAGTGCTACTCATACTTCTTACTGGATAAAAGTATCGTTCACTTAATGCTCATACTTTTCAGCATTACAGCAGTCAAGGGCAGTTAGAAACGAATAGTTCTGCAACAATAAAAACTTTCTAACAAGCACTAGACTTACAACTGAATGCGTAACTAAGGTCTGTCATTTTACCATGTCATTTCTTTTACTGTGTATTGGCCAAGATCAAATTGGTGACCGTCTAAGACCCTGTTTACACCTGGTCAATTCATGCTTCTTGAGTATCAGGATTATACAGTGCCTTGCAAAAGAACTTTTCAACCTTTTGCCACATTTCAGGCTTCAAACATAAAGATATGAAATTGTAATTTTTTGTGAAGAATCAACAAGTGGGACACAATCGTGAAGTGGAACAATATTTATTGGATATTTTAAACTTTTTTTTAGAAATAAAACACTGAAAAGTGGGGCGTGCAATATTATTCGGCCCCCTTGAATTAATAATTTGTAGCGCCACCTTTTGCTGCGATTACAGCTGCAAGTCACTTGGGGTATGTCTCTATCAGTTTTGCACATTCTTCCTTGCAAAACAGCTTGAGCTCAGTGAGGTTGGATGGAGAGCGTTTGTGAACAGCAGTTTTTAGCTCTTTCCACAGATTCTCGATTGGATTCAGGTCTGGACTTGGACTTGTCCATTCTAACACCTGGATACGTTTATTTGTGAGCCATTCCATTGTAGATTTTGCTTTATGTTTTGGATCACTGTCTTGTTGGAAGATAAATCTCCGTCCCAATCAGGTCTTTTGCAGACTCCAACAGGTTTTCTTCCAGAATGGTCCTGTATTTGGCTCCATCCATCTTCCCATCAATTTTAACCATCTTCCCTGTCCCTGCTGAAGAAAAGCAGGCCCAAACCATGATGCCGCCACCACCATGTTTGACAGTGGGGATGGTGTGTTCAGGGTGATGAGCTGTGTTGCTTTTACGCCAAACATAATGTTTTGCATTGTGGCCAAAAAGTTTGATTTTGGTTTCATCTGACCAGAGCACCTTTGGTGTGTCTCCCAGGTGGCTTGCATCAAACTTTAAACGAGACTTTTTATGGATATCTTTGAGAAATGGCTTTCAAAGCAGTGTAATTGCATCAATCTCTCCAAGACACATTCGTCAACCAAAGCCCCTCCCAGTACAAACGAAACACTAGTAATAATTGCTGCACAACAAGTGCATATGCATATTCTGTCCCACGCAGACATACAGAACCGCAGACACATTTGACTACTCAGTGTAAATGCATTTGACTAAAATCTTACCAAGAAACAAACATGAAGTCACATAAAGTGACTAGGTGAAAACGGGGTCTAAGTCACAGATGTTTCTTAGCAATGTTAGCCTAGCATCTTTTTTGTAAACTAAGAACAAATCAGATATCAAACCTGTCTTGGCAGATTGGCAGCATCTGGGGACAGTGATGATAAATGTAGTGGGTCAATATAGTGACTAACTTTCTTCCTTCTTTCCATCACTTTCCAACACTTTCTTCAGAAACTGTAAAACTGACAGTAATTGATTGGGGCAGTAATACAAGTTAAACTTGTAAACTTAACACACCATAAAACATCACAGTTACAACCTATAGAAGGCATCCAAACATAACCTTTAGCACGAAGCTAACATAACACAAAAATAACTAAAGTAAAAAGCTAATTAACAAAACACTAAACCTGCTATTAGTGCTGAGAAACCTCGCGACCATCCATTGAAACTGTTGGAGACTGCTGACTGATGTTATTAGCGAACTTCTATTTTTAGCTTCTTAAAACTGATATTGGGATCAGTGGCAATTGTCATATCGGTCGGGCCTTCAAACCTATTATAGCGCTAATAATGGACTTTAAGCAGCAGACTTTTAGATGGATTGCTTTCTATCTTGATCCTCATTTGGCTCTTGATCACACTGATTACAGTGGAGACTAAAAGGACAAAAAGTAAAAGTAAAACTTTGGATTGGTTTCTTTGGAAACATAAAGTACATAATTGCACAAACATGAAATCTTACACTCAGCTGCTGTGTGTGTGTGTGTGTGTGTGTGTGTGTGTGAACTGTGGAGTTATCTAAGACCCTGCAGTCCTCTTGGCTCTGTAACTTTGTTCTCTCTCGATGGACGCCAGGTCCTGTTTAAAGGTGTCTTCAAAAATCCCAGACTGCCGTTTTACGTAGCGTTCAGATGGTGGCCTGTTGTATAACGGAAATCATGACGATCAGTTATGTAGGAGTTTTGAGATTTGAGTTACAATATTAAACTGTGAGATTAGAACCATGAATACAGTGTTAGCAGTTAAACCTACCCGAGTCTTTTGCCCATTATTGTTTGGAGGAATTTTCTGGCAGATATTTGGCCGAGAACTTTCCTGTAGCTGTTGGTAAAGATGGCATCAGCATGTCTCCCAGACCTAAATACAATACAGGAGTAGTAATTAGCCTAAACAGCACCTATCCTACACCACTGTTCAAATGTTTGGAATCACTGTATGTTAATAATATATCATCGTTGTCCAACAAAGAACACTGGAAAACATTCACATTAGTGACTTTACAACTAAAGGCCGAAATGTTCTTCACTTTAAATGGATGTCAATGTAAAATAAAGAATTAATTAATTATTAATTAATTAATTCCAAGTAATTTAGAGCATTTCTATTGGTCTATTTATCCGGCATTCTTCACACAGTGCAGAATACAGAGCAGCTACATGGTTCAAACCATGAAGAAAACTAAAAACTGACAATTACTTTCAAATTAATTTCCATTGGACAGCAGCGATTTCATTTATTTTACTGTATTTGTAAATCAACAGCAATATTTTGTTATATGAAATATGCTATATTTCGCAGTAATGCTAATCCAGTATTTAGTCACATTTTCCACATTTTTAAAATGTTTATTATCAGTGTTGGCAGATATATCAGTTAGTGGCCCACAATCTACATGTTGTGTATGCACAATGTGCATCCCTAATTATTTATCATTTAATAACTTTGTGTTTTGCCCCAAATTAAAAAAAAATCACTATACACTGCTAAAGTCATTATTCATATGTACACACATGTTGTTATTGCGTGGATAGACAGTAGTTGGACAATACCGCTGAGAAGAAGAGGCACACACTGAAATGTAATTTTACTGAATGCAGGTTTTAAAAATCAAAATGTGTCCAGACTGACCTAAACTCCACCTCCTGGCTGTGGGCAGTGCCGTAGTCTGTGGGCAGCTGCACAGGATCCTCCAAAGAGGAGCTCATCAGAATAGCAGTCGCTCTCTGGCCAAACCTAGCAAACAAGTTTTAACACATGGAAAAGAGGTCTAAGTTGGATAAGTTAAGCCATAACTCAAGTCTGAGGAATAAGAAGAGAGGCAAGGGACATTTCTATTGAACAATTAAGTATAATTGAGCATAAGTAAGTAAAAAATCAAACCTGAAATGATTCACACGGAAGTAATTTACATTATTTATATCACACTTTAACTTTGAACAAGTAAATATGTCATTAATACAAGTGCAATAGAAAATTTTCATTCTAACTTAAATATTGAAATCTTGGAACAGTAAGTATTATAGTTTATTAAATATTTTAGTAAAATTTTCACTGACAAGAATTCATGTGTTTTACCAAACAAAAGTTGGCATATGGTATATGAACTACATTTTTTAATTTTGTTCTTAACTTGTTAAAGCAAAATTACCACCATCTATATTGTTCTTATTAAAATATTTTCAAATCATTCCATATTAACCATGAAAATGTGAGCTGATCCTTTTGCCTCCTAGTTTTCTCAATGATACATACTTGAACATGTTAAAGTCCTGCACATAAAAAACAAAAAGCTATCCTATATATCTGCCCTTACACTCACACTGACTTACACATCCACAGCACACACATACACACACATTCAGTGACAGACTGCCAGAAAAAAGAAGGCCAGTGGAAAATAGAACCGCAATAAAAAAAGCACGTTCATCACCTTTAATAAATCATTCAAATGAATCACGCAGCCCACCGCTACTTAGCACAACAAAGGGCTAGCGTGGCCTCTGCCCAGTACAGTGACCTGTGATAGAGGCTGTACACTGCGTTCAGGCTTTGGAGCATCTCTAAAGCCTCTCAGAGGGAAAAACATCTTTGTCTGCTCTTTCTGTCTAATTCCCAACACATTGTGTGAGTGTGTTTGGGCTTAACAGCGAAAGAGGCTAACAGTATGGGTGTGCTAAATGAGACACTGGACACTAATTAGCTGCCATTCAGCTGAGATGTGTGTGTGTGTGTGTGTGTGTGTGTGTGTGGGTGCGTGTGTTCATACATTTTCAGGTAGAAGGTAAGGTAAGATTTCTCTATATTTACAGCACCCAGTTCAATTGACACATTTAACTGGCTTACGAAGTGAGCTAATCCTCTACATTAAACAAAGATAAATAAAATAAATATTTAAGATGCACAATAATTTCAATATTAATTTCAATTAGAATGTGCAGAAGTGTGTTCTCCATGAATAACATTAGCATGTATTTTTTGTACAATATATACAGTACTTAAAATGTTAGGTCCTTGTGAAAATGAAAAATTATTAGGCTCCTTATTGTAAGTGTGGATTGCTTAGTAAAACATTAATATTAAAATAAATACTAATAATATTCTTACAAAAAGTCATGGTTCTAAATCACAAGGTTCAGTAAAACATCTCCGGATTCTAGTAGTATTTATAGTCACCATCCACCACCTGGTTTGGTAAATTAGTGCTTAATGATGTTAAATCAGGTGAGCTGATGATGGAATTAAATCTGCATCTGTTTACAAGCATGGGTTTATGCATCAGAAACATTACGAATATATCACATGTATGTATTATGATATAGATTATAGTATAATATTGATGCTTGACTTACAGAAGAAGAAAAAAAACTTAAACTGAAACTTTAAATACATTTTATTTACACATTTTAAGTAATTGTGGAGCTTATCTATGTTTATTCATCATGACATTTTCACACAATGTAAAAAACAGACTAAAGAAACAGCAAAGAAAATGATAATATATGACCTAAATGTTCTGACAGGGTATTAAAACAAGTCTGTGTGTGTGAGAGTGTGTTTATTGCTGCAGCACACGCCCTACCCCAGAGCTTATCTGTGTGGAGTGTTTATTCTGAGTAAAGCATAGCTGGACACGCTGTTAGATTATAAATTGTAATTCTTCAGTAAAAAGTTGATTTCACAGAATTTACATCTGATCTTAAAACTGGTTATTTTTTCAACAAAAAAATCATCTTTATTAAATCAGTTTTGAACAATAATACTAATTACATTTTCATCATTATGTATACTTTAGGCAAAAATGATAAATTTTACACAAAATGAATGAATTAACTAAATGACTTCTAGCCCACACATTACTGACTGTCCTCGCCTCCTGATTTATGCATTCTGGTTTATATATTATATATTTTTTTATGTCTGCCCCAATGAATGATGAACTCTGTTACTACTAAATCTGTCTAAAATGACCTGCACTCAGTGTAACGTCACTGTAACTTCATAAGACGGATAACATGTGGAAGGTGGTGAAATGTCAAATGTTTCTTTAATTATTTTGTATAAAATGTTAAGTATCTAACCTGTTGGTCAAATCTTTAGTTCTGATATTGAGTGAATCTCTCTTTCAGTTTTTAATAATTAAATGTAACTGTAGAATATGTCAACTCTGTTAATGGTTTAAATGGTTTAAACAGTTTATTGATAACAGAGTTGACTGATTTGTCAAATCTTTCCATACTTGACATATATATACATACTGTGTCTGTCTTACCGTAGTGATGGATAGAGCGGAGCGCACGGGTCAGGCATCAACATGCAGCAGCATAGTGCCAACACTACAGCTCTCTCCATCATCCTGACTGGACCTGAACACACTGACCAGTGGGAAAACACGCTCGGAATTACATTTCAGAAAATGCTGAACCAACACCTTCCTCTTCTCTCTCTCTTTCTTTCTTTTTTTAATCACTGCAGTGGACATTGCCAAAGCCGCTGACATTTCAGCCCTCTATAGTTTTACAATACAGTCCTGTAAGACTGTATTTCAAGATATTTCTGTTTGGATTTACTGTACAACTATATTTAAGCAACACAGTTATTTGCATGAGTTTTAAATCGCTGGAATCTTGGATTTAATCAGAATTCAGCTCCAATGTTTTGCCAGCAGAAATGACTGCAACAGAGACTCACAAATGCCTAATAACTAAAATCATGCTTATTACAGTGGATTTTCCCAGTTATGCTCACTTAAGCATTATCAGCTCACCTGGATAATTCCCCTAAGGTCAGTTGCGGATGAAAGCCCCCTCGGGTAGTCTTTGGATGTGAAAGAAGGCAGAGTGTGGTTGCAGATTAGTCCTTATGAAGGTTTGGTGTCATCCTCAGCTCTCTCCAAAGCAAGTGATGTTGAGAGTGGTTGTGGAGTGGAGGAGAATCATCAGCAGCAGCAACAGGCTCCTGAAGCTCCGCTGCTCACCACCCAGGAAGGTACCATGTGACAGCCCTTCATAAATACCTACTCTGCCAAAAAAAAGCCTTCAAAGAATACTTTACTGTTGCCTTTACTGATAGGGTCATTTGCTTTCCCCCTCTCTCTCTTTCTCTCTAATTAGGCCTCACTGTTAGATTACAAGGAAACATCTGTGTCACTACAACTATATAGCTTATAGTTTATATCATATACTAGTTATAGATTTTATATCTGATGCACTGATCTTTAGAAAAGCTGTTCATCTTCTAACAAAGCTGTGCCTCGGAAAGGCACAGAGATCCTGAAACAAAAAGTTGAAACTCATGAATTAGGAGATTGAGATTTTTTTTTTAATGAATAAATAAAAGAGAATGAATATATAGTTATTTATTTAAGGCACAAGGCACTTTTCTATCAAGTTGTAGTATGAATCCTATGCAATATGTGGGGCATTTGTTCTGTGTAGTAAATAAAGCATGTTTCACTTTTTTCAATTTTTTCCCTTAGTGCATTCATTTATTGTCCACAAATAGAGAAGATCATCTATTGCTTTTGTATTTAATGCTTTTATTGCCTGATAAACAAATGTATATTTTCTGAAAAATTATTTTACCTATATAAAGTAATGTATAGTGCTCTGATATGGCACAAAGAAAGAGACCATAAGAAGATGTGAAAGATTTTGAGGGAGTAATTTCCTTAGTTTGTAAGGTCATAAAGAAATGGCAGTCTCTGGAAGACCAAGAAAATGTGTAGAACTTCTTGTAGGATTTTGTTTGAAAGTTTGAGGGCAAAGAAGAAGGATATATGTAGCAGATACCAAATATCAGAGTGGTGGTCTTCATGGAAGAGTCATCAGAAGGAATCATTACATTTGTCCTCACCAAATAATATTTTTCCTACGTAGAGGGAACATTGTCTAGGTAGAGGGAAAAAATCATTTACTTAAATGCCTAAAATTCTGGAAGCACTGTCAGTAAAAAGTTTGTACAGCAGGATAATGCTCCTAAACACACCTTAAAATTCACAATGGACTGCCTCAAGAGCTGCAGGCTTAAAATTTTGCCATGGCCTTCACAGTTCCCCTACCTTAACACCATACAATATGTGTGGGTTCACCTCAAAAGAGCAGCACACGAAAGAATACATCAAGAATGTCACAGATGGCACCATACCTAAAGCCCTCCCCATGCTTTGAGCTGTGGAGCAGTAGAACTGTGTTCTTTGGG
The DNA here is from genome assembly GCF_030463535.1 of Salminus brasiliensis. NCBI lineage: Eukaryota > Metazoa > Chordata > Actinopteri > Characiformes > Bryconidae > Salminus > Salminus brasiliensis. The sequence continues at coordinate 8,762,637 of NC_132898.1, forward strand.
ATGATGGCGGTGCTGCATCCAGTACTTTTGGGATGAGTTGGACAGTTGGGGTTTGGGGTGGGGTGGTGATCATCTACCATCCTGATCTCACTAACACGCTCGCTAAATGCAATCAAATCCTCACAGCAATGCTTCAAAAACTAGTAGAAGGTATTACCTGAACAGTAGAGACAGTTACTCCAACAACTCTTATTTAATACTCTTGATTTCTGAAGAAACAATGAATGAGCAGGTGTCCCAATACTTTTTTTCTTTCTTACAACAATAATGCATCCATTTGACTGATTTTCTGTATTTAAAAACATTTTTCTGTTTGTGTGATTAAGTATAAAAACGAGGCTTCTAGGAGGTTTTAGCACTGAAGCTTCTTACCGTTCATTTTTGAAGACTCTTATTTTGACAACTGCACTGGCTTTAGCAGCCATGCTAGCGGGCAATGTCAACACTGCGCGAGGACACACGTGAACTATTATTCTTTTACCATATTAGTTTGTAGTAGCTAGTTTAGATGTTAAGCAAGTAAAATTCATATGTTTAATACTTAAGCTATTTTTCTCGAGTTCACTCGTTTTATTCTCAAGGAAAATGACTTTACTCCACCGCTAATCTGTCGGTATTAATGTCCTGCTTATTGGGTTGATACAACATTTAGCACTAAATCTAGCTGAGATGCTTCCCAGCACTTTTAGACTTTTTGTGTTTTCAAAACACACACATTTCCCTCGACGAGCAGTCAAATACAGGTGTTATTGCTCCGCTTCTGCTGAAGATACTGACGAGACAAGAGTGAGGCGATTTAAGACCAAGCTGTCTTCTGGTCCAGACTTCCACGACTTTATCAGAGATACTTCAGACAAGAAGTCTCCTGACCCACAAACTGAATATGAACAGCCTTATCTTCCTCACATTTCCTCAGGAAATGTACGAAAAGGTTTGTGACAGCCTGCATTCACAGTATTATAATCATATAATAGTTAGTGGTTGGAAGGGTAATTTCCTCCCCCCCATCATATGTCCATGTTTTCATCTCATGTAGTGCATTTTGAAACCTATGGCTGTCAGATGAACGTCAACGACACTGAAATTGCATGGTCCATTCTGCAGAAGGGAGGATATTTAAGGACATCTGAGCTCTCAGAGGTTAGGTTTTGCACTTCGATTCTCAAAGACATGCCTTTCTCCTAATGATTTGACTCTCATGTTTCTCACATTTCTCTTCCAGGCAGATGTGGTGCTTCTCGTCACTTGTTCCGTAAGGTTGGAGTAGTCCCTGTTTTCGTTTTCGCAGTACAAACACTAATCTGCACATTATCATGCATGTATATCCCGGTGAACTGCTGCTTGTATTCAGTGTGGCTTCTCTTTTCAGGGAAAAGGCAGAGCAGACCATCTGGAACAGACTTAAACAGCTCACAGTGCTTAAAAAGAAGCGTTTAAAGGCCAACGCTCAGTTAAAAATAGGAATCCTAGGTAATTTCTTTCTTCAGCAATGTCTTTCTTTAGTCTCTTTCTTTAGGCCCATTCCTTAACATGTCTTATTTTGATGATGCCTGAGTCGTAATGTATTTTGAACAAATTCAAAATGTCCTGTTTATAGTTTATATAAAAACTGACAGTGATGAGCTAGAGCAAGGCAGAACTGATAAGTGTCCAGTGCCACATAAAAACATGTTTAAAGCTTACGGTCACATCATATATTGTTATAATAATGACTTACTGTGTCTCCTGCCCTGTACTGTAGGCTGCATGGCAGAGAGGCTGAAGACGGAGTTGTTGGAGAAGGAGAAGCTGGTGGACGTTGTAGCAGGGCCAGATGCCTACAGAGATTTGCCCAGGCTTCTGTCACTTGCTCATGGAGGGCAGAGGGCCAGCAATGTCCTGCTTTCTCTGGAGGAGACCTACGCTGATGTCATGCCCGTGCACAATTCAGGACACAGTGCTTTTGTGTAAGTGTCTCGTATATTTAAGGATCTAAATTAGGGCTGCGCAGTGTATCGTTTTATTGTTGTTGCAGTCTTTTGGGTCTTGTTATAGATGACATTTGTAGCTGGTAATCAGCGAGTCACAAATAAAGTGCCGTCTGACCATCAAATAAATCACCAGTGACCATACAGTTAAAATGCAGAATATTAGCTTTATTTTTAATTATATTTATATGCATTTTGAGTGCACCATTTAAACACTGGTCCTAAACTTTCAGTTTCAAAGTCACTCCTGCTTTTACTTTATCTGGTTACTTATGAAGACATCACAAAGGCTTTGCTGCATTGAGGATGAAAGTGAAATAAAGCTTCAAAGGCACTGCCCTAGTGTTCCAGATATTCTTCATGCTGTTAGATATTTCACTTCAAACAATACCTCTGTGTCAACCTTTTTAAAGTCCTGTTGACCATTACAATTAGTTATGGACTCTTCTGTGGATTTGACCATCCCTAATACGATTACAGTCATAATGGTGTCTCTTTGCCTTAAAGTTTATCTTGTATTATATATTCTGTATTTTGTCCCTGTGTGACTACTGTAGGTCTATTATGCGGGGCTGTGACAACATGTGCAGCTTTTGTGTCGTGCCATTCACCCGAGGAAGAGAGAGAAGCAGACCAGTGTCCTCCATACTGGAAGAAGTCCGGCTGCTGTCTGACCAGGTGTCTCACCTTGACAGCTGTAGATTTTACACATGACCGTTTTCTCACAGAATTAAATGGGATGTCTTTGTTATTGTGTCTTCAACATTGACTTGGGTACTATTGCGCTGCCACAGTGACTTGAGGGTTGTGAGTTTAAATCCCGGGCCATGCCACTTTGCCATCAGCAGCTGAAGTCAGAGAAAGCACAATTGGCCGTTCTTTCTCACCCCTCATCACTGTTAAAGCAACGTTAGACGGCATAGGTGTCTGTTAACTGGCGTGACGTAGCTGGGGACCCTTGCGCTTTCCTCTGAGCATTTTGGCTGCACAGCGATGCTGCATCGGTGGCAGTTAAAAAGAGGCGTATCGGAGGAGACGTGTTAAGTCCTGACCGTCCTAGTGTTGGGGGCATTGCTAGTGATGGGGGAGCTACTAGCTATTAAGTGGGTTGGCAGAACCGAATTGGGAGAATAAAAAAGAGTGAGGTAGAGCTAAAGATTTAAGACTTGGGTAGATGATCTCTATTCGCATTGGCTGACCTGTACTGTGCCTTATGTGGAATGTGGACTAATATAAATACCTACATGCTAATGACATCACAACCATGACAAATATAAAGCAGACTGTTCTCTGTGTTCTCCTTTTCATTTTCTAAAACATTTCTGAAATATTATTGTGGGTGCAGGGTGTGAAGGAGGTGACTCTGCTGGGGCAGAATGTGAACAGCTACAGAGACATTTCGGAGGAGCAGATCAGCAGCTCTGAGGTCGGTTCACGGCTCAGTCGAGGCTTCAGCACAGTGTACCGTGCCAAGAAAGGCGGCATGCGATTTGCTGAACTTCTGGACCGTGTGTCCCTTGTAGACCCTGACATGAGGATACGCTTCACCTCTCCCCATCCCAAAGACTTCCCAGATGAGGTATACACTATTGAACCATAGAATTTGGAGTTCAGGAGTTTTCAGTACTGAATTTCGTATAATTTTGTGATGATGTGGTGTGTCTGTGTATTCCCTGAAGGTGTTACAGTTGATCCAGGAAAGGAAGAACATCTGCAAGCAGATCCACCTGCCAGCTCAAAGTGGCAGCAGTCGAGTTTTACAGACGATGAGACGCGGGTAAGGCATAATTTCATAATAATATGACTTAATACAGAATCAGTGAAGGCTCTCTAGGTCAATTTACTTCATTTACTTGAATCTGCTTTTATCTGTCTGTTCTTTAAGGTACACCAGGGAAGCATACCTTGAATTGGTGGAAAATATTCGAAAAATTATACCAGGTGTCATTTCATCACATTCCAAGTATTCTAGAAAGTTATCCAGCAGTTACATGAAGAACTGTGTATTAAAGGGAACTATTACTTGTTGCAGGGGTCAGTCTGAGCAGTGACTTTATTGCTGGCTTCTGTGGGGAGACAGAGGAGGACCACCAGCAGACCATGTCTCTGCTCAGGGAGGTGGGCTACAATATAGGGTTTCTGTTCGCCTACAGCATGAGAAAGGTGAGCTGAATGTATATTTCTTACATTACAACATGAGGAGCAGTATATGAAACACTATTATGGGAAACAAAATAAATTGATTTCTAATTAGTATTTTCTAACTTGGAAATTCAGCAGCACAGCATTCACAATATCCAGTGTTTCTAGGGATTCCTCAGCACTGCAATACTAGCCAAGCCCTGTTATGTATATTATAGTGAATTCCATGAACGTTTTATCATGATTTATGAGGATATCATGAAGTTGTAGTAAGAAACACTGTATTGCCGCTGCTTTGCAATTTTTTTAAATGGTCACTAAAATCAGCATTATGCAGCATTTTCACCATAAAAACTAATTTTGATGGTCCAGCATAGGACTGCGTTGTTGCTACTCCAGGCTTAGCATTCTGCTGACTGCAGTATACTTTGGAGAAGCGGGCAAGATAATGCTCACAAGAACTGCATAATGCTGCGTAACCGCTCATTCCACATGCTGCTTTTACTTTCAGTGACTGTTCTGTATCTCTCAGCTCGTCTGTTCCTTTTAGTGGCGGCTTAAAGCGCAAATTACACCTCTTAACTGTAGGGGGAGCCAAGGAGCACGAAATGCCAGTTTTCCATAGCGTTGCTTCAACTTTGAATGAAAGTCAGTGGTAAAATAATTTATTCCAAGTAATTTTGTAGCATGTCTCTTGTTCTGACCATCATAAAGAATCTAAAGAAAAAGAAAAAAATTGGAAGATTTTTAAGCGACTATCTAATTATATAAAATAATACATTTACGGTGATAAGTGGGCGGTCATATATTTTGGGAATTTCTGTCTTTAAAAAGTCGTCCCTGATCGGACATGTAACGGAAAAGCAGTCTTTGTTTATTTTTAGGATCTTGCTTTTTGTCAGTCTTAGTAGGAATCATGTCTTTTACCAATGCTGTATGGTACACCCTTGTTACTCCAGTTACTGAGCATGAATGAGTATGAAAGGATAGCATTTCAACCTTTACTATGAATTGTGAAGGTTGTTTGACCATTAACAAACAAACTGCTGTACAAACATCAAATAAATGTCACATTGTGAGAGGGTAGTTGGAGGTAGAGCTGTTCTATGTATCTCTGGTGAAAGTGCATCATGACAAATACTAAGACTGCATTGACTAAAATACAGTGACTTTTTGACAGACATTACATATTGTATGGGATTGTAACACTGCACTCTTGTACTCTTGGACACTACTGCAAAATGCACTGTATAATGGTGAGGGCATAGTGTTGTGGCTTGCTGATGCGGCTTTAAGATTATAATGGCTGTTTTATTTATTTATTTATTTATTTTATTTTATTTTCAATAGAAAACACATGCATACCACCGTCTCCAGGACGATGTCCCTGCGGAGGTGAAAAAGAGGCGCCTGGAAGAGCTTATCTCAGTATTCCGAGAGGAGGCAGCTAAGGTCAACTCCACTCTCATTGGCAGCACACAACTCGTCCTAGTGGAGGGAGTAAGTATTACAGTTGCCTTGTGAAGGAAATCCTTCACCTAAAAATTGATAGTAGCAGGTTGCCTTTAACTCGTTATTAGCAAAGCATTATTGTGTGAAGGGAACAGTATTTTTGTAAACATGCAATAAACCCTTATTGTTATTAAAATAAATAAGATGAACTAAAACAGATTAGCGGTTGGTGCTTAGTCAAGCCTTTGCACTTGATATTGAAAATCCGGAGAATTCGACCCTTCCTCTCTAGAGAGGCCACCCAGGTGCTTGTTCAGTCTCTCGTCACTTCCAGACTTGACTACTGCAACTCTCTTCTGGCTGGTCTCCCTCTGCGCACCATCAGGCCCCTGCAACTCATCCAGAATGCAGCGGCACGGGTCGTCTTCAATGTCCCAAAATTTAGCCATGTCACTCCACTGCTGCGTTCTCTCCACTGGCTTCCTGTAGCTGCCCGCATCAGATTTAAAACCCTGACGCTGGCCTACAAAGCCAAGAACGGACCAGCCCCTCCGTATCTAATGGCAATGGTCAAAAGCCGATCCGCACCAAGAGCCCTTCGAGCTTCAAGTACGGCTCGGCTCGACCCACCATCCCTCAAAATCCGCGGAAGACAAGCGTCCAGGCTTTTTTCTGTCCTGGCACCAAAGTGGTGGAACGAGCTGCCCCTGGATGTCCGAACGGCAGAGTCGCTCGCTGTCTTCAAACGCAGACTGAAGACCCACCTCTTCAGAGAGTACTTGGACGAATAGTTCTATGGTCGCCTTATTGTATTGTGTTTAGCAATGTCTAAGCTTGGAGGTATCTTTTGTATTAGTCTATTCTAACTAGCTGAGGTTTTCTTGGGTAAATAGCAAAGCACTTTGTAAGTCGCTCTGGATAAGAGCGTCTGCTAAATGCCGTAAATGTAAATGTAAATGTAAAATGTTTATCTGTACATTTCAGGAGAGTAAACGGTCATCTCAGGAGCTATGTGGTCGGAATGATGGGAACTTGAAGGTGATTTTCCCAAGAAAGGATTTGCCCCCTCAGATCACAGACACCAGTACTCTCCCTATTAAAGCTGGGGACTATGTACTAGTGAAGGTGAGTTCTTGCGTATAAACTGCCTGCTTCAGTAAATTCTTTAATCCACAGTTTGCCAACGAGCTGCAGGTTTTCATTCAACCAAAGCTGGAAACAATGTGATTAATTGTTGTTGAAGACCAACTGATCAGACAACCTTGCTCTACAGTAAGACTGAAAAGGGATAAGCATTGCCATTGTTACCTGAATTAGATGATTTTAAATATGCCTTCTTGATAAAGTTATAGAAAGGCAAGTAATAATTTAGTTGTTTTTTAAAATTATAATCTTTGCAGTAAAGCCCCGTACTTCCTTTATTCTTTTCATTTTTACTAATATTGTTTAATAATAAAATCACTAAGTAGGATATAAATAAAGTGCTCACAATATAATAGGATGCTGTTGTATTAGTTGTTACCTATTGGCTTTTATTTGGGGAAACTAGTGCACTGACATTATATTGAAAAAGTACACATTACATCTACAGGAGCTTTTATGACCTTCCATTCTACATCTATAGGCATTAATATGGAGTTGGTCCCCTTTGCAGCTCTAACAGCAGGTTTGAAACTCATCAGTTATGTCAGCAGAACGTTATGTGCTATGCTCCTGCTGTGGCTTCTAACTGCTTGCACTTTCAATAATACTGCTCGCAGTTGATTGTGAAATATCCAAAGTGAGATACTTGTTGCAACAGAGGTATCTTATTACAGTATCACGCTGGAATTCAGTGAACTCTTTAAAACGATCTGTTCCTTTACTAATGTCCGTACACTAGATTACACTACATGACTCGATGCATGATTTTATACACCTGTGGCAATGGGGCTGAATAAAACGATTTCAGTGATTGAGAGTGTGTCCCAATACTTTTGTCCATATAGTGTATCATCAGTTCAGCAGGCTATGCAATCTCCTGTAAGTAGGTGTAACCAGGCTGTTGTATTGCTGTGATGGTTATTGCTCTCTCTTCTTCGCAGATTACCTCAGCAAACTCACAGAGCCTGCGAGGCCAAGCAGTCAGCCACACCTCCCTGAGTGACAGCATAAAAACCGAGAAGCTTCTCGGTGAACGGGCAGCTTCATGTTAACCAGCAGGTTCTTTAGGATTTGTACTGTGTACTTGTGTGTGATGTGGCTGTGGACGGATTATTTAAAGCACATTGTATAAATGGCTACATTAAATGGGAAAAGAAAAAATTACATTTATTTATTTAAGATCATATTTGCTATCATACAAAGGTCATGTGTTATAGCAAACAGTGGAAATGCATCAGTATCCTATTAAATGGTCTGCTAAACGTTTCCTTCATTAGAAAATCACATCATCTTTATTCATTGAGAAAATATCAAAGAAAGAATAGTTCAGTTTAACAGCCGTAGACATCAAGTACGGATTATCCTGTGAATTTAACGTCTGTCCCGATCAACATGTAGTCCTGTCAGAACAAAATGCATTTAGAAAGGGTTAAAATAAGATATTTACACATTACATATCATGATATTTAGTTTTTACACCAACTATAAAGAGCCTTTAAATCCCACCAGTGGTGTTCTATATATGTAAAGTTGGCACGGTTCTAGAAATATTAATAAGACCTGTATGTAATTGTCATATAATTATATTATCATACCATTATATCCCCCATTTCTAGCTTCAAAGATGATCAAAACTGATCAGTTTACATAATAATGGTTATTCATATCAGTGATTGAATTGTACCTTCAGAATCTGAAGCTGAGCGTTCACCAGATTCATCTTTCCAATGGCAGGCAAAGGATAACCTTGCTGTAGGCGGGCTGTAATGAAGGGAGTTCGTAGATTAAAAATGCTTTTGAGAAGAATAAATCAGGAGTACAGTCAGGTTGTGTACTCACCATTAACCTTGGGTATGACTACAACTTTCAAAACCATTAGGAAGATGTTGTCAAGTGATTTCACCTGTAGAACACATACATGTAGTTAGCTGTGTAACTGTGTGTTTTTCTTTTAGACCTTTTTTTTTTTTTTTTTTTTGGGAACACTGGGTGGCTTTTGTGGTCCTACCTGAAATGGTCCCACATAGCTTGTTCCTAAGGTCATGACAATTCTGTGGTAAAAAGAAAAATAAGCATAAAAGGTTGGGTTCCTAGTCAAAAGTGAGTAGAACTGATTTCCGGAAAAAAAACCAAAAAACAGTTAAAGATGAAACCTTATTTTCAGCATTTTTAACAAGATGATTGTATTTTCTTTGTTCTGTTCAGTTTGAAGTACGAAAAAGGAGAAGCAGGCAGCCTATGACATTTGAGATATATTAGCTCCTTAGGGCGACGGCTTGTTCACAGTCGTTGTTGGGAAAAGCCAGATTATTTCAAAGCTTTATAAATACTGTCTCATCGTCATTGGGTACGTCCCAATTGTTTACTACTTACTAACTAGTTTTTTAGTATGTAGTATGTAGTAAAGATTCTACATTGAGTATGCTCAAATATCCACAATGCATACTCTGAACCGGTTGTTTTTTTAAATGTGGTCCAGAAGGGGGAACTGTCCTCACACAGTATGCAAGGTGAAATGGAAAGGGAGTAGCCTCTTACGTCTGGAGTAATTATAAGAAAAAATGGCAGATAACAATGCAAGTGTAGTGGCACGGCAGCTGGAGTACTTGCAGTGACATATGTTGTCATAGACATGCTTTTCTTTCTTTGCAAAATATTTAGTACATTAATTTTGGGTGAACTAACCTGCCAACCTCACAGCATTAAGATTAGTATGCAGTTTATTCATTATAGTATTATTGTGTAGTACACAGTTGGGACACAGCCCCAACAATCAGCAGTCCTGGACTCCTCTCTGCAGCTGCCTAGCAATTAAAAACAATAATTGATGCCCATAAAGCAGGAGATTGTATAAAAAGCAAGCCTTCAGATAACTATTTACATAGGTTGTAATGTAATTAAGAAATGCTGGTCAACCCAAACGGTGGATGTCAAGATTCAAAAGGCCAAGAAAACTGTCCCATAGCTTGTAGTATAACTAGAAAGGCCCATTGTTTAATTGCAAAAGACCTATAGGATGATGTAGCAAACTCTGGAGTGGTGGTTAAAATGCTTAAAATATGAAAAATGTTTCATCTTTAACTTTATGCCTTTTGAAAGTTATGTCCTTTTTTTCCCTTTACTTCTCATTAACATATGTTTTGATCAAGCGTGCCCAAGGGTTTGGGGGCATATTTTCTGTTGCATAAGAAAAATATTCATGCAAATGTTCACAAATTATGTATTGGTCATAATTTGCTGAGGTGAAACTCGAATATAGAAACCCAATGTGATTAAACATCTTTGCATTGTTTTGTCAAAGGAAAAATGTCAAGATCTGAACAGTTTTTTATTGAATGTAATTTTACATATTCATTATCTAATTAATTTTTTCCCAAATGAACAACAGTATTAAAAAACTAAAATAAGCCCCACATTTATAACAGACAGTGTGGGCCTACCTTAGTTTCTACAGTATGTTTATTCTGTGTCTTACTGATTAAGGGTCAGAGCTCCCGTCACTTTAATCCCAGTCACAGAAATCTTGGCGCTCACACTGGCATCCTGTGGGTAGAAGACGCATGATGTGTCATGGAAAATATTATCTCCAGCCCAAACAGTGCCCCGGGTTCTGTTCTGTGTGACTCACCACATTGAGAATAAAGAGAGGAGACAGGGTAGTGTTGGGCTGAATAGCGTAAGCTGTGACCGTGCTGTTCACTTGTAGAGTCACATTGTTGGGTTCAAATGTGATGGTTGGCTCCTTCGCTGTCTTTACCAGGAGCTTCATCATCAGGCCTGGATATTGCTTAGCAATCTGACAGAAAGACCAATTGACCAGTTAAAGGAATACTTCACCCAAACATGTTTCACAAAGTAAGAGTTCTCAGCTAACTGAATGATTTAAGGCAAAGATCGTGTTCAACAGAAAGTGTCCCTTGTTTCTCCTCCAGTCCGACAGGCTTAGCCTTAGGCTTAAAGAAATTACCCTTTTTCAAATACTCCCTGATGTTAAGAATACGAATGAAAGCTGGTATGAGGCTGATTAGCAGGAGCTAGGGCTGCACAATATGGACAAAATATTAATATTGTGATTATATTGCTATACAATTAGTCTTGCAGTATGTTACTTATGTTGGTAAGCAGGCTTCAGACTGACACAGCCTTAGTATACTCCTAGCATCATGTGATGAGGATAGTTCTAGCAAGTTGCTACTTTCATGTTGCATTTTTTTAAATGTTGTAAATGTAAATGTAGTTGGTGGGACTCGGAACAAAAACCCATGACAACAATGTACTGTGCAGCTATAGCTGGAGATGATGCTAACTCATCCGCAGATGAGATGCATTCATACTCAACCATTGCATATGATGAACATAAGCTCCATGGACAAAAACATTGTCACCTTGTGTGTTTAAGGTGGTAGGTTGGTAGGTTTTCTGTCTCGATCGTTGTGTGGAAAATTGATTGCCGGTAGACCGTTTGTGGTCGTACACCTGCAAATTCAGCTACTTCCCTTGGCATGTCCATATGCAACAACACCTTTTTACCAATCATTTGTGACCCATTTTCCACACATCCAACGAGAAATAAACGGCACCGTACTACCCCTTCTCAATCCCGTCACACACCCCACAGGTATTTATAGCCCAATCATCTGAAGGAGCTCATGATATTGTATGTATGTATGTTATGAGTGAAAGAAGTAATACTTCGTACTTGTGGAATGAAGGCTCCAAATGTCCTCGTGTTCAGTCGAATGGGGGAACTTTGAGGTATCTGTCAGAGGAAACATTTTTTGATTGGGAAGTTGTTTAGTCAAACAAGTCACACAATCAAAGTCTGATCTTGTAGTGTACATTTTGAATAAAAGTTAAAAAATACCACTCGTGAGTTATCTTGTTCAGAAACTGACCCGATTGTTCTTTTGGAGGCAAATGTAGCCTGTTTGCAGCAAATAACTACTTTAGAATTACCACTGTTGCAATTATTAATACTGAAGTAGTTTGAATCACTAAATCGCATTGCAGAATCAAGTCAAAACTGAAGCATTCATAATTTACAAAAATCACCAAGTCAGTAATCATTAAATGATTATGAAATGAATCGATTGACTATCATCTCAAATACTTAAACCCCTGCATTTAAGGGTGACAAATAAGGACTTTGTGATCAGTATGAACAGGTAGGTTTTGTTGTCACAGATTAAACCTCAGACTAAAATCTTAGACGTGCATGTGCTTCTTCTTCCAAGAGTTTCTCATTTCCTGTTCTGCATGTAAATTAAACCCATTATCAAAAATAGGCATCCAGGATGCATCCTATCTGTTCCTGTGTTACTGTGTTTATAGCTCAGTTGCATTGTCTTTTGAGTCGTTTTGCAGTAAGCCAATTTGCCGTATGCAACCGGGTTACAACACCCACACATGTTAGTGGTGGCTACCAGTGGTTTGTGCTCACCATGTCGTCTGTGATGTAGAGGCTGAGGGCTCCAGCTCTGTTGTAAACGAAGCCTGCTGAGTTGGGGGTGAAGGCAGATAGTCCGATGTACAGCATATTACTGTCCTGAGGGGGCAGGAAGAATGGGGAGGGCGAGAAAGGAGGCTCCTTATGCTGTCCAATGTTATAAAATTCACCCTGCAGAGAAAGCAATGGTGAAATAAAGAAAAGATGAGATAAAAAGATGAGGCGAATGATCTGAAACCAGTGAGTTCTTCTCTGATTGTGACTTGGCTTGACAATGTAATGGGAGCTCACCTTTAAACTGAGGTCGATGCTGGAATTGGAAACGACGGGTGACTCTACCATAGAATATTCGATTTCAGCATACTTGTCAACTTGAGCTAAAACTAAGGGATCAGAGAATTAAAAAATGCTTTTCTGTGACATCAATTGTGTTTTTCACATTCTCACATAAAAATGTAGAAGTGTATAGAGCTGTTAAAACAGTTATTTAATTAGCCAATCATGTGACATGGCTACAGAATGCCAAAAAAGACTCCACCATTACACCATCTCTAACTGTCTGGACTGTTGACACAAGTTAGGTTGGGTCCATGGATTAATGCTGTTGGCATCAAATTCTGACCCTACCATCTGTATGCCTAGGCAGAAATCAGAATTTATCAGTCCAGGCTATGTTTAGCAGTCTTCAGCTGTTCAGCTTTGGCGAGCCTGTGCATGTAAGCTGTGCATCCTGAGATGCTTATATCCAGCTCCAACCAGTCTGGTCATTCTCTGTTGACCTCTCTAATTAACAGGTTTTCATCCACAGGACTGGGGTTCTTTATTCTACTATTCTGAAACTGTTCATACCTAGAATTAACACCATTTTAGGTGATCGGATCATGTTCTGATATCGCTTGTCAGCATGAAGCCTGGTGTAAACACCCCCAGGTCGCTTTATGATTATGGATTATGATCAGTTCACAACCACAGTCGGACCACAGAGGTGGTCATAGATGGATTTGCTCTATATTTAATAAAAGTTTAAACGTAATGCTTTTTCTGTGTTTGGATCAGGCAAGTGGAAATATGTCTGTCAAAAAAAAGTTATAAGTACAGTGAATCTTGGCTTCTCTTTCCCTCTTGCTCTATTGCCCTCTCTCCCATTGGTGCTTGCACTACTGCTTATTTACTGGTAGATGTGACCTGTATTACAGAGACTGTTGACTTTTGGTTTAAATGGTCCCTCGCCAATTTCTGTTTTCAGATGGAGCCGTTACAGGAACGCGAGAACCATCTACTGTTCCACTGCGCTGTAGAACCCCTACCCTTTTTCACAACTGTTCACAGTCTCCTGGAGCAGGACAATTTAGATAAGAAACCGCTGTTTACAAGACGGTAAAATGGAAATGATGTACGAGTGGTGTGCTTTTTACACAGGAAAGTAAAATCAGATGTCCTCTGGTCACTCTGGGAGGCGTATTCTAGTGTAAACAGAAGCTAGAAAACAGAAGTCTAAAATACTCAAACAAACAATCGTGCCATGCTCAAAATCCCATTCTGATGGTTGATGTAAACAATAGTGAAGCTGATGGCCTGTATCTGCATGACTTTATGTATTGCGCTGCTGTCATAAGGATTGCCTGATTAAATAATTGCATTAATAGGCATTCGTTTTCCATTGTACCCCTAATACAGCCAGCTCCCGACCAATTTTTGCAACCCGTAACATTGAACAGGACCAGCATATATAATATTATATTTATGTATTGGAAACATGATTGATTATGTATTATGAAAACGATAATTCCCAACTTTTTGTACAACGATAGTATGCACTACTGATTAAGGGTCCTACCATTTAATGTTTTCAGGCGGGGATTCATCTCATCTATGGCATCAGCCACCAGAGGACAGATCTGAAACAACAGGCATTTGCTGTTTCATAAATGCGTGTCGTACATTATTTCTTTTTGTTGACTTGCTGTCTTTTTCACAATCTAGGGACCTCACCTGTTTCTGCAGGGCACTGCGCAGAGCCTTGTCAATGTATTTACTAAACAGATTATACAGCCAGCTGGTTGGGGAGAGAATGGAATAAAGCAGTGTTACTTTGAATATCAATTACTCTGTGCAGCTTAAGGGTAATTCAGACATTGTCGGTAAGCCTAGGATTGCTCTGACTGAACAGCTGTGCAACTGCTGAAACTCCTGGGTGGCTGGTAAAGAGCTTGTTGTTCTTGAACTAGAACTAGACAATCACAAAACAACCGTGGGAACATGGATAAAAAACAACAGTTCCTTTTCTTTGAATATGTTGAGTAAAATGGGTTATTCATATTTAGAGAAGTAGTCTTGAAACTGCGTTGGGAACATGGCTTTGGGAACAAGGTTTATTTGACATGGATTTAAATACATATGCGGTAGTATGTTTAAAGTCTACTGAAAACAATTCCATTTTAGCACAGAATACACAATAAAGCACATAATCATGTTTAGTAAAGTTTAGTCCTCCTTATACTATGAATGGCACTACTGAGTGAACAAGACAATTAGTGTGAACACTAATTGTTAAAAAGGAAGGTATTCTTTTTTACTGTGGCCCATAAGAATGTAGTTACTGAATTGACAAATGTATGTTTTTATAGCCAAGTGCAACTTGACCCTTACAAGTTTTATTTTGGACTGCGACTACACTGTGAACTATAATAACAGTGAATGTCTAGCCCACTTTTTAGTTCATGAAAGTATACTTTAAGTGTTATGTAGGTGTAAGAATATTAAACTTATGAGAATACAACTATTTTACTTCTAGTCTTCCTAGGGAACTCGCACCTTTTAGCATGGCCAGTTCAAATGTGATGTGCATTTTCGGAAGGAGAGAAGGAAGCAGAGTGCTTTGAGGAGGCCCTCACGGACACTAGGAGAACACAGCAAAAACCTTGTAGGCAGTGACCAAAGTTTGGAGTTGTGTGACATATGCACTACCTGTGGTGCCACCGTGCCACCCCAGATAAATTACACTTAAGATTTATTTTGTTCTGCAACTGCACTACAAACTTATGCTGTTAGTTTATACTCATCTGTGTCTTCATTTGAACTTGACATAATCCTTATAATGTACTACTTTTAAGTATGCTACTAGTTTTTGTTTGGGTATTATTTTTTAATTTGTGAAAGTGTATAGTAAGTAAACCACTGGACCACTTACCAGTGGTCTACACATTTAAACATGTATAAGACATACTCAGGATTAAAAGCATAATTGTTTTCTTTATCATCTTTGATTTTGTGTCATTCAGCCACAAATCCATCCCATACCCAACCCACAAGCCTATACTAAAACTTTATCTATACGGCAGGAATACTTGGTTATATTTTTTAAGTATATTCAGAGCAAAGGATTAAGTACAAGTACAGGCCAAATGTACTTACACTTTTCTGTATACTTGTCAGTATATATGTTCTACCATATACTAGTGTGTAGGTAGTAGGAGTGATTACCTGGCACCCCCATGAAACTTGATCTTGGCTTGGCCGACACTGGCTGCACAGTTGACACCACTAACCGTCGGCCGGCCTGTGTCGTCGCTCTTAACAGCGATGGTGGTGGAGATGGTCAGTCCGCTCACAGCCAAATCAAAGGAGCCACTGTCCTTTCTGCAGGACGGAAAATACGTTTTACTGCTGTGCTGTTAATGTACAGTAGACCAATATTCAGCCGAACTAAGCCCAGAAAAGGGATAACTATGGAAAGTTTGCTTCTGCTTACATTATCCTCAAGTATTTTACTCTCCAGTTGCCGTGCAGGTTAATGTAGGCATCAGCGATGGACAGGCTGACTCCAGTACCAGGAACCAACCTCAGCGCAGACTTGGGCAGCCCCAGATTCAAAATCTGCATCCTGTTGAGAGCATGAGGTAAGAGTTCTCAGTTCTCAGCCATGTCTTCTTAAATCGAGTGAGTTTGGTATTCAATTATTAATCTTATTCAATTATTCATAAAATATTATGAAACTAAAAACATAAGCTGCACAATATCCAAAGGTATTCAGACATTCCATTCTGATTTGAGAATCTTAAGAACTTTAAGGTGCACCCGTTGCTGATGAACCTCACATGTCTGGCTTCATGGAAAAGCGAGACACTGAAGCAGAACAGAAGCCTAAGGTCCCCATGCCCACTGCCAAGTATCAATCAGAAGGGTTTAAAGCCCCCAACTTTGGGCTGTGGAGCAGTTGAACCATGTTCTCAGTTAGAGTGATCAATTTGATCCTGGCGTATGATCCTGAACTAATCACCCAATATTAGTACCTGAGTAATTAATTAGTACTAATTCTCTTGTGGCTAAATGCAATCAAATTGTCACGTGTTCCAACATCTAGTGTAAAGCCTTCCCAGAAGAACAGAGGCTGTTGTTGCAGCAAGAGTGGACAAACTCCCCATTAACACCACTGAACCACCACAAGTTTAGATAAGATATAATATATAATTAATGTAGTTATAAATTAAGGCCTACTGATAAGACTCTTTCACTATACTTAAGACATGTCATTCTACTTAGAAAACATATTTACTCCAAATACACTTAAATTAGAAGCCCTTGGGCAGGTGCTATAGTAGTCCATTGACATCTCTATGTACAGTGTCCTCCTTACCCTGTGAGGCTGTACGAGACTTTGCCAATAGGAGACACCTTCTCTGTGCCACTCAGATCTGGAATTTTTAAGCTTTTGAGCTTCTCCTGTAAGGCGACAATCCCGATTTGGCGGCCTGCAGTCAAAATAAACACTTTTCACACATTCATTTACACTTCCGGTTGCATTCAAGCTTCACTCAAATGTAACCTCACTTTGGTTACTTTATTTCTGGGCTTTGATAGGCTACCATTGTTTAAAATACCTCCATGTTCAATGTTGTATTTGCACTGAGACAGCATATTATTAGAAGCACCTACCATGTACTTACTCTCCTTTGTCATTTTATCGGAAATATCTACCATATATAGTTGGGTCCATAAGTATTTGGTCAGTGACAGAACTTTCATAATTTTTGTTTAATAAATATTGCATTAACCGTTTAGGAATTGGAGCCATTTTTACACAGTCACAACATTTTCACAAGCTCAAAAATAATCAGACAAACTACATGTTATAATTATGAGGAACAGTAATTTGATCCGTTGAAGTGAACGACTGCCTGGAACACATTTCCATCACCAAATTCTCCCTTGAGATGCTTTTAAGTTCTTTACTGCAGCCGCCTTCAGTTGCTGTTTGTTTGAAAAGCATGCTGAATTGGGTTGAGGTCCAGTTACTAAGAGCATCCCATTTCATGGCCTTAAGAAGGTACTGTAGATACCTAATAAACTGTCAGCTGAGTGCATTCAGGCCATGTTTTGTGTTATACTTACCATACTCTAGTCCCTTTTGAGTTAGTTTCACCTTAACTCCAGCATTAGTTCCTAAAGCCTCTGGAGAAAGCAAGGCCAGCAGGGTCAGCACACACCACAGGGTCACCATGTCCACTCTGGCCTAGGAGAAGCACACATGGTTGTCAGAGCTGTCCGACAGCATGGGCATAATCTGTTCCTCCGTAAGCATTCTGTTTCTATTTTGGAAAGCACACTGACATACTTTCACAAGCTCCCCTGCTGTGCCTTGCTAATTCAGCCCTTTTGAGTCAGACAGCCTTTCTCATGCTTTGATGACCTTTTGTTTTCATGCCAGTGCATTTGATCATCCCATGGCCTGTGCCTTCTGCCATCCAAAAAAACACTGATTGAAATATTCATAATCAGCATATTGTGACAATATTATGGTATTGTTGATCATTTAGCTTGGGCAATTTCGAGTGTTGAACTTCGAGTGGCCTTGCTGTCTAACTGCTGGCCCTATCATCAGGAAATCTGAAGTTCAGTTCCCACTGATTCCATAGCCATTCCTGAGAGCAAAATTGGTCTCTGTCCATCTGGATATGTTGGAGGACCCTCCCTATCCCCCATGCATAACTCATGCACCAAGCATAACTTACAGGTAAGGTTCTCCTTTAGGTGTGTTAAGCAGTCCAATGATATTGCATTAGTGTTTGAAAAAATACTGTTGGCTGTTCTTGGCATATGCTAGCCCGCACCCTCCCAGCGCTGGTAGTATTTTGTGGGGGAGACGTAACAAGCAAGTTGAAATTGGCAATTATGAAAGTGGGATAGAAACACTAGATAGAAATTTGGGAAAAACCCAAACACTTTGGATAATAATATTGTAGCGTTTGTACGTTTGTAAACCTGTATATGACGCAGGTTTCAAACACTTATGCATAAAAACAATTTATTTAAATGTGTAGGGGCATGCAAACATCCAGAAGTGATTTAATATGATTTGTTTATCAGCTTTATTTTTTAAATTACTGAGCAGGCAATGTTTCAATAAAGCAGGATTCGTCATAGCAAAGTCAACAAACAAGCAAATAAACACAAGAGAACATATATTTGAATAACATTCCACTAATTGTGGCACGTATAATGACAGTGAATTGAATTGGCTTGAATTAAATGTATACATAGGGTTCTCCAAACACAGATTTAGCCTGACTATATTACTAAATTCATCTATGACTATATTACAGATTCCTTTGTGAATCTAAAAATGGTTGCAAGCAGTTACACATTGATCAAAGAATGGGGACTGGCCTAACTCTGACTTTTTATTTGATCATCTTTGATTGATCATAAGTTCCTCTTGCAATGGCTTGCAACTGCCCAGCATTACAAAAGAACTGATGAGTGATCATTTCACTTCATCATTTTCACTTCATCACATTGACCCCATTTAACCTCAAAAGAGGAACAAAATCTTTAGAAACTTAAACCACAATAAGAGAAGAATAGTGGCTAACAAACTTGAGCTTTTTTGCTGCTAAATGAAGAAAGAGGATTCACTGCAGTTCTTTAAGGAACTCAGCACTTGGCTTGATGCATTTAACAGGATGATATTGGTTGGTTGATATTGATAAATGTATCAATATAATGCATTGGCAGATAGTTGCTTAAAAAATAATATCACATCGGACAGATGTTTAAATTTCAACACTATTTCAAAACAACAGCTGCCAATGTGTTTCGTGTTCTGTGAGAATCTTATACTACACTAAAATATCTTAAAAAAATGGTGGAAGACCAGTTACCTCATATTCTGTCAGTAAACAGATTAATTACATAAAAATAGGGCCGTCCAACTCAAATGAGTAAGTAAGTAAGTAAATCTACGTAGTACCAACTTTAAAGTTGTAGATGAAAAGTTAACATTTCTAAGTAACATTTGCTAGAAATGTTATCTAAATACATTTCTTTTCTGAAAAAATTAAATTAGGTAAAATATTATGAAAAACAATGCTGTAGTATACTTTAATAATAATAACAATAATAATAGTAATATAATATTATTATTGCTGTTATTATTAACAACAACTAAAATACTATTAGTAATAATAATAATAATAATAATAGTATATTAGTACTATTTGCAGTGAATAGAAATAAAATGTTGCTGTCACACAAAAAAATTGTATCTCCAAAAAGGCAATTTTACAGGAGAAGGAAAAAATCTTCTAAGCTTTCAAAGGAAATCAATGTAATTGTGGAGCATTTCTATTGGTCCATATATCATTAAAAGTTGACACATTATAAAGAATAACTGCCCGATTAATTTTTTGGCAAAATGTAAATATATATAGATATATTTAAATATATATAGATACAAATAGATACATTTTTCTATTATGCTAATTCAGTTGGACTATGGTCCCATTTTCTATATTTAGATTGTTTCTGTTTTGTATATTTAATAATCTATGTATCAGCTTGGGCAGATTTGGCAATTGGATATTGGTATCGGCCTGCAGTTCCCATATTGGTGCACCCCTAGTTGTATTTACTAGAGGCTGCTTTTACTTCTACATTAGTTATTATTTCAATAAAGTAACAGCACCTTTCCTTAAATAGGCTACTCTACCTACCTCTGATCATATGACTGCTAGCTCGACTCTTCCTCCACTGCTGCTGGGCTTAGGTGGTGTCTGAGAACAGTTTTGTGAAGCTCTGAAAGAGTCGTGTGTTTATCAGCGGCACAGGCAGAATCCACATGACTTGGGGGTTGGCTTCCTGATCAGGACTAAATTGAATTAAGCCTAGCTTGAATTAAAAGAGGCCAGAAAATGAAGCGTCAGGCTGGACCTGACAAAGCCAGACATGTGATCTAATTTGTTTGTGAAGTACTCTGACTATCTCTGTCCAGATAACTGCTGTTGGAGCGGGTTTTAGAAAGTCCAACAGAGCTTTACCCTTCAGCACAAAAGTGAAAACTACATACCATGCAACCAAAACAAAAGGCCTATACACATACACATTTAAAAAGTATCGGTTCAAAATGGGCAATAGAAGAACTTTGACTTGGTCAGTATTGCCTTGAGTTCACTTTTGGAATGATATTGTGGTTCATCCTTCTGTTTCACTCTGATTTGTAACCAGTAGTCAAGAAAGGCTGTCACAGATGTGATAGTCATACGAGTTAGACAGTGGAGTTTCACCTTACATAACCTTTTCTTAACATGGTAATGAGTTATGATGCATGCAAACCTACCTGGTATTGTTGTAATGAAGTGATGTGTGGCCCCATTCTCTCTCTCTCTCCTGCTTTCTCTATCTGTCAGTGCAGGAGCAGCTCTCGGACTGGCAGCACAGCAGAATGAAAGGAGGAAGTGAAACGCATGGCCTCTAATTCTCCAGGAAGAGACTGCTCTGAAATTCACTTAGACCACATGCTTCTAAACAGATAAGTACCAAAACAAGTTTGGCTGTCAGTTGATACATTCTCAATTGAAACTATATGTTGCTCTGCTGGTCTGAACAATGGTCTGTTAAAACATAAATGTGTGGTAAATGTGTGTGTCCTCTTTGTGCCAGTACTGCTATCTATACGGTGCAGAAACTTTAGCTACTGAAGACTTAAAGTACTGTCATAAACTACTGGCAAATGGGAGACGTTAGTGGGAGTGAGATTTCCCCCACCTATTGTAATTGCCTGCGTTTGGCATGTAATAGCATGGAGGCACCAGCAGATGGCAGTAGATGGATATTTAAACCAAGCCATTGCACCGCATGGGGCTTTTCAAAAGCCATTAAGTGATCTGAAAATCCCTCTCTTTGTGCTCCAGGTGCATCTGCCCATAAACAACAGCAGAATATCAAAGAGTCTTCAGACATTCCCTGCCTAACTTCCTATTCCACATGCTCGCTGAGCATAATAAGTACATACACATTGATTATGTGGCATGAAATCGATGACTGTGGTGATTCTCTTATATTGATTACCATTCAAAACCTTTAATAGAAGAGCAGTGTCATTCGGCAAAGCACAATGGAGTCACTGTCATGGCCGCTGTCATCTGTCCGTAGAAGAAGCAAGGAGCGATGGGAGTTTAGGCTGCAGATATGCACAAATCACTAGTAGCGTTGTTAGGGCAGTAGTGTATGAACAGTCAAACCTATGTGGAGGAAAAATGATTCACAAAAGAGACAGAAGTGACTGGCCAAAATGATACGGTGCAAATCATCCACTCATAATAGCTAAGGCAGGGCAAGTGCTAGCAAGGTATGTTTACCAGCAGGTGTTATAAACAACTGTACAGAGGTGTTTAGGCACCTACCCAGCTAGCCATTTTTGGTTAGTAGACCATTTTCTAAATGTCATGACTTTTAGTTACTTTTGCTCTGGTATTGTTTATTTGTTTGTTCTCCCAGCTTATTTGGGTTATACATATTTGGCAGGCATATTTTTTAAGTGATGGAAATTCAGACAATATTCTGTTTAATGTTAAAATATTTTATTTTGTTTGGGAAAAAAAAAGTCACATTCATTTAATATTATGTATCAGTTTTGGGAATGTGTTTTTATAGCTGGGACCGTTTTATAAGATACATTCTAATAACATTCTAGTTGTGACACAAGCCACTATCACACGTTTACAGAACGTTCTAGACCTTTTCTGAACGTTCTGGACGTTGCTGAATGTTCCTATAACACTCCCTGATTTACATTTACATTACATTTATGGCATTTAGCTGACGCTCTTATCCAGAGCGACTTACAAGTTTACTCGTATTACAGAGGATTTAAAACCATTTAGTCTAGCAAAACAGCATAAACTTCATAAAAACACAAGATCACATCACAACAGATGCAGGTAATAAAAATAAATTCAGTAAAAAGTATAAAAACAATTCACATTCTGAAGACCACAGCTGAGATCTTGTGAGCTAGTTTGAAGGTTTCTTCTTGACGTCCCAAGCCAGTGTGTGGATGTGCTCAATTCTATCAGAAGCTCACCTGATTTAACATTGTTAATCACTGATTTACAAAACCAAGTGTTGGATGACATATAAATAAATAATAAATAAATATACTATTATTACTAGACTCCCATGAGGAGAGCTTTAATGAACACAGTGATGTTAACCACTAATATTAGGGTTTTACTGAGCAAATAAACACTTGCTGGCCAGATAATGAATGTTCTTATTTTAATTTTCTAAGAAACCTAAAATGTTTTTACAGTACTGTAAATTCAAGCAAGCTTAACTACAAAAATGAATTCATAGAGCAGTTATCCCCTTTGACTGTATTCATCACTCTCTTAACAACATTAGTAATATCATAGTTAACATCAGTTTCATAGGCCTCAAAAAAGAGCCTTGTTGAACTCCACAGGAAATGTACAACCTAGCAGTTGCCAAATAATTAACAATAGTTTCTGCATTTAGCTTTATAAGGTTTGTGGACCAGGTGAAAACATATGTGTTGGCCAGACAGTGTTTAATATACTTGCCCAAAGTATGTTAAGTGCTCCTGCAAGTAACAGCAACAGCAAAAGAAACATTAGTGCTGCAGGGTTAACAGCTGATCAGAGGAGGGTGGATGCTGTTCTTTACAATTTGCAAAAATATAAAAGCAAAAATATATTTTTAATAGTAATCTCTCTTAGGCGTGTTAATTAGGTTGCCCTCAGCTTTCAAATTTAGCAGTAGCAGTTTGGCTTGGACGGCTCAGATTAGGCTGTTAAGGTTTAATTTCTGTTCGGATCTTAAAGAACTGAATGTGTATGAGGGAGTCAAGCTTGTGTCGAAGAAATGGTACAGACCACTGTAAGGGTATTCAAAATTGTAATATGCCTTCCTGGCGTGACTGTGGAAATATATTTTAGTGCTTACTATGAAAATGATTTAGTATGAGTCTCCAGGCCTGAACTGTTTTTGTCTGCAAGACAAATAAATGGTCTACACATGAATGTTGCTACAAACAGTATTAGCTACAAGCAAGTTAAAAGTCCTGCATATTGAATTGATGGCACATGAAAGGAAGACTAATACTCAAGTTTAACATTGTTGGTAAAAATACCAGTGACCTAAACTGTACTGCCAAAGCCTCTTTTACTACCGTTCTTGATAAAGCTTGCTGGTTTGTTCAAGGTATTTCTCCACAGTTTTCTCTCCAATTTAGCAATTTCCTGTTCCCTCCCACTAGTTAGAAGTAACTCACTATAATTGGACAGCTGAATGGAAGGAGGACAGCACTAACCTTCTAACCAGTTACGTCAGCTAACAGATGCCTGCACTGGAGTGAAGGGGGCGGAAGGTAAGGCCACTCAGGGAGAACGAGACCGGTTGTACTCTATTGGACTCCCAGCTACAGATGGCTGTAGCATCAGTGGAGATCAACCTGTGATCTCCCAATGGTAGGGCCAACTTAGGAGCCTATTACTTTAGGAGGTTAAGATCTTAATTAGAGGCCATAACCCCCACCACCAACGTCATTAGAACACTGGAATGACAGAAATCAAAAAGCTAGCAAGTCGTATTCAGACAGAATGAACATCATGCTCTTGTGATTTATTAACATCCTTTGAGCTTTTTAAAGAAGCGTCGAGATCAATCCATAGAACAGTTTGTTTCGAGAGCCTTCTCAAAGAAGAGCAGTGGGGCTGGCTCTTTGTGGCTGCTCTGCAATTGCCTTTGATGTGAGGATACTGGGCAAGTTGAGCTGCAAATGCAGCTTTCCTCCACTTTATGCCACTGTGTTGATGGATGTTGCGGCACCATTAGAGCAGGAGAGTGACACAGCAGTGCTGCCGTGGATGCTGGGATGGCACCGTGATGGGATCATTTATCAGGGTGTAACACTACTGTAAATGCTGAGGTTATTTATTTAGATGGGGCATTGCAAAGGGAAGTCTGTGTAATGAAAATAACTGAGTCGTGACACGTTACCACCTTAGCTCAGTAGGTGAGCTCCCAGAGTCTATACAGGGCCCATGAATTGTATTTCCTAAACATTTGTCCTAAAAGATTCTCAACATGAAAACAAAGTGAAAAATCCTGTTTTGAGTCACAAAATACATTTACATTTATTTAAAGTATTTAAAGTTATACTACCTGTTTGCCATACAGCAGTTTAGCCCCACCCATTCATGCTGAATTTATGATGAAGGGGTATTTCAGTCTTTACTGTTTTTAAATGAGACATAATACAGGGCAGACAATCAGAACAGATCAGAGGTCCTTTACATATATGCATCTTTTAAAGGAGCATTAGTTAATTAGTTTCTCCCTTTTCTTACAAATTCCAAATTGAAATATTTAGAGGATAAAAAATAGTTATTATTATTATAGTAATAGCATCTGCACATGTTTTAGGCGCCTAAGAAAAACTTTTTGAAAGGTGCTGCACTGCAGCCTGGACCTTGACTATATTTACACTCCATCTCCAGTCAGTCTGTATAAGACACTCTTCAGCTTCCCACTACTCCACCCCATCTCCTTAATACCCCATTACTCCACCCACACCCATATGTTTGGCTATACAACATGGCCGTAGCATGCTAGATGGGAGTGAACGCTGGAAGTGCTTTTTCAAACGGAGATAATGTTTACTCACAAAGGGAATGAAGTTGGATGCATAGTTAGCATTATTTCTCCTGGTATGTAAATACAGTATAATATAAAGTAAATATGTATAATGTGTTGAACTGTTTGAATGACAGATTTTACAACTGAGCAGATAAATCTTAGAGATTAGAGAAATCACTTAAAAGCTGAGTAAAGTGAAGCTTTGGGTAAACTTCCTTCAGAGAAAAATAAGACATTTGTGTAGTACTGCCCTACTGCAGCGTGCAGTGACTGATAAACTCATGGGAGTTCATTGTGTTTATTTGTCTTTCATACACATTGTCTATGCACCCAGTCTCATAATTTGTCTATTGTCCTTACACAATTGTCCCACATTTTGCACCAGAGATTTAGTGGTGTTATGCTGTACTGTACAACCCTGTATTAGTATAATGACAGTAAAGTTGAATTGAATTGAATTACAAAGAACTATTAGGCAGTGAATCTTCTACATTGACTATTCTCAAGGGTTTAGAATTTCAAGAAACTAAATCTTGTAATGGGCTGCACCGCATATCAGGGTGAAGTGCTAACACATTGTTCACCTTGCTCAAAGATACCTCTAAGCTTAGACAATACTAACCACAAGTCAATATGGAGACCATAATACTCTATACTTCGCCCAAGTACTCTCGAAAGAGGAGGGTCTTCAGTCTGTGTTTGAAGACAGCAAGTGACTCTGCTGTTCAGACACTCAAGGGAACTCTCATGGTACAGATCGGCTTTTGACCATTGCCATCTAGTACGGAGGTGCTGGTCCATTCTTGGCTTTGTAGCTACAGCAGCAGGAAGCCAGTGAAGACAGCGCAGCAGAGGAGTGACATGGCTGAACTTAGAAACGTTGAAGACGACCCGTGCCGCTGCATTCTGTATAAGTTGCAGGGGCCTGGTGGTGTGCAAAGGGAGACCAGCCAGAAGAGAGCTGCAGTAGCCAAGTCTTGAAGTCTGAACGAGCACCTGGATGGCCTCTCTAGAGAGGAAGGGTCGAATTCTCTGGATGTTGTACAGGAGAAATCTGCATGACCGAGTTATGTTTGCATCGTGACTTTAGAACGATAACTGATCATCCATGTCTACACCAAGGCTTTGTGCTTCTGTAGGAGGAGTGACCAGTGAGTTCTCAAAGGAAATGGCAAGATCATTGTGAGGTCCAGCAGTTCCCAGAATGTAGGGCAGCTCTGTCTTGCTGGGGTTGAGTTTGAGGTGGTGAGCCGCCATCCAAGAAGAGATGCCCCTCAGACACAGCAGTTTGATGCCTGCTCTGGCCGAGTGCCATACCAAGAAGAGTTTGTAGGTATAGTAAGGAGCATGATTAGATGGTAAGTCTCTCTGAAAAGTGTGTGCTTCAGTGCTATTGTGTTCAACGCCTTTTAGTGGCTAGCGTGTTTCTTAAATATTGACTAATGCCCCTTTTAAGGCCCAGTAACAAAAACAACATTCGAACAAATAGAGGCCAGAAAATGTTATTGAAAAAATTTATTCAGCTGTGTTAACATGACTTGCTTTGCATTTTAAGTTTTGTAACAGAATGTGCATTTAGCAGAAATAAAACACAGAGGAATTATTGTTGACTTTGAATTATGAAGCTAATAAGCTCTATTCAGAAAGAATATGCAATATGCTCTTGTGATTTGTTATTCCAAAAGATCCTTTGAGCTTTCGAGGAGTCATTCTGCTCTCTCTCAAGTCTCGAAAGAGGCTGAGAAATCAATTCCTAAAACAGTTTGTCTCAAGAGTGTTCTGAAATAGAAGCTCTTCAGTGTAACACTTGGCTGCAGATTACGTCATCAGGTTTTTTTTTATGAATGGATATCAAATGTGATATCTTTATTCACTGTGATGTTTTAAAAGCATCACGAAGTTACGCTGTGTTGAACTGTGTGGTGATGTGACATGGAGT